>NC_141990.1:264905666-265518523 GCF_049901715.1 Pseudonaja textilis
ACAACTGTTTATAGCTGTTAAAAATATTTAATTAGAATAGAGCTGGATGGGAGCTTCCAGTCTAATCACCTGCTCAAGCAGGAGACCCTATACCATTTCAGACAAGTGGCTGTCCAGTTTTTTCTTAAAAACCTTCAGTGATGAAGTACCTACAACTTCTAAAGGCAAGCTGTTCACTAGTTAATTGTCCTCACTGTTAAGTTTCTCTTTAACTCCAGGTTGATTCTCTCCTTGATTAGTTTCCATCCATTGTTTCTTGTTTGCCTCTGGTGCTTTGGAAAATAAGTTGACCCTCTCTTCCTTGTGGCAGCCCCTCCAATACTGGAATACTGCTATCATGTCGCCCCTAGTTCTTCTTTTGTATAGACTGGGCATACCCATTTCCTGCAACAGTTCTTCATATGTTTTTGTCTCCAGTTCCTTAACCATCTTAGTTGCTCTTTGCACTTTTTCCAAAGTCTCAACGTATTTTTTGTAATATGGTGACCAAAATTGGATGGAGTATTCTAGGTGTGGTGTTACTAAGGAATTTATAAAACAGTACTAATACTTCACATGATTTTGATTCTATGCCTTGGTTTGCTAATACAAACCAAGAATTGTATTAGCTTTTTTGGCTGCCACCACACACTGCTGGCTGATGTTTAAGTGATCGTCTATCCACTAAGTTTCCAAAGTCCTAGGTCCTTTATTTATTTCAAATTAAAGAATTCAAAAAACTCACAAAATCCGCATAAAACAAAACAGCATAAAACAAAAGAACAATTTTGTTTAGGAAAAGAATGAAAAGCAAGAAAGGGGCATCTATCACTTTTGTCAAAGGCCTGGCGGAAGAGCCAGGTCTTCAGTGCCCTTTTATGGTACTAGTAGGAGGATGCTGTTTGAATAATTGTAGCAACCAGTTTAGTAAGGATTAGAGTTGATCTCCTGATTAGGAGAGATCTGTAATCATTTTCAACAGTTTCTCCTCCCACTCTACTATTGCAATCTAGACCCCTCCTTGCTGCTCTGGAGGCTTACTAAGTTTCCTGGAACACAGAAAAATGCACTTATTGGAAATTGCCGCTCCATGTCCTTTCTTTAGGGATAAGTCCATGCTGTATGCCCAACTCTATATTCAAGAGGATCCAGCCCAGGGGTGGAATTCAGCAGGTTCTGACCAGTTCTGGAGAACCTGTAACGGAAATTTTGAGTAGTTCAGAGAACCAGCAAATACCATCTCTGATTGGAGATTTTACAATATCCTTCCCCTGCCATACTCACCAAGCCACGCCCACAGATCTGGTAGTAAATTTTTTTTGAATCCCACCACTGATCCAGCCTGGAGTGCAGAATTGCTAAATATAATTAGCAATTACTATAAACAAAAATTTCTCATTTTTAATGTTCCATTGTAATAAAAAAAAAATCTAACCATGATCAAATTTCCCTTGCAATTTCATTAGCAAAATAGTAGAAGGTAATCATGTGTATTACTAGATAGCTGACTAAAAAACAATTGCATTGCTGAAATTTGAAACATACATTTTAATAGAGATGTAAATATGCCTATATTTTAGTTAGATTGTTTACTGTTGTTAACAAAAGGAGAGAACTAGCAGTCCCAGAACATTCTTTATTCCTCAAATCAAAAGAAAACAGATTATTTGTAGTTTATAATCATCTGTTTTGAACCAGCTTGTAGTTTTTAAGAAATCCTCTGAAACAATACTTTTTTTGAACTGGTTTTCAGGTTTGTTTTCAGGTTGGGTTCCATTCCTTGAATTAGACTGCATGATCCACCAAATGAAAAGCATCAGCACATGTAAAGGTAGCAATATCAGTATATCAGTTTTACTAAGCTATCAGAGATCTGGTTGAATTTGATGAAATGAAGGGGAAAGAAAAAACACTTAATTGGAAATGACTATTTTTCAGTATTATTCCAAACACATAACATACGAAATAACATATTGCTTATATTCTAATCCCATGTTATTTTACAATTATGTATATATGAAGAGCATATAATATTTGCTATTAGGAATAAATTTTATTCTAGCTGCTTCCTACTGACATAAGAACTAAATTTTACATGCTATAAACTTGCAGCTTTAATTTTTACATACGGTATAATGTCCTTCTTGAAGACAATTTAAAAAAACAGTTATTGGGATGCATAATACCTCCTTCATTATTTGCTAAGGATTCAATATTTAATCTGATACTTTTTGGTTCTGGTTTAAGCTTCTGACTTGAGCATCCAATATTAGCTGTATACAATAGTTTCTGTCCTGTTTTATCTGAGTTTTCTTATTTCCTTATAGGAGTACATTATAGGATTGTGCTATCAGTATGTTTTTTTAATTTTAAGTTAGAAAAATTTGGAAAACAACTAGTAGGTTTCTTACCTCAGGAAACTGATTTTTTTTTGCTCCTACTTCAAAAATAATGTGCAGTTAACACATGACATAATTAAGCAACACAGTTCTTAAATGAATTTTGCAGTTGGGGGATAGTTTTCTACAACTGGGATCTTTGGACTTAGGGTCAACTGAAAGGCTATTTACAATTTTCCCTCTACTGAAGGGAAATTATACTGAATTTCCCTCACTGAGAAAATTTTCTGTTAGTGAGGAAAAAGTAAAGATGGTCTTCAAATTACAATCATTCATTCAGCAACTGAATCATGGTCCTCAAGTTACAACCATTCATTCAGCAACTGTTCAAAGTTGTGGCAGCACTGAATGAATGGCACCTATAAGCAGGCTCTAAAATGATGGCTGCTACAGAATCCCAGAAGTTATATGATCAGAATTCATATACTTGGCAGCCTGAGCAAATTTGTGGCTGCAGAGGTGCTTCAGCTCCACCTACTCACCTATCTCCCCCTGTTTCTGTTTTTGTGGCCATCCTGCACAGTGGCATTCCTTGGTGGCAGCACCTGACCTGAAGTAGAGGCTGGGAGGCCCCCACATCTCAGCTAGCTGCACCTGCCTCCCTATTTCAATCATCACCATTGTCAAAGAGTGCTAACTCAAGAACCTTGCCACAACCAGCCAACCCAGTGCCATTCATTACACAAAGCCCCAGCAGCACCCATCACCCTGCGCTCCACCCCAAGTGCCACCCTTGTCACTATGCTCCAATCACCTTGCTGTCCTTGCCAACCTGCACTCTGCTGAACATATCAGCCTTGCTGCTTTGTTCTCCAGTCACCCCGTTGGTGTCTGTGGAAGTGAAAGTTGTACTTCGGGGATTGAAGAAGCTAAGAAAACAAATGAGTCATTGAACAAATTAATCCAGAGTTCTCACTCAAGGCACAAATGACATTATCATACTACAGAAGAGTATGGAGATTCAGCTCTCAGGAGAAGGCTTTAATTCTGGGAAAGGTGGCAGAAAGAAAGAATCAAATGATATTAGCAGCAAGGTGAATAGACTCTGTTACAGTAGCAATAAGTGCACCATTGGAAGACTTGAAAGACCAAGTTAGGAAACACGGAGAAAATCCATCTATGTCACCACTAGGAGTCAAAAAACACTTCACGGCACAAAACCAATTCTATACTAAGAAATATATAAACATTTTAACATATTGTTTCTATATTTGCTTGTAACTTGTATACTTACACAATGGCTCACAAATTTGTATTTGGTTTGGACAAAGCACCACATTTTTTCTCTCCAAACAACCTGTCAGAAATTATAAGGAACATTGCCTATATCATTGTCATGTCTTTTTGTGGGTTCATACTTTGCCTTTGGGTGGCCTTTCTCTATTTATCTGTCTCCACCACTAAATTTGAGAGTGTTGTGTATGTGTGCATGTCAGAGGTGGTATTCAGCAGGTTCTGACCAGTTCTGGAGAACCGGTAGCAGAAATTTTGAGTAGTTCAGAGAACCAGCAAATACCATCTCTGACTGGAGATTTTACAGTATCCTTCACCTGCCATGCCCACCAAGCCACGCCCACAGAACCAGTAGTAAAAGAAAAATGAATCCCACCACTAGTGCACATGTGTGTGTATGTATACATACATATGTATGTACAATACACACACAGTTTCTAAATTTACTGCTGGAAGAAATAAAAAACTTACTTTTAACTGGAATATTTTGCATTATTTTTATAGAAAAACAAAATATACACAATTGAGTGCTGTGAGTTAACAGCAGTTCAGGTAATAAATTTTGCTTAATGTTGAACTTAAATAACACAGCTATTGTTGCCATAAAATTCAATTGTTTTAGTTGAGTCAACTGTATTATTAATATAAGCATCTAGTAAGAAAACAAAATTTAGTTCAAAATTCAATTTTGAATTTTCCTACCTATTGGGTAATTGAGCTTCTATAAGAAAACAAAAATAGACGATTTAATGAAGGATTCTAGGAAATAATAAAGGATAGAAACATCCAGATTTGAAGGGCTAGGGGACTGTTTTATTTCTTCTCCACAACTTATATCACTATCATACATCATAAAAATGTCTTTAATAAACTTGTAACATTTCAGAAGAACTGCAGGACTTAGAAACTTACAATTAATGAAAATGAATTTAAAGGCTTGCTCTTTTCTGTTGAATAAGCACTAAAATCATGGAAAAACAGTTTTCATCGAGCAAGGAAAGGAAGATACCAATCATAGAATAAAAAAAGCTGCAACCATATTGTGATAATCCTGGCCTTCAGCGAGGTATGAAATTAGCAAAAGAGAAATGAGAAATTATGAGAAATTGGGGTTTATATAACTCTTTTTAGTTTTTCTGTGCCTGGTTAACATCAGTCACAGAGCAAAGGACGGGGAGCAGCCAGAATTCAAACACGGAAAATAAATAGAGCTGTTCCCTACCCATTCATTTAGAGCAGAGTACAGGAAAGAGAGATCCTGATTCATAAATCAAGGTCCTACAGGTTACAGCTCTACTCTGTACGAAAGGATTCACGTGCAGGAAGTTCCATACTTAATTAGCAGTGTTAGCACTCGTTTTTAATCTGTGTTTTACATGGGTATTGAATTTAATGCAAAAGTCCTGTACACATCAACTCCAGAATATTTCCTTTTGCTAGGAAAAGTGGGAAGGTGTCTTTTTGAGGAATATGTGAGTTCACTTAAAAATAGTTTTACGTGACCTAATATGTCTGTTCTAGAATATTAGCTATCTATCTCCTAATTCTTTGAAGGACTGCTTTTCTGCAAATAAATTGTCTCTCCAATTGCACTCCTCAAAAGGTCAAGCAGGTTGTGCCTTTCTAAAGTTTCCCCAGGTTGGTTTTGCTGTTTGCACAAACATGTAGGAGACACTTTGTACTCTTCCAAATGATTTGTATGATCTTAATTAATCTGGCTTATTGCAGCGCTCATGTTGCCAATTTCCTTTTGTACCAAAAATAATTTTAAAACAAGAGTAGGTAGTGCTAATGAGTTCTGATGCCTCAGACTTTTTTCCACAGTAAGAGTGGGTTACAGAGTCTGAAGAAAATTCTCTTTATTTTCTTAATATTGTTAGAGAACTTGTGCAATGATAATTTGTGAACCACCAATCCTGGTTTGAACCTCTAAACTTTGTTATCTAATCTGGTAATCTACATATACTTAACTGCAACATTTATCATCATCCATATAAATTTTATTTATATCTTTGTTAGATTTATATATCTCTGCCCTCTAGGAGTTGAAGGCAAGGTACATACAACCTCCTCTAATTTTTTTCTCCATAATAACTCTGCCATAGATTGGACTGAGAGAGACTGACTGGACTAAAATTGAGCTTTTTTGTTTGTTTGCTTGCTTCTTATTTTTACTCTGCCTTTATTATTTTCATAAATAATTCCAAGCAGTGAATAGACCTAATATTCCTTCTTACTCCTTATTTTCCCCACAACAGTTGTGATGTTGAGGAGAGTTATGTTGAGATGGAGTGATTGGCTCAAAATCACCCATCAGCCAGCTGGCTTTCATGTTTGAGTGGGACTAGAACTCACAGTTTAGTCTGATGCCTTAATCACTACAGATAGTCCTTGACTTACAACAACAGTTGGTACCCAAATTGTGGTTGTAATTCACTGCAGTTGTAAATTGAGGAAACCACATACCCAAACCCATTTTTTTACTCATTTTTATGGTGATCAATATGCAAATTACACAGTCATAAATCTGAATAATGTGATTGTTAAGCAAATCCATTCTCCTGAATGGATGTTTTTTTGCTGGAAGTTTTATGGTTTTTTGTAGTGGATTTTTAATGCTTTTTAACCCACCCGGAGTCACCTGTGTATGAATTGGATGGTCATATAAATTTATTTAATAAATAAATAATTGCAAATCATGGACAGATGATGGCAGGATACTGCAGCCAGTCATAAATGTGAGCCAGTTGCCATCTGCCTGAAATGTGGTCATATCATCATGAGGGTCTCTCATTTCTATGACTATCACATTTGTTCATATTCCTGTATGTATTTTGAGGCTAGGCTTTGTATATGTGTACAAAATAATCACTCCTATTCTGCCTTATGGTACCCAAGTGCATTCTGATTTACTTATATAGCATATGGCAAAAATATTAAAAAGTACATCACAATTACATTCTCAATGAGCAAATATGAAACTATTTACTGTATTTACAAATTCAATGATAAACTATTTATATCGACAATACATGATGGAATTGCATCCAGAAACTCTCTGGGGTTTCCCTGATATGCACTCAAAGGGCACTGTTCCACAGTATGTTGCACTTTGGAGCACTACAACTACATTTTGAAGGGGAAAGATTTCCCCATTTATGGAGGAGACTAGCATACCTGCCATGTTGAGTCCTAATTCTATTGAAAAGTGACCAGGTTTTATGGGTTAGATTGAATCCTGCAAAGCAGGGAATGCTGTGACAGTGTGGGGGAGCAATAAAAGACCATTCTTGCATCCAAGCATGAAGCAGATTGAGTTGTTATCCAACAAGTTTCTAGCTGTCCTAATAGGTGGATGGATATCTGGAGCAAAGCCTATTGTTTATAGCATTAGTGATATCTGAAGGAATATTACTAAATATTTTCTTACACTCTCCCAATAAAGTGTTTTCCATTCATAAACGTGAAGGAGTATGGCTCAAAACTGGTAACCAGAAAGTAGGGTAGATTTTATTATGCCTAATCATCAATGTGGCAAATATTAGGGCTTTCACATACGAGCTGGAAGAATAGAGATAAGCAGTAGAAGAATTGGAGATTCCTGCATTTTTTTGTTGACACCTAGTGATTGGATATTTTCTGTCCAAATAGCCCCATGGTCTTTATCAGACTGTTGATTTCCTCTGTGCAAAGTTACTATGCAAAGAAATGAGTCATTCTAATAGATATATAGAAAGCAAAAAAAAAACCCACCCACCTTTCAAGACAATTAAAATATGTTTGGTATTTATATTCTTTATGATTTACCTTGTAATTGTAATAACTGAAGTGGGAACATTAAATAAGAGTTACTAAACTGTTTCTGCTAACCAGAATATAATTAAAGTTTGTGTGTCTACCTTCATGTTCATCAGTTGAAAGTTCCTTGTTGGAAGACTTTAATTAATTATGATTAGTAATTATTTTAATATGTTCAAAACTTACAATGGCAAAAACAATTTATATACTTACCCATTTTGAAAATAATTAAGAGCTTTATTTCTGAATTAGGTGGATTTAGCGTTGTCATTGATGGTGGTGTTTTTCTATTTATATGCAACTAACCATTCATGAATATGCAAGTAACCCATTCAATCACTATATATTTTTGAGAAAAATGGATTAAATTCTGTTAAAATAATTGCCAATAATACTTGCTCTTCAATAGCCTTTTTTCTGTTTTTAGAAAAATAACTGAACCTTATGATTTTTTTCTATTTGACATTATCTACCTTTAGTTCAGATTATTTCTTGAAAGAAATGTCAAGAAGTATCAATCGTGTCAAAATGATTCTGTTGTCTAATGATAAAACAGCTGGTGTAATAACTGTGTTTTGAGACCCATGCTAAAATTTCTATAGTGAGAATACACAATGTGTGCCAGTTAAGGTTGTTAAAATGCAATATTTATCTATTAGTGAGAGTTACATTTGCACTACTTTATATTCATGTCAGAATTTATGGTCCCTATTAAAACTGATAACATGCCATTTGTTTTTTAATTTTGCCAAGTAAAGTATTAGTAGTATATCTTAGTAAATAACTTTAGATAGTCCCCAATAATAATAAAACAGGGGAGGAATATTACTTTTTAGAGCAAAAATAACACGTGGGAAAGAAAGTTGACAATTCTTTCTGTCTCTGGCGTATCTAGTTACAGAATGTCACTTTTTCAGCAACGTACAAAGTACCTGTACTTGAAATGTATCTCAAGTATCAAGTACCTGTTCAAATACCAGGTACATTTCAACAACTCGAAATGAATATAGTTGGAAAATCAGTGGTACTATTAGGGCTAGTCTGCAGGGACTTTGGGGGTCTCTGTAAAACGTCTTGAACAAATCTTGTCTATGTAATTTGTTCATACATTTAAATTGTATGCCATAGTCATTTTCAAAAGCATTTCAAGAGCTATGCCAAACAGTATGTACAATAAAAATAAAATTTGTCACTTTCTTGAAGCTTCAGTTCCCCTGTGCTTTTCCAAGGGACTCCAGAAACAATCTAGAAAAATACTTCTGATACTACAGTGTGCTTTTCCTTTACTTAGGCTAACCAGTCTGCTTCATTTTAAAAGAGTGATAATAATTTCACCTCTCATTCAGCTGTAAATTTTTTTCTCTTGAGTAACTATAGAAGAAAGTAACCTTTGAGTTTGTATGGAATTAAAAATAGTTCTGCTTAAGTATGTTGTTATATCTTTGGGTTTTTAGCATTTTTATGCCAGGACATTGACAACATTTGGTTATTTTTATTTTATATTCTGGAAAAGGGAGGAAAGGAAATGATTTGTAAAGTTGGCTTTGCAACTTTGATTATTCTCCTGTAGATTTTGATTTTGGGATAGTTTGCACGAAGTGTGAAAATATTATTTTTTTAAACACATCATGGAATGATGTCTTGTAAATGATTTATACTTAACAATTTTAAGTGACCCGTGACAATATATTCATACTAATATTATTGCTGGCTGCATTGAAGTTTTTCAGTAGAGAAGCAGTATATATGCCCATAAATCCTATTTATATGATTGTCACGAATATACATGCCAGAGGTTAAAAAATGACTGTATTTTCTTTTATATATTCTATATTGCTTTTGACTATGTGGAATAGACCATCTCTTAAGTAGACTTTTTATTTTGCACTACTGTGGTTGTATGCTGAGATGAAATGTTTGGAGACATATTTGTAATTCGTAACCCAAATATGGGTTAAGAATTTACATAACGTCAGAAGCATTTCTGTGAAGATATTTGGCTGATAATAAATATAAACTTTGCAGATGAATATCTCAAATAGTACTTTTTTTCTAAAATGGAATATCATAAAACTACCAGGCACGGGGAATGAATTTAGTACATTTTACTTCAAAGCATTCTGCACCAGTGAATTTTTGCACAATGGAAATTGAGATGTAGGACAGAAATATTGCTTGATAGATTTTAATTATTTTTTCTATTAGTTTAAAAAAAACAATAGCTGCAACATAGGAATATGATTGATCCAAAACAATTTTGTATGATATGAAAAGTTCTTTGAACATAGGAAAGCATTATACAATGCCAAAAAGTTTATCCAAGAGTATTAAAATGCTTGAATAAAAGAGCATCCTCTGAATGTTTATTCTTGGTACGTGTTGTTAATTTGCTTCAGATTGTCATCGATCTGAAAAAGATTTGGAATGAGGAAAAAAGAATCCATTCTCTCTATAATTAAAGCGTGAAATCAGTCAATGACAGTTCAAAAAGTTTCCAAACCAAAATGGAGGAATTAAGAGTACTGGTTTTGAATGAAAAGTATATTTTAATAATAGAGGATTTTAGTTATCCTTACATAAATTAGTTATATTCATGCTCAGGGTATGATGAAGAAAGTAAATTTCTACATGCCCCAAATATCTGTACCTTGGAACAGTTTAAAAGCTACCATATATTCCACAGTGAAGGAATAAGTCAATTAAATCCGCAGACACAGACTGGAAAAGCCTATGATGATGATAATAAATGCAAATAAGGAATTTGAGGAGTATATGGCCAAAAAAAAAGCCTGTAAAGGAAAATAATAATAACTTAAAATTATTCAAAGTAGAAAACTAGCTGGAGATATGGGTGTGCAATTAGACAGTAAAGGAGTTAAAGGAATGCTCAAGAATGATACAGAAATTATAGACAGACAGTATGAAAATTTTGCATCTGTCTTTACTACAAAAGTATATGACAGATTTGTGAATCTACTGAAATCTACTGCTTCATGATAATTAGCAATATTGAGTAAATAATTGATAAAATATCAGTAGTCAAGATGACTTCATTTTTTAAAAATCTCACTGTAGGATCACATGTTCCAACTATTCTAATTTTTCAGACATTCTTGAATTTTTTTAGCTTGATACACAGGAATATTGCTATCCAATTAACTTTGATCTTTAAAAATGTAGATTGTGTATATGAGATCCTTTTTAGTGTAGTAATTAAGGCACCAAGCATAAAAGTGGGGGACAGTGACTTTTAGCCTGCTTTAGACACTAAGAGGAACTCTTTGCAAACAACACCAAAGTGCGGGAATAGCCAACACTTCAGAAGATCGGCTCAAGATTCAGAAGGATCTTGACATACCTGAACACTGGGCCCTATTCAACAAAATGCAATTCAGTGGTGAGAAAAGTAAAGTGTTGCACTTAGGTAAGAAAAACCAAATGTAAAGATATAACATAGATGGTACATGGCTCAACAGCAGTAATTGTGAGAGGGATCTTGAGTCCTAATTGATGATCACTTAAATATGAGCCAGCAATGTACTGCAACTTCCAAAAAAGCCAAAACAATACTGGGCTGCATCAACAGAGGGATAGTATCACTGTGAAGTGTTAGTACTGCTTTATACTGCTTTGGTAAGACCACATTTGGAATATTGCATTTATAGTATAGTGTTGGTCACCACAATACAAAAAAGATGTTGAGATTCTAAAAAGGGTGCAGAGAAGAGCAACATAGATAATAAGAGAACTAGAGGCTAAACCATACAATGAACAGTCATAGGACCTGGATATGTCTGGTCCAATGAAAAGAAGGGACGGGGTGACCAGGGATTTCAGCGGTATAACAACCGGTTCAGTGATCGTGTGCTCCACATTTCAAAAAGGCAAGCCCATACTTATCTTCAACTGCAGCCTCTGGAAGAAAACAATTTAGGCGTGGCCAACGTGAATCAGCTGTGCTCTAAACCAAGGCATAAAGCACAGGAAAGAGCAGGGGCGGGCAGGCGGGCCCACTCCTTGTCGCAGCGAACTGGTTCGGAGCGAGCTGAACATGGGAACAAGGGATTCGCTTGATCCAGTCCAAACCTGTAGAATCCCACCCCTGGGGGTGACATGATAGTAGTCTTCCGATATTTGAGGGGCTATCACAGAGAAGAGGAGGTTAATCTATTCTACAAAGAACTGAGGGCAGAACAATAAGTTATGGATGAAAAAATTGCAAATTAACAGAAAGTAAGTAAGGACCAGATTCTTCTCCCAATCCCTCAATTTCATCCTGTGCCATGGACAATTAGTCTAAGGCTCTGCAGTTACCTGTGGCTGCTAAAAGGCTTTGGTGTGGTCCTCCAGACATTGCTTCAACTGTGTACTTTAAAATGTGACAGAAGAGAAAAATACAAAAAGAAATAATATTAAATTTTATTTAACCAAATTTAATATGCAATTTATATTAAATTCTATCAAATTTAGTTGATATCATCCTGCCTATCTTTTGGAATGTAGCTTTTGGCATACTGCTCAAGGGTTAGTTATCGCTTTTGGTTTGAAAAAGTCTCTGTAAGCATAAAAGGTTTAAAGTATTTATTTCATTCCTTAACTCCCCCCCTTTCAGGAAATGAAGCAAAAATGTTGCTCATAGTTTGGGAATACAGTTTCTCAGAATATCTGTTTCCAGATGGTGATGATGATGATATTATAGACCATTGCAGCCTCTAAGCATCAGCAATATTGAACCTTCTAGATAAAGAATATGTGTTCAGATTATCAAGTAAATTTGGAGAAATAATAGTTTACAGGTTAAGAAGGACGGTTCCTATTATAATCCAAACTGGAATTGAAGAAGTGAGGTTGCTTTAATTATATTTCTCCTCATTGTGACAGTTCTGTTTTCTCCTTTTAAAAATGCATGTATGAATTGAGAAGTGCTTTGATTTTCCATGTGTTTTAATTAAAATTACAACATTAAATGGATGCTTTACTTAAGATAAGAGCAAGTATATTCAGTTTGATATGGGATTAATCCTGCTGAAATAGCACTAACATCAAGTGAATCATGTCTAATTTAAGCCTCATTGATTTTATTATTTTTTAAGCCTGGTCAGAACCATTTACAGTATCCAGCTGACCTTGAATGATCTTGAAAAACTAAACAGATGCACACCTGAATTATACTTGAATTGGAATCTAGCAAGAAATCCCAGGGCTATGAACCGGATTACCAAATCAAAACATCAAAACATTGTGGGGGATAAAAACTATTGACAAACCATTTTTGTCAATGCTTTTGGGAAGGAAGGGAGATTAAACTTTTACTTTAAATCTGTATTTAACTTTTGGGGTCTTTGATCCTAATTTAGTAAAATCCTTTGCATTTAGCAAATTTTATATATGATAGAAACAAAGGGGATGGAAGGAACTACATCAGTCAATTCATTTATAATGCCTCTCTATATATAGCCTATATATAAATTGAGAAGAGAATGGGAAAAATGCTGAGAATGTCTATTATCTTTACTCCTCAATTCCTTTCTATTTTGTTTCTTATTTCACACACGCATACCCTTTCTGGAAGTGTAATAATAACAGCAGCAGTAACAACAACAACAACAACATATCTTGGGGGAAAATTAGTAACTGGGAAACTTTGGGGGAAATATAAATTGAAGAAAGACTCCCTATTATCTCTAAATATAATTTTGGTTACAAATCCCTAGCTTTATTGAGGTATCATGAGGCTTGCTTATTTAAGCGCTCAAACTTTGCAAAAGCTAGAATAACTGATGCTCTGTTTGATGAAAAAATAACAGCATATACTGGTATATGTTAGGAAAGTTTTACCAACAAATACTAGAATTTAGGTACATAATTCAAGTTGTGTTGTTACAAGCTTTAGCTTTTTCCTAACTAAATATTCTATACATATTTTATGCATTTTAATACTTTATGTACAACCAGAACTGGGACTGGAATTTTGTTTGCTAAGCAATGCAGTCATTAAGCAAATCATCATGTGACCAGGCCTGATTTTATGATAATTTTTACCATGGTCATTAAGTAAATCACATGGTTGTTAATGAATCTGGGTTCCCCCATTGACTTTGTTTGTCATAAGCTTCCTGCATAGGTTGCAGATCTCAATCAGGTGACTGCAGGGTGTTGCAACTGGTCATAAATGCAAGCTGCTTGCCAAGCGCTCAAATTATAATCATGTGACCATGGTGGTGGTACGAGATTTGTAAATTTAAAAGTGAGTTAAAAGTCACTTTTCCAGTGCTGTTGTAATTCCAAACCATCATTGGTGGTAAGTTGAGGACTACCTGTAGTGGGCAGAAGTAAATTAGTGACTATGGCAATTCATTTTTATCAATCCATGGTATTTCTTGCAAATGAATCTAAAGTATGGTTGTCCAACCTTTTGACTTGCCTGGGCCATAATGAGCGAAGAGGAATTGTATTGGATGCATATAAAATACATAATATGGTTAATGTATATAATAGTCAAACTTTCTTTATTTTAAAATAATGGTATTATCTTGGGGGGCTCATTACTAGCTGTCTAGGACTCTGGGTTAGACATACCTAATGTAAAATTTCTGTCTAGTCTATTGGCAACTCTTGAATTTGTGCAGTTGCTGCATTCAGGACAGTCATTGAAATGGATACTCACTCTGTCAGAAAGCTACAAATGATATTTAAAAAACAATGTATTTTCTATATTTTAATGCAGTTTGTAAAATCACTATTTCTGAAATATTTGATCATAACCATATCTTTTTCAGGTGAAATGAATGACAAAAATGTTCAAGTTATAGAATTGCCCATAGTTGACAGTCTACATCCACGGCCTCCATATTTGCCACTGGCGATTCCAGAAGATCTGGCTGATAGACTCATTCGTGTCCATGGGGATCCTCCAGTATGGTGGGTCTCACAGTTTGTCAAATACTTGATTCGTCCACAGCCTTTATTAGAAAAAGAGATAGAAGAAACCACAAGAAAACTTGGTTTTAAACATCCAATTGTTGGGTAAGTGTTTTATTAGATTATTAAGACTATCATAAACCCATTCATGTTTAGTCCCATTGAAATGTGTAGGATTTACTTTTAAGAAAACATAATTTCCTTCAAATTTACCTTATTTCAGTATTTTCTTTTTCATATCAATGCTATTTGGGAATAAAGAAAGCAGTCTTAAAGCATTTTTTAAATTTCAAGCTCACTATACAGGATGAGGGTCCTGCCCTGTTCATGTTTAATTCAGAAGTACGATACCTCTGACAATGGAAGCTTCATTTAGGTTTTATAATAAATGATAATTAATCCTTTTAATAAATTCAGAAAAAAGTGTTTAAAAGATAAGATAATTATATTGTATGGCTTTCTGATAGTATAGGCAATGAATTATTGGCCTTTCAAATTATTTAAGAAATAATTTTCAGCAACATTCAAGTGTTTAATTTTTGTTTTTAAATGGTTTTCTTAGAAATGGTATACAAATTAGCAGAACCATATGATCTTAGTTACTGGAAGCACCTACTTATCAATATTTGTGCTGGTTGACAGATCTAGACTGTGGTCAGTTTAATCATTTAAGAACTGTGAATTGGATTTTTGAAATTTCTATTTGATCCCCATTTTTTTAGAACTGTAGGCTGTTGTTTACGATCTAAATCATTATCAAATAAAGGAAACTGCATTATTTTTTATAAATCGTATATTTTGAATGGTTTATGTTTCAGCTCATAAGTAAATGCCTATAATCCCTAGATTGAATATTTCTTTAATTTTCTTGATTCCACTAAATTTTCTGTGAAATATATCCTTAAACTGCTACATTTTCTCTTCCACTTGTAAAAAGAGATGTCATTTTCAACATAATTGAAATAGAGTTACCTATGGATGAGCTGAGCTGCATATAAATCTAATAAATAAATTTAAAATATTTGTTTTTAAAAAAAGTCAAAATAGCCTTATAAGCTATAGCAATTGATCTACCTTGTACACCTTTGACTGCTCACCAAGCCACACAACAAACACCATCATAAAGTTTGCGGACGACACGACCATGATTGGTCTCATCTCGGGAGAGGATAACCAGCATATAGGGCAGAAGTAGAGAACCTGTCTATCTGGTGTTCACAGAACAATCTGTCACTGAATAAAACCAAAGAACTGATTATGGACTTCAGGAAACATGGACAGGACCACGCCCCACTCATCATCAACGGAGAACGAGTGGAAACTGTCCCTATGATCAGATTCCTTGGCATCCATATTTCAGCTGATATCTCCTGGTCCCCTAACACCAAGGCCATAGTGAAGAAGGCTCAGCAGCGGCTGCACTTCCTGAGGGTTCTCAGGAAGAACAATCTGGATAAGAAGCTGTTGCTGGCTTTTTATAAAGCCTCTGTGGAGAGCACTCTGACATATTGTCTGGGTATGTGGTATGTAGGCTCCACAGTTGAGGACAGGAAAACTGTACAGAGGGTGATAAACACAGCTCAAAAGATCATTGGTTATCCTCTGCCCTCCCTGGAAGACTTAGCCAGGTTCCGCTGCCAAAGCAGAATCAAGGCCATTATAGAAGACCCCTCACACCCTGGCAATTATCTTTTTGACCTGCTGCCGTCTGGATGGCATTTTAGGTCAATAAAATCCCACACCACTAGACTAACAAATAGTTTCTTTCCCTGGGCCATCCGAACCACAAATAAACACGAAGTCACTACCTTATTAAGATGTGAAATCTCAATACCCCATTCAGATGTATAATAACATATTACAGTACAATCCATCTCTTGTGTATTATACTCATCAGGCTTCTGTATGATGGCAGATGAGATTCTGCCGAAACGTTGCTTTCCCTGTGCCATCCAAGCCGCAAATAAACACGAAGTCACTACCTTATTAAGATGTGAAAAGATGTGAAATCTCAATACCCCATTCAGATGTATAATAACATATTACAGTACAATCCATCTCTTGTGTATTATACTCATCTGTATGATGGCAGATGAGATTCTGCTGAAACGTTGCTACAACTTTTAATTGGGGTTCTCATGTTTTCAGTTCTGATATTGCAGTGAGAGTAAAGAGCTTTTGAAACTTACACATTTCAATTATATTTCTAATTTAAGTGTGCATAACTAAAATTTTTCTCACTTTCTAATATTTCCATTTGTTTGGTATAAACTGTCTGACATAATGTTCATTCTAAGATAAAAGGCAGATGAAAGCAATTGTACTTGCATTCATCTGCCTTTTATCTTAGAAAGAACTTTTACCATCCTAAGAGATGAAAAAAATACATTTTCTTAACATGAACATTTGCGATATTTCTCTTTTTTTAAAAAAAATGCAGATACATGCAGATTCCATACATAGAACAGTCTATGGAATTTTATTCTCTCAAAAGGAGTAATCTAGATTGAGTTGTTACTCACCTCTTTCTGGTTGAAGGAAGTTTTGGCAGTACTCTAAAGCTTAGGGGCCTCCTGACTCTTACAGGAGAGGGTCCTTAATTGTCACAGACTCTTTGTTTTGAATTAATAAGACTTGTGTAAAAGAAATGCCAAGTTTCCTGTTATTTTCCAGTATTCACGTCCGTAGAACAGACAAAGTGGGAACAGAAGCAGCATTTCATCCAATTGAAGAATACATGATACATGTTGAAGAACGTTTTCAACTTCTTTCCCGGAGAAACCATATTGACAAAAAGCGAGTCTATTTGGCTACGGATGATCCTTCGCTATTGCAAGAGGCAAAATCCAAGTAAGGCATCCTGGTTCACAATTGCTGCAAATGTGGTTTTATGTGATGCAGATCCATATTTAAACAATATGGCTTATTTAATGTTACTGTCTTGTTTCAAGACTTTTCCAAATTTCACTAAATTTATTGCAACATTATTTGAAATCACATCCAAACTTTTTGGGGGGTTAGGTTTGAGGGTAGAGAAAATATCATTATTTACATTACAGATTTCCTCCACATAATGTTCTTGCTCCCATGGTGTAAAGTTTTTCCACTGAAGGATTGGACCACAAGAATACATTTTCCCTGGCATGAAAAATTTATTTGTTTTTCTCAATCCAGTTCATTATGTTTAATTTCTGCTGGAATCCTATCTCTATCTCAATCACACTTATAAAAACCATTGTCACCCATCACTCTCTAACTTCAATTGATGCATCACAATGTAAATCACTTAGTGATTTTCAGTTACACATTAAACTTGTAAGGAAAAATCAGATTTTATAGCCCTGATTTCCTGCTTAATGGTTCCTATTCAAGAAGAATAAAAAAACAACCATTTATTCTTAGATGCCAATGTAAGAAACTCTGGTGGCTGCTCAAGATGAAAACTGCTGAGAAAATATTAGGAACTAGGATATAATGCTAGAGAGCTGAATTAACTAGTCCTTTTTCTGTTCTTACACTACTTAGCAGAACAATCTGCTACATTCTGACTGCAATTTCCAATTAATCCATATTTGGACATTATTACAGTTTTACTTTCTGTTTGGAAGGAAGCCATTGGGATGAATTATACTATTTTCTTTTAGTTTGAGGAGGCTTATCTTCCGATACTTTCTTCCACAATAAGTTCATCTGAGCAGTCTGACTGTTAATTACTGGGTTTCATATTTCTACTCAATTTCTTGGGGATTAATCTTTGCATTCTCTCCTTATAGCAGTTGACAAAGCATAGTTTTCAACTTTAGAAGTCTCCTTTCTTCCCAGTATCCTTATGGAGGAAGGGCAAACCTATAAAGAACACATTTAGTTGCAGTGCCTGCATCCAGTTTCCTGTTGATCAAAGGCTTTTCCGTTTCTGGATTTAATTTCAGGGTTTTTCCCCCTCATCCATGTTATTGTTTCCTTGCTGGTAAATGACAAGTACATCTAATATGCATATTACAGCTATAGTTACCTCTTTCAGCAGAAAGGTAACATGATTGGTGGTATAAAAAGCTGACAAGATTGATGGTATAAAAAGCTGCAGATACAAGTAGTTTTTTACTTCTGACGAAATACAGCCAGTTTTCCATTTTCTAGTAAAAGTTATACCAGTAAACTATGTGGTCTTCCTTATTATTCCTAAGTGTCAGTTCCAAACAAGAATTCAGAGTTACTTGATAAATTGTGCAGAGATACTGCACTGTTCCCTAAAGAAAACAAAAGCATGATGTTGTGATACATTTTTTTCAGATATCCAAACTATGAATTCATAAGTGACAATTCCATATCATGGTCAGCAGGTCTTCATAACCGATACACTGAAAACTCTCTGCGGGGTGTTATTTTGGATATACACTTCTTGTCTCAGGCAGACTTCCTTGTGTGCACTTTTTCTTCACAGGTAAGCTAATTCCTGTTCCAAAACTTGAGGCAAATTGGAAATCCATAGCAAAACTATTTTACAAGATAGTTTTAAATTAATAATACCTGATAGAATTACCAATAAATCAGTATTTTAAACATGCTGTGTAAAAATTAACAAGAAAACATCCTTTGCAAATAAATGTAAAACAATTAAAAGGTTCTTTTTGCAACTAATCATAGAAATTGGAAAGTAAAATTTTAATATTTTAGCATCAGTAAAACTGTTATTTTGCTGTAGCTTAGGACAAACAAAATGAAATATTTCTCTCTCTATATGTGTGTGTGTGTGTGTGTGTGTGTGTGTGTGTTTTCTTAATATACATAAAAAACTCTCTCTCTCTGAGCAATGTGCTGGATACAATTGATTTTGAACAAGAATCACTGGTGATATGCTACCGGTTCGGCCTGGTTCCGCCAGTAGCAGCGATGAGCAGTGGAAACCAAACCGGTTCTCTCCCCCGCTCTGCTGTTGGGCCCACCTGCCCGCCCGGGCTCCCATACTCACCTTTATCTTCTGCTTTTGAAGTGCAGCTGCTTTGCGCGGCACAGAAGAGTGCCGCGCGGCATCTGCTGAAGCGACTGGGAGAGTGCAAGCTTGCAGGAGGTGAGTTGGAACACCTCTGTGCCTGCGCAAATGCCTCTGCACCTGTGCAAAGTGCATATTTGGCGCGCATGTGAATACAAAGTGTGTGCACGTGCAAAGCGCATCCACCAAGCCATGCCCACCAAACCAGTGGTGAAACTTTTTGAATCCCACCACTGGTAAGAATACAACAATAATCATAATGGTAATCATATGTAGATATCAATAATAATCACATAGTAATAAAACAGTTAACTTATTCATAGTGAAAAATTGTCCATATATAATTAATTATCTTTTTAGTCTTTTTAATTTCTAACCTCTATTTCTATTAGTTAACCATTGATAAAACAAGTCCCATGTTAGGAAGTATTCTGTTTCTTCCTTTTCTTTTAAGTGTTAATCTATCCATCTCTGCAAATTCTAATATTTTTATAACACTTTCATATGCGGGGACCTCTAAAATGAAATATTTCTTAGTGCATTTTATATTTGCAGTATTGCTGCAAAATGACTAATAGTTTTGTAATGGCTACTAGTTTAGAGGCTTTTAGATATTATCATTGGTTTTCAGAATCAAGGGCAAAAATATGCTTCGGACCATGAATGTACTATCTGGCTACAGTTTCTTAAAAGCAAATATATATTTCTCTGAGATTGCACACTCCATGAATCTGGTAAAGGGAGCTACAGTCAAGTATTACATTTGGATTGTGAAGCACATTTTGCTTTTGAATCTGAAGTACTAAAGACATGATTTTATTAATGGATTATGTGTCTCTTAAAAGTGTATTATCCAACTCTAGATGATAACAACATAGAAGTGTTTCCTTTATTGAATACAATGGATGATATACTAGAAACATTGTGTTCACCAATCCTGGATATCAAGTATATTAAATAAAACTACCATATTACCAAACAATTCATTGATTTTGTTCTTAAAAGGAATATATTCTGAAGCATCGTCATCAACTATTGATTTTTATCTACAGAACAGTTACAAATCTGTTTTGAAATGGAATGGAAAGGTATAAAAGGCACCCCCAAATTCATAATCCAAATTGTATTCTTTGCACTTCCTCTTTTATTTTATAAAATACTAAATGCAGAGATGCTTTTCAACTAATATTAATAACATTAATAATGCTGTGGTGAGAATAGTCATCTTTTTCCTCCCAATCACCACAAATGAGATTATATTATTTAAAACAGGATTAGGAGAAATTGGAACTCAGCCCTACGAAGAAAGATTGAAGGAAGTTTAGTCATGAAAAAACACAATTGAGCTTAGGTGTTGATGTAATTTGATAGAACCCTTCAAAAATCTGAAGAATTTACATAGGATGTCAAGACATGTTCTGTCTCATTTCAGGGTGCATGACAGAATAATTATTCATTTAAGTTACAGGAAAACAGATTTCAATTAAATACTTAAAAAGTTTCCTTATAGAGTAGCTCAGCAGTGGAGCCAGCAGTTATGCTGTGAAATAATGGACTCCCCTTTACTGAGTATATTCAAGTGGAAGCTATATAGAACCATTTGTCTTGCACGTCATCCTGGCAGCTTTGGAGTTACTGAAAATATACCTGTCCTACAAGATCTCAGGTACAAGGAGCAGAAGTCATGGTCCCTTGAGTCAATTCTTAGGAGTTGACAAAGGTCCATTCAAAATCTGAACTTGATCCAATATAACCATGTGATAAAGATTCTGTAGGCTACTTTAACACTCTGAAGGGTTTAATGAAGAATATGCGCTAATTTTGTTGTAGCAGGGTTTTGAAGAATTATAAAAAAAAAATAAGTAGGGAGCTATATCAGCCTCTAAAGTGTAGAGCACTATGACTTAAGTCATCACTAAAAATGTAATCATTACTATTTGTGGGAAAACATCTGTTCTTAATAAATTAGAGATGGATTATGACAAGGAAAACTTTCTAAAAAAAATAAGATGTGATACTGATGCTTTATATTTTGTGCATTCATATCACATTTTGCAGACCCCCAAACCATTAACAAGTAGAATGGAAACAGTCAAACAGTATCACCTAAAATAGTAACTGATAGAGAAGACACATTAGATGACCTTTTCAGGATTGGAATTGTTTGAATTTTGTACATTATAAAATATAGTACAGATAGTCCTTGACTGCAATTGAGCCCAAAGTTTCCATTGCTAAACAAGACAATTGTTAAGTGAATTTTGCCCCACTTTTCTTGCCACAGTTGTTAAGTGCATTGCAGTTGTTAACAACATGGTTGTTAATGAATCTGGTTTCCCCATTGCTCGTCTTAAGGTTGCAATAGGTGATCACATGACCTCAGGGCACTGTGACCATCATAAATACATACCAGTTGTTGAGCATCCAAATTTTGACCATATGCCCATGGGGCTGCTGCAACAGTCATAGGCATAAAAAACAGTCCTAAGTTGCTTTTTCCAGTGCCATTCTTCAAATGGTCACTAAATAAACAGTTGCAAGTCAGCGACCACCTGTAAAAGAGTAAGGAGAGTTGCATTCCATTCCATTATTGAATATGTGTTAGGAAGCAAAGTCTAATATATGTTTATTTTAGTTATGTTTAATCAATGGGCAGATACTAAATAATACAAACCTGTTAATATTTTCTCTTTATTTTTCTAGGTTTGTCGAGTTGCTTATGAAATCATGCAGACATTACATCCTGATGCATCTGCCTATTTTCATTCTTTGGATGATATTTATTATTTTGGGGGACAGAATGCCCACAACCAGATTGCAGTTTATGCTCATCATCCTCAAACTGCTGATGAAATTCCTATGGAACCTGGAGATATAATTGGTGTTGCTGGAAACCACTGGGATGGCTATTCCAAAGGCATCAATAGAAAATTAGGGAGAACAGGTTTATACCCTTCCTATAAAGTAAAAGAGAAAATTGAGACAGTCAAGTATCCCATATATGAAGAGGCTGACAAATAAAGGCAAGCAAAATAATTCATAGCAACTTTTACTTTGAACTATTACAACCAACCATATTGTTGACTTTTGTAGAATGTGATTTTGCATTTTAACATATGGTTAAAAGGAAAGCCTTTTACTGTTCAGACTGGATACACAGCATGGAACAATTTGATAGGGCACTGTTTGAACTTTGTTATATGCACACTGCACACTGAAACACATTCAACAGGAACTATTGTTTTATACTCTTTGTCTTTCTGAGAATATGTCCCTCCCATGAATCATATATGAATTTTGGGCTCAGTTCTTTGCCATTAATAAACTATAAGACTTTTAACACTGCTGCATTATGTAATTTAAGTGACATGAGCAAATTTTGTATGTGCAGAATATAAAATATGGTGCCTCTTTCTGAAAGATCAGTGACATTTTAGAAGAGCCATGTCTCATTCTCCTGATGGGCAAGAATTATGCTTGCCTTTCACTAATGTTGTTATGACCACTCAACATGCTCCAACCAACAGATTTAAACAATCAGAATACATATTTCTTTACAGGATTTTTGCTAGCAATTTCATTGATTAATTTACTTCATCATTAATTAAAAAATACATCCAACTATACAATAATTGTCTGGTAGAAATTTTTGTAAAACTATGCCATGAACTGATTCTTTAGTACTGTTTCTGGACATTGTCTTTGATAACAAAAAATAAATTAAAAAAATGAATGGTTGGAGTGCTGCAAGTAATGTGATTTTAAAATTAAGAAGACTTTAATGAATGGAATATATTTCTATTCTTTTCCTTTGAAAGCTCTGAAATTCCATTTCATACCAAATGTTTTAGTATCTTTGACTAATACTGGGCAGTCTGTGTCTATTGATTCCTTGTTTGGCAGAGAGCCAAGGGCCCGTCATCTTCTCTTACAAAATGAGAAAATATTTTCTATTTCTGATATGTTATTTTTCAGTTTTTTTCTTTACAGATGCAGTGTTAGTTTCTTGCAAACTTATTTTTGCTGTACATTGAAGTAATCTAGATTGGCATTGTTCAAATTAGTAAAAAGATAAATACCATTGGATCATTATGGAAGAACCAATATTCTCCAAACTAGTACCAAACTAGCTTTTTCTACCCATCAGGGTAAAAAAACTGGTGGGTGAGACAAGATAGAAATTCATCCTTGAATGTGTCAGGGATTCTTGTGAGAAGTGCTTTTATCCTTGGCTGATTATAAGCAGTGATGGTTCCCCTCCCCTCAAATATGTAACTGTGGAATACATTGATAGATTTTCATTAAGATTTTTTTTTAATTGCCGTATCTTGCCCCAAATCAAACGAAGGTCCCATTTCCATCATTGAGGTAGTAGGATTCTTGATTAAATATAACCTGCCATGCCCTTCCCACTTATTTTAAAAAGCGTTATTCTGTCCAAATTAACAGATGAAATTGTATCACATATTTTTTTCTACAAAGAGAGTAGAGCAGTAACTTAGTCCCAACATAGAATGCCTGGAGATAGTTAAGCGGGTAGGTTTCTATAACCTTCTAGCTTTGTTTGGAAGTTTTCCCTCTCCTTTTTATATTAGTGGAACTGTTTTCTCTAATTATTTGTATAGAAGGGAAAAGTTACATTTGCCTACCTCTCTTTGTCTCTTTATCGTTATTGTTACTGCTTTCAGAGTACATACAGTACTAGTCCCTCTATCGTTATCCACATTTTCAGCTGTTTGTTTCCCTGCCTCTTTGAATGTGCTTTCCGCTCATCATGCCTTTTATCTTCCTCATGTCTGGGAAAAAAAGAGTAGTGGGAGCTTAATTGTGTACCACCACAATTACCAGTTTCATGTAGTCATCCTTCTACCCCTTTCAATCTGATCATGAATGCTTTTTAATAATGCCAAATATGCCCACACATACCCCAAATGTCACGTATCCTTCAGTGTCCTAAAGTGACATTTATTTTAGCTAATGAATCGGAAAAACAAAACAGTTCATTACTATGGAATAGTAAAAATTACTGTTTGGGACTGATTATTAAAATATATCTGTTTCTAAGTGCCTGTCAATATTGAAGCTTAACCTTCGAATTTAGATCACGCTGGTACCAATTCCGTGTCAGAATGTATTCTCTCCATCTCTCCCTTAGATTCAAATGTCCCAATCTATGCTGTCTATGCTTTAATGTTCTAATTCTTGGATAAAGTGTCACTTGCTTGATGCAGTTTACAGAGATTAAAAGCTGAGTGTTATTTCCCCTCCTGATGATAAGGGTTAATGGAAAAGCACCTCTAGTATTATGTTAGAACTTTCTTCCAACACATGAGCACTTTGTAGCATCAGCTCTTCCAATGTATTTTTATTTGAGCAAATATATCATTTTCCCTGTTTATGAAAGTACACATTCTAATTACCATTAGTAGAAAAGCATTCTAGTTTTGATGATCTTTTGTAAATATGTTTAAATATTATTGGGAAACATACTTTGGTACTTTGTTAAAAGTTATGTTTGTGTTGTAAGTGTTCACATTTCAATGATGAGTCTTATCCTGGAGAGACGCAATCTCTGAGATAAACTTTCATTGTGAAAAAAAAATTAAAATCAGTATGTTAATTCAGAAATCCCATCTATTTAGGTTAAGGATATCCATGTAGTCTATCCTAGTGAATATATCAGCAATTTCTCCAGATGTGTTGTGACTATAAATCCACACACTCCCAGCTAAGAGAACAGAAGGTTGGGGAGGGTAGATGTTTGTGCACAGGCACAAAATTAAAAAAAAAAAAACATTAATTCAGCCTCTTTTTCATGAATGTGATGAGTAGAATATGCCCTCCTATAATATTTATAATAGCAAGTTGTGAAGTCCTCAACATTGTTAAGTCTGATGGCTACATCATTCCCATCAGCATATTGCAGCCAATTTAGTAAATCAGCATAAAAAACCCACATGTTTGTTTTTACAAATAGTCCAATTTCGAAGTCTTAATCCACCCACTTCCAGTTTTCCCCTAGTCATTCTATTTAGAATTTGCAGAAGTGGCTAGCTTTTCTCATAGCAGTATCAGAGTGCCCCTCAGATCATTCAGCATGCCCCGCTCTCCAGCCTTGTTCAAGATGCAATAACATTTAAAATTGCAGTGCCAGTTATGGTCCTTTGAAACGGAATTTCTTTCAGATTTTTCAGAAGTGAATCTCCTTTCAACTGAGTCACCCATTTGTGCATTTTTTTTTCTTTTTTTATTCACTTGAAAAGAAGGTCATTGTATCATAATTTTCTTCGTGATAGTAGTAAGAATTTCTTGTCTTACTCTCATATATGCATTGAAGTTTACTGTTCCTCTCCAAGTCAGGGAGCCAACTTTTTACATGTATAAATTATTTAGCTCCACTCCATTGAAAAATAGCTTTTTCCCAAGAAGATGGCAGAAAATGGATTGTGTTTGAATAGCTGTATAACCTTATGATCTATTTCATCAAGACTTTTCATACAAAGCTTATAAAATATATAGTTTTACACACACACACACACACACAAACAATCACCACACTGTATCATAGCAGTATTTGCCCTTACAGAGAAAAAAAAAAGTCCAAAACCCATCACTGGGTGATGTACCACCCAAAATGACATCCCACTCCAAAAAATAAAAATAAATCCCAGCAAATTTTCAAATTCATCAGATAAGAGTTCACTAAGAAGAGGGGTGGTGGGGGGAAGGCAAGGCATAACCAAATTCATGAGGCCTGTAGACCAAAGGTGTTCTCGGCTAAATACAGAGCTATTGTTAAGTGATGTTGATAAAAGGTAGTCTAGACTTATAACCACACTCAAGCCAAAATTTCGATTGCTAAATGAGTTTTGCCCCATTTTCTTACCTGTCTTGCCATAGTTGTTAAATGAATCACTGCAGTTAGTAACATGGTTATGAAGTGAATCTTGCTTCCCCATTGACTTTGCTTGTTATAAGGTTGTAAAACGCAATCACATGACACCTGGACATTGCAACCATCATAAATACATGCCAGTTGCCAGTGTCCGAATTTTGATCCTGTGACCATGGGAATGCAGCGAAGATTGTAAGTGTGAAAAATGGTAATAAGTCACTTTTTTCAGTGACATTGTAACTTTGACCCATTGTAACTTTGACTAAACAAATGGTTGTAAGTTGAGGACTACCTGTGTTATATCCAATCTTCAGGAATAAGGAAAGTAGACCCTAATGGAAATAAGTCGCTCCACTTTTGGATTTTCTTATTGTTGCATTTTTGCCACTAAACGTTATCAGTATTTCATATGAATGGTACTACCAAAGGGAATGAATGGACAAATGCTACAGTTTGGTGTTTTTTTTTCATTTCAAAATGTTATTCAACTGGAATTGCCAGTGTGGAAAAGTCAAAGATATAACAGGTCTGGAAACTCATTTCTTAACTTCCACTGTTGCACTGTTTGAAAAATATAATCTCATGATGGAGATAGGATGGCCACATTTGGGCAATTTCACTATCAATCTCATCAGTTATTAGAAGTACACAGTATAAAATAAAATTATCCAGAGGATCATAAAAACATCCAGCAATTTGGAAATGTTCCAGACTTATTTATTTATTTATTTATTTATTTATTTGATTTGTCAGTTGCTTACAGAATAATAGGTATGTTGGGCTCCATTAGAGAACACACTGAAAGGGATTAAGAATCACATATAAATGAACTTGATAAAGGCTTACAAAGTATTTGTTATCCATCTTTTATACTGCATTGTATTGAGCCTAGTCATTGTACTTTTTATATATTTATTGCATAATATTGTGATACTGTACTAGTTGCATATAGTATATCTGAATCTCTAAAATTATGCTGGTTACTGGGAATATTATTCTTAGTTTTTGTAAAAGTTATCTCATTTCAAAGAAACCCACTTTCTCTTGTAATATCTGTAGAGTACATTACTTTCTGCAGAGGTAATGTGATTGTCCACAAGAGTAACTACATTTCTATGCAACAATCTCTATTCATAAACTGCCTCTTATGTAAGCAGTTTGCTATATTTCTAAAACTTAAGTTGTCATATGCCCTTTGGAGAACCAGATAAATCCACTGTTAAAAAAGCTCTCTCTCCCTCCCTCCCTCCCCCCACTCACTCTCTCACACACACACATACACAAATATACATGTGTGTGTCTATATACACTAGTGTTGGCCAATATTTCAAATGTGCCAAATAAAGGCCCATATATAATCAATAACATTTAGTTCCATACAAGATAGCAGTGAAGAAATATGCCAAATTATATAATTAAAAAATTCATACAGAAGTTATAACTGGGGGGGAGGGTGTTAATTATTGATTTATCATTTTATTTACAAAATTTAAGCAGAAGTAACATCAATATAGCAATAAGACTTATATACCACTTTATAGTGCTTTCCAGCCCTCTCGAAGCAGTTTACAGAGTCAGCCTATTGCCCCCAACAATTTGGGTCCTCATTTTACTCACCTCAGAAGGCTGGAAGGCTGAGACAATCTTGAGCCTGGTGGGATTCGATCTGCCAAATTGCAGTAGGAGTAGCTTGCAGTATTGCACTCCAACCACTGCGCCACTGAGGTTCCTCAATATCCCTCTTAGAAGATCATTTCTGAAATGATACTCACAATACTTTCACACTGACTCTTTACCAGAAATTGAAAGGTATTTTTAAACGATCGAGTAATACCAGATTAATAAACAATTGTTTGTTAAACAATTTGAAATATTCAAATCTGCCAAGAAGGATTTTTTTTCCTATGAATATTTATTTATTTAAAGCCTAAAGTTTTCTGGATCCTTCGGTCCTCTTGATAAAATATTAGATTGAAAGAAGCTGTGCTTGACAGGATAGCATGGAGAGCACTTGCCTATAAAGTCACCAAAAGTCAAACATAACTAAATGATTAAAAACAATAGATTCCAGACTGTAGAATATCCTGTACTGTATTCATCATATTGCTGTACGTTTCCAGAAACCTGGCAAAAACCTTTGTTAATTTTCAAAAAGTCCCAAAATATAGAAGCCATTTGCTATAACTTCAGCTCCATTTCTGCCATCTGCATGCTTTGAATATCACAAAAGAGTCTAATAAGACAAGCCAATGGGTTCAGTGCCAAATTATATATAAGAGGAGATAAGAAACAACTTTGATGAGTTTCACAATAAATCTTAATGGAGGGAAAATAATCCGATTAGAAAGGTTTCTAGCAGAATCACAGGAATAGTGTTAATCCAAGAAATAAAACTTTTTTCACCACCTGCTCTAAAAATTTAATTTGTACAATATTGAAGGCTTTTTCCATGACCAAAAAATACCACTACAGTCATATTTCTCAAGACTATGCTGCTGAAATATCTACCATTTTTATCAGAAACTTGGCACCCTTTCAGAAAGCCAGATTGTGTAGGATGGATGATTGATGATAACTTCGGTAATCTTCAGGCTAGAATAAAAATTGTTGCATCTAAATTTTTAAAAAGATACCAATAACTTGCAGAATTTATAAAATCCTTTTCTGTGTCCATAAACATAATTATATAAGTCATGAAAAATAAATGGCTTGTCCCCCCCAACCCCCCAATTCTCTTTATATACATCTACCAGTATAAGAGCTAGACCCTATATTATAGTAAACTGTTCTATTGGAAACTTAGATAGGATAAATATGTAAAGTGTGAACATCTGTTAGGAAGCATCTGGATAGATACCACATAGCTGGTACAAGGCATTGTACTGCTTAAAATAACCAGACAGTTGTCCTTTGTCTTGGCTTGTTTTATTAAAAAAACTTTTTTCTGCTCCGTCATGTGTGGCAGTGCCTTTTCCTGCCACAGCTTGGTAGAATAGAGTTAAATTTTGGAGAAAATCCTGTCCTGCTATTTTAATTGAACTTTAAATCATGGGTGCTGATTTTTAAATACAGGTCTCCCTTGAAGCTTTCTATGGAGCTCCTGCCATTCTATCTGTGGTGCCGGTTTTCATTAGACCGCAATTATATTTCATCATTTTAAGACTGGGAAAGAAGGGATAGGAGCATGCAATTAATTTTAAAAAATGGATCTTGAAAAAAAGGAAAGTGCATTGCCACATATGATGGAGCAGATGCTTTCTAACAGATGTTCACACTTTACATATTTATCCTATCTAAGTTTTTTCAAGATCTGTTTTTTTCCCAAGTGTTATCCATTTTTGCTCCAGGATTACCTACTTCTGGCTTTGACACATCCATGTTGTCTTTTGCCACATCCTTATGCAGTTCCTGGAATACTTCACAAAGACTATACAGTCTTTAACCTTCCCAAAAGATGAATACTTTTATTCTTCAAACACAATTTGTCACTTTAGTAGCAAACGGGTGGCAGCAAACCCAAAAACAAGATATGAAGGAAGGAGAGCATTTGAGAGAATGGTATTTGGTGGAAGTGAAAGGAAATAGACAACATCTGTAGGAAATCAACTTGGCATGTGAAAGGAGTCATTGTCTATGCCAGCTCCAGATTTGGATGGCCCTTTAGGCAAGAGAGATGAAGTATCTTTTGCTGTACTTCCTAGGTTCCTTGCATGCCCAACATATGACTAGCATACAGACTTAAACATGCCATTGAAGCTAATCCAACCCCATAGAACCTGGTACTTTTTAATTTATCTGCCTATCCTATTCTACTAAAACCTTGCTGAGTGTTACAAAAATATCAGTATGTGTAAAATCAGCTAAGTTCATCTGGGTAGATTAAAACTCAAATAAACCTATGTAAAATATTTTAATATGTTATTTCGGGTAGACAACACTACTTTTCACTCTTCCAAATATTTTAACTATTTCTTTTATGTTTTTCCAACAATAATAGCAGAATTAGAGTGTGTTTAAATCCCCAATTAAGGGATTCTCTGTGCATCATAACATACAAAGTCCGGTGATACAGGAGGTAAAAATCCAGGTGTGAGGAATCTTACCTTGTCCCCATATCTAATGAAAAAAAATAATTGTCAGGGTGCAAAGAACCAAAATGACACCATGAGCTGATCAGAGTTGCTTCTTTATAGTTGTTAACTTATTTGCAAGAATCTTGTCAGACTGACTGCATTCTCTTGGTAACAGCCAGAGATTCGTGTGTGTGTGTGTGTGTGTGTGTGTGTGTGCGTGCGTGTGTGTTAGATCAACTCTGCATCACTTTCTGCCCTGCAAAGAATCTAAGTTTGCCAGTCTCTCCACACCTTCCCCACTCTAGCTGGAGATTCCACTACAAAAATACAATCATTCTTCCAGAATGATATCAACTGATTCAATATTTCACATGTGAGGTTGCCATGATTTCTTTATGTTTAATATCTTAAGCGTGACAAAGATTCATGTTTTCTCAGCGACCTAATCATATGATCTGCTAACTTAAAGCAACTTGTTGTGGTTAGCTGGCAGCAGGTGCAGATGGCTGAGGAGACCGATGACTCTGATGAGGGGCCAGGACCATCAGGAGTGGACTGCTGCCTTCAGGGATTGTGGGGGCTGGCAGCAGTGACGAGGAGGTTCCCGAGGAGCCTGTGCCCCATTGCGCGTGAGCACAGGATGATTCGTAGAAGAGAACAGCTGGACCAGCACAGGTGACTTGGGAGTAAGGATGCAACGTAATGGTCCCTCCCTCCAGGGAATATAAGACTGGTTTTGCAGAAAGCAAAAATGTTCTAAGGACTCAGGATTGTGTGTGGAGACTCCAGCTTATCTGAAGAATTCTGTCAAGGCATTTCTGGTTGGATTAATTGGCTGCAAGCCATCTTTTATCTACGAAGAAGTTGTTTATAGATTAAAGCTGAGAAGGTTTGAGTTGCTGCATTTGTTTGAGATTTTCTTGCTGGTAACAGGGTTGGGTGAGAACAGAACTCTATTCCTGTTCTCTCCTTTTTCTTGTGTAAATTACATTTCCACAGGTTGAACTGACTGAGGGAATACTGTATGACGTGTGTAGTCAATGATGTGTGTAGAACTCAGCGTGGACCTATATTGGTGCTTTATTACTTGAAAAATGAAAGTGAAACTAGATTAGTAAATATGATCTGTGTTGTTAAATTGAGTATCTGCCTGGTTTTCCTGAGACTGAGAAAGAAAGTCAGGATTGTTGCTTTTGGCTCCAGGGGCCAGATACAAATATGCAAAAGAGGTGATACACAGCCTAGCGTCCTGTTTTCCATAGTGATCAACCCACTATCTTTGCTATAAGTCTTTAGCCCATTTTGCCCATATTGCTTACTGCCTTGCAATTAAGGATGTTTAAAATCAGTCATCATTTTAACATGTCTTACTGACTAAAAATGAAGCATTAGAAAATGGCCTGCCTATATACTATCTTCTGTGGAAAACTTCTTTCTCTCAAATTACTATAGACTACACTTCCATTGCCTTAGAATTGAATTAATTGAAAAACATCTGCAGGGCCTCAAAGCCCCTTTCTTGTTCCAAAATAATCCTGTACTTGGACAGTGTTACCAAACATAGTGGAGATATCAAATAGTGCTTGATGCTGGGCCCAGCACCCTTCAGTATTTTCATTAAATCTTCATTTCCAGCATTTACATCTTTTGGTATAAGAAAAATGTGGTCCATAATGCCTCCTATACATCACTATATATCATCCAAATGCCATCAATCTGTTTGTAATAGCTGTTAAAAGTGCATATCATTTTCGTGCAATAAAGCCATGTCCAGCTGTAACAACAAACTGGGATCCAGACTACAAATGGTAAAAAGATATATGTTAATTTGTTACAGAAAGGAAGGCAAGGATTGCTATAATATAATGCAAAGAATATAAAGGTGAACGTGTGAAACATTTATAAATGGAAATGGATGAGAGATGGATGTTCTTCCAGAGAAATCTTCAAGACTTATCAATGTTCATTTATAACAAAAAAAGAAAGCCAAGTCTTACTTTCCATCACCACAGTTAATTGGATAGTATGTGCTGAATTTAAGTTACATAAGGACAGATACAAATATAATGTCAATTTGTTTTCTCTAAAATCAGAGTGGCCTTCCCCCTACCCACCCCACTGGATGTGGTGAAGATTATACAGTAATTTGTCAGAGGTGTTTTAATTTGGATTCTTAGCCTGAGTAAGGGATTCCATTCAATAGCCTAAATACTTCATCTAATTCCATGGATTTATAATTCTGTAATCCAACACAAAATTAAGTACAATTACTGTAAGCTCTCTGATTTCAACATTGTATGGTCAATTGCCAGGAAAAAAATCCTTCCACTATTCAATAGGGCTTATTTTCTGGTAAAAAAAATTTACAATCTATGTTTGCTGTGCTTGGGTTGATCTTGTTATACTTTCTCATAAGCTTTTACAAACAGTTCATTAGTATTGGATATGATTCTTTCTTACTTAACGAGCTTCATGCTTTTCAGGTATAGTAGATTAGTGATACAATAATTCCCACCTAATGATGGTAAGCAACATGGGGAGTTGGTAATATTTTGATACATCTGAAGGATTCCAAATTAAGAAAAGCTTTTTTCTGAAGAGTGTTATTTATATTTCACATTTCTTAGCTGCCCTTCTCCCTCAGAGCGTGGCTTTTTACTTCAGAAGGTTTGGTTTTAAAAAAGGTATTTTAATTATAGTTTGAATATTCCAATGAGCAAACTGACTTATACTTTTAAGTAGTAGTACCAACTTTATCCACTCTTTTAAATGCCTTTATCTTCTGAATTGTAGTTTTGCCTAGGGTACTTTGAGAAAGTTTATATTTTCCTTTCAGTTCATCACTTCAATTCATATTTGCATTACTGAGTGAATCACTTTCAACAATGTGAAGATTCAGAGGCAGAAAAAAGGATAACTTCTGATTGCAAGTTGCACATTGACTCAAGTTTTATTCCCTGTATCAATTTTTGTTAAAATGCCAATACCATTTATAAAAAAACCCACTCAGGCCATTTCTTAGCTGATTGCAAGTTTCACATTGCCTCGTTTTCTTCTCTGTATCATTTTTTTTAAAAAATTCCAGTACCATTTGTGAAAAACCCACTCAGGCCATTTCTTAGTGACTGACATCTACATTGCTTCCTCCCTTTGTCGTTATTTTTCTGTTGATTAAAGGAAAAATTACAGATGAGAATTGGAGCTGCAACGGAAACAAACTTCGAAATGGAACGAACCATTTGTAAAGAGAAACTAGCAGGAGGTGGCAAGAACTCCTTTGTAAAGTGTAGGAGAAAGAAGCTCAGGTTTTGCAATGTGGCACTTTGCATATACATACCATCAAATTTTTGCCAGTCTTTCATCTGTTTGTAGTTGTGCAATTTACAGTAACATACCTTATTGCCTCTTGTGAGAGTGCCAAGTTCCAGAGAAAGGATTTTTGCAAGGATCTAGTGGCAATCACCTAACATTATGGAATTCAAACGGAACTGTTGAGTATACATCTGTTCCTAGCCACAAACATGGCAAAATAACAAAACATGCATTTTACATTGCACGAATGGATTTACATTGCATCACCACAACACCATATTTTTCTACTTGCTCTCCCCGTCCCTGCTTTTGCCATCTCTCCTTGGCTCCTATGGATATGCAGTGCAGTGGATTGTAGGGCTTTATGGTAAACAACTCTTTTTTGTTCTGTGGTTATGAGGAAGAAATTTCATCCTATATTTGTAGGATATCAGTTTGCAGGGAATCTATAGTTTTCCATCTCCCCTCCCTTGCTTTCTTTAAAGTAAGTGGCCATATCAAGTGTACTTTTATATGAGGCTTTTTATAATGAAATAGACCTGTAGAATTTGACAGGAGGTAGACGGTGCCTTCTCCCACGTCTAAACCTGGCATTTTTTAAGAAAAATCCATTAGAGGAAATGATCGAATAGTTGACCAGAAACTTTTATTGCTGCAGTAGGAGCATTCACAATCATCTGCCATCTTTTAAAGGCATCTCAGGAAGTTTTGTCAAAGAGCATGAGAGCTACATGGCAGTCCTAATAACAGAAAACAAACAAACAAAAAAAACCTTTCAGTCCATTCTTGAAGTTAAGTGGCTACCTCCATCTCCAGAATGTGGAGAAATGTCTTTCTTTCCATTTGTTTTTCTTTGTCAGGGGAGGAATTCCTTTCACTCCAGCCAACAAAAAATGATGATAAATGCAAAAAAAAAAAAAAAGCTAGCCTTACTTAGTTTCAGCCACATCAGCTCAGTGAACCAGTCAATACCTGACAAACAAGAAATGGCAGTTCTGTTTGTGACTATCCAAACAGATACAACAAGAAGGCAGCTTGGGTAAAGGAAAAGATGAGAATAAAAAATAAACTGAAATGAAAGAACTTCCAATAACAGCAGAAGTGATGGAGAAAAGAGCAAGGAAAAATCAAGAATTGGTCAGCATTGGGTAAAGATGAATTCCAAAATCTGACTGGTCTGTACCCACTCATTGCCGACCAGTTTAGCAACATACTGCAAAGAGGTGAAATTGAAAATTGGTGAACATCTGGCAAAACCTACCAGGTAAAGGGCGTTGGTACTTACCTGATACGCCCCTTCTCTGTGAGCTGTGTAGAGCATCCAGAAGTGGGAGGTGCTTCAGTCTCTTCTGGAAAGGCTGGGCTTAAAACTCTGGGACGCTCCTCCTCCTCCACAGGACACCTCCCCAGCATCCCCCAGTTTTGTGAAGACTGAGTGCCAAAGTCCAGAACTCATCACCTAATCTAGATTCCGGACCGGACCGGAACCCCACCAGATGGAAAGAAATGGTTGGGGCTGGATGCCTTTCACAGCTTACAGAGAACGGGCATATCAGGTAAGCACCAACGCCCTTTCTCCCATGAACTGTACAGAGCATCCAGAAGTGGGACATGCCAAAGCTTGGCCTGTCCTTAGGGAGGGACTCCGTCTGGATCGAAATCCACTCCTAAACTCTGTGGACCCTCTGCAGGACACTTCTGCCAAATGAAGCGTCCGCTGAGGCATAGACATCAATTTTATAATTTCTGACAAAGGGCGATGGTGAAGCCCAAGTTGCCGCTCTGAAAATTTCATCTGTGGAAGCCCATGTGGTCCATGTTGCTGATGTTGCCGCACTCCTTGTTAATGCCCTTAGGAACTGAGATGGACTGGCATTTGTAACTTTTAGCTATGGTGGCTCTCAACCATCTACCAATGGTCATCGTCGACACCTTGTGTCCTAAAGTGGATGGGTTGAAGGATAGGAATGGAGCCTCAGATTTTCGAAATGCCGCCGTGCGGTCTAGATAGATGCTTAACGCTCTTCGAACATCAAGTCGATGCCATTGATGCTCCAGTCTATGAGATGGTTTCGGACAAAAATTTGGAAGGACCAACTCCTGCGCTCTGTGGAAGACTGAATTTACTTTAGGAGTGAACAATGGATCCAATCTGAGAACCACTCTGTCCGCATAAAACACGCACAGGTCCTTTCTCATTGACAATGCTGCCAATTCAGATATCCTCTTTGCTGATGTGATCGCAATTAAGAAGACCACCTTATATGTCAGGAATTTGAGACTAGAGGTTCTTAAAGGCTCGAACGGGCCAGTTGTAAGTGCAGTTAACACCTTGTTGAGCTCCCAAGTGGGATAGCGGTGAATTACAGGAGGTTGTAAGTTTGAAGCACCCTTAAGAAAGCTGTGGACATGTGGATGGTGCGCTATAGAATGAAGGTCACCCCAGGATATCACCAAGGCTAAGGCCGCCACCTGTCTGCGTAAAGTATTTGGAGATAGGCCCTTGGTCAACTCCTCCTGTAAAAAGTCCAATAATTTTCCTATTGATGGGGCAGTTGGGTCGATCTTAGACCCCCGGCACCAGCGACAGAAAGCAGACCACGTGGCCTTGTATATACGATTTATTGAGGACCATCTGGATGCTTGTATGGTGGCAATGGCATCCTCTGAAATCTGTTGGGTCCTTAAATGGCTCCGCTCAACCTCCATATGGCTAGGCTGAGCCATTGTGGGTACGGGTGAAGTATTGGCCCTTGCGAGAGGGAAACCCTTGACGATGGAATTTTCCAAGGTTGTTCTCTCAACAGGTCCTGTAAGTCCGCGAACCATGTTCACCTGGGCCAGTAAGGGGCGACCAATATCAATTCCGCTCGTTCCTCCAATAACTTCTGGATCCACCTGGGTATTACAGGGAGTGGAGGAAACGCATATAGAAGTCCGGGAGGCCACTGACATCGCAGGGCGTTGATGGCCTCCGCCCCTGAGTCGGGTACCTTGAAATATACTGGGGCAATTGGGCGTTGAGGGGAGAGACAAATAGATCGATCACCGGTTGCCCAAACCTCCGCACTGCTTCCTGGAAGAAAGACAGGTGTAGGCGCCACTCTGTCTGATCTATCGTGGCCCTGCTGAGCCAGTCCGCTTGGGGTTTAAGGCCCCTGCTATGTGCTCTGCCTTGAGCGAAAACAGATTGGCCTCGGCCCACTTGAACAACCTGGCCGTCTCCAGCATCAGAACTTTGGAGTGGGTACCCCCCTGTCTGTTTACGTAGGCCTTAGTTGTGATATTGTCTGTCAAGACCAGAACGTGGCATGATTGGAAAAGAGGTAGAAAACTGCGTAATGCCAGATGAACTGCTCACAGCTCCAACAGGTTGATGCTTTGTGATTGTTTGGAAATAGTCCAACTGCACAGGGGTGCAGTGTGGGATTGGAAGTGAGTTCCCCATCCTACCAGGCTGGCATCGGTTGTGATTGTTGCCCTGCAAGGTTCCGTGAAAGGACACCCCATTGTTTATCGTGTTTTCCAACCACCAGCGAAGCGATCGGAGAACATAGTGCGGTACCTTTATCCGAATGTTGGAAGTGGCTCTTCCGGATCGCTGAAAAGGTAGCAGGAACCATTGCAGATCTCTAGAATGGAATCGAGCCCAAGGCACAATGGAAATACAAGAAATCAGTTTCCCTAACAGTTGAGACAGAACTGCCAGGGAAACCCTCTTTAAGGCTCTGATCTCTCTGGCCAAAGACTGGATATTATTCAACCTGTCCTGAGAGAGAAAAACCTTGCCCTCCACGGTATCTATCACTGCCCCTAAATGAACTAATCTAGTTGAAGGGATCAAATGGCTTTGATCCCAATTTATGGAAAAGCCATGACCTTGGAGGGTCTCCAGAGTAATTTTGGTATCCAAATTTGCTTGATGTCTGGAAGATGACAAAATTAAAATATCATCCAGATAACATTGTAAACGAATAGATTTTATCCTGAGGGAGGCAGCCAAAGCTGCTAGGACCTTGGCAAAAGTCCTAGGGGCCGAAGCCAGATTGAATGGTAGGGTGATATATTCGTAGTGCCGATCACAATAGAAAAATCTAAGATATTTGTAGTGAGCAGGTCTAATTGGTATATGTAGATAAGCCTCTGTCAGATCTATAGAGGTCAGGACATCGTTCTCTCTGATGCTGAGCAGAATGGACTGGAGAGTAGTCATCCTGAATTTTCGATAAACCAATGATCTGTTCAGACGTTTGAGATCCAGAATTGCTCTCCAGCCCCCCGAACACAAACACAAACAATAGAGAGTAACAGCCTTGACCCCGTTGTTCAGATGGGACCTCTCTAATGGCCCGAATATGTAGAAGATGATTGATAGTGTCCTGCATCAATGATCTCTTAATGGGGTCCATGGACCTAGGGTCATAATGAAAAAATTCAGGGAGGAGGATTGAAACTCTAGTGCCAAACCAAACCTAACCCACGCATTAGAGGTGGAGCTGTCCCATTGATCAGCAAACAATTTTAGCCGCCCTCCAATGGGAGCTGCTGTCAAGGACTCACTTGGGGCGATGAAAAATCGGCCTCCAGTACCTCAGGTTTCTTCTGTTTTGGCCTCCCTGCTGACCTCTATCGGAAGATTCTGACCTATCCTGTCTAAAACTGGGCCGGTAGCCTGACGTTCTCTGCGATCTGGGAACGTATGGGCCCTGATAGTAGGGCCGAAAGAAACCCCTTCGAAACGACTGGGGCATTCTGTTTTCAGACCTCCAAAAAAGAGGGGGAAGCACTTTTTTCTTGTTTTTATTCTCAATTAGCAGGGGCTCCAAGACACTGCCAAATAATTTATCCCCTGATATTGGGGATGATGCCAGCTTGCATTTATGCTTGGTTTTATACCTGCCAATCTCTGAGCCATAGCAGTCTCCATGCTGATACGTGAGATGCTATGGCACTAGACGAGAATTTGACTGCATTAAATGTGGCGTCGGTGGAGAATTCTGCCACTGCAAAAATCTTAGCAATGTTCTGGTGGGCTCTGACATTTGATGCCAGCAATATATCCCTCAAGTGGAAGAGCCATCGCAGGGAGGACCGTGTAAAAAAGGATGCAGCTGTAGCTGCCCTAATGGCCCAGGCATCAGAAACATGTGCCCTACGGAGTGCCAACTCTGTGCTCTTTTCCTCCAGTCTCAGGGCTTCCTCAGTCTCGTTGGGAAAGGTTGAAGAAGAGGTCAGTGCCTCAATGGGCTCATCCACCTCTGGCATTTTGAGAAAATTTGAAAACTCTGGTGCCAAATTATAATATCGTTTATCGTACCCTGTTGGGGCTGGGTAGGATGCTGCTGATGCCCATTGATTTTGTACTAATTAAGCAAACATACGAGGGGCAGGAATAGTTTCTGCCTCATTAGCTGGTTGTGAGAATATTAGATCCTCGGATTCGTCCTGAGACCTGTTGACAATGGATGAGGGCTTGATGTGCCTAGTTTAGCAGTGTTCTTTGCTTTGAACAGTAAAGATTTAAAGAGGTGCAGACGAAAAAGGCCAGAAAAGGTAGGTTGGTCCGGAATGAGGCCTTCGTCCTCTGACATTCCTCGTTCTAGTGGGTCAGCCTCTAACAACCCCAAGTCCATCTGATGGATCTCCCCCACCTCCATGGGAACATCCTGGTCATCTAATTCCACCTCCTCCCGAAGACCCTGGACTGGTATGTCAGGAATATTGGGGAATACCTGAGTTTGATGATGTCCCATATGCACAAAGGTTCGAGCAGATAGGGACCCCGCTTCCGAAGTAGCTGAAAAGTGTCTGGTCCGGATGGATTGCTGAACTCCAGCCGCAATGCCCTTTTGTATGGCCATTTCCATCCATTGCCTCATTTCGATGGGAACAGTCTCAGGTAATCCCTCCTCCTGTCTCAAACCGGCGGCCGTAGGGGTGAAGGTTGCCTCTGGGATTCGCTGGGCAGTGCTCATTGGAGGAGATATGCCTATGGGAGGCTGTCCAGAAATAGCCTGTCTGGGCTGGGTGGATATGTCCAAGGGCCCCAACAATGTACTTGGGCCCTGATCCGATTGTTGTGTCATAGCCATCTTGTCCGCCTCCCTGGCCTGTTTCTGCAACTGCCTTTCCAAGGCTTGGTGCCGTCTATGGGCATCTTTAGAGGCCTTTTTGGGGCCCACTGTCTTATCTCGGGACTTATTTGTCTTGGAGAGGAAGACGTTGTCACCTTCCATTGTGGAGGATGATTCTCGTGCCTCTAACTTTATTTTTTTAATTATTATTATTGTTGTTATTGTTATTGTTATAATTGTTATTATGTCAATTATTTGGAAGCCTGCACTCACAAACAAAAAAATCTCACCACAAGCCAGGCAAAGACCTGGGCACAAACAGATCCCCTGTGATACCTCCAGCTCAAACACACCCCAACCAGGCACCCAGATGAAACCTAGCTTCCTAACAAATGATAGCCATCCATTTACTCGGAGCCAAGCTGCACTAAAAGCCTCCAATACAGGAACACAATGTTGCCAGCCAACCAAGACAAAAAAAGCCACAAACCAGACAGAAGATATTAGAAACGCCAATCAAGTAGAACACAGCAAACTCCAAGACCAATAAACACAGACCAAGACTCCCAACCAATCAGGATGAAGAAAAAACCATTCTGGCACAGCGGTAGGCTAGCCCCCAATTTAAAACTGAAACAACTGTAAAAGTCTGACTCACAGACGAACACAATACAGAAGCCTGATGATGGCAGATGAGATTCTGCCGAAACGTTGCTACAACTTTAAAAGCATAACTATAATGACGTGGGAAAATACCTGAACAAAGCTGAATACCATACATACATACATACATACATACATACATACATACATACATACACACACACACACACACACACATACACATACACATATACGTGCCTATATCTACATGTAAAACTGTGTATATGGGAAACAGTATCCAAGGGTCCCCAAACAAGGGAAACCCCCAAGCGCTCCAAGCAAGAAATATTGTGGATCCCTGGTCCCCAACAAGGGAAACCAGCTATACAGGGCCTGGATGGATCCTTTCCTGTCAAAAACGTCACGCTGTTTGAAATTGCACTTGTGGCTTCACTCCAATGTAATGATCCAAAAGCAATTGCAAAAAGAAAAAAATTCCTGTTTAAGGACTAGCCTGCTTATCCAACATCAGCAAGATAAAAGAGAAATAATGCCAGGGAAGTGGAGTGGGAAGGTACCTGCCCCGGTTCCCAAGGAGGGAAACCAGCGGGAAATAGTGCCTGTGATATTTAGGCGCAAACTTGAAGCCAGCCGTTGAAAATGGAGGGAATGCAGAATCTCCGGTGTTAATTGCCTGAGCAGTTTAACGAGCCACTGCTGCTGACTCTCTAAATTGTCAGATAAATGATCCTGTCAGTCGAAACGGCAAGGAGAAGTGAGCTGTGGCTGCGATTGCTCCACCAAGATCGCAGAGATAAGACGATCGGGGGATTAGATAAGCTAATTGCCTGAAGCGGCCGTCTCAGGCTGCCTGCAGAGTGGCAGGCTCCGCCAGCCACAAAGAACTGCTCTCAAATTGATCGGGGGGATAACCGAATAGAGCCACCAGCCTTGAAATTGCCAAATTAATTGGGGAAAAATTTACAAGCCGAATTAACCCAAGAGCAAAACTGAATTTTGACTAGCTGAATCAGAAAACGGTTCCAGTCAGGGAGTGCACAACCTCTTATCACGAAGGCTGAGCTAAAACTGGGGGACGTTGGTGAGGTGTCCCTTGGAGGAGGAGGAGCGCCCTGGAGTTTTAAGCCCAGCCTTTCCAGAAGAGACTGAAGCACCTCCCACTTCTGGATGCTCTGAACAGCTCATGGGAGAATGAAAAATTTAACAAAAGGGGTAGCATCAAGCAACTACAACCTAATTACCTGTTTACCAAGAACTTTCAAAGTGTTGACTGGTGTAGTAGCTGGTGCAGTCCAACACTTGAAAGCTCTTCCTACCTGAGCAAAAAGGAAACAGCAGAGGAACAAAAGATCAGCTCCTAATTGGTAAGATCATTTTGGAAAGCTGAAAGAAAAGGAAGACCCAACTTAAATGTAGTGTGGATTGATTATAAGAAGGCATTTGACTCCCTGCCACATGATTGGATAACTAAGTGCCTAGAAATAATAGGAGTTGGTAGAAACACCAGAAGATCAATGGCACAAAGGAAGACACGGTTGCTGGTCAGTGATAATAATATACAGTAGAACCTCTGGGTTATTACCATAATTTGTTCCATAACTTTGGTGATCTTTTCATCTTCTAATGTTTCATCCTCAGGAATTACTGGGTCAGGGATCGTGTTTGCCACCCAAGAATGTGTTCATGACCAGATTCAAAAATTTTGTGAATTTTTTGGTCAGAACCCAGTTTGGCCATGGTCAGAAGCTTTCATGATCAGAGGTTCTACTGTACTGGGAGAGATTAATATCAAGAGAGGAATCTTTCAAGAAGGCTCACTACCACTAATTCCTTTGTTAACAATGCTGAACAAATGAAGTCACTGCTATACCAAACATCAAAAACATATGTCAGCCGATCTCACCTTTACACGAATGATATAAAACTGTATGGAAAATCACTGCTCAACGTCCATATATATAGCCAAGATGTTACAATGGAATTTGGACTGAATGAAAGTGCCATCTTTATCTTCAACAGGGTAAAACGTGCATAAGTGCACCAATTGTCCCTACCGTCCCTGTCCTATTGTTTCTTTTTATTTTTCTTATAAGTATCTATCTCATGTATTCAAACTATGCTTATTCTTATACCTGTATCTTGTAAGCGATTGAAAAATCAAATAAATACTAAATACTAAAAACAGATGAGATGGAATCAAGGGGCCCTATGGAAAATAATATAAAGAGTCTGGATGAAGAAGATCACTAAAAATACCTGGGCTGACAACAAGTGCATCAAAGTCAAGAAGAAGGTTAGAAGCGAGGACATCATCAAAGGGAAGAAGAATTTAAAGTTCTAAGCTTAGTGGCGGAAATATCACAAAGGCAATTAACACCTTGGCAATTCCAATCATTATATACTCAGCTGGAATAGTGGACCAGACTCAAACAAGAGGTCAAAGCCCTGGATTGGAAGACCAGAAAAATAAAGATAATGAATCATGCCCTTCATCCATGCAGTAATGTTGACAGATTCTGTTTACCAAGGAAAACAAATGGGCATGGAATGGGTGGGCATGGAAAACAGGTGGGCAAGTACATCAGGCAGTTGAAAAAGAAAAAAAAGCATTGGGAGAATATCTGAAGGACAGTAAAGAAGATGCACTGAAGCTAGAATACAATGAAGGGTAGCTGAGTACTTGAGTGTCAGGCCCAAAGAACCAAGAAGAATATGTGGAGTTACTTCTCAGTAGTTTCCTTATTGTTGTTACCTTCAGAAAGAATCTTGTCAGAAGCAATTATCTGCAATAACTGTAGATATACAGTAAATTTTGTAAATTGCAAGAGAGTATCCAACCTTGCTCTCTTCCCGTCCACCTAACATTCTAAGTTCTGCTGTCTCTTTGCCCTTTATAAAGGAGTCTTCTCTCTTGCAACTGCAGGCTACTTTCTACCACACAGAGAGACCAAACTGACCTACAAGAAAAACCAAATGAAGAATAGACAAGATACATGACAAGGCAAAGTATTACATGACCAGTATATTAAAAAAATAGGCATAGGAGATAACAAGGAAAAGCAATGGTTAAGAGCAGAAAAGAAAGAAAGAGAGGGGCTAATTCTGACTTCATAAAACCAAACCTTAAGAACAAATGCATACAAAACCAGAACTGAGAAGAAAGCAACAGACTGCAAATATTGCCTCTGCAGAGAGGCTGAAGAAACAATGGACCACTTAAGTTAGCAGCTACAAGAAAATTGCACAGGCTGACTACATACAAAGGCATGACAAAATGGCAACATGGTGTATTGGTATATTTACAAGAAATATCATTTGCCTGAAAGCAAAAACTGAGACCCCCCAAAATAGATTGCCAGATAGTTTTGTGGCACTCCAAAATAGACAATTAGAAAATGAATACGCTGAACTGCTCTGGGATTTTAGAATTAAAACATGCAAATAGCGCAGATTTTTAACAATTGTTTATTTTTTTAAAAAAGGCAAAAAAACCAACCCTCTGGATAATGAATGAGACAGTCACTGGAGACAGCTTAGAAGAGAGAAAAAACTAGAGAAAATCACAGAACAAAAAAAATTGCAAATAGGAGTAAAATAACTGTGGCCAAAGAAAGCAAAATGGTATGTTGGGTGCAATCCCAAAACCCCTGGAGCATCACTTGAACACTATCAGCATAGATAAAATCACCACCAGTCAATTGCAGATAGGCAAGTTTACTTGGAATAGCTTACATCCTGCAACAATACCATACAACCATCAAACAACATTTGCCTACCCCAAGTCCTTGGGAAGAATGGATGGATAATAGATGGATAAAAATGCCAAACCCAGTCTAAACTTCTAGTTAACTATGTAGCCAACCATAATAATAACATATTTAACTTTTATATTGCCTGATTCAATTACTCTGATGTTTTCTTTCTTTGGTTTTCACTTTATAACTCTAACACAGTATTATCACAAAATAAATTCCACATTTATAAATGTTGAAAATAAATATCAGCTCCAATTTTTACTTCTCCTTTCCATATTTTCAAGAATCAATCTGGCATTTTCCCCTTAAAATTACTTTTCATTATTATCTCTCATTATGATGTGCTAATGAAGCAACTGTCCTCAAAGAAAGTAAGGAGAAAACAGTACACACTGTTTTTTAACAGAACTATTCAACAAACACAGAGTTAACAGAGGCTATTGAAATGTTATTTCATATTCCAGAGTTTTATGGATCACAGAAAGCAAAGCTGTTGATCACGTGGTGTTGCATATGCTAACATTTATTTTACTATAACTTGAATTGCCTCCCTGGAGGAATAGAAGAATAGTCAGCATGTTTGTCTATTTCTGAGAATTTCTGGTGATTGTTAAAAAAAATAATTCACCCCATGGCAATATATCCATTTGTCTGAGAATAAACTGAATATGACATGGTTTATTTCTGAGTGGATATGCACATATAAAGGATTGATTTCTTAGGGTTTAATGGATTGTGCAGCTCTTCAGATTCAGTTGCCATAAGTTGTTTTGAAGAGGTTTGAGGTGAAAATATACTATCTGTCTGCACCTCTTCAAAGCAGCTGCATTGTTTTGCACATTGCCAAGGGATTCTGGAAAAATATCTGGTACTATTTTCATATCAATGCATATTCCAGAGTGTCTATTTGGAAATGAATCCGCAATACTACATTGCCCTATTGTGCACTAAGGTCCTATTCATATATTTTTGAAAGCTGATGTTGTGGAGGTCAGTATACCCTTGACATCGTAATGTAGCCCAATTATATTCTTTTGTACAAAGTGATTTAGAGAGAGAGAAAATTTCCAGGGGGAAGACTTGTGAGAATATTGTGACATTAGCAGTGAGAGGCAGAGCTGAGGAAAGCACTGAAATTCACAATAATATTAATGATGAAGATATGAAAATATGCTGAAGTGCAAAAAGTAAAAGAATATAAAATACCTGTCTCTAGATTGATTGGGAATAGTTGAAGAAAGGCAGAATGCAAAAGAAATGAAATTTGCCCAATTAAATGCTACGTTCCAGAGAAGAATGAGAAGCAAAAAAATTATATAAATAAGTAATGCGAAGAATTAGACAAACTAAGTGTCTAAACAACAACAAAAAGTAATGCAAAGGCATTGAGGTTAATGATCATATAACTGGGTAAGCCAGATGTTTATTGAAGAAAATAAAATAAATCAAGGAAGCCATTTCCACAAAGATGAGCATGATAAAAGACAAGGAAAATACCAACTGAGCAAACAAGATTTAAAAAATTGCAAAGATATAAGGAAGACTTGTCTCAAAAGTATTTTATAGTGATTAGTGATAAGTCCAAAGGCTGGATGCCTGAACTAGAAATAGACATTTTCTGGAAAGTTAAGATAAATGAGACCTAGAAGACATTACTAACTCCAGGAGGGTTTGTTAGATTTATACCCACCCTTTCAATCTTGTTAAAATTGTTTCTTTTATTTTTCTTATATGTATCCATGTATTCATAACTATGTTTTTACTTATACCTATTATCTTGTAAGCAATTGGCAAACCAAATTAAATAAATAAAATAAAAAAGCCAGCAGAACAGCTTAAAGTTAAACTATTATAAGATGATGTTAAAAGACCTCCATGTAGTTGATAAGCAGTATGGAAAACATTGCAGAAACTAGGTACATATATAAAAAGACAGAGCTTTGATCATACTATTGTTGCCACCATCTTGGCTTTCTTGACCACACTTTGCCAGCACTCCCACAGAAGCAGGAAAGGATGGCTTATCTGATGTTTATCGGGTTACAAAAAAATTGGAAGCAAGTGAATGATTGGGAATGATAACAATTCACAAGGAAGCATGTAATGAACTAAGCATCATAGTAAATGCCATTGCAATTTATGATGAACATCTGAATGGGTTTTCTCTCACGTTTCCCCGGCTTCTGCCATAGGGGCACCTACAATGGGGGAAACAGGGTCAAAATGGCAGGCCAACCAAGCCCGGTCCCTTTTTCATTTGTATAGTATACATCACATGCCTGTAAAAACAAGGGGGCTTCAGCTGTCTGCTTGTGTTTTCCCTTGGAAATCTTGGCCCCACAGTCATTTTTTTCTGCTTTATAGCACAATTAGACTTAGAAAAAGCAAATCCAAATGTCCATATGAATTTTGACTTCTGAGCCATATTTAGCACTGCTTAAGGAGGAATTTTGTCCCCAGGAGGATTTTAAGAAGGACTAACTTGCCTTTAGTTTGTTATTTATTACGTTTCTATGGCCTGGGCCCTTTAAACGAGAAATTCTGTTTCTTTAACATGACACATTTAAGTAGGTCATGACATATGTTTAATTTGTTCCTTGAGAGGGACTGTTTAACTTTTTTTCTCTTTTATGGATTCAGCAATAAAGTGAATATTCCTTTTTCCCTAAGGCTATATTTATTTTTTTAATAGCAGTGCTGTTTTTTCTACCTTGAAAATTAGGTCAGTTTGCCTTTCATCAATGAACAATATTAATATTCGCAGAACAAAATTTGCTATTAACATAGTCTATTCAAAATTTTGGAAACCGAGAGAAAGAATAATTGTTCTTATTATTCCCTTAACAGAATTGAAACAGTTTGAGGCAATTATGAAAATGGGGATATTTTCATTTAATAATAAAATGTTATTGAAAAGAAAGAAACCAATGCCTCTATTCAGGTCTGTGTTTTGCCTCACTCTGGTGATTAGGATTCCCAGAGCTACCAAATGGTCAAGTAGGGTACTTAACACAAGCTGTTAATCACACTTTTTTTTTAAACACAGAGGACTGATTCTGAGACTTTGGAGAATAGGCTACAGCCTCTAGAGGTGAAGCTGTGCATCTAAATAGGGGCAATTCATGACTTGTTCATCAAGCAGCTCTTGCATTTATTTCTTGGCATGGAGTTGCTAAGCTCCATGTGTTCAGTGCAAGCTGATTTGGCCTGTTTGGACACTGCAACAAGGCAAAGACGGCTGTTTTTAATGATTAGCATATGGGAGGTGTGAAAGGAGAACTTATTTAGGCTCCAGCTTTCTTCCTTGCCTTTGATGCCACTTTACTCTTGCTACATAATTCAATTAACATACTTTTATGACTCTGCTGTCCTTTATGAAACATCCCCAGAGAGATTGTAGGTTTAGTAGGAAGGGGACTCCTGCTGAGGTTTGATGAAACAATCAAGGAAAGCTTGGTATTTTTATGATCTTTTAGACCTTAGGAAACCCCAAAGATTTCATGAGACAATAATCAAAACTGTTCAGAATCTATCAAGATGAGAAAAGGTGTATAATTTACCAAACGTTAACCTGGGAGAGAAGAGGAGATTGAGGACCAAATTCCCACATAAATCTTGAAGAATGCCATTATTATTCCTCACCTTAATCTTCCTCAAAGGCGGGCTGTGAGGATATCAAGGAAAGGGGGCTAAATTTTGCAGTGGATGTGAGTGCTAAGATTAAGGAAATCTGCATGTTCGGCACACTTAAAAAACAAATACAGTTTTGGTGTGGATGCCATCTTGATTTTTTGAGCATATGCTGGAGACACCCTTGCTGCTGGGAGCTGCTGCTTTTTCCAGTGGCTTATCGAACCAATTGTCACTGGATCATAGGCAGTATTTTTCAAAGTTTTCAAATATTTTTCAATATTTTTCAAAGTTGGCAACTTTAAGATTTCAGTTCCCAGAATTTCCAACTGGCATGAGAATTCTGGGAGTTGAAGTCCACACATCTTAAAGTTACCAACTTTGAAAAATACTGGTTTACCTAAAAATTGCATAGATGTGTTATTCATATTTGGTTGCTCTTTTGGTGTTGGATAAGTTATTGTGAGCCCCCAGGTTGAAGAGGCAACTGCAAACACTTTATTTAAAAAGTAGAAAAAAATAATGTAAAAGGAAAATTGCACGAGGGTCAAAAATGTCAAAATGGCAGCCGTGACCATGTGATTTAAGCCCTGTCCCTTTTTATGCATTTTGCATATAAAAAAGAGGTGGGGGTGGGATTACATTATTGTGGTGATCATCTTGACTTTTCTGAGCATGCCTCCTGGGTGATGCTTCTGGAGAAGTGCAAGATGATCTGAACCGTGGAAGGTTCCCACCATCTTAAAGAAGATTTCTAAGTATATGAATCTGCCTAACCATCAAGGCATCTTAAAAGGTGGTCTCCAGGACTGCCTCACCAGAGGTGGTATTCAGCAGGTTCTGACCAGTTCTGGAGAACTGGTAGCGGAAATTTTGGGTAGTTCAGAGAACTGGCAAATCCCACCTCTGACTGGAGATTTTACAGTTTCCTTCCCCTGCCACGCCCACCAAGCCACACCCACAGAACCAGTATTAAAAAAATTTGAATCCTACCACTTTGCCACACCACCTGAAGGAAACTGAGGCAGAGGCTGAATTCTGGATCATTCAATTTTGTGAATGTTCTCACCCAAGTTTTTAAATGAAGCTATCTTGATTCACTTTTCTTTACCTGGTAAAAAGCTTGTTATTTGCTCTGCCTGGTTAATTTACTTTTGCATTTCTCTTTTAAAAATTGTTCCGTTTTTACACTTTAATTATTTTTATGCTTCATGCTTTAGATGTTTTGTGCTAAGTGTTTGTTTTCCCTATAAGCTCCACAGAGAACTTTGGCTGGGGTGTGAATACCAAATAATTTAAATCAGTGTGGAAATAAAACAAGCCAAGCAAATAAAACCCAATCAGACTTGTTTGTGTTTGGCTTAGCATACCCAGAAAGAAACTATGGGGATATTTTTTTGTTACAGAGTGGGCAATTTTGGACATTGTGCCAAACCAAAAGAAAACAAACCACATTCTGGTTTAGCATGATATGTGCAAACAAGCCATTAAAATCATATTCATGTCTCATACATGCTTTTTTGAGTTTGAGCATGTTTTGTCTCTTCCCTCAAATCATAGCATTAGGATGGGTGAGGTTTAATCTGGATATGTGAGTAATGAAAGCTATGAAAACATTGCGCTGGGAGGCATACGTGAAATGTTATAGTGAAATATACACACATGAGAAAAGGAGATAGAGATATATCCAAAAGTACATTAACTGGGTACACAGAGATAACCACACACACACACACACACACACACACACACACACACACATTTTCTTAAGTTTTTGTGGGTATTTACATGTATGGTATTCAGCTTTGTTCAGGTACTTTCCCATGTCATTATAGTTGTGCTTTTAAAGTTGTAGCGACGTTTTGGCAGAATCTCATCTGCCATCATCAGGCTTGTGTATTGTGTTCCAGATGGGACAAATAACCATGTAACGTTCTGATAAGTCCCCAGACTATTCTAGCATGATGATCCCAATAAGCTCCTTCAATATTTCCCAGATTTGTCTAGAAACTTGGAGAACTGTCTCGTATGTGTTTGGGTTAAGTATTATTAATAGACTTTCTAAAATCCTTGTTTCCACTAAGTATGGACCAAAATAACACCCTATAGCACTATTTTAAAGTTTAAAAATGTTTTGTCCTGGCGTTTAGCATTTTAATTGTGGGCATTGATTTTTGTATTTATATCTTGGCTTCTTAGAATCAGGCATTATGTTGTTTCACAGCCAGAGTGTTGTAGCAATTTAACTCTTGGACAAAACCTCAAGTCTACAATTATTAATTTGGACTTGACTCTCAACAAGCACCTGGTCTCCATCATTTGCCAAATATCAGATCAAAGGGAAAGTGAAGACACAAAAAAGACCTGCAAAATATAACTCTCATGGTTCTCTGTTTCCATCCCTCAAAAAGAAAAAAATTGTGGGAGGGGTCTAACCTTTTCCTTTGATGCCATGTATTCCATGGAAATGCCATGATCAACATAACAGTGTTTATTTTAAAACCAGTATCTTTGACAACCAATGGGGCTCAGAGCATCTGGTCTCTCTGAGTAGTCGCAGGCAAGCATTAGCTGTGACGGAAGGAAGGGGAAGGTTCTGTTTGGGGATACCACTGTATTCCCTTCTTTCAGCAGGCAATTTTTTTAAAAAAATTATTTTATTTTATTTCATTTTATTTTACAAACAGCTTATCTTTCATTTAAACAATGTGTCATCTGGGTACAAATATCTCATGCGATAATATTTCTAATTAATACAAATTCCTTACCATAACAACAATAATTACATCCTTATTTTAAACTACTATATATAATACATCTTATCTTTATAAACATCCCCTTCTTAACTCCTTCTCCTCTATATTCTTATACTTAATTTCTAACTTCCATTTTCAGCAGGGAATTGAGAGCTTTATGGCACATTGGCCCCCAGAAGTACCATAACAAATATATCTTAATTTTGTTTCATTAGTTAGATTTGTATCCTGCCTTCCTCCAGAGGCTCAGGGTGAGATCATTCCTTCCTCCGCTTTTCCACCCATCAGAGCAATCCTGTGAGAAACGTTGGGCTGAGAGAGAGAATGACTGTCCTAAAGTCATCCAAAGTGCTTTTGTGACTGAAGATGGTCTTAATCCAGGCACCTCTCTGTTCCTGGTTTAACAGTTTAAGGACTACACCACACTGGCTGTCCACTTCAGTTACCCGAGTTAGAAATGCCATTCAAATTAAGCAAATGTTGTGGTTAGTCAGCAGCAGGTGCAGACGGCTGAGGAGAGTGAGGACTCAGATGAGGGGCCAGGACCATTAGGGAGTGGGCTGCTGCCTTCAGAGATTGTGGGAGCTGGCAGCAGCGATGAGGAGGTTCCCGAGAAGCCTGTGCCAAGTGTGTGTGCATGCAGGGCTACTCGTAGGAAAGAGCAGCTGCAATAGCATGGGTGACTCAGGAGTAAGGCTGCAAGGCTGCCCCTCCTTCAAGTAGATAAAAGCCAGCTGTGAATCAGACGTTCTTTGTAGGAAGCAAAAGCGTTTTGAAACTCCAGCCTCGTGGACATTGCAGTATCTTAAGTTGGTATTTGAAGACTCTTGTGTTGTAAAATATTTCTTATCTGTTATTCTTGGCAGCCTTGCACAGTTTTGGCTTATGCTTATCAAAGTTAATTAGTTTGCAGCAGCCTTTTAACTGGGGATTTGTAAGAATCATTAAAACATTTCTGTTCCCTTTGGTTTGGGTTTGTTTTATTGGAAAAGAATTTGGGTTAGAACAGCAAAGGACAATGAGACCTGACTACATGGTTCCAAAGACAAAGAATAGACAATTGAGCAACCATAGGGGTTTTTTTTTTTTGTTCTACCTTCTACAATATACTATAAGCTAAAAAGTCAAAGATGAATCTCGGTTTCTCTCTTCTTCTGTTCAAGGATGAACTGCCACATGTTGAACTTATTTCAGTTTTTGCTCTTTTCTGCCTAAATAAGTTATTGTTTCAATTCCTATGGGATACGGTTACAGTTTAATAGGACTTCTTCAAGATCTGTTGTCTAGAATTGTCGCTAAACTTTGAAGTCAAGTGATCTGCTGGACCCTTGGCACGTAGAGTTACTACAATTCATACTATTATGAGAGCAACCTTTATTTCTATTTCTGCTGGTACTAAAAGTCATGGTTTAAATAATCCCCCCGTGCCTTCTTTAATGAATCTCCTTCTTGTCTACCCCAAAATTGCCAACAATTTATGCATGCTAAATTGATGTTCCTTTAGAAATAATTACAGTAATTTATATTAAATGGACTCCCACGGTGGGGAAACAAGTTGTAAAGAGGTAGCTCATTTAGTTTAGTGTATTGTTTAGTCTGTACTCCAGGTGCAAAATTGGTAAAGTTAAAAACAATCATTCCAAATTATAAAGCATCTCATTCACTTCTTTGCCTCACATACACTTCAGTTAAAGCCTAGGTCCCACAAGGCCACCTGAGTCCTTTCCAATTGATCTTTGTCATCAGTGATGGGCCAAGGGAGCACATAAAGAGAAGGCCAAGGGCTCGCCGATAACGCCCCTTCCCTAGGGAAATATCCCTGTGCTCATATGTGAAGTATTTTGACACCTGTCCTTGTTGGCCCCTGTCTAGCTTGCTATTTCAATCTTTTCAGTGTTGTTGCTTCATTGGATTTAACAACGATCATTCTAGAACTCTGTCTTTCTAAATTTTTAGAATTTAGTTTTAAGTTTTAAGACTAAGATAAAATAATAAGCATTTAAAATGTATCAATGAAATGGAGCATTATTTGGATCCCTGCAACTTTTGATCCATGTTAAAATCTACCCACTAACTACCTGCCCCCCCTGCTTCTTTGTTTAGAGACTGCTTATTTAGTGACCATGGTTTTGAAAAAGTCACTTTGTGACCGGTCCTTGAATTTATGATGTTTGCAGGCCTGTAAAAACAAAGCTGAAGTAAGATTAAAAAAAACATAATAGCAATTTCACTTTGCGACTGTTATCATTAAAGACCAAATTGCCAGTCCCAATTCTAGTCGCTAAGCGAGGACTACCTATAGTCCCACAGAAAGAATAGAAATAGGATGTTATGAAACTCTTTTTTTAAAAAAGATTAAAGTTTACAAATACAAAGATTAGAAACGAATGCAAACTTTAAGAAAAATATAAAAAGTAAATAAAAAAGAAGTGCAAAGAGATAAAAAAAAGATATACTGTATATGATGACTCCCCCTTCCCTCTAGACAAGTATAAACAATTTCAGTAACCTAACCCCTTCTCTAATATTTAATTAAAAAAGATTTCTTCTTCCCACATCTCATCCCACACCAATAATCAAATTATAAAAGCTCATCATTCAGTCCTATTCAGCAAAAAATATATTAAGAGCTACCAGAAATAGTAACAAATCTATTTTATCCTTAATCAGATAAGTCCATTTTGTATTCCAAATTATGACTTTCTATAAGATATAAAGCAAAAAAAAAAATCATTTATAAACAAATGTTCAAAGCCCCCTCATTCAATCCTGATGAAAAAGAAATTCTATTAAGTGCTACCAGGAGCCACCACGTATATAAATTTATGTTTTTTCTTTTTCTTTTTTTCTTTTTAAAAAGCTTGATCTTTAATCTCTTCAAATAATGTTCCTTCATCATTTTCTCTTTGTCTGCTGGGCAGCAGCACTGTCTGACTTCAGCGCCAAGGCACACTAAAGGTGCAAGTTGTAAAGATAGCACTTTGTGCATTTTTTTGCTTTTTCCTTCCATTGCAAGGACGAGAAGGAAGCATATTGACACTGTAAATGGAGACTCCACAATGAATGAGACAATCCTGCAAAGTGAGCAAGGGCATGTCAGGTGAATGGGTGGGGCTGGGATTCTACATTGGAATGGTCAGAATGCTTACAATGCACAAACCAATGCCAAGAGTTAAGCAAGTGTTGTCGTCAGTGAGCCATGATGGTGCAGTGGTTAATTCAGTATGGCAGGCTAATTCTGCTGAATGCTGGCTGCCAGCAGTTCACAGTTCAATTCTCAATGGCTCAAGGTTGACTCGGCCTTCCATCCTTCCAAGATGGGTAAAATGAGGACTCTGGGTAGAAAAGGATTTGCTCTTACATCCACATCAGTGTCTTCTCTCCCCAATTTGTCTGGCCAAAGTTTTTGGTAAAGTGATTAACTGAGCTGTGGTGGCACAGTGGTTAGAATGCTGTAGTGCAGGTTAACTCACTGCTTACTCCAGAAGTCCTACTCACAATCTTGAGTTCTGAATGGCTCAAGGTTGACTCAGTCTTCTATCCTTGTGAGGTCGGTAAAATGAGTACCCAGATTGTTGGGGGCAGTATGCTGACTCTGTAAACCGCTTAGGGCTGAAAAGTACTACAAAGCGGTATATAAGTATAAGTGCTATTGCTATTGCTATTTCCTGCCAAAATACAGCGGAAAATTGCACCATCCCATGTTGGTGGCATACTGGAATTTTGGCAGGGCAGTTAGAATGCCACTTTACAGAATGTTTCTCTTTTTTCAGCTGGGGTATTTTATATATGCTGCCTCAGCAAAATGAAAAAAAAGATGTGTATGAATATTAGGGAAGCATTATCAGTGAATCTAGCGAGATAAGCTAACGCTATTCCCCCACCTTACTGAAGGATATAGCTATCTGCAATTCATTTAACGCGTTGAAAATGAAATATAAACTGAGAATTACTAGATTAATTTTTTAGCTGTAAACTTAAGTCTGTTCGATTGGGAGTAGGTCTTGCTCATCATTGAGAAGGGCTCATTTCAAAATAAGCTACATTATGAATCAACACGTTCATTTCCAGGTATTAATTGTCCTGTCTGTTTTAATATAAACTGTTCTTTCTTCCCCTTTCTTTAATAGTTGAAGAAGCTATCATGTTTTCTTTTTCTTTGAAAGAAAGGACTGGAAACAGCTAAACAGTCTCTGCTGACATTTTCTAACTGCTAATTAGAAATGTCCCTTGCTTGCAAGGCAGAGACTTTTGCAGAGCTGCTAAAATGTAAAATTAGTATTGTATTAATTAAGGTCTAGTTGAAATTCCTCATGAAATATGCCTTTGAGAAAGCAACAAGTTATAACAGGTCTTTCATGCACTGTGAGTTTTTGGCAGAATCTGATTGGGCTTTGGGGTTCTTTAGATTAAAATAATAAATTTACCAGCTGGGTTTCAGTCTGCTTTGAACTTTTATTTTGCATTTGGGAGTATAAAAGTTTTTATTAGACTCCCTCCCCTTGTCTTGTACCTATGTGGTGTGTAGGACACCATTTGTTATAATCTCTATGTCATCTTACCTAGGATTAAGGGAAATGAAATATATTTACATTCTTGATTGGCCTAGGCTGGCGTAAGCAGTTTGGGATTGCTATCTTGACTGATAATGATTTAGGATGTTTAGGAATTTGTGAGTTGGAGCACTTTATCAGATTTCCTGCTTGCATTCCTAATCTTAAAAATATGAAAAAAAAAAAAATACATGAAAGGATGGGTTGAAAAATTCAGTCCTGCCCATCTCTGCAATATCATTACAACCCTCAAACTGGTTTGGCGAAGTTTGTGATCTCCAATCCCCGCAATAGGTGCCCACCTATTGGAATCGCTTGTGGAGAAATGACTTGCTTCAGTTAAGCCTTGTTCAGTGGTGGGATTCAAAAAAAATTTCTATAGGTTCTGTGGGCGTGGCTTGGTGGGTGTGGTATGGTATGGTGGGCATGGCAGGAGAAGGATACTGTAAAATCCCCATCCCCCCCCCCCACTCTATTAACCTGCTTTCCAGTTCCGTTCTCCTATGCAGGGCAACAAAAGAAGTCCCAGCCAATCAACTGGGACTCAGGAGGCAGAGAAAAGATGGGGGCGGGGCCAGTCAGAGGTGGTATTTGCCAATTCTCCAAACTACTCAAATTTTCCGCTATCGGTTCTCCAGAGCTGGTCAGAACCTCTGGCTTGTTTGAACAAGACATCCCCTGCCCCCGCTGCCCGATTTCTGGCACACTCCTACACTTCAGGTGTCCTTCCTCTTGACCTGATTAATCCTAGATTCTGGCTTCCTTCTTAATCCTGTCTCTCCATTGGTTGATCAGTGACTTAATTTTATCATTCCCCGTTCTCCCAGTTTCTCCTCAGTCTGCTGCATAGAGCACCAGCTGGGGTCAAAGGAAAAGGCAGGAAAGAAAGGCAAAAGCATGAAAAGCTTTCAAAGGCCACAAAGACTGCTTTACAGTCCAGTGAGAGTTTGTTCAGCATTTGGATGTCTCCTATATCGTTGGCTCAGGTCTTTCTCACCCACTAAAAATTGCCTTGAAAGATATTAGTTAGAGCAGGGGTGTCCAACCTTGGCAACTTTAAGACTTGTGGACTTCAACTCCCAGAATTCCTCAGCCAGCAAAGCTTTGCTGGCTGAGGAATTCTGGGAGTTGAAGTCCACAAGTCTTAAAGTTGCCAAGGTTGGACACCCCTGAGTTAGAGCATTGTAAAAATGTTAACCAAATTCCCTATTTAGTCCTGAATTTATTCAGTCCTAGTGACCAAATTAGTTATACCAGAACTAGATGTGTATATCCATAATAAGATTAAAAATGAAACCTAAGCCCATTTTCTTGAATCTTCTTCCTCCAGAAGTTATACAGGTCCCAATATTGATACAGATGATATTTTTTTCTATATTAATCTCAGCAATTGACATGGTATGATGGCTCAGTTGCATGCTGGTGGCTAGTGTTGCATTGTTTTTATGAATTGGAATGTATAACTTGCTTCTGTTGCATCATTGTGCTGTTTAACATTGCACAAAATTTGGAGATGCTTTGCAGGTCAGTTATCTATTCAATGTACAGGAATGAAACAGGGAATGGATTTGGGGAAATGATGTCCTGGTCACTGCAGATAGTGACATAGTTGTCACTCAGACTGGCAGACCCAAACTGACCTCTGGATTGATGTGGGCATGAAGATAGCTTTCTTTCTTTCTTTCTTTCTTTCTTTCTTTCTTTCTTTCTTTCTTTCTTTCTTTCTTTCTTTCTTTCTTTCTTTCTTTCTTTCTTTCTTTCTTTCTTCATTTAAAAAGTTTTTTATAATTGTATGGTGAACTACTGGGTATATATCCTGTTTCCCTGAAAAAATAACCTACCCTGAAAGTAAGTCCTAGCTTGATTTTTACATGTGCACCCAATATAAGCCCTACCCCTCAAAGTAAGCCCTAATTAAGATCCCACCCACTCCAGAGTGCACGGGTAAAAATTAAGCTAGGGTGGGGATGGGGGAGTGGAGGTGCCCTACTACTTACATTTGGACATTTGTAGCCAGGACTTGCACATCCCAACATCTGCCTTACTGGCCCATTTCTTCTGCAACTGGCGAGGCTGGCAAGGCTTTCCTGAAGGCCTCTGTAGCTGATAACAAAGCTTTGGATCGATCCAGAGCTCTGTTATTGGCTGCACAGGCCTTCAGGAAAGCCTTGCTGGTCGCAGAAGAAGAAGTTCCTGAAAGCCTCTGACAGCGAAATGGAGGCCAGGGGCGATGCACGCAAGTGAGGTTAGTCAGTGGCTGACATCCCCCCACAATAATACCTGGCGCCTTTTTTGGTGGCAAATAAAAAACAAAAACAGGGTCTTATTTTGGGGAAAACACGGTAGCTCCATAACTAAAGTTATCAATATTTGTTTCCACTTTATTCAATAAATTCGAGGTCTACAATGGCTAACCTGAACCTCTGAGAAAACACATTTCATATGAACACCCATACTGAATGAACAACTGCAGATTTAATAGCTACTCAGATATCATTGCCATGGGATATTACTAAGGGTAAATAATGACAATTATAGAGGATATAGATGCAATGGTTCCTCCTTCACTGGAGGAAGAGCTGTTTACCAAGACAATGATCAAATAAGCAAGACTTGAGTCAGACCAAGCAACTGACTTGAGAATAGTCTCAAACAGAACTCTTCCTGGTTCACATGAAGTTAATGTGAGGGAAGGAGGAAGCACATTCAGTCTTGCAAAATTCTATTAATATAGCTTTTATAATAAAAGTAATCCTGAGCTGTATGGCACTGTTTTTTTTAGGGCTGAACACAATTGAGAGTGGAGGCAATATGAATGAATTTAAGAACATTTCCACCTCCAATATATTATGGTGTATGCGTTATTATTCCCTTTTATGTGTGCTGTGCCTTTTGAAGAGAAAAGAGATCAAATGTGCAGTTGGAAGACTCTTAATGGAGATATTAATAGTCTGGATGTGTTTGAAAGAGGAACAATTGGCAGGATGTGCCCAAAGCTTCCTTATGTAAGCTACGAGGTTTAAGATTTTCCCCCAGAAAGCTAGAGGAAGCCAATTAAGGCCAGAGTAGATCAAGTAAGTAACCTTTATTAAGCTAAAGTATCTTGTGCTCACATCTGCCAGCTGCCTTTGAATCTGTTCTCAGAATGGGCAGCTGTAAAACTCCCATTGATTTTCAGGCAGGTAAATTTGAAACCTTAAAGGTCAGAGCACACTTGAATCAAACTTCTCTGAGGCTATTAAATTTAACATTTGCCTCCATTTATGCGGCTATCTGGCACTATCATTTCTAGGATGGTGTGATGATATTGTGATTTAAAAAAAATGTTTACATGAAAGTTAATCAGTTAAATGTTCAATTGATCAACTCCATTAAGTTGAACAGAATTATTTATTATTTATTCTATTATATTCTACCTTTGTTATAAATAATTGAAAGTGGCAAACATAACTAATACTCCCTCCTCCTCATGTTTTCCCCTTTTGGGCTGAGAGGAAATGACTGGCCCAAGGTCACTTAGCTCAGGGGTCCCCAACCCCCAGTGTGTGAACCGGTACTGGTCTACGGCATGCCAGAAACATGTCCATGCAAACAAGCGAAGCCCCATCCATGGGATACAGGCCGCACATGAAACCATGCCCCTCTCTGCTATGTGGAAAAATCTCTTTCCATAGAACTGGTCCCTGGTGCTCAAAAGGTTGGGGGGCACTGACCTAGCTGGCTTTCATGTCAAGGCAAGGCTAGAATTCATAATCTCCCAGTTTCTAGCTTTCGTGCCTTATCTGCCAGACTATATTGGCATTTCATTCTAAAGATATTAAAGAAAGTGTACTGAATAGGGTCTTGTCTTAAATGTATTGATTTGTTTCTCAGTATTTATATAATACAAAATATAGAAATAGTAGACAGTTTTCAAAAATAAAAATTCAGCACATTAGATTAGATTAGAATTAAGAATTTAAATGGAAGCAGGAACCAGACATTAAACTGGAGTGCAAAGCATCAGATATTCAATTTCCAAAAGTTTGCTGGAAGAGCCAAGTCTTAACAACTGTCTTATAAATAAGAAATGTGGAAAACATCCATCCATCCAACCAACCAACCAACCAACCATATCTTATTCCAAAGTGCCACACTAGTTTTAAGCAAGTATGTTTTTCTGGCCCAATTGGCTCATTTACACCCAGGGGCAAGATAGCATCCTCTCCAAAACACTGAATGGGCTGGAGAGAATCAGTGTGGAGGATATGGTCCTGAAGTCACTGTAGGCCCAAGCTTGCAGGTTGATATCAGCACCTTGAATTGGAAGCTGATGTTGTACCCATTTAATAGATGCTATATTGCTATATCCCTTTTCATCCATCAGGCTGTTGACTCTCCATTGTACTCTCACTTGCAGTTTCAGAATATTCTTCAAGAGCAGCCTCAAGTCAGGTGCACAATATTAATGCTTTATAGAAATAATTACGGTGTGAGTTAACTATTTTTGCCAGAGCCTTCCACTCAAAAAGGGCTGCGGTGATGCACCATTTTAAGCTGGACGCCTACCTTCATCACAATCTCTAGCTCTTGATCCAGCTGGACCTGTGATTTCTGGGGATTCTCCAAGTTGTGGATCTGTTCCTTCAGGAAGAATGTCCTCCTTCTAGAGGCAGCCATATGGTGGGGCAGATGGACAATCAACTACTATACCACAGCATCTCCTCTTCAGCTTCAGAACATGTATTACTGGCTATCATCAATATTTGATTCATATAGCATATTAAGAATTTGATACACATAGCATATTAATAATCCTCCAGTCATCTAATTTTGGGGAAACGGGGGAAAAAAACAGACAGAGTCTCTTTAGTGTATTAGTAGACACTTCCTACACAGTCTAGTTAATTTGGCATCCAAGTAATCTTAATAAAGTAAAGCAAATTGAATTTTTATTATGCCAGAGATGTTTAAATAGATTTGATGTAATTAAGTTTGTTTTATTTGATAAAGTCTTCTTTGGTAAACCATCCTGAAAGGCAGTACTGACATTTTAAAAGTAAGTAAAGAATGCAATTGGATAAACAGAAAGATACAACTGATCTGTGTGGAAGGCTATCTTCAATCTTTTTCATTTCATTCAATTTGGGAATAGGGGCATGTTCTAATTTCCAACATTGGGGTTACACCAAAGTCAAAGTGGCTTTTGCAAAAAGAAAAAAAAATCAGCTTGATTTAGGACTGAAAAACATGCTAGCTTAGGAAATGAATTGATATTAAATGTAATTCTAGGAAGTCATATGTGAACTTATGAATTGTCCATACAGCCAGAGTACGGACTGCAAAAACATCAGCAGGTGTTTTTACTGATAACCTAGCAAAGTATGTTTCTTTTCCTTTTCCATCTAAAACTATCCTAGGCAGTTACTTATTTTAATTTATTTATTACTAAGATTTTTATGCCATTGCATTCCAAACTGGCTTTGAACAGCCATTCACTCTAGCCAATTTATTATCTGTCTTAAACACCTTTAAACTCCCCTTTGATTGTCTATGTGTATATTTCCACTATACTTATATACTATCTCAAGTTGCATTCTTTTGGCTTCAACTATTGTGATTCTCCTTGCTAGAAAGCAAGCATGGAGAGTTTGACTAGGAATTAAGAACCAGTTGAAGCAAAAATGAATGGCACTCTCATAGACACTTGGTTTATAATGTCATCCTCACTAATTAGTCTGGAGGTGTAATTTGCCATTAAAGTTTTCCTTGTTTGAGCTACCAATAAAATTGATAAAGGCTTTCATTCTTGTTCAGAGCTCTTAAAATCAAACCAGATAAAAGTGCATTCTAGAAATCTTTACATTGCAGCCAATTAAAATGCAATAAAGGTTTTGGAAGCTTCCATGCGCTGGTTGTCACCACCTGAGATTACAGCTTTGGGAAATCTGAATTAGGTCAATGTAAAGCTTACTGACATTTTTATGACATTGATTGCTTACTTATTTTGCCTTAAATTACATACTTGCAAAAGTGTTTCTGTGGATCCTAAAAGATTAATGATCTGTAATGTTCTTAAATGGCTAAAATATCTTCCTGTTTTCCCAAGTAGATGCCAAAGACGTTAGAAATACCGATTGCATTCACCCACTCTCACACGCGTGCTGTTGTAGTACATTTCAGTTTGCAGGTTTGTCCCAATCCAGTGGATTGTTTGCTTTCAAGAATCTAATAGACAGGGGATCCCTTTCCAGGGACAAGGGATATAAAAGTTTTCGAGAGTGAACTGTATATTTTAGGAGACCAATCACTGGAACTTGATTTCACGTTCAATGAAACCTTTGTTGCTGTTGTTTTGACAAGTGACAGCACCTAGCCAACTTCCTGTACTCCTGGAAGCTAAGTAGAGTTAGCGTCTGATTGATGCTTTGATGAGAAATTAATGGGGAATATCAGAGCAAGAGACAGTAGACTAGGAAATTTACAAAAAGAATCAGAATAAGATAATGACCAACCACTTTCTGCACTGATGCCAAAACAAAGGCATGGAGTCAAGTTTAATATTCAACAAAGAACAGCAGGAACTTAGTGAGGCAGACAGAAAAGATTTGTGGAACAAAAAAGAAATGCTATGAATTAAATTAACTATCTGACTGTCATACAGATTACAAAATTCACAACGAAATATGAGGCCTGCAGCCTTATATTTTCTTTCATGCCTCCCTTTGATCCTTTCCCTGACCTATCTCCTGAAGAATGGGAGGGCTCAGGAGCCCTTAGGTAATAACTCCTAAAGAAACACAATCAGACTGTTAGAATCAAAATTGTATTTGAATTTTCCTGACTAGCAGGAGATTTCGCTTTAAAATATTGATCAGAAAGCAAAATAGTATAATCTTTTAAAAATTAAAATTGCAAAAGGAAGGAAGTATACAACATCTCGCAAGAGATGGTTTAAAATAAACCAAAGCAAAAGGCAATATACATTTAAATTGCAGGGATCTCTCCTTCAGGCAGCATAAGAAGATAAATCCACAAATACTATCAGATCAATATCAACACTGTGCAAGGCAGACAAAGAAAATTGAAGGAAAAGTAGCAGTACAGATAGAGGTTTTAAGAAGCTATATTATACAAATGAATCTTTCTTTGTTTCAGTACAAAAAGTAAAGCGAGTGCTACAAATCTTGTAAAGGACAGTTATGATGAAATCTTACATCTAGGCTGAATTGGATGCCATTGACTCCTGGCAACTATATGAACAAATGCTTGCCATCTTAATTTGTAGCCCCTTCCTGGATATTTCAGCAGTTCTGTATGTGTTCTGTACATCTGAATGGAATACTCCCATGCAAACATGTGCCTTTAATGCAATAATTGAGAAGTAGAACTGGGAGAACATTTTCTATTGCTCATAATGGGGAGCCAATATTCTGGTTAGAGACACCATTGCAAAACAAAGATGTGCCAAAAAAACCTGAACACCCATTGACGAAATCTCACAACCATTTTGGGAGTGGTAATCTGGTGGAAGTTACATTGCATTTTACACTGCGTTCCTTTATCTTATAAAATATGTTGTGCTTTAAGTAAAGGTCTACATCCAGTTGAAAGGCAACTATTTATTAGAGAGCTGAGCAATTTGACAGAGCTCAGCTTGTAAACAAAACAAAACAAAATTATATCCTTAGTTAGGAAATTGATATAAGAAAGGGGAGAATACATGCAGCCAGCTTCTGCTTGATTCTTTTCCGCGTGGTTTGGCTTTTTTATGCCAGTCTCTCTTAGGGCTACCAGATCAGGACTACAAAAAGTTCTTTCCTACAGGTTGGCCATATTTATATATTTGTTTCTAGGTTTGTTTGAAATTGATTTGCTGTCCATCTCATTTTAAAGCAATTCTAGGCAGCTTATAACATAAAAACATTAAAATGATTAAATATGAATGTTCCCAATAAAATCACAGTACAAACAAAATAAAATCATTGACACAAGATGGAAAAAAGCGCAGCTGATGCATGAGGGAAGGCATGGGTCTAGCTCTTATTTAATTAGAGACATTCAATGTGATGCTCCCCAATTGGGGCCCCAATCCACCTGGAAGAGCCAGGTATTAAGGCTCTTCCAGGAAAGTCAGAAAGGTGGGAGCCAATCTTAACTCAGAGGGTAAGATGTTCCAAGGGCAGGATCTTCCCTAAACAGGCACTCTGCAGTCTGAACTATGTGGGAATAAGCAGATCAGTAGAAATTACATGAATCTCCATTTAAAACCTAGAGAAAAAAAAACATGCTAGTTTATTTTGTGCCAGAGGGAAAACGTTAGCATTATTTCATTGTCTGAGTTGGCCAAGAATCTTGAAAACAAATATTCCAAGGACTACTGGGGAAAGAGCTACTTATGATTGACTATACTCTAAATGAGTAGTGCATTCCAACTGAATTTCAGATCTTTTAAAGAGGAAAAAACACTTTGTTCCTAATAACTTTTGTTCCACTAGACATTTCTTGGGATCAAAGAACTAATAGCTCTGGGCTGCAAAAAAACAGACAACCAGATTCTGTAATGGTACAGAAAGATCTAGTTCTTTGATGTCATCTTTTAGATTTCATTTTTACAGCCCAAATCTTGTTCTTCTAGCTGCAATTAAATAACCCAGATTTACTCCTAGTAGAGTTGTTGATGCAACACATCCCTAGATTTCATAGAAGGTTTCTTGTGCTAATTTTCTGAAACAAACAACACTTTCTGCCTTTATCATCATCTTATTCAATAAACAGCTTATTTCTCAGGGAGAATGAGGAGGGAGGGGATGATGAAACAAACATGACTGCATCCATTGTGCATGTCCCAGATAATGGAACATTAGTATGTAAGCACACCATTTATGTGATTACATCACCACATGTATATTCTTATTTTAGTGCCACAGCAAGGAAGATCTACCCATTTCCCTTGTTCTTTAGCAGATGATACCATTGTTCTTTCTCCAAAGACAATTCCCTTTCTGCTATAATAATGGGCTTGGTTTCTAAAGGCAAAATTGCTGACATTTAGCAACTACCTAGTTAGATTTTCTCCAGGAGGCTCTGTCCCCAACAGTTCACTCTTTGTTGCTATAATTGAGTCTAGCTATCCTGATGTTGGTTGTCCTCTTCTCTTTCCTTCCACCTTTTCTAGCATTATAGACTTCTCCAGAAACCTAGGTTTTCACATATTATGTACAAAGTAGCCTGATCATTTATGCCTTGTGTGAAAATTGCGGGTTAGTTTGTTGGCTCTCCATGCTATCCTTAGAGTCTTCTCCAATCTCCAAGTTCATCAGCGTTAGTCTTACTATATATGTCATTCTTATTTGTTAGTCAGGAGATAGTAGTTTCCCTTAACAGCGAAATTTCAATCTGAAGATATTTCAGATTGTAGTTTATATCCGGACAGCTGTGAAAATTGGATTAGCCTGAAAAAAAGCATCTGAATTTCAATAAACTGACAACTAGTTATTCAGATATAGTTATCAATTACTGTTTCATGTCAACAGACCCGAAATATAACATTCTAAACTATGTTGCCTATTTCCTAAAATGACACCAAGTGACTAAATAAGAAAGCAAATATTTTTTAATGCAACTGCTTAGACCATGACATAATGCAAGAATAAATTCAGAAGAAATCCACTTTAGATAGATCTTACCAAAATACAAAATGATTTGGCTGATATTTTTTGAGTTTACAGTAGGTACCATCTAGAAGAAAACTATACTACAATACATTTTAAAAAGGAATGGTGGGATACTTGTTAGTTTTAGGTCTTTGTTAGTTTTAGGTCAAAAATGCTTCAAGGCATCATGTTTGCATCTTGGACAATAATATCACCCAATTTCAGGCCCCAAATGCTAAGTTTGATCTCTCTTCTAAAATAATAATCATGATAAGTCAGAAGAGACATTCTGTAATAAATTTAGATGCCAATGCTGCCTCCATTATTCTGGCAAACCTGCTAGGCAACCTAATCATTTCATTCAGTTCCTCAATTGCAATATAACACATTTTATCATCTGCCAACAATACCATTCTATATAGGGCAAATAAACTAAACCATAAAAGTCTAAGGTCTAAGACTATAAAATGTGGTTTTACGCTCCAGGTGAAATGGTAAAACAAACAAACACTGTTTGTTTGATGGTCACTGTGGATCACATTATATTTTCCTCACTGCTGTGATATACCATAAAATACCATGAAGAAGGAATGCTACATTCCTCTTAATCTGGTCAAGATTAATAGGAGGAAAGGAATCAGGTCTGAGGTGCAAGGTCTTTTTCATCATTATCATCATCCAGCTGATTCTAGATTCTACTCCATGTTAACTATGCACTTGGCAACTGGAAAATAGGTAGAACTCTCTTGGCCCCAAGTCAAACCTCCTAGACTGAACTCCTCCTTCCCAGTTTCCACCATTGAAGTATGTAGGTGAAAGGAAGGGGAGTCACATGACTGCTTCTTCCCTGCCACCACATCAATTGTGGGCCTCCATGGCTCTCCTTGTACCACATGGTGCAGCCCCCTCCTTGTTTCATTCCATCGTGATTAAACTAGAAGCAGAAGAGTCTGATGTTGCTGCTTCTGCTGATAGACACAACAGCTGGTTAAGATATAGACAGCAAAAGAGAAGGAGGTGGAGCAACAACAGCACAGTTCCTCCCTTGTTTTTGCCTTCCTTCCTCCCTCCCTCCCTCCCGCCCTCCCAGGCTATTCCTATTGGAGCTCTGTGCAACCTGGCTGTTGAAGGGTGAGGAAAAGCTAGTTATCCCCTTTGCCTCAACTATTTGTACAGCCCTACTGCCAGTAACCTATACTGCAACTCAGCCATCTGGGTGATATAGTATTATTTCATAAATCTATACAGTGCCTTTGGTTCCTTTCAATCTAAACTGTACATGTTTAGTTACCTGATTTTTTTTTACTTGTTCAATATCTTTGATAGTGCGTATTAAAGATCCATACAACTTTCCTTTAGGTAGTCAAAGCATTAGGGAAAGATGTGTAAGATAGCTTATGCTACAATTTTCAGAATCTCCAGCCAACGTAAGGAAGTAGGGAGTTGTTGTCCAAAAGAACTAGAGGGACATCTACATTTTATTTATTTGATTTATTTGATTTGATTTGTCAATTGCTTACAAGATAATAGGTGTAAGTATAAACATAGTTATGAATACATGGATACATATAAGAAAAATAAAAGAAACAATAGGGCAGGGATGGTAGGCACATTGGTGCGCTTATGCACGCCCCCTACACACCTCTTAGGAAAGGGGTGAGGTCAATAGTAGATAGTCTAAGATTAAAGTTTTCGGGGTTTGGGGAAGAAACCACAGAGTCAGGTACTTTAAAGTACATGTACTTTAAATGTACCCACAGCTAAATGGGAGTTGCTTTCCTTTCTAGTGATCTACTATATGGGTTGGACCTGAATAATAAAACCATCCAGGCAGTCATTCCCAGGGAAGCTAATATTTCAGTCTTCAGAAAAGGTCATAAAATCTTAAGGACACCATGCTCAATCTTCAATAAATAACTTCTTGGCTGTGGCCCATTCTGGTTATCTCTATCCTAAATTGTATTAAATCCATTTGCTGTAGGTGATGCTCACTATGTCTGGTGCCTTGCATAAGAGAAATAACTCTTTCAAGGTGGCTGGGAAAGATTAGGGAGTATTTATTTAAAGCCAAATTGTAGGCAACTATGAAGTGTAACTTTTTTCTGTTTAAATTTCCCTTCAAGCTGACAATACCATGTTTACACATTTTCCCCTGTGTAGCATTGATCTGTAAATGTTGTCTTTCCTTAGGTACTGTAGTAATTAATAAAGCCACATACAATCTTACACATTCTTACAAATTTTGCAGTTCTACAACTTTGTTCCTTTGCTATGGAAAAGCTCTGTGGAATTTTAAATAGTTCCCTCTTATTCCATTAGACAGGTAAAATTGGTTTAATGCAATTAACTCTTTTCTTCACCCTAGGTTTCAAAACAAATGCATTTCTCCTCATTTTGCAAACAAACAAGTTGAAAATAAAATGTCTTGCCACAAGTTCCAGAGGAATTCATTAACAGAACTGATATGCTATAGAACCAAGCAGTCTGCTTAATGTGCTTCATCAGTCCAGTGTAATATTAGTCCCAAATCAACTGAAAGACTTATTTCTGGACTTATTTGTTGAATGCCGCAAAGCTGCCTCAGCTAAGAACTGCAACAATAATAGAAACAATAAAAGCAACCTAACTATTAAAGCATAGGCACAGATGAGAATGATTTATTGAAGTAAACATTTCACTTGTAAATAAGCTTTGTTCAAATTGAGAATTCCCCTTGACAAGAAACTACTTCATTTGGTCAATTTTCAATTATAAGGTTTTTGAAAGTTGGAGGCTCCTATTTGTCTTCTCACTTTTGAAACCTATAAAGCGCTATGCACATTTTATGGATTCTTCATGATAAAAGATGGTATTTAATTACATATTGATGCATTCCTAGGTGGAGAGTTGTACCAAGCAGAGGACAGATAGACTGAACTTCCTGTTTTTTTTAAAAAAAAAAACTCTTATATTTTGCCAGACCATAATTGTCAATCTTACAAATTGAACAGCATGATTTTGCAGAGAGTGTAATTAATGTACAGTGCCTATCAGCTATGCTCTCTTGTTATGTTATTTTAATTATATTGATTGGCAAAACCTTGTATTCCAATTCTTCAGTTTCACTCTACTGATGACTTTCATTCACTGAATTTTATAGCCTAAGAGTATCAATGCATTGCACTTTCTCTAAAGATATGATCCATCTAACAAAACAGGTGATTGTCTCTGAAAACTTCAGCCACAATGAACCACTTCTAGTCTAGACCATTTCATGACTAGACTACTGTCCTAGTCATTTGCTGTTAAGACTGAATTGGCATTTCTGAGGAAAGATTAAATTATACTGTACAGTGAATGGCAACGAAATGCAACCTCACAAAAGCAGCTGCTTGGTACAATAATGAGTGCAAACTTATAGCAATGGAAAGCTGGAAGTTCAAAAGTTAGTGATAACACAGTAGGATTTTAGCCTGACTGGAATCATTCATGAGCTGATATTTATTTATTCATTTGCCACCTAGCTCACCATGGGGCTACTCTAGGCGGCTTACAATAATGCAAAGGAAGAAAATGAAAGGGGTGTAAACAGAACAGAAGTAAAATAATAGAACCATAAAAGGAAAACAGAATGCAACAAGAATACACCAGTAGGATAACTAAAAAGATGGAGGGGTGGAGAAAAGAAAGCAAGGGCATGGGGGGAACCACTTTCAATACTCTGTAGAACATGCAGTGAATGTACATCACAAGTGCTAACAGACTTCATTTATGCTAAGCCATGTGAAGCAATTCAGTTTCATTGAACTCTGGGTCAAATTTAAAGTGCAGATTCATAAAACCCATCATGGTTTAATTGCAGAATCACCTGTTTAATATTGCCAACTGTTTCTTCCTGCCCAGCAGGTTCCAGTAGAGTAAGTATGCTCCAGCCCCCTCCATTAGACATTGTCATCTTGTAGAATCTAGGAAGCGTGATTTCTCTGTTGCAGCCCCCACCTTCTAGAACTACATCCCTCCAGAACATAAAGATGGCACCTTCTCTCCCATGAAAGCTTTGAAAATTTGGATCCAATCTGGGTCGATCACCAGGACCAGAAGTTTTGTCTTTCAGACTCTTGCTGGAGCCCATCTTCAAGGAACTTCTCTTTAGTCGGACTCCAGCACAAGTCTGAAAGCTCGGAAGGCCAAACATCTGCTCCCAGTGACTGACCCAGATTGGATCCTGCAACATTATTCTGGGACATGTATATTCGCCTTCATTCTTAAAAAACTTGGCTTTGATCCCTCGGTTGATGCTTATTATTTGCCTAGGGCCTCTACTATGTTTTCTTGACTTTTGTCTTTATTAGTTCATTTTAATCTCAGCTATCTAATGTAATAATTTTAGCAGATTTTATGTTTTTTTCCTTAGTTTTGTATGCTGCCCAGTATTCACCAAAGTTGGGTGACCAATAAATCCAAATAAATACATCAAATCTCCAGCAGTGATTCTACTATATGATATAAAGTATTTGCTGCTGAAGGGAGGTGTTTCCTTGTGGCAGTACAGCACAATTTGGTGGGCCTTCTCAGTGGTGGTAAGAATGGAGGTGTCTAAAATTTAGTTGAATGTATTTGAGGCATCTGACAACAAACTTTGTATGGTCTTAAGCTGCTTAATTGAAGACTTTATATCATTGCTCTATTTTACCTTTTTTTCATTTTTTTAAACTTGTATATTTTATTTTATATCTATGTTTACATTTTATTTTTGTTTATACACTTTCTTTGTGCCTTGGTACTATAATGAAAGATTGATGTTTATCCCAGTGAAAAGTGTACCCTTTGATGCCATAATAAAAGGAAACATACAAATGTTTCAGTACAGTTCTAAAGTTTACCACACTCTGTTCTTTGGTCTTTGAGATTAATTGCCTTTCTGAGGCCTAATAGCACTGATGCAGTAAAACGGTATTGCAGTTAATCCTTAGACATGTCATGGAAGATAATGATTCCAAACACAGATAATCAAAAGACTGTAATTAATTATTGGAAAGCTACACATTATCAATAAACTCTTATTGAAAGATTGTAAATCATGACTAGAGAACCGAAGTTCTCTAGATGATACAAACACAGCATTCTAACTCTCAGCAATCCAAGCCAGAGTTTACCAATTATGAGGCACAATGGAAGTTGTTGTAGTGTAATAAAAACTGGATGGCAATATTCCTCATTCTTATCAGAATTTAAACATTTTTCAGATTCTACTGTATTGCAATTACAATTCATATGCCAAGGTTTATTGAATAAACCTCAACTGATTTATTCACACATATTGAGCTATAAACCCTAATCATAAACCACGACAGCTAGTTTTGCCCATCCTAATAAGCTGTAAAAACATATACTACATTATACTTTAATTGATATGTGAATCACATGTGTAACAGGAAACATCTGATGCAGTCAGGATTAGCTGATGACATTCATACAGTACAAGTCAAGGAACAAATTCTGGTACCTCAAATAAACCTGACCAATGATTCCTGATTCAAAATTTTGACGGTTTATGGAGAAGCTTCATATTTATATTGCAAAATATGAAGCATATACTGCAAAATATATTGCATATACTGCAAAATATGAAGCATATCTGAAAAGCCAGATCAAGATTACCCCATAATTTATTTCACAAAGCTGAAGTACCCCGCGGTCAGAAAAGTAGTGATCCCTAACAAGACTGTCTACTCTTTTTTCCACCTAGACCATTTCATCTTTACCCGATGCAATATAGGCAAATAATATAAAAAATTCTCTCCTCGTTACCTTCACTTGTTGAAGATATAGCTACTTGCCCCAAAAATACAGTTGATAATTTCTCCTTTCTAGTTGGAAATTCTGGAATTTCCATTGTTTGCACATCTGGAAGATTTCTGATGGGGGAAACTGCATGACATCATCAGATAACCTAGCAAGATTACCAGAAATATGTTGATGACATCAATAGGAATGGAATGGAAAAAAGAAGATATGCGGATGGATGGCCTTGATTATCTTCTCCAGCAATCCAAGGAATATTTCTTGAAACCCTCTTTAACAACTCCTTGTTATAAGGAGTCCAGCCAGAGATCCCAAGGTCTCTCTTGGAAAGACTGTGCTTAGGTCCATCATTGTATCTTTTGTTGAGATGTAGGATACAGGCATTTCACATACTCTAAACCAACCAATTCTTAATTCTGTTGGCCAATGACAATGCATAAATCAAACAGGATATAGAAAGGGTGTTTTGCTCATGTTACACATTACTAAGAAAGGGAAGCAAATGCATGTGGAAATCTTAAGAGCAAGGTTGCTGAAGGCCTTGGGAAAAAAGAAAATAACACTCGGTAGAATATTCACATATTCCTTGAAGGAACAAAGAAACCCAGAGCTTTTGTATTATTCATCTTGGTTAATGACTGGAGAGATATGGAAGACTCTTTAATTTAATTAAAGTGTACACTTCTACTTAATAATAGGAAAGATAAGGAAACTTTAATCATTTCATTAAATTGCAAACTACCCCTTGTACAGTCTCTGTGTTTGCTTTGGTGTATCCAAAACCCCATGCTGATCAAACAAAGTGGTTATATAAAATATACAACTTTTAAAAATTTACTTCAATTCATTAAGTTTCTCTTTTCTTGAGTAATTGTGATCCAGAATAAAGATTTTCTTGTTCTTTCCAGAACAAAAGAATTTACCATGGTAGCTTTCTATGACATACATGGACATTTAACGCTTGATCACCAGGCCTTTGCTTTCACATCTGGATTCAACTGGAAACCCATTCCCCATGAGTTTAGGGAAAATGTTTTGCATGATCACAATCCAGGTAGTAGCAGCAAAAGATTACTTATGATTAAAGCTGCTTATTGAATCTACTGGGAGGGTGAGAGGCAGACCCCAGTTGTCATGGCAACTGCTATGTGATTAAAGGGGAGTTGCTGGAGAATGCATTAGGGCAGTGTTGTGATTCAAAAACTTTTACTACCAGTTTTGTGGGGTGTGGCTTGGTGGGCATGGCATGGCTTGGTGGGCATGGCTTGGTGGGCCTGGCAGGGGAAGGATATTGTAAAATCTCCATTTCCACTCCACTCCAGGGGAAGGGTACTGCAAAATCTCCATTCCCATTCCATTCCAGGGGAAGGATACTGTAAAATCCCCATTCTCTTCCCACCCCACTAACCTGCTTTCCAGGTCGGTTCTCCTGTGCAGGGCAACAAAAGAAGACCCAGCCGATCAGGATCTCAGGAGACAGAGAATAGATGGGGACGGGGCAGTCAGAGGTGGTTTTCCCAACTACTCAAAATTTCCACTACTGGTTCTCCAAAACTGGTCAGAACCTGCTGAATACCACCTATGCATTAGAGAGGCACAGATTTTCGAATTTAGCATGAAGAAAATAAGCCAGTGACACCCCAACCATTTGCCCTTCATGCTTTATCTTCTAGAGATTATTAGGAAAGCAATTAAATATTCTAAGGGTCCTTAACAACTTTTTTGCCAACTTCTAAAGTCATTATCCAATTTTCTTCACTTTTAATTCAAGTAAGGCCAAACCTATTGACAAATCCTTCTTCAGCTCTATGGCTTTGCCAGTAAGGATGACTAAACATTCAGCAAAAACTCTTGGGTTGAATGTCTCCCAATTTCACCCAGGTTATTGGATTAGACATATATGGTTGCACATTTGGAGAGACTATTAACTTCATGGAAAGGCATATCTTTTGCATCCTGAAATTCCAAGCATTATTTTTATACATAACTCAAGGCAGATCAAGGAGGCCCACTTCCTGATTCTGTGAGCAGGCTATTTGTGGACAATTTTTGAAAATAAACTACCTTTGAAAGTTTGCTTGCTGTCCTTGTGTTTCCCTTGGCATCTTCATTCTTTGCAAATCCTACATTAAATGATACACAAATTAGCAATAACATGTTTTTTTTAAAAAGTTGAACTATTTTACAACAATAATCACTGAAACTTTTTTATAGTGTGACCTTATAAATTGCCTGATTCTTTGTTTTCCATATCTGGCACTAGACTCAACAGTCGAGATGTACATTACTTAATTTGTTTATTGAATGCAGCAATCCAGCCCCTTCAAATCTGTATCACTATAATTTGTAGCTTACATGACTCATATGTTTCTATGGGAAGAACTTTGAAAAGCACATCATTGCTGATTCAGGCTAGCATATGTTCTTGAAAATAAAGATTTGTTGGAAAAATATTGTGATCAAAAAACCATTTATTCTGATGCTGGAAAACATAATTTCATATATACAGATAGTCCGGTCATTTTACAACCATTACAACCATTTTACAACCATTCAAACTTCACAGAACAGGTGCTTTACAGTCTGTAAAGCCCTGCTAACCATCATAAATAGTTGTGTCACCGTGCTCCCCCTCCTCATAGACACTTGACCGCATGTTGGGTGGGTCAGTTTTAGGACTGTTGTTGCTTTCCACAGTCATGTAAGTATAATTTTTGCCAGTTTCTGGCAAAAAAAACCCCCACTTGGGTTTGCTTAAGGATCATTGCAAAAAAGGCTAGAAAACTACATCTACTTAGATGGATGTGATTTACAACTATAATGACTTACAATTGTTAATTCTGGACTGAATTATGGTCGTAAATCAAGGACTATCTACATGCTGGCCTAAGTACATTTTACAAATGAAAACTTCTTGGGTTGGTAAAGGCCCAAATCAGGTGTGCAATAGTTTGCAAGCCTACAAATGTTGTCATTTCTGAACCATGCTATGTGTGCAATTTGCTATTGAAGCGATCCAAATTATTTTGGCATCTATTTCTTTGAGCTATGTAAACATCCAGACAACCACTAGATGGCAAAAAGGAAATATAGAAAACTTAATTCTTTGCTGTCATTTAATGGTCCTCCTTATTTTTCCAACACAGATTCCATAGCCCTACTGTTTATATCTGATACGACAGAGCAATTGATGGTTGGCCATTAAACTAGGCCATTTGCTGTACCCTAGCCTTTAATTCTTTTGCGTCCCATCTTTTCTTTCCCTTGGCACTTAAGGCCCTGCATGGCATAGTTACAAGACAATTTGGAGGAAAAATGGTAGAAAAAAACTGTTTAATAATGATTTCAATAATCCATACAAAATTGCTTGCCCTATCAGTTGTATGATGGATAATAAAGCCAGTCATGCATTTTAAAAGGCCAGAAGGATAAAATAAAAAACCATTACAAATAGGCAAAGGTCAATCCCGAATAGGCTGGTTTTTTTTAGCAATAAGTCTTTCAAATGTCAAAACTTCCAGTCTTCATTATTAAAGTGAAATGCCTACTGAAATTAATTAAGGAAGAATGACAGCAAACACCACAATCCTAATCACAGGCTGAATTCAGGAGAAGAAATGTGAAGTGTGCTATGTTGGCATAACCAGAACTTAGGGCAAGTTTCTAATAGCATCCATGGATCAGATCCCAAGAAGGGCCTTTTGTGTTCATGCCTTAATGCAGGGGTGTCAAACTCAAGGCCCGGGAGCCAGAGTCGGCCCATTGGGGTACTTACATCTGGCCTGTGGGGCCATCCTGGAAACAGCAAAGGACCAGCCTGTGGCGACTCTGCCAGCAAAAAATGGAGCTTGTGAGGGCTGCGTGTGGCCCACCTGAGCCATTTTCTCGGGCAGAGGGTTGCAAGAGGCCATTGCAGCCGAAAATGGAGCTCAGGAGCCCACTTTCACTGGCAGAGCACTTGGGCCACCACAAGCACCCCCCATATGAATGACATCATGCTGGCCACACCCACCCTGGCCCCCAAGGTCAAACACAACACTGATGTGGCCCTTAAAGAAATCGAGTTTGACACCCCTGCCTTAATGCATAAATTGGTAGGTTGTGATATAGCCAGGAGATTCTTAGAATTTCTAGGATTAACTGGTTGTCTTATCTTCAAAGCTACAGGTGTTTGCATTGAAGTGACTGTTTTTTAGCACCATCGAAGTACATGTGTGACTTAACAAATGTCATGGCTATGAACATGTCAGATGGTGCTTCATTCAAAATCCAAGAAAGACACTCTTAGACTCCATTATTATAGAGAAAAGGAACTTTTACTGGAAATCAAGTGGTAGCATCAAAGGAATTCTAGATCTGAGGATTTACGCATGAAAAACACATATACAAAGTGATGGGAACATTCCCACCCACCAAAATTCAAACACCCCATCCAATCAAAGATGCATATAATGTCATGTGGGACATCTTCAGGTGGTGATGCAGACATCTAGCTGTTGACCTCGGCCTAATTTGATAAAGAGCTGCAGTTGTGCAATAAGCAAGCAAGTAGGCATAAACAATAAAGTTTTCCCCAAGTTTTACAGTTCATTCTCTAAAACCTCCAGCATATTTCCCACTCCCACAAAGCCCAATTATTTCACCCTCCCCCCATTACCATAGCAGTCAAAAGATGCAAGAGAAAGGAAACGAGTCTTGAAGGCTGACATTACAGTTGTAGTGCCCCTACGAACAATTGTCCTCTTTGAACAGTTGTTGTCCTCATCGTCTGTGAATGTGCCATACAATCAATCAATCAATAAGTCGGTGGGTGGGTGGGATCTATGAAATTTTGTTACTTTTGATTTCTTTTAATGTGCAGAAAGAATGTACATTCATATATAGCAGCTGTAAATGTTTTGGATCCCTGGATTGAGTTTTATTTTTCCAGCTTTGTTACTACTGGGTAAAACAACAAAACACAACACCTTCCTTGGTTTTCTGTTTTCTTTATGTTTCTGCTCACTGTTTCTACCAACTGAGTTTCTGGCTGTACTTCAACACTCAGGATTCCTAAATTTTTAACACTATAGTTTTATTATATGATGTTATATGACTTCTTGGTGGAAAGGAAGAGGGCATCTGATAAGAAAAACTACAATAGGTTAACGAGAAGAGGTTCCATGATGAAATACTGTCAACTACCGCTGAAATACTGTCAACTGCTGTATACTTGCAGATAATGTTTGATGTGTCAGAAAACAGGCTGGTATAAATTTCATTCAGCTGAATGCAGCCATGATGACTGGAGGAGATCTCTGTGCCAACTGTAGCATCTGGAAGATTGTAAACTGGAATATAAGGGAAATAAATGATTAAGAAATGAGGTAAATATAACTGTAATTATGAAATTAAAGGGCTAAAATGTATTTTAGGAAGTATAAATGGGTGTCATTTAGATTACTGTGAGTACATATAAAAATAGGAATTCATAGTTTAGTGCATAGTCAGGACAGATTGGGGCAGCTTATAAATGTCAACATAAAATAATAAAATAAAATGTGCATGCTCCAGTTAGCAAACACAATGAAAGAATTTGGAATGAGTTTTGAAAAGAGCTGTACAACATTCTGAATGAATGTTTTTCTGCTTAAGAAAATGTCTCCTTTGAATACGTGGCTTGAGCATATCTTTATTCATTTTTACACATAGTGAAGAAGTGAATATCAGTCTAAGAGCATGATTTACCTGAGTTTTTATGATGAAAGATTCAGGGAGTTCATGACATTTAAAGGATTTCAAAACATTTTGAATGTAGGATAAGTATATATTTTTTTGTATTGTTAAGACCTCATCTCAGGGAAAAATGAATATAGAAAAAAAAATTAAAGAAGTAAGAATGAAAGCAAAATATTGCACAAAGTAAAAATAAGGAGCCTGTATGAAAGCATATTACAAGAGAAAATAATCTCCCATTACTGTACAGGAAAAAACAATGTGCAAATTGCTTAGAAGAGACTATCACAGAAAATGTATAGGGGAAATACAAAAGAAAAAGAATCTTGGAATCTTGGATGTAACAAAAAAAGTCTGGGGGTGACAAAAAAAGTTGGCTTCAAAAATTGAGGTTGAAAGAAATATGTTATATAATGTATAAAGACAAAAACAAGAACCACAAAGAATTTAGTGAAATAGGATAAGATAAACTTCACATTAAAAAGGCGGAAAAAAAATGCAAATATTAGACGTGATATTATAGGAAGGTGTACAACATGTTAGAATTGTGATGAGAGAAAGGATTTTTTTTAAAAAAACAAACAGTTTGTGCTTAATGCATGTGTGCAAATATGCATGCACATGCACATACATGTCTGGGAAGATCCTCACAAAGGAAGGAAAGCAATTGGTCATTGCTTTCATGGAATTAAAAAAATATGGGAGGACACAACATCCAATGGGATGGGAGATTGTAGCCTCCAGCCTGCACTGAATACCTTGCCAGCTTTTGCCAAATGTCTCAGTACAGACAGGATTTTTTTTTTAAAAAAGGTTTAGAGTCAAGCTAGCAATAATACAGGAAGGAGCAGCTAAATGGTAGTTGCAGAAATGCCTGCTGTGTTATTGCTTAACCCAAAAGTGTGATGCAGAGACATATATAAAGGTATGAAAGGAGTTTTAGATATGTGTTAGAAATGTTCTTTAGCTTCCAGATAAAAAGGCCATAAGCATGCATTCAGTACATTGGCAGGATATACCACTTGCATAGATATATTTGTTCTGGTTAATTTATTTAATCAGAATATTAAGCAATTTTTTTGGCTGAATAGGGAAAAAGTGGGTTCCTTCCTCCATTAAGCAAGCCCTAGTGAACAGCTCACTTTTCTGGACTCTCTATTGGGGCAAGTCAAGAAAAACAGTTATCTTAGCCTGCTGTTCTAGAGACCTTTTTCTCAAGATAACTGTAAAATATTATCGTGTATAACCTGAGAAATCTCAGCACAACAGGACTGGGTCTCCATGCTGAATAGCATCAAACACCAATATGCGAAGCCATTTCAAGCTTGAACTTTAATCCCAGCTGTAATTAATTACTCAACTTTGTGAGGAATATTAAAAATAATTAATTAATTAATTCTATACAGGAGACTCAGTATATAGATAATTTCATCTTGGAGATTTGTATTCTATTTCAGTGTCCCTCAACTCTTGTGGGACATTGTTTATAGCACTTTCCAGCTGATTAATCCTTTTCTCAAGAGAGTCAGTAACTATCTCTTTTAACTTTTTATCCAAGGTATCAAAAACCAGCATAATAGCATCTATTGTGCTTCCCCCCCCCTGCAGGTAGTCAGTGGTTCTCTCATATTGTTCATCACAAGAGACAGGTTTTAAAGCAACAAGTTGTTCCAAATTAGTTACTTATATCCTATCTGGAATCTCTAATGAATCAGGGATTTCAATTGTTATTTGCAATTTATCAGAAGCATCAGTAACTGCATTGGCTGTTTTTGTAAAATGGCCTGTTCACCCTCAGTTGTTGAAAAATGCAAAGTGGGAATGAGATTGTTCCCTCTGATGTTCCCTCACCTTTTAGGCCTCACAATTCATCAACCACGAGTAGTACATGAAAAGAAGAAAAAAAAAATTCCACTTAGAAACTAAGTATGTAGCACCCAAAATAAGATGGTAGACTCCCAAACTGACATGGAAGAAGAAAGATCAGAATGATACCATAAAATGTTTTGAAGTCCATCTCTTGCTTTTGCACATTGTCCAACAATTAGTAGAGTAATAAAGCTTGAAAAAAAAAGACTTGTGGCATTTTTTTGGCTAAGGCAATGCGTTAATCATATTTCATAACAACAAATTCAGCATATAGAACTTTCCAATCCATGACTGAAGACCTCCACCAGATTCAAACAGAGATGTTTGCAAAGATGTTTTGCTAAATGTGCAACCTCACACACATACATAGCAGAGGTGGTATTCAGCAGGTTCTGACCAGTTCTGGAAAATCAGTAGTGGGAATTTTGAATTGTTCAGAGAACCAGCAAATACCACCTCTGACCAGAAATTTTAAAGTCACACCCACCAAGCCATGCCCATAGAACCGGTAGTAAAAAAAATTTTGAATCCCTCCACTGATACATAGTTATGAAGGTCTATGCCAACTGCACACAGAAGCATTGTGACCAGTTTTGAAAGACTGGAAACCCTTTTTGATGAAATAAATGAAATGATTTATGCATTTGAAGATTAAGAAAAGCATAGATTAAATGAAGAGCTAAATGGACTTGTATAACATCTAGAAGGGAGATGGGATAATAAGATTGTAATTATGTATTGAAAAGAAGATCCAATTTCATTCATATATTCCTTAACTTGGTTTTTTTCCACTTTTCATTCTTGCAACTTTTTCTTTCCTTTTTTTTTCTTTCAATTTGTCTGTGAAAAAAATTGTAACATAAATAAATAAATGAAACAGTAGGAGACTTGTATGTGTACAAAGTCTCCCCCGGATACTTTTAATCCTCATCCATGCAGTCTAGACATTTGCAAAAGGCGATCATCTGACTTTTTAATTAGGTCAGAAATGTTCTTTCTTTCTCAGATCATTCTCTCAACAGGGCTTCTTCATACGCTCTGAAATTAAAGCCTCAACTCAAGTAGGTAGCAGGCAGGATGCTACTTTATTGATTTTTATTTGGTATTCTAATTGTTTAACTGTTATCTCCCTATTTATTTGTTTTCAGCATTTACATTCTGCTCTTTAGTTAGGGAGACTTACCAATCAATAAGGAGTGACTTACAGTCTAAAAATACAACGGAGAAGGCAAAAGAAAAAAAGGGAGGGGTGAAGAAAAAGGAAAACAAAAAGATACCAGTTCTGAATATTATAATGTATATATAAAAGTGAAATACCACTCACACATCATCACAAAATCTCCAGAACCGTAAAGCCTACAAACTTGAAATTTGGCACATAAGGTCCTCTTGGCTTCTAGGTGCTCACTAAGAAAGGATTTTTCGAAATGACCATCAGAGCAGTAGTATTTCCTATATTATTATTAACACGCTCTGGTGCTAAGGAGTTCTACTACTCCTCACCACCTGAAAAGAAATCTGTTCTAAATGCAAACACAAGCAGAGGAGTTTCAGTTTTAGTTTCATAGCACCAAGCAGCTCACAAATACTGTTTCATTTCCCATGTTTCAGTTTCCAAAAAGCCCTCAACTCTCTCACACACTGACAGGATGCTAGCCAGATGAATACCGATGGATGCTGGTAGGCAGAGGCACATTTTTCCCCCTTATTTTCCTCCCCCAAAACTAAGCCTGATCACATAGTTTCATAGCAAAGCATGGGTATAGAGCTAGTGCTATCATATATATTAATGTAATGGCTACAAAACAGCCAGTTTAGAGCTATAGTTAATGCACAAGTCTAGAAACCAAGAGACTGTGAGTCCCACCTTAGACCCAAACCATCTGAATTGCTGTGGGCCAGTCATTCCTTCTTAACTATAAGTAAAGAGGCAACAACAAACAACTTCCAAAATCCCGCCAAGAAAACTGTGGAGACTTGTGCTGGGAGTCACCAGAATTCACAACTGACTCCAGTGCACCACTCCCCTACCTCCAAATACCTATAAAGCAGTCAGAAGACTCAGTTCTTCTTCTTATCATGGCCGCCTAGAAGTGAAAACTCTGAAAAGCCGAGGACCCAGATAAGCTGAACTGAACCTGGAATACCATTCCTGCTATCCAGGGGTGATTCAAATGTTTTAACAACTGGTTCTGTGGGCGTGGCTTAGTTGGTGGGCGTGGCCAGTTCAATATCGCTCACACTGAGGCACGTATCTCCTCGCCTGGCCTCTCATCACTGTGGGGAATGCTGCAACAGTCATAAGTGTGAAAAAGGGTTATAAGTCACTTTTTTCAGTGCCATTGTAACTTTGAATGGTCACTCCACACAAGCAGAGGAGGGGGAAAAAAACTCCAGAGAAGTTCCTGAGACAGGAAGTCTAGTCCTGCCAAGAATGTAATAAGGGTTAACAGAAAGGCAGTTTCTGTAAGCAAGACCAGAATGTTTCCTTCCTGCCTTCCTTACAGGATTAGGCCAATAATTTCTTCTAACATCCGGTTCTCCGAACTGCTTAAAATGTTAACAACCGGTCCTAGTGAATAGGTGCGAACTGATAGAATCCCACTCCTCTCTACTGTAACCTGATCAAATAGCTGTTACTCAGCGAACAATTGAGAAAAAGATAGCTTCCAATCATCCATACTTTTCTGAGAAACTACTCTCCCTTGTTTGGTTTATACTGGGACATTTGGCTGCATTGTTTGAAATGTGACTTTTCACACAAATCTTATTCTAAAATTATGCAAAATTGCAAGCCAACCTCTTGTGGTTTTTAGAAAGTTGCATTTTTTTACATATATCTGTGTGCATGGAGCTCTGGACAAATCACTTTTTAAAATCTAAGGTAAAAAGAGGCATTCATGTCTAAACCTACAATTGAAAAAGTTACTATTTGGTATTGTGGGACCTGCTGGCTGCCTCTTAAGTTTCTATACAGGTAAGAACTTCTTAAAACAGATAAATGGATATTAGGTTCATAAGAAATATTTGAGTAGTTTGAAAAGAGATCTTTGCCTATCTAAGTTCGACCTTTTTTTTTACTCAGATCTTGAAGAATTGTTTTAGATTATGGCTGCATAAATTCTGTTGAGTTTTCAAAGAAGATTTAACTTCCTTGAATCAGAAGATAGTCATATGCTGGCAATATTTTTCTATGGATAGCAAAATTCCTGAACTACATATCCAAGATGGCATTTCTTTGTGCATGTTTGAATAATTTCTGCCTTGAGTTAGTTAAAAACTACTCCAAATTATACCAATATGCTCTGGATTCAGAATTCATTATCAGTTGATGAATAGTTTGGGGCTATTTCTCTCTCTCTCCTTAGCTACACTCAACAACTCTAGCTCATCTGTTTCTACTGATGAGTCGCTGCCAGCATTGGTGTTGGATATAAATTATAAAGAGAATGATGAAAGCGTGTCCTGTTGCAATCAGGTTTCTGAGACATAAAAGTTATAAAGAGCATCCTGACACCTTTAATAGCATTTTAATTCTTTATAGCCTCTCCATCTTAGCTGCCTGCAAAGTGATCATTAGAATCAGCTATTTTATACGACCACTCAAGTGTAAGCGTCCTTTCAATGTCCTTTGTCTACACATCTCCTTTCTAAAGGCTTTGTAGTAGGAAATAACACAATTGCAAAGGACTAATACAATACACTATCATCATCAAGATTTTGGTGATAACTTGGAAGTGTATGTATGTATGTATCACACACACAGAGAGATGGAGGGGCACATTATTAATCCCTAGCATATATTATGTTTATTTGTGGGTGTATGACATAAACTCACACTATTTAGACCACAGATATTTGCTGTTTTTTGCTAAAATACGTTTTAGCGGTTTTAGTCCCATCAGTTCAATGATTGGGTTAGTAAACAGCTGAAAATAAGGAAGACATAATCTGTGGCTTAGCTACTGCCTATTTCTAACGCCAAAACCCATGGTTTTCTCCTCTGCTCTCTACTCTGAGGTTCTGCTCCAAATAAAAATTCAACAATAACAGTAAATGGGCGTCCCATTTCATTTTGAACTCCTGCATAAATAAATAATAGAAATAACAAAGCACTAATGCAATTGCTAATTTCAAGTAACACTTTTGCCATTGAATATGTACGTGGAAACACCTGGACAAAATTCAAATGCCCCTGGTTTGCCCTTTTACATCTCTTGCATTTTTAAAAATATAATTGACCGAGACTTTAGGAATCATCCAAGGCAAGAGAGATCTGGATGTTATGTACCCAGGTGAATTTGAAAGAAGACCCTTAGCTGCAAAGGCAGATTTTGTGAAATGTGCTGAGGGATGCAATCAATTGGGAATAGCTCCAACACAAGCTTCATCTGTGACCTTGAGGCTTTTCAATTATTTCAAGGTATTTCGGCAGATGGTTCTTAAGTCGTTTTGACTTAATGCAAGGAAACAGCTTGTACTAACCATTCTTTAAACATTTTTGCCAAATATAGGGGTTCTTTTTTTAAATAAAAAAAAACAATGACAAAAGACACTGCTGCTCATTGTTTAGAGCTTTGCCACTGTAGCTTTTGGGGAAGTGAAAATCACTCCAGGTGAGTTGGCAGCGAAATGGCAAAAGGTTAATTGTGATCAGTATGAATATCAGAATATATTGGGGGGGGAGGATTGTTCGAGAAAGCTGAGGCAACCCCAGAAAAGACAAGATTCCTATGGTCAATGGGAATGTATTTGAGAGAAAGAAAGGGAACAGCAGGTAGGCAATGATCAGATAAGAGGCATCTCAGCCTGCAGAAGAAATGGGGAGTGTGGCAAACATCTCAGAAAATCCTTTATGGTTTCTTGGACTGAAAAGATAAGCGGAGAAAGAAGAATTTTCAGATTTGCAAGACTCTGTTATTGTAACCTTACAATAAAGGTGGGGTTAGTACTCACGGTTGGTGCTTCTTTGTCTGGACTACCTCTAAGGACTGACACATAACATGTCAAGATTTAAAAGAAGAAGCTTGAAGCATGCCTTACCTGTAGGTGTGTTTGGAGCAGTGATACGTTCTTGGGAGATGTCTTTTCAAAATATTGATTGATTGATTGATTCATTCATTCATTCATTCATTCATAAAGACCACAAATTTTTATCAAAGTGACTCTGGGCATTTTAACACAAAATTAAAAACAATAATAAAAAGCAATAGGAATAAACCCAGAACATGCATTCTGGCCATCATATACATCCTAAGATCAAGGGCACATCTAGCATCCTGTTCCAAATGACCAGAGTGGGGGGGGGGAGGAGACTGGTTTTTAGTTCCTTTGGAAAGGCTAGCAAGGCTTAGGGCTGCTTGCAGGGGTAGGATTCTACCAGTTCGCACCTATTCACTAGGACCGGTTGTTAACATTCTAAGCAGTTCAGAGAACCGATTGTTAGAAGAAATTACTGGCCTAATCTTGTAAGGAAGGCAGGAAAGAAACATTCTGGTGTTGCTTACAGAAACTGCCTCTCCGTTAAACCCTTATTACATTCTTGGCAGGACTAGACTTCCTGTCTCAGGAACATCTCTGGAGTTTTTTTCCCCCTCCATTGCTGGTACTTTGCTTGTGCGGAGTGACCATTTAAAGTTACAATGGCACTGAAAAAAGTGACTTATAACCCTTTTTCACACTTATGACTGTTGCAGCATCCCCACAGTCATGAGAAGCCAGGTGAGGAGATGCGTGCCTCGATGTGAGTGATATTGAGTTGGCCACACCCAGCCAATAACATGTCCACCAAGCCACGCCCACCCAGTCACATGACCACCTAAACCATGCCCACAGAACCAGTTGTAAAAAATTTTGAATCCCACCTCTGGCTGCTTGAATCGTGATATTTGAAATGCTAGGTTTGGGGCAGTAATGGCAATACTTCCTAAATATGATCAGATGACATTGATGCAAACACGGGACCAGGAACATGCCCAGCCTGAAAGAGTGTGTGGAATGTGTTATTCTGATATTAAAACTGCTGGTCCTGCAACTAACCTGGCCCTGTGCCATGAAATTAAACAGCACCTTGAATTACACCTGGAAGCCCAATGACAAGCCTGAAATTGACATTGGGCTTCCATTTTAGTTAGGCTTAGTATATATTCTTTTTCTTACTTTCTCTTTGCTGGTTATGGGGGAAGGGTTTCAGGCTTGCCACATTCCTAAGGAGGGAGGAGTGGAGACAGAGAGAGTTGTTTAGGCTAGGTGGGAACACAGCTGATCATGCTGAGGCCCCTTGAGGTGGAGATTTATGACATCAGGCAACATTGAATTATTTCTATTGGCAAATGTGACTTTGGGGGGTTGTTTCTAACTTCTAATATTGTGGGGTAATTCCAGGTTGTGTCACAACCGGAATTACAATGGACTTTGCCAATTTAATGCTTTCCTAAATAAAAGAAATTGTGCTGGAAGATGGATCTTTTCTTTTTAAATGGATTTCATCACTTGGAAACCTGACACCCAAAATATTTTATACTGACACTTGCTTTACTTTTAAAAGGCATCCTGAAACTTAACATCAACAGGCAAGGACAGAGTACATTGTATTGATGCTCTGCAATTAGAATTTGATCATAGAGTTCTCAGCATTATCAGAACATGTGCGTGAAACACAGCTGTGTATCCATACTCTTTGAGTACATTTCCTTGCCTGGATCCTTTTGAAGCCAAACACATCCACATAAAGCCCAATTTCTTTGTAATAATCTTTTATAAAATAACAGTATCTTACCTTCCAGGCAGAAAATGATCTGATTTTTATATTCTGGAATAATCCTCTGGCCCCTAGATCATACGTGTACTATATCAATTATGTGGTCTCAGATCCAGTGTGTTTCCGCTGTCCCAGTTAGTCACTGCAACATAACAACTTCATCACTGGCCAGATGTGAAGGTAGATAAACTATGGGAATGAGCTGAGAGTTGGTTGGTAAGGACCATGGGAGTAGGGTGGTTTTTCTATTACAACACAGTTTATATAGAGGCATCCAAGGGAGATGCATCAGGCTAGTGGCAGTATCACTCAGGTTTGCTTAGTGTTCTGCAGAGAATCACCTGGAATCTACATCTCGGATGCTCAACTCATGTGATGTGAGTCTGAGTGTTCATATTTCTTTAAGCTGACCTTGGATGGCATTAGGAGGCAAATATTTGTTTAAGATTGGGACATGGCAGAAAAAAGAGTTTGCCAAGGCATGTTCAGGCAGTGGCCAGATGTCAAAGAGGAAAACTTCCATGGTAGTTTCCTACAGTCCAAATGTTGCATTGTTGGAAGATAACCATGAACTTTAATGATTTTAAGAAATGATTAGGCAAATGAATAGACAGGAAGTCTGTTAGGAAATGCTAAGCATGCTGGATAATGATACTGTACATAAACAGGCATTGTGTATCACAAAATATCGATGCTGGTTCCCAAAGTCATTATTTGTTCCCAGGATATTAAACTGGCCAGGTTTAGATTATTGAAAGCTGGACTATTTTGTCTATGGCAAAGAGCCATTTCTGGCAACAGAAGCTCAGCTTTGCTGCATAAACCTCTGCATGGTTTGCAGTTTGTATAATACTGTTATTGTACTACTATAGACAATATCTATATTCCTTGGCTGTGCTATTGCACTCTGATGGCCTCCATTTCCCTGTAAATTAGACTAGAGGGGGATGCTTGTAGCAAATGCTCCTAGCTATCTGCTGCAAGCTTTTAATTGGCTGTGTGGCAAAGTTGGTCTTAAATGTACTGATCCATTTCTCATTCAGCACAGGCTTAACCAGCATGCGACTGGCATACGGCAATACTCCTTTCCCCCACCTTTGTCCTTTCTAGTTTATTCTTGGCTGGAATGTACATTGGCCCTATTTCAAATCTTGGGCAAAACATATTGTTAACAGCAATGACTCGTTGCTAATTCAGCCTCTTATCTGTTCCGATCATGCAATTCTAACCTCATTACTCTTTTCTACTCAGTATTTATTGTGTGCCTCATCTCCCTCTATTTTTAGTTCCTCAGGAATTAACAATTGCATATTGGGGTGGGCCGAGGGGGAATGAATATGTTTGTTGACATGATTGGGTCAACCATTCTTGTCTAAATTATTTCGGTTTCTTACAGATCTTTCACATGAGCATATTTCCATGCCCTGAAGGTGAAATTGCAAGCAACATTTAGTGAGAACCTAATAACCTACGAGTCCTTGGGACTGCAAGGCGATCAAACCGGTCAGTTCTAGAGGAGATCAAGCCTGACTGCTCTTTAGAAGGCCAGATCCTGAAGATGAAACTCAAATACTCTGGCCACCTAATGAGAAGGAAGGACTCACTGGAGAAGAGATGAATACTGGGAAAGATTGAGGGCAAAAGAAGAAGGGGGCGACAGAGAATAGGTGGCTGGATGGAGTCACTGAAGCAGTAGGAATGAGCTTAAATAGACTCCGGAGGATGATGGAGGACAGGAAGGCCTGGAGGAACATTGTCTATGGAGTCATGATGGGTTGGACATGACTTCGCAACTAACAACAATAATAACAATAATTGCTAGTGAAATAATTTCTGCTGTTTTATTAAGTATAGTTTTTGATGGATCATCTGCCAATCCAGCTTTTAGTGGCTTAAGACAGACCATCTCTGCCTGTATGAAGCCGCTGTAATGAATCCAAGCCATAGTTACTCTGATGTAATGACTACTTAGAACTATAGGAATGGTTTCCATGTAGATAAGAAGGAAGTTGCAGAACTGTACCAATAATACATAATTCTTGGGGCAACTAAATTAGATACTCCTTCTTTAATTCTGATTTGGATGATATGTGGTTTTAGAATCTTTCCTCTCCCCCAATCAGTACAGTTAACTGAATGGCATGTGTTGCATTGTGTCTCTCATGACAGAAAGTCAAAATAGTTGCAGTTTTTATTTCATCATTCTTGGAGAGCAACAGATGAGCTCTGTAGCCTGTGTCAATCCAATAAAAGCAATTACTGGAGGGCCCGTTCTGCTTGGCAGTTATTTTGCGGCAGATCTTTGCAGCAGATGGTTGCAGGGTGCCCAAATAAAAGATAAATTAGATTTCCAGATGATTATATGATGGCTGTACTGAAGCTGCCAGTCCTTTTGGCTCATCATTCCTCATAGGGCCATTTGATCAGGAGAAGTGAAAACAAGCAAGGGAGACAACATAGGAGAAGAAAAAAAATAGTTGGGTAGGAAATACTTGTGCTTTTTCTCCATTATTCAAAGTACGAACTCTAATTAAGATATGTTTCATAGATAAATATGCAGTTGATTCTGCATTCTTCTAGGCAAGAAACTAAATATTTAACATTAAGAGAAAACAAGGATTGGTTAATTCATGCAACTATGGCTTCCTTATCCATGGATTATTGACTAAAGCACATGATGGATTCATATAACATGACTTAATAAAAGGAATTTGGTGTACAAACACCAATGGATTTCATCAACATGCTAAGCCAAAGATGAAATAAGCCAGACACCTCATGCCCCAGAGTGATATATTAAGCCAACTCTCAAACCTGAGAATTTGATAATTTTCCATTGCTGACTTTGTTGGACTTACAAAGTATACATCCCCTTTGAACTTTCAAGTTTCCTCTTTCCACTATGGATTCAAACTGGACAGTGATTAATATAAATATATGTATGGGTGCAGGTATATATTTATGAATGTATATAGCATGTGCATATGTGTGTTATGTATGTGTTTGGGTAGATATATACTTTTTCTTGAGAGCAAGCAACATAATTTCATTTTTAATATGGGCCAGTGTACACATAGTAAAAAAATGACAATAAGGTTATCTTAAATATAAGTATATATTTCAAGCTATCACTTAAAAGGCAAATTCTTTTGGTATCAACGATGGGTCAAATTCAAGACAGGCTTATTTGTGGTTGTTAAGAAATAAAAATGGTACTTAATGGCAGAACCTTAATGGATATAACTGCTTTTTCTATTGCTTAAAATTGGGTGGCCTTCTCCATGTGATGTGTTTAAGGCTGATAACATTTGTTTTTGTAATTTACATAAATCACTGGATATATGCAATAAAATTTATTTGGATTACTTAAAATCTTCTTCTACTACAAGCAATTACTCAATTTCTTAGCAAACAAAATGAATTATAACTGAAAATGTTGAATCCTACAGTGATATATGAGAGTGGGCCACTATATAAATATCTACGTATTAATTTATTAGAACAATTTATATTCCATCCTTTCACTTACTACCATAGTGTTTAAGGCAACAATCAATATTCAGAAAATTGGTTAAAACATTCATTAGGAAAAGATTAAAATAATAAAATCTGAAGCAGATAATTAACACATCACTGTCAGCTTTGAATTATTATGTTTCATACACTGAAACAAGCTTGCCTGAATAAAAGTGGTATTTGGATTAATTTTCCTCTTCCTAATCTTGGGAACATATTCTTTGTTGTAAATGGACCTTCTCAGTGACATTTTAAAAGTCCACCTCTTCCCCACCCCCCAATCAAAATAATGTACAAACTTTTAATGCTGATGCTTTCTTTAATATTTTTTACTTTCCTTTAAGTAAGTAATTATAAGGGTTGGTGGTCTTAAATTTAATAAGACCCACCCTCTCATAGAAGTGTTTATGATGAAGTCAAGTCCTTTTTTCAAGTAGAGACAGGGTGTCAATTTGTAACTGGTTCCTTGGTGGAATGGTGGGGGTCGGTGTTGGTGGTGGCGCGCGCCCGCCTCACTCCACACAAGCAAACTCCTCACTGGCCCAGCGAAAGGCAACAGGAAGGGAAAAATGCCCACTTTTTTCAGGCCAGAAAGAAAAAAAAGCAAAGTTCCGGAGACAGGAAGTCTAGCCCTGCCAAGAATGTAATAAGGGTTAACGGAGAGGCAGTTTCTGTAAGCAACACCAGAATGTTTCCTTCCTGCCTTCCTTACAGAATTAGGATGGTAATTTCTTCTAACAACCGGTTCTCTGAACTGCTTAGAATGTTAACAACCGGTTCTAGCGTATTAAACTGGTTCAGTGCGAACTGGTAGAATCCCACCCCTGAACGTAGCTTGCCTATTAGGATGGATATGATAACGCTGGAGGAAGTAGATCTTTAGATGTCACAAGTAATGGTACTTGCTTGTTCTTCACCTATCTTGAAAATCTTAAGCAAGACTGATTCAGTTAATTAAAAGTTAGGATTCAGATCTCCATGAAATTTCAGAGCTTTAGATGAGATTAGACTGGAAAATTGAAATAAAAAACTATCTCTTTTCTACATCGCTACTAAGAACAGTACCTTAAGTCAAGTTCAGCTCAACTTGAGCTCATTCTTTTATCTAGAATTCAAGCCATTAAAGATGTCATAGTTTGCTTTATGGTTAAGCAAATTATGAAATGACCAGTAGATGCCAGCAAGAGATTAATGATTTTGGCATCTCTTTTCTGCCATTTCCTAGTTATTTCTTGGTCCCTGTGGAGGTGGCTACTAGAATGACAGCAGATTCCCCCTCCACTCTCTGCTCCTCACATGCCCATCTTTTTTTACTACTCCTATCAGTGGTGGGATTCAATTTTTTTTACGACTACTTCTGTGGGTGTGGCTTGGTGGGCGTGGCAGGGGAAGGTTACTGCAAAATCCTCATTCCCTCCCCATTCATGGGGGAACGTTATTGAAAAATCCTATTTCCTCCCCACCCCACTAACCTGCTTCCCAGCTCCGTTCTCCTGTGCAGGGCAACAAAAGAAAACCCAGCCAAGGCCCAGCTGGGACTCAGGAGGCAGAGAATAGATAGGGGCAGGGCCAGTCAGATGTGGTATTTGCCAGTTCTCCAAACTACTCAAACTTTCTGCTATTGGTTCTCCAGAACTGGTCAGAACCTGCTGAGTACCTCCTCTAAGTCATAATGAGGTGCTTCCTCCCCCGGTTTGTTTTATTTTTCTATTATTTTACTTTCGCTTTGTTTAAACTTCTTATTTATTTCTTCATTTTTATGGTTGTAAGCCACTTAGAGCAGTTCATGGTGAGATAGGTGGCAAATAAATATAATAACATTAATAATGTTAATAATATTAATAATTTGTTTTCAATCACTGTATATTTGTGGCATCCCAATAGTCATAGATGATTTGGGTGCAAACTCAAAAACAACTGGAACACCACTTGAACACCATCGGCATTGACAAATGCACCATCAATCAATTGCAAAAGGTGGCTTTACTCGGAACAGCTTCCATCCTCCGACAATATCTGTAACACCATCAAACATCCACATTTTCCTTTCCCAGGTCTTGGAAAGGTCTCGATAGGTAGACAAAAATGCCAAAGCCAGCCTGCACATCTGGATGACTCTGTGATGAACCATAATAATTTGTATTTTTTTTTATTGATGTTATCATAAGTTGGTTGTATAATTTCAAATGTTATTTAACTTTTTCCAAACATCCTTACAAAATCCAGCTTATATAAATCAAAACCAAGTAGTTAAGGTGTTGGTCCCAGGAGCCAGGAGACTGTAAGTTCTAATCCTGCCTTAAGCAAAAAAACCAGCTGAGTGCCAGTCCTTCACTTTCAGTCCAACCCATCTCATATGGTTTTTGTTGTGGGGAAAATAGGAGGAGGGAGGAGGAGGAGGTATCTTTGCCTCCCTGAGAAATTTTTAAAAGATAAGGAGGGATAAAATAAAAAAAAAGTTTTGCAACATTTGGCAAGCCTGTTACTTTAATTTAGGAGAGCAAAAATTCTATAAATATCCAAGCAAACAAGATGCATGCTAACAGAAATCTACAAAAGCTTGCTGCAAGCTTTCAGACAATTCATCTAAATTTCTGTATTTCTAATTTTTAAATTCAAATTCAAATTTAGACCATGATATGGCAAAGGGGACGGGGGCTTAAACATTTCTTTGGAATTTTCCACCCAAAATCATATGTTTCTTTCTCCTGCATTATATAAGGAGGCAAATGATACAAAGCCAACAATTATAGCCAACTCACTTTACTGCAGTGCCCAGGGATGTCTGTATGGTATGATCAAAAAAAGTCAAGCCATGAAGTTACAATCAAAAGTCCATTTTTTAAAATGTGTACTGCACATAAAACATGGGAGAACCTTTAATTGCAACATTGCAGCTGCCATCTTTTTTTAAATCATTCCCTGAAGATAATCCTAGAAATCTCAACCGGGGGCTTCCCATTGTGTGATTGTTTCTTGCAGTGAAATAATTGGAACACTTTATGTGAGAGGAGGAGAATTCACAGAGTGACAAGGGGAATAAGCAGGTCACAGCATTGCGATATTACTATCCCTCCTCTTTTTATATGTGCACTGTGTGATTTTGCACCCCAGAGAAGCACGACTAGCAAGTCAACGACACAATCCCTGAGCATGTTGTTGCATTAAGTTATTGATTCAAGTCCAAATACAAAATTGCGATTGAATGAAAGAGAATTGAGATGAGTACCTAGTTTATTCTCCTTCTCATCTGTGATTTTTTGCTGTTTAACAAAACTAGGTCCGGACTATTTTGAAATCCTACCCAGATATATAGTAGACACTAGAAAAGATGAACTGGAATTATAAATATAATAGAATACACCTTCAGAATAACATGAAGTTCGCTCCTTATATCTTCTAAGACAACCTGCTAGTTTTCTTTTTGTGCATCAACTCTTGTATCAATCATATTTGGGGATATTGAGGCAGAACATTTGTTACTTATTACTCTGGAACGAACGGAGAGAGAAAAGAATATAGCATAGCTAGATATTAAAATCTAGACAGTTTATTTGTTAATACTGAGTGATAGAATCCCATTTACTCAAAGTTTAGTTGTTCTCTAAAGATTTTTCAATTTAAACTTTTCTTTTTTCTTTTTCTTTTTCTAACAATAAAATAAGTTTATTTAAGATTAATATATTTAAAACATTTAAAAAAAAAACAAATATATGTAGGTATGTATGTATGTATGTATGTATGTATGGTATTCAGCTTTGTTCGGTATTTTCCACGTCATTATAGTTGTGCTTTAAAGTTGCAGCAACGTTTTGGCAGAATCTCATCTGCCAGTCAGGCTTCCAGACTTTCACATGTTTCATATGTTTTCTTAAGTTTTCAGTATTTATATGTATGGTATTCAGCTTTGTTTGGGTATTTTCTCACGTCATTATAGTTGTGCTTTTAAAGTTGTAGCAATGTTTCAGCAGAATCTCATCTGCCATCATCAGGCTTCTGTAGAATGTGTGTATATACACAATTCTCTCTCTGTGTGTGTGTGTGTGTGTGTGTGTGTGTGTGTGTGTATGGCATTCGGCTTTGTTCGGGTATTTTCCCATGTCATAGTAGTTCTGCTTTTAAAGTTATATATATATTTGTTTTCTTAAGTTTTCGCGGGTACTTACATGTATGGTATTCAGCTTTGTTCAGGTATTTTCCCACGTCATTACAGTTGTGCTTTTAAAGTTGTAGCAACGTTTCAGCAGAATCTCATCTGCCATCATCAGGCTTCTGTATTGGAAGCCTGTATGGTGGCAATACAGAAGCCTGATGATGGCAGATGAGATTCTGCCGAAACATTGCTACAACTTTAAAAGCACAACTATAATGATGTGGGAAAATACTCGAACAAAGCTGAATAATATATATATATATGTGTGTGTGTGTGTGTGTGTGTGTGTGTGTGTATTTGTATATGTATACACACACACACACATAAATTTTGCAGCAGGTATTGAGCATTGGTTACACTTTTTTTCACCCCCTAACATTGACGTGATCTGCCTTGTTATAATACCTTCCTCATTCTTTTAATGTTTTAATTTCACAGAATACTTTATGATTAAACGCATGTCTTCCATAGTTTCATAGCTTATCTAGTTGTCAAATATTGCTTTTTCTTTAACCATTCACACCAAATTTTATAGTAATCACTATCTTTGTTGTTTTTTAATAATTTAGTTAGGCTATCCATCTCTGTGCACTTGTGAATTTTTTTAATGAGCATCTCCTCTGAAGGGACAGTAGGCAGTTTCCAATTTTGTGCATAACTTATTCTGGCTGCCATTATAATGTGCAAGATTAAATATTGATTTTTTTTCATATTTTTAAATTTATCATACCCAGCATGAAGGTTTCGGGTTCAAATTTTAGTTATGTTTAGAATCCAATTTTTAATATTTCTCCAAAACTTCTGGGCATATGGACACGTCCACCACAAATGAAAGTATGTTCCCTGGATGCAGTTACACTTCCAACAATTTGGCCGGAGGTTTGGAAACATCTTAGCCAGTCTCGCAGGTGGCAGATGCCAACGATACACCATTTTATATAGATTCTCTTTGTACAAGACTGACATAGTTAATTTGTAATTTATTTCCCAAATATATTCCCACTTGTCTAGTTCAATACTGTAGACCATGTTTTTTGTCCAAATTATCATACATTCCTGAACTGTTTCTTCTTTTAATTTGTAATCCAAAAGATATTTATATATTTTATTAATCAATTTCCTTTCCTCTCCATGCCAGATCTTGTCTAATTCTTGGTAGGTCATATTAAAACCAAATTGTTCTTTATCTCTTTTATAATGCATCTGTATCTGTACATAGGGCCACCATGCTATCTCTTTTCCTTGGATTTGGATTTGATTCCTACCCTTTAACTCTCTGCTTTCATGTAGTAGGTCTTTATTTCTTACAATATTATCAAAATCTAAAACATTTGGATGTGTAACTGCCTCCATTGTAGATAACCAAAGCGGGACCTTAAAATAGTGTATTTTTTAATCTTTTCCCAAATAGATAATAACACACTCCTTATATAATGCCTTTGAAAATATGAGTGATGTTTACTCTTTCCATCCCACATAAATGCGTGCCATCCAAGTTGGAGATCAAATCCCTCTTATGTTAAGATCCTTTTATTTATCAAATTAACCCAGTCTTTAAGCCAAGTTGCTATTGCGGCATGGTAGTATGTTTCGAAAACTGCACGTTTGAGATCTCTCCAAGTGGCTCAATGATATTGATGTCAGGAAACTGAGATGACCACTACAGAACCTTCACTTTATTCTGCTGTAGCCAATGACAGGTCAACCTGACCTTGTGTTTAGGATCATTGTGATATTGGAATTCCAAGTACATCCATGCGCAGCTTCCAGGCTGATGAATACAAATTTTCCTCCAGTATTTGTTGATAACATACTGCATTCATCTTGCCATCAGTTCTGACCAAATTTCCTGTGCCTTTGTAGCTCACACATGCCCAAAACATCAGTGATCCACCTCCGTGTTTCACAGTAGGAATGGTGTACTTTTCATCATAGGCCTTGTTGACTCCTCTCCAAATGTAGCATTTATGGTTGTGGCCAAAAAGCTCAATTTTGGTCTCATCACTCCAAATGACTTTGTGTCAGAAGGTTTGAGGCTTTTGTCTCTGTGCTGTTTGGTGTATTCTAAGAGGGATACTTTGTGGCATTTGCGTAGTAAATGACTACTTCTAGTGACTCGACCATGCAGCCCATCTTTCTTCAAGTGCCTTCTTATAGTGCATCTTGAAACAGCCAAACCACATCTTTTCAGAGAGTCCTGTATTTCACCTGAAGTTATTTGTGGGTTTTGCTTTGCATCCCAAACAATTTTCCCAGCAGTTGTGGCTGAAATTTTAGTTGGTCTACCTGACCGTGGTTTGCTTTTAACATAACCCCTCATTTTCCACTTCTTGATTAGTGTTTGAAACTGCTGATTGGCATTCTCAATTCCTTGGATATCTTTTTCTATCCCTTTCCTGTTTTATACAGTTCAACTACCTTTTCCCGCAGATCCTTTGACAATTCTTTTGCTTTCCCCATGACTCAGAAGCCAGTGCAGCACTGATGTAAGGGTCTGTCAGGAGTCCAGGAACTCATTGACCTTTTATATACACACACACTAATTACAAGCAAACAGATCACAGGTGAGGATGGTTACCTTTAATAGCCATTAAAACCCCTTTGTGCCAACCTGTGTGCATGTTAACAGGCCAAAACCACAAGGGTATGTAAACTTTTGATCAGGATCATTTGGGTAGTTTCTGTTGTCATTATGATTTAAAAAGCGTAAACACAGTTGATTGATAATAAATGGCTCCAGCCAACCGCTAACCATGAATGAAAGAAAAGTTTTTGTGTTATCATTCATATTATCTGAAAAATGGCCAAGAAATCATAAATTCTGTCAGGGTATGTAAACTTATGAGCACAACTGTAACTGCTTTTTGGACCTTTTTTTTGTATCTGTTTCAATGTATGGTGATATTTTGTGAAAGGGAATATGGTTTATACAGTAGTTTCTTCTGTGAACTGGAATTGCAACAACTCCCATGAAAGATTAAAATGATTCCCACCCATATATTATTGTAGTGCAGCTTTTCCCTGTCTAAATTCCCTCAGATTGGATTTTGTTTCTCATTATTCCCTCTCAACCTTTGTAGTCCTCACATTTTTAAAAAATGATTTTTTTATGGTTGTGATTAAGAAGCACATTTATGATTTCCAGCCACAAAGACTTGCGAGAAGGGTAGTAGGTGCAGCTGGAATGCAACACTTGACTTCAAATGCAGCAGTGACTGAGGACACGGAAGATGCTGTCATGTCCCTGGTGGAGACTGACTGAGGGAAAGGAGGAACAGCCCACAGGGAGTGTAAGTGTGGCTCCAGAGGTTGTGGAGGAGGCTGAGGAAGGGCAGAGGTGGGCTGGGCAGTCAGAGGAGGACCCAGGCCCATCCCCTCTCCATCCTACGGCACACAGGGAGGAGATGATAAGGGAGAGATGTGGTCTATATGGGAAGAGAGGGCATTAATCCTCTTATGGGCTGCAGCTGTGACAGTTGGATAAGAGGATGGACATGCATACAGGCCAGTGCTGGAAACAAAGCATGGAAATATCTCTAGTTTGTTGTTCCTTTCTGAGTTTGGCGTCCTTCCCAGTATGTGTTCTGATATCTGTGGGTGTCTTCAAGCCCTTATCTTGCCTGGTTTGTGTTGTTTTTTACTCTTTATAATTTAAACAGCATTTCCTCCTTCTTGTAACTGCTTGTGTGGGAGTTTTTTGTCTCCAGTCAAGGGTATTTGGAGCTTGGAAGCAAAGTGAAGGAATAAAAGGGGCTTCATCTGTTTTTTGTGACTGTTTATTTTGTATCCCACCCTGGGTCATCCCAGATGCTGGAAAGATTGGTGGGCATTTGGGCTGGCTGCTGTTATACAGACCATGTGAAAGAGGAAATAGCACTTAGCACTTAGAGTTATATACTGTTTCACAGTGCTTTACAGCCTCTCTCTGAATGGTTTACCGAGTCAGCATATCACCCAGAGGTGGTATTCAGCAGGTTCTGACCAGTTCTGCAGAACCGGTAGAGGAAATTTTGAGCAGTTTGGAGAACCAGTAAATACCACCTCTGACTGGCCCTGCCCCCATTTATTCTCTGCCTCCTGAGTCCCAGCTGATTGGTTGGGTCTTCTTTTGTTACCCTGCACAGGAGAATGGAGCTGGAAAGCAGGTTAGTGGGGTGGGGAGGGAATAGGATTTTTCAACAACATTCCCCCAGGAATGGGGAGGGAATGAGGATTTTGCAGTAACCTTCCCCTGCCATGCCCACCAAGCCACACCCACAGAACTGGTAGTAAAAAAAACTGTTTTTGATACTGGATTTTGTTCTTGGATTATCTCTGGACTGAAAACTGACTGCTTTAACTGTGAATGACTTGGACTGTGTTTGGACTTTGCTTAACCGTTTACTGGAAGTAAAACCTACATTTTACTATACAGTGTAGTTGTGTGCTGTTTGTGTGTTATTCTTCACCACTCTCACTTCATCTCCCTGTGTGCGCTCATTCTCCTAACGGGGAATTACCTCAACAATATCATCCATCTTTATTTAGATGGGAGCGGATCAAAAGGAAAAGAGAAATAAAATATTCTCATCTCAGGAGTTTTTAAAGCTGTAAGTGTGCTGGCCTCTTTTTTTTTTTAGGATATATTTTCAATTTATCTCCCATTCTAGCTTTCAGACCTGGAATTCTGCTGTCATCCATCTAGTACTAATCAGGTCCGGCTCAGTTTAATTTCCGAACTAAGATTAGCTAGATGCCACTGATGAAGGTAAGATGGAAAAATAGAGAAACAAGAGCAAAGCAAAGAGGGAAAGCTTGTGGGGAAGGCTTGTGTGTGTGTGTGTGTGTGTGTGTGTGTGTGTGTGTGTGTGTTGTCTAAATCTCTGTTGGTTAGACAGAAAAAAGATTTTAGTATCCTTGCTAATGATAGAATTGTGCTTTAGGCATGTTCAAAGACATTCTCTTTTTTACGATTATTTAATGGTGGAATTGCAGATAACACAGCAGATAAAAGAAAGCAAGTTGGCCCCAAACAATATCTCTAAATGGGTTGAGCTGTACACGTTATATTGCTCACCCCACAACCCATTTGTTATCCTAACAAAGCTGCTATGTTATATTCTTGATTCTTGGATTTTTTAAAAAGATTTCACAATTAAGCACAGGCAATCCTTGTTTAAAGTGACAGACAAATCTATCACCCTGGAGAGTCCAACTGGCTTTTTCTTAAACTCTAATTTCATAGCGTTCACTTTTTTTTACTGAAATACTCTCATTCTGCCATTTCCGACAATTTGATGTTAGCCCAACTGAAGCATAATGATGTACTTGTGGAATGATATATTGCACATGGCTTGGTTGAGATGAACAAATTCTTGTAGTCAGCTGGTTATAAGTAATCAGACTTTTAGCAGAGTTATTCCTCTTTTGCACCAACTAATATTTTGCCCTTAAATGTCAGTATGATATAATGCCCAATTTTAGCTTTGTGGGCAAAGTGCCATTAATGTTAGCAGAAACAGAACTGAGAGCACAATTTGTCCACTTCCATTTATGCTTTCATTTAGTTAGGGGAAAAATACTTTACATCGACTCTACTCTTCCCACATCTGCTCTGTATTTCACATTAATTTTCACCAACATTTTATCTATTTCCCATACCTCCTCCCTTTCTATCACTGAATGTAAACTAAATTTCATATTCTTTGAATTTCCTGTTGATGTAGTTGCTCCACCCTGCTGTTCATCATATTCAGTATTTTGTCCCCGGTAGGAACATCCACCTCTGAACTTCAGGTTTCATATGCTGAGTATACATTTAAAAATGTTTAAATTAATTTAATTTATTTATTTAGTCAATTGCTTACAAGATAATAGGTACAAGTATAAACATAGTTATGAATACATATAAGAAAAATAAAGGAAACAATAGGACAGGGACGGTAGGCACATTTGTGCGCTTATGCACGCTCCCTATAGAGACCTCTTAGGAAAGGGGTGAGGTCAATAGTAGACAGTCTAAGGTTAAAGTTTTGGGGGGTTGGGGAAGAAACTACAGAGTCAGGTAGAGTATTCCAGACATTGACCACTCTGTTGCTGAAGTTGTATTTCCTGCAATCAAGTTTGGTGTGGTTAACCATGAATGTGTGCTCTTGTATTGTTATGGTTGAAGCTGAAGTACTCATTGACAGGTAGGACATTGCAATGTATGATTTTATACACTATACTTAGATCAGACCAAAGGCGGCGTAGTTCTAGGTTTTCTAGGTCTAGAATTTCAAGTTTGGTGGCATAAGGTATTCTGCAATGAGTAGAGGAGTGGAGAACTCTTCTTGTGAAATATTTCTGGACTTTCTCTACTGTGTTAATATCAGATACGTAATGTGGGTTCCAGACTGATGAAAGATTGGAGGCAGTTGGCATAACTCAGTGTTTTATTTTGGTGATGGATCCCGATTTACTAGTCCTATTTGCCTGACTAAGCTGCTTGGAATAAATGTTATCCAACTTCTGGTAGATGATGCCTCTTGCCATCCTGAGCTATAAATATTGTACCAGCAACTTTCATGAAATAGTGCACTATTTCCTAGGGATTCATGATAGGTAATTTTTATATTCTTATGTAGTGGCTGAACATATAATACAGATTTTTTGTTCTTAATCATGTCCAATTCTTGGAGAACACCTCAACAAATTCCTGAAATTTTCTTTGCAAGGGTTCCCCCCACCCCCAGAAGTGGATTGCATTGCCTCCTTCCTAGGGCAGAGAGAAAGTGATTAGCCCAAGGTAACCCATCTGACTTTGTACCTAAGGTGGGACTAGAACTCAGTTTCTAAATTTATGGCCTGGCTCCTTAACTACTAGACCAACTGGCCTTTAATACAGAATTAAGCAAGCATTTAATTTAGTCACAAAAGGCTTACGCATGGGTAAACTTTGCTTTCCCTTGTTTTTGGTGGAACACCTATTGGGAATAAAATGGTTTTTCTCATTGTCAGTCAAAAACCCTTGTGAAACAGATATTCCTAACTTGGACATGGTCTCATCACCGCCTAATGAAAACAAATATTGCTTATTCTTGACAGGACAATGCCAAGCATCCCAAGCAGCAGAAGACCAACAAAACAAGTATAATGATGGTTCAAAGCTTATCTAAGCTAGTTAAGAACTTTCATGGAATGGAATATCAAAAAAGGTTAATGATGTGTGTTTTCTGTCTTTGAAGGGATCCACCTGCATCATCTCTTGAGATTCCCTGATTGGCCGAAGAGGTGTAATTTTTTTAAATTCTTTGCCTTATTATATTTCTTTTGTCTTGAATGTTCTTATATTACTATCTGGTGTCATGTAACATTCCTAACTATTCTTTTATTGTGGTCTTATGTTGTGTTATTTTACTATACTGCTCTTGGAATAAATACTCATGCTTGTGTGGCCATTACTTCTGAATTCCAAAGAATCTATGGTTCACCTTGCTGGGCTGAGAAGCAGAAGCAGTCAGCAGCATCTAAAGGGGTAGGGTGGGGCAAATAATACCATGAAACCAATTATGGATTTTTGAGGGGGGCAGTGGTGGGATTCAATTTTTTTTTATTACTGGTTCTGTGGGCGTGACTTGGTGAGCATGGCAGGAGAAGGATACTGTAAAATCTGCAGTCAAAGGTGATATTTGCCGGTTCTCTGAACTACTCAAAATTTCCATTACCGGTTCTCCAGAACTGGTCAGAACCTGGAGTGGAGGTTGGACACTGTGACATCAAAGCATTTACAAAAAAAATATATTAAAGCTTGTTTTACAATAGTGTAACAATGCTTTCAGTCACAATGTTCTAACGTTGTGTAACTCCCACAATGATGTAATACTGTTTTCATCAAAATGAAGATAGTATTATGCCTTTTTTTATAAATGTTGCATTTATTAATAGTTTTTCTACTCACTGGCTCATCTATTCAGAAGATAGCATGGAGTGTACTATCCTCTGGATCTATCAGCCAGAGAATATCTCTTGCAGTGAGTAGAGAAACTGTTAATAAATACGTACGTGTTCTGTCTCACCTGTGACCACAAGGTGAGAGTCCAAGTTTCCAAAGGAATATAAGTAAACAGACAGGACCAAGAACGACAGAGTTAAATTCCTTTGGCTGGAGAAGTCCTTGGCAGTCTTCCAAAAGCTGCCTGCTAAGTCGGATAACAAAACAAGACCATAAATCAAAGGCAAATGCCACACAGAGAATTTGTCAAAGCTTCAATCCCAAATAAACAAGTTGTCCCGAATGAGGATTCAGAGCTAACACGCCCCCTTTTATTTCCTGAGGGGCGTGTCAGTCTCTCATCTCAGTCCCTGATTTGACATTTCCTTTTATGTTGCATTTCACGTCTATGTCTATATCTTTGCCTTGCATCAAACCAACATTCCTCAGTTTGATCCTCAGCCAAAGGCTCCGCTACTCTCTCCTGATTATCTGCCGACACCTGAGGCACAACCAGGGAGGAAGGTCCTGGGGAGGAAGATGATTCCGAATCCTCCAGCAAAGCAGGCTCAAACCTCAGAGCCAAATCCTCCTCTTCCTCCTGGCTCAAGTCTGTGTCCTCCAGCAAAGCAGGCTCAAACCTCGAAGCCAAATCCCTCTCTTCCTCATTGCTTAAGTCTGTATCTTCTAACAAGGTAGGCTCAGACCTCCGAATCACAACATGTATGTATATCTTCAGGACTGCCTAAACAGAATAGAGAGGGTTTAATGTGAATGTGATGGTCTTGGAAAGTTGGGAGACTCCTGTGGTATCCCTTGCTGACTAGAGGGAAGTTATAAGAACCAACATTTTTATCCAGTGGTCTTTCACATTTGCATGCAATTCCTGGGGAAAATCATGTGAAGACTGGGTTAGTTTCCTCTTTCACTTTAACCTTCGGGTCCAGGTGCAGTGGCAACACACAATCATTGCTTGACATTCTCACCAGTGACAGGATTCAATTTTTTTTCCACTACCGGTTCAATTGGTGTGGCTTGGTGGGCATGGCTTGGTGGGTATGGTAGGGGAAAGATACTGTAAAATCCTCATTCCATCCCCACCCAATTAACCTGCTTTCCAGCTCCATTCTCCTGTGCAGGGAAACAAAAGAAGACCCAGCTGATCAGCTGGGACTTGGGAGGCAGAGAATAGATGGGGGCAGGGCCAGACAGAGGTGGTATTTGCCGGTTCTCTGGACTACTCAAAATTTCCGCTACCGGTTCTCCAGAACTGGTCGGAACCTGCTGAATACCACCTCTGATTCTCACACTAATCACTCATTGAAGCAGTCAGGACAGATTGGGGACCAGTTTGCCAACTTCCATTTGTCCAGTTCAAATTCCAACCATTAGGAGACATTGAAACAAACAATTCCATTTCTGGAGCATTTCGCATGAGTCCTAAATGGTCTGGAAACATACTGTCTTGAGAATTACCTCCACCCACCTACTGAGATTTTGCTTGACATTTTTCAAAGATAGTATTGAGCCTTTTCAGCAATGGCCTAAAGTTTCTGGGACTCTCTGTTGAAGGAATTTCCAGCCCGTCTGTTCCTGTTGTTGCTTGGCTTTCAATGGTTAATAAATATATACCTGCAGCAGATGAGACAGGGGAGAGCACCCTACAACCTATAATGTCTGTGTTGCTCCTGCTGCATTGATGCAGCGTAGTCTGTAAAATCTCTTTCTCATTTAATGATGGGAACAGATGACAGGATCTGGGGAACCATTAGCAGCATTTAAAATATACTAAAAGTGTCACCTTTCCGTTAGACTGAAAATTAAGATGAGCTTTTAAAAAACCCCAATAGCTTTAAGTAACATTTGCTACACATTATACAGAAATATCTTGGCTCGGCCTAATTCGTTGAGTGCCAGAGCTATGATGATTCAGAAAGATGGCTAAGAGATCTCAACGCATCTTTTGTAGCAAATTTGCACTCAGAATCAGCACTTGTCCAACTATACTTAGTTAAGTAATAAACCAAATTGCGAATTTTACATAAATGCTAAGCTATAAATATAGTTACAAACCACAATGCTCACACACCACAAAGCTTGCAAATCACAATGCTTATACAACATATAAATCAAAACAAGGCAAACCATTTTATGGCATTGTATGATGTGTGGATTCAATATATGCATTATTTAACTCCAAACTGATTTAAATGAAAATTCTATTCTAATCCAAAGAACAAAATTTTCCTAATTTTATGTTTATAGATACAATATCAGGTGTTGACCACAAGCAGTGGTGGGATTCAATTTTTCTCACTACCGGTTCTGTGGGTGTGGCTTGGTGGGCGTGGCAGGGAAGAGATACTGTAAAATCTCCACTCCTGCCCCATTCCTACCCCATTCCTACCCCATATTCTAAAATCCCCATTCCCTCCCCACCCCACTAACCTACTTTCCAGCTCCGTTCTCCTGTGCAGGGCAACAAAAGAAGACCCAGCCAATTAGCTGGAACTCGGGAGGCAGAGAATAGATGGGGACAGGGCCAGTCACAGGAAGTATTCCAAACTACTCAAAATTTCTGCTACTGGTTCTCCAGAACTGGGGAGAACCTGCTGAATGCCACTTCTGACCACAACCAATGCTTCAATTCTTTCTTTGATAGCAAGGAAGGTGTTTTTTTGATGCTGCTCATTCAATTAAGGGGGAAAAAATCAATCAAGGCCTTCACCCAGGATTTTTTCAAAAAGCAGTGCACAGTTTACATGTAATAAATATTTTGATATCCCTACATGAAAATGTTCTATTTTATTCTGTGCCATGCAAATATTATTCAAAAATGGATTTAATCTGATGACTTTAATTATTTTACATTGAGTGTGGCAAAAAAAAAAAGAATCCAATCTTTTCTGATTACAAAGAGGTCATTCTTTTATAGAGAACTTTTCTGGAAAAAATCTACTTCAAAAGGCTGACAATGAAAGACATTATTATTATTTTATGCAGTAATAGAAAATGCAATATTTTATTGTACTGTTATACCTTGATCCATGACTTATGATTTAAATAAAATATAAGATGGTGTTTCATTAGATAAAAAGTAAATAAAGAAGCAAAATAAATGTGAGTTGGTTTAATGAATGATAAATGCTTTTGAAATTTTTGAAAAATTCATAATTACTGGAAAGAATTTTATGTTCATAATCCTCTGGAAAGGTTTTTTAACAACAGCAAATTTTTCATGTTGGTGTTATTACCGAGAAGCAACAAGGCTTTTGAACAAACTAGATGAAAAAATGAAAATGAAAAAAACAGCTATGCTAACTTTTCTAGGGCAAGATTGGGCGAAGTGTGGCCAGCAGGTAGCCTCCAAATCCCCGAAGTCACACTGTTATAATCTGGAGATTAAATGGTTGGTTTTCCGTAGTATTTATTTCCTTCTTTTGCTTAGAAAAAGGCAGACAAGGTGATTTCTGAAATTTGTTTCCTTGATTCATCCATTCTCATAATTCCTTGTGGGTTTCTACTTGATTTTTATTCATATAAGTTGTCATAGGACACCTAAATAGATTTTCTTTGTCAAGACTGGGCTTATTTTCTGTTCCTTCCTCAGAACTTTTAATTTACTAATTCCTAAATTAAATGTTTCATGGATGAACTGATTCCATTCAGCATCCCTATACCTGATTTCTTATTTACTTTTTTTTTCTCTGCTGGTAATTAATTTCTCCTATAAGACATTGCATAGAAGATTTAACGGGGGATAAGTTGGATCAAGCATTGGTATTAATTTTACATTACTATTGGCAATTTTTAAGCAATCTGTCTTTAACATACAAACTATGTTTGGTGGTACTGCAGAATCTTTTATGATCCAGTGAAGAAGGGGGGAGAAATCTCATGTACAGTATTTTAAAATTAAAACCAAATTTAATTTTATGAAGCTTCTCCTCTGGTAATACTGTTTTGCTAACTAGGGCATTCAAAACCTTTGCTAGACCAATACTTGAATTCAGTTCTGCTGTCTGGAATCCGCACCGTATATCTGACATAAATACAATTAAGCGAGTCCAGAAGTATTTTACCAGAAGAGTACTACATTCTTCTGTTCACAACAGAATACCCCACAGCACCAAACTTGAGATTCTTGGCTTAGACGACCTTGAACTATGTCAACTAAGATTAGACTTCAGCATAGTACATAAAAGCATATGCTTCAACATCTTGCCAGTTAATGAATATTTCAGCTTTAACAACAACACTAGAGCGGACAACAGATATAAACTAAATGTAAACCACTCCAAACTCGATTGCAGGAAGTATGATTTCAGCAACAGAGTGGTCAATGTCTGGAACTCACTACCTGAATCTGTTGTCACCTGCTCAAACCCCCACTCCTTTACCTTCAAACTAACCACTACTGACTTCATCCCATTCCTAAGAGGTCTGTAAGGGGCGTGAGTAAGCGCACAATCGTGCCTACCGTCCCTGTCCTATTGTCCCCATTTATTTGTACCTATTTCTTATATTTAAACTTATGTTTATTCTTGTTTCTGTTATATTGTAAGCTTTTGACAAATAAATAAATAAAAATAAATATAGCATCACATCTTTCTAACACCAACTTGATGGAATGAATTACAGGGACTTATTCAGTAACCTTTGAAGTGTTTGAATACATTATAAACTTATACATTATATACAATAACAATAATTGGTTGTATGCCATCAATTTAGTGTTGACAGCAACCATGTAGAAAGATTTTCTTCAGGATGATCTATCCCCAGCCTGCTCCTTTAGGTATTCCAGTAGTGTATCCATTACTACTTGTAATAGGGTCCACTCAATTTGCTGCTTAATTGTCCTGTTTTTCTTCTTCCTTCCAACTTTCTCATAATTATAGTTTTCTCAAGGTAGCTGAGAGTTTGCATAATTTGTGTTCAAAATATGGCAATTTGAGCCTGATCATGTGTGCCTTAACTGAGTACTCTGGATTTATTTATTTATTTATTGAATTTATATTGCTGCCTATTCGCCCATGGTGACTCGAGGCGGCTTGCACAATGTAAAACCACATTTAAAATAAAAAAATAAAAATACCAATAAAAAGTAACAAAAAGAATCAACTATATTAATGAAGTAAAATAGAACAAAATCTAGCAAAAATAAAAAATACAAAATCACCCCCAAACTCCCACCCACCCCACCCTGATGACAGCAGATCACACGAGCCATTTGATGGGCTCCATCCCTCTCTGGGTTCCCCATGCCTGCTTGCAGAACCAGGTCTTTAGATATTTCATTGAACATCTCCAAGGTCTCAGAAGTTTCCTTAAAGTAATGGGAATTAATAATTATAGGAATCAATTTGTTCTACAAATCATTGTTCTCTTAGCTAACTATGATATTCTTGAAAATCTTCTGTAACACCAAGGTTCAAAAGCACCAATATTCTTTCTTCAAAATCCAGTTTGCACTACTATAGGTCATCACAGGGAAAATCATTACCTGCATAATTCTGATATTTGTACCGTAGGTATGGACTTAACATGGCATCTGAATCAGAGGTATTCAGCAGGTTCTGACCAGTTCTGGAGAACTGGTAGCGGAAATTTTGAGTATTCGGAGAACCAGCAAATATCACTTCTGACTGGAAATTTTACGGTATCCTTCCCATGCCATGCCCACCAAGCCACACCCACAGAAGTGGTAGTAAAAAAAAATATTTATTTATTTATTTAATTTATTTATTTTTGTCAATTGCTTACAAGATAATAGGTATAAGTAAAAACATAGTTATGAATACATGGATATAGATAAGAAAAATAAAAAATGAAAAGAAACAATAGGACAGGGACAGTAGGCACATTGGTGCACTAATGCATGCCCCCTACAGACCCCTTAGGAAAGGGGTGAGGTCAATAGAAGACAGTCTAAGGTTAAAGTTTTTGGGGTTTGGGGAAGAAACCACAGTCAGGTAGAGTATTCCAGACATTGACCACTCTGGGGCTGAAGTCATATTTCCTGCAATCAAGTTTGGTGCGATTGACCTTGAGTTTGTATCTATTGTTTGCTCTTGTGTTGTTATGGTTGAAGCTGAAGTATTCATTGACTGGTAGGACATTGCAATGTATGATTTTATATACCATACTTAGATCAGACTGAAGGTGGTGTAGTTCTAGGTTTTCTAGGTCTAGAATTTCAAGTCTGGTGGCATAAGGTATTCTACAATGAGTAGAGGACTGGAGAATTCTTCTTGTGAAATATTTCTGGACTTTCTCAACTGTGTTAATATTAGATATGTAATGTGGGTTCCAGACTGATGAGCTGCATTCGAGTATTGGTCTAGCAAATGTTTTGTATGCTCTAGTTAGTAGTGTGATATTACCAGAGAAAAAGCTATGTAGGATTAGGTTAACAACTCTTAACGCCTTTTTGGCTATGTAGTTACAGTGGGCTCTAGCACTTAGGTCATTTGAGATGAGTACTCCAAGATCCTTGACAGAGTTTGGATCATCAACAAGGTCTTGACTATTGAGCCTGTATTTTATTTTCTGAATTTTTTTGCCAATATGTAGGACAGAGCATTTATTTGTTGAGATTTGAAGTTGCCATTTGTTTGACCATTCTGATACATAGTCCAGGTCTTTTTGACGGTAGCAGTATTGCCTGTGGTGTTGAATAGCTTTACATCATCAGCGAAGAGAACACAGTTACTCTTGATATGATCACAGAGGTCATTTATGTAGAGTATGAAAAGAGTTGGTCCTAGAACACTGCCTTGGGGGACACCCCTGTTGACAGGTACAGAATTTGATAGCATGCTCTCAATTTTGACCATTTGTTGTCTGTTTGACAGGAATGTTTCTATCCAATTATTCAGGTGTCCAGAGATACCATAAGATTTTAGTTTTAGGAGTAGTTTGTCATATACCACTGAATCAAAGGCTTTACAGAAGTCTATGTAGATTGTGTCTATTGCTTTGCCCTGATCCAGTTGTGTAGTCCATATGTTTTTGCAGCGTAAGAGTTGCAGATTACAGGATAGTTTTTTCCTGAAACCAAATTGTTTATTGGAGAGTAAGTTGTTTGTCCCTAAGTGGAGGATAATGGATTGGTTAATAATTGATTCCATGACTTTACAGGTGATGCAGCATAAAGAGATTGGTCTGTAATTTTCAACTAGGCTGAGGTCTCCCTTTTTGAAGATGAGGATGACCATGGCTTGTGACCATAGTTTTGGCAAGGAGCTGGTCCTGAAAGATTTTTAAAAGATTATGCTTAGAGGTTCTGCTATGGCAGTGGATAGCTTTTTTAAGAAGTAGGCACATATTCCGACCGGTCCAATACATAGAGTTGGTTTTCGATTGCATAGTGCTTTTTCAACATTGTCTTCGGTAAAATTGATATGTATTAGATCATTGTAGTCATATGTGGTTCGACTAGGAAATACTGGGCATGATCCATTGCTATTTACAAATACTGAGCCAAAGAATATGTTAAAGAGATTGGCTTTAATGGTGTCATCGTTGCAGTCTTACCATTAGGTCCTTTCGGGGGTGGGATGGACCTTGAGTCTTTTAGTTTGTTGTTTACAAAATTGTAGAAAGCGCAGGTGGAATTGGTGTATAGAAGGTTTTCTTCTTGTTTAATGTGATAATTGGTGCATTCAGGTTTTATCTGGTGGCATAAATTTTTATATCGGCTTTTGAAGTTGGCAACGTGACCAGATTTGTTTTTCTGCCAAAGTGATTTCTTTTTGGATTGAAGCTTCCTTATTGCTATGGGTAATTTGTTTTTTCTGGTTTTGGGAGTTGTTAATGGCACATATAGTTTGATGACTTTTTTGACTTCAAGTAAAAATATGTTGTAATGGTCTTCCACAGTGTTGCATCCAGAGAATAGAAATTGCCAGTCAAGGAATGAGAGATCATTGTTTATAAGATCATAGTTGCCTTTTTTGAAGTTATAAGTGGGGATTACGTCATTGTGATGATTTTTGTGTGGACGCATGTTGAGACAAAAGTCAATCATGTTGTGGTCACTGTTGGAAAAAGGTTCTTTAATTTGTATTCCGTAAATTGAATTCAAACTATTGCAGAAGATGAGATCGAGGCAGTTTGTAAGTCTAGTGTTGTTGGTTACTAGTTGTTCTAGTCCCAGATTTGTTACTGCATTGTAGAAGGTTTCATGTGTGGGTTCAGTCATACATTCGTTAAGGGTTCAGTTAATATGAGGTAGATTGAAGTCACCAAGAAAGATAAAAGCATGTGGGCAGGATGTTGCCCATGTTAGTAGTGAATTTAGCCTGTTTGCATGTTCAATGTCATAATCAGGGGCTCTGTAACATAGTAAGAACTGGAATGTGACATTTAAGGACAGTTCACAGACAATGGTATTGAATCCCACCACTGTTCTGAATATTTTCCAAAGAGATGGAAGGAGTTGTTCTCTCTCTCAATTCTGAGGCCTCAAGAGAAAGTTAATCTTGTTAGATTTCTCCAAAACTTTTCTTCCACTTTTTCTTATGAATACTGCTTTGAAGATGTCGTGAGAAAAAAACCTGCTGGAATAAATTCTCCTGATTTTTTAACACTCTTTGTTGTGTGTTAAGTTTATGCCTCTTCTTTTTCTTGATCCTCCTTTGCTTCACTCTGTAATAAAATAATCCTTTTTTTGGTTTGCATATGATGGAGATATTTCATTGCACATCTCCTAGATCTTAGAAGTTTCCTTAAAGTAATAGGAATTAATAATTATGGGAATCAATAATACAAATGGAAGACAGTGAATTCCATCTGATGAATCACAGATTCATTCTTATAGAAATGTTCTATTTAGGCCACTAAGCAATGATTCACTCAAGTACTACTTCCAAATGCTGATTCTGAGAATATTGCCTTGAAACATGGGCAAAGGACAGAAATAAGCATGCACGCAAGAGCAGCTTGTTTCATATAGTGATTGTTTAGTATTCAAGATGGAGCCTGCTAAGGCATGTAGTATATTCAGCTTTGTTTATAGATTTGCTCAGTTTTGAAAATGGCAAATCTCAGACAGAAAATAAATGCAAAACAATGCATCAGAATCAGCTGAACACAGGCTGCTCCTTGGACTAGCCAAGTGGGCTGTATTATCAATATCACCAAGATTAGTGCCTTCTGTTACTTTCAGCACTTCTTCCAATTTAGGTTTTTAAGATCACTATGATTCTACAATTATGTGTGTAGGATGCAGATGATGTCCAGAGTCATTACAAAACAAGTGTGGCTTCAATGAGAACAATACTAGAAATGAAATGAAAGGTATATTGCATTTATAACCCAGATTTGATCAAAAAGCAAAATGGGGAATATCACAAGTCATGAATCTGAAGTCTTATCCAGCAAGCAATATCTCTAATTACATGGCTTCAATAGTTTTTATTTAGATTCCCAAGAATGGTATGTTTACATTTTACATTTTTTCTGATGTTGAACTAGGTAAACTCTCAAAATGGAATGTTGGCATTTTCAGAACTAAATCTGTTTAATTAGAGATGTATAATATAATAAAATGAGCACTTATTCCTTCAAATGATGGTACAATAAAATTCCATTTAATTACTTCCTATTTAGCAGATGCAGAAGACAACATTTACATCTAAGCATCTGAAATAACAGACAAGTCTGCTGCAACAAAAGTAGTATGGATATACATAAACTCATTAAGTTTATCTTACTTTTATGACAACCAAGGCAATTTATTTATTTAGAAAAATTATATAACTGTTCATAAATAATTTTGAGTAGCAAACTATACATACATACATACAAATACAATAAGCATAACTAATTAAAATATTAAAATGCATGGAAAAAATAAATAATAGCCAAGGCATTGCATAATACTTCCACAATACTTTATGACAACCATGGCTATTTATTTGTTTAGAAAAATTTTATAGTTGTCCATACATAACTCTGGGCAGCAAACCATACATGAAAAAACAATGACAATAACTAATTAAAATAGAAAAATGCATGGAAAAATAAATAAATAACTATACTTGAATAAAACGCACATGTATGGGCCCTAATTCTTGGGGAAAAGAGCCAAATTTAACAGCCTTCCAGAAGGCTGAGAGGGTTGGGGTTATCAAATCTCACTGGAAACCATAGAACATGCCAGTTCCATAACGTGGCATGTTTACTACAGGGAATCTGAAGCTTGCCTATACTGTAAAATCTGATGGAGCAAGCAGAAACCTTCAGAGGCACATGATCCTGCAAGTAATATGTAACCCTATGCCATGTAGGGCTTTAAAAGTGATGCCAGCATCTTCAATTGCAATTGAATCACAAATGACTATGCAGAACAACAATGATATAAATTGACCCAAACAATATACTTTGTATTTAATGGACCTTTCAGAATAATGGATCCCATCCTTGCAATAAGTTCATTAAATCAAGATTTTATTGTACTATAAGTCCATTAATGCTTTACTTCCCTCAGGAAAATAATTCCTCAGGGTATTTTCTTGATTCTTAAAAGATTAAGGATTGGTTATTTCTGGAATGGTCATTCCATTGTTAGAATAGCTGTTCATGAAGGGTGGGTGTTTGTGTATACATGCGTCTGTGCACACAGGTGCCTTTTTGACTCCTGACAATTGCCTGGACAAATCCCTGTAATTTCCTTGGCAAGATTTCAGAATTGGCTTGCCATTGTCTCCTTGTTAGGCCACAGAATGTCTGACTGGCCCAAGGTCACCCAACTATCACTTCAAATGGCGGCGCCCAACTAGGAAGGTGAGGCTCTCGCTCCTGGAGCACTATCTCCCAATAAAGCCACCACCTGCACCAGAAATCACTTTTAAAGCTGCCGCCTGCACCAGTAACTGTGAGTAAACCAGATCCCCCAAAACAAGCCCAAAAATGCTAGATTCTGAAGCCGTGGAGCCCTAATAATGCTGGCGGAGCTGCTGCTAACTGATCCGAAACCCTCCTCTCCTTCCCCAGAGAAGTGAAGCTCTTTCCATCGAGACCTATTAACCACACTGGTGGAGCTCTTGAACTGGATCACTTGGAGCCAGCGGAGTGCAAACAAATGAAGGTACATTTAAACCCCTCACACAGCTGATAGAAGTATCTTCCACGCCAGACAACGTGTTTCCATTAATATCCCCCACACAGTTTCCCTGGAGTCACATCAGACAGCTGGCAGGGAGAAACAAGGAGGGAGGAAAAAAACCCTGAGGCTCTTTGGAGCCGAAAGTCACCCTGGACGGGTGGTAAAGGCAGAGAAATGCTTCGGTGGTCGCGAGGAGAGGAGACTCTCCTCGACTGACCCGAAGAAAACCCCTCCATCCGAACTAAAAAGAGAACAGCCAGCATGGCGAAATCAAAGCCAGGAAGGCAGCTGAGACAGAAGTGAAAAAGAAAGTAAAGATCTTGTAACAGCGTGCTTAGTCTTGGTAAGAATCACTCCAATTTCTGCAATGGAATTTTCCTTGGAAAGTGGGAGTCAAAGGAGGAAAATAGCTGCGATTAACAATCTGGATTGACTGTCAGATTTAGTTTAAAAAAAAATGATATTGCAACTAGAAGTAACTTTAAAAGTAAAGGATAGATTGGATTGGTTAACCCAAATTTCTGGACTGTATTTTTACTACTACTCAACTTGAAAAACTTTAGGAAACTATTGGAAAACAATCTTATTCACAGACATATTGATTGTAGTTAAAGTGTTTTAATTCAGCGAGTTTTGCTCTCTCTCAAAAATCCAGTGTGCTTTGAACATCTTGTTACAGCCTATTGTTTACAGAGTAATAGCAGCATCAATCAGAGCAATAAATTCCTCCCACCCAGTAAATCACAGCTGCTAGAAAACAATTAACCCTTTCCTTGCAGACTCTCAATACTACCTCATTACTTTAATCAAACACTGATTAATTCATTACCTCAAAACTTACAAGTTTTCTACCTCATCACCTATATCAATGATTAGATAATCAATTTCTATAAAATATTTCATTAATGGTTTAATTTATTTATTGTTTTAATTGATTAGTATGATTAGAGTGTTTAGTGCAAGTAGTGTGAATACTGATTAGTTTAAAAGATCAAGATTCATGTAATTTAATTGATTAGTAAAATCAGTGATTTAGTGAATTTAATTGAACAGTGATTAATGATTAGTGTAATTAATTGATTAGCAATTAGTGTAATTAATTGATTAGGCTGATTGTTGCTTAGGAAAATTATTTGACTAAAGAGATTACTGCAATTGATTGATTGGTGTGATATTGGCTATATTGTTTACCCAAAATTGTTCCATTAATTAATTTAATCAATGTACCATCTTAACAGACCTACCATGCCAAGAAAAAAATCCAATGCCAAACCACAACCTAAAGGGAAAGTAATCCTCACCAATGAACCACAAGACTCCTGCACATGCCTTAAATGCTACAAAACTCTAAAGGATAATGAAAAATCCATCAAATGTTCTCTATGTAACAAATACACTCATCATGACTGCTTGGGATTACCTGAGCAAATGATTCAATACCTAGAATCATCCAATGAGTTTCCATATCTCTGCAAATCATGCAGACCCAAACTGGGTCTGTTGGAAAGAGTTGATATCATTGAAACACGAATAACATCCCTTGACACCATAGTAGCATCCCTGGACACCTTAAAAGAAAGATTATCCAACCTTGAAAAATAAGACACAATGCAAAAACCTGAACATCCAATAGCTACAAACCACATCTCTACCCAACAACCACAATCCAATCCACAATCCAATCCACAAAAAAACATAAGCCAGACAAATAATGATATCCCAATCCTCATCAGAGAAGCTGTTGAGCGTGAACGGAAATGTCCAAACGCCATCTTATTTGGTCTAGAGGACATCAATTATAATGATGACATCACAACTGTCCGAAACATCATCAGTGATTATCAAGCATCAGCCATCTCCCCTGATGAAATACTTGACATATCCCGCATTGGCTGAGAGCTCAAAAACAGAGATGGCTCTGTGGCCCCATGCTTCTGCAGGGTCATTTGCAAAAATGAATCAAGCAAATGTAAATTTATTTACACTATAAATTCACTCGCCAAAACCAACACCAACCATAAGAACCTCCATTTTCGCCCTGACCTACCCATACAGCAACGTGCCCGCTCTCGTGTACTCCGCACTGAACTTAAAAAACGTCTAGACAATGGAGAGAAGGACCTGTTCATTGACTACTATGCTGACTGTATCAAAAGTAAGTCACACCACCAGCAACTCAGCTTTAACCCTCAACAACAACCCTACCTCAACCAATCCACCATCACCCAAGACTAGGCACGCACTCCCCTAACTACCTCTATTCCAACTACTGCTGGCCTTAAATGCAAGCTACTCAATGCAAGAAGCCTTGCGAATAAAATACCTGAATTTCTCCCCTTATTAAATATGGCTAAATTCAACATCATATTTGTCTTTGAAACATGGCTCAATGCATCTCTCCCTGACTCCATTACCACAGTAAGAGACTATCATGTTTACCGATCAGATCGTGAAATTCGTAGAGGAGGTGGTGTTGCTATCTTCTATAAAAAGTCCTTACATCTAAAAAACCAAGTTACCCAGGAGCTTGCTCTTCCTGAGACCATCATCTGTGAACTTTCCTTAAATGTCACATTTCAATTCTTACTATGTTACAGAGCACCTGATTATGACATCAAACATGTAAACAAGCTAAATATACTACTAACACGGGCAGCATCCTACCCACACGCTTTTATCTTTCTTGGTGACTTCAATCTACCTCATATTGACTGGACCCTAAATGAATGTACAACTGAACCCATACATGCAACCTTCTACAATGCTGTTACAAATCTGGGACTGGAACAACTAGTAACCAACAACACTGGACTAAGCAACTGCCTCGATCTCATCTTCTGCAATAGTGTGAATTTAATTTAAGGAATACAAACTAAAGAACCCTTTTCCAGCAGTGACCACAATATGATTGACTTTTGTCTCAACATACGCCCACACAAAAATCATCACAATGACGTAATCCCCAATTATAACTTCAAAAAAGGCAACTATGATCTTATAGAAAACAATCTCTCATCCCTTGATTTGCAATCTCTATTCACTGGATGCAATACTGTTGAAGACATTACAACATATTTTTTCTTGAAGTCAAAAGAGTCATCAAACTATACGTACCAACAACAACTCCCAAAACAACAACAACAAAAAAAACAGATTACCCATAACAATAAGGAAACTTTAATCCAAAAACAGATCACTCTGGCAGAAAAACAAATGTGGTCACGTTGCCAACTTCAAAAGCCGATACAAAAATTTATGCCACCAGATAAAGACTGAATGCACCAATTATCACATTAAACAAGAGGAAAACCTTCTATGCACCAATTCCACCTGCGCTTTTTACAATTTTGTAAACAACAAACTAAAAGACTCAAGGTCCATCCCACCCCTGATAGGACCTAATGGTAAAGACTGCAACAATGACACCATTAAAGCCAACATCTTTAACACATTCTTTGGCTCAGTATTTGTAAATAGCAATGGATCATGCCCAGTATTTCCTAACTGAACCACAGACAACTACAATGATCTAATACACATCAATTTTACAGAAGACAATGTTGAAAAAGCACTACGCAATCGAAAACCATCTCTATGTATTGGACCGGATGGAATATATGCCTACTTCTTAAAAAAGCTATCCACTGCCATAGCCGAACCTCTAAGCATAATCTTTGAAAATTCTTTCAGGACCAGCTCCTTGCCAAAACTATGGTCACAAGCCATGGTCACCTTCATCTTCAAAAGGAGACCCCAGCCTAGTTGAAAATTACAGACCAATTTCTTTATGCTGTGTCACCTGTAAAGTCATGGAATCAATTATTAACCAATTCATTATCCTCCACTTAGGGACAAACAACCTACTCTCCAATAAACAATTTGGTTTCAGAAAAAAACTATCCTGTAATCTGCAACTCTTACACTGCAAAAACATATGGACTACACAGCTCGATCGGGGCAAAGTGTTAGTGTTTGGGGATAAACCCCCGAGCTGAGTGCACAGCAGCAGTCAAGCCAGGCAGGCAAAAGAGAGAGAGAGTGGGCCCAGGAGTATACACACACTGGAGACAAAAACACTGTTTGTAGTTTTTAAATAGTTATTTATTGCACACAGAGATTAAGAAGTGTCATTCAGTCCATATATCATTATCCAGTATATCAATCCAGTTATCAAGTCCATTAATAGTAAATACAATGTCTTTATCTGCTTGTAAATCTTATCCTCCCGATACCTTTCTCTCAAAGACAACGCTGAATCCACAGCTCACTAGGCAAACAGTCCTTGTGTTCAGTTGAAATGGTATCTGGCACAGTAGCCTCCAAAAGCAAGCAGATAGACGTTCCAGCAGGCAGCAGACCAGGAACAGAACCAGGTGCATCCAGAAGCCCGGTCTATTACGTTTCCCTTCCTACCTATATTACTGCCTGCAACCGCACCCACAATGACATTGCAGTTTCTTGCTTAAAGCTACATAGACACTTAATCCTAGGTTTACATATTTATTCAACCCAAACCTGGTTGGTGTATCCATATACCCAACACAAAGCAATCGACGCAATCTACATAAACTTCTGTAAAGCCTTTGATTCAATGGTATATGACAAACTACTCCTAAAACTAAAATCTTATGGTATCTCTGGACACCTGCATAACTGGATAGAAACATTCCTGTCAAACAGACAACAAATGGTCAAAATTGAGAGCGTGCTATCAAATTCTGTACCTGTCAACAGGGGTGTCCCCCAAGGCAGTGTTCTAGGACCAACTCTTTTCATACTCTACATAAATGACCTCTGTGATCATATCAAGAGCAACTGCGTTCTCTTCGCTGATGATGTAAAGCTGTTCAATACCACTGACAATACTGCTACCCTTCAAAAAGACCTTGACTATGTATCATTCTGATACAAATGGCTACGTCAAACAAATGGCAACTTCAAATCTCAACAAATAAATGCTCTGTCTTACATATTGGCAAAAAAAAAAAAATCAGAAAATAAAATACAAGCTGACTAGTCAAGATCTTGTTGATGATCCAAGCTCTGTAAAGGACCTTTGAATACTCATCTCTAATGATCTAAGTGCTAGAGCCCACTGTAACTACATAACCAAAAAGGCATTAAGAGTTGTTAACCTAATCCTACATAGCTTTTTCTCTGGTAATATCACACTACTAACTAGAGCATACAAAACATTTGCTAGACCAATACTCAAATACAGCTCATCAGTCTGGAACCCACATTACGTATCTCATATTAGCACAGTTGAGAAAGTCCAGAAATATTTCACAAGAAGAGTTCTCCACTCCTCTACTCGTTTTAGAATACCTTAGGCCACCAGATTTGAAATTCTAGACCTAGAAAACCTTGAATTACACTGTCTTCGGTCTGATCTAAGTATGGTATATAAAATCATACATTGCAATGTCCTACCTGTCAATGAATACTTCAGCTTCAACCATAACAATACAAGAGCACACAATAGATACAAACTCAAGGTTAACCGCACTAAATTTGATTGCAGGAAATATGACTTCAGCAACTGAGTGGTCAATGTTTGGAATACTCTACCTGACTCTGTAGTTTCTTCCCTAAACCCCAAAAACTTTAACGTTAGACTGTCTTCTATCAACCTCACCCCTTTCCTAAGAGGTCTGTAGGGGGCATGCAAAAGCTCACCAATGTGCCTACTGTCCCTGTCCTATTGTTCCTTTTATTTTTCTTATATGTACCCATTTCATATATTCATAACTATGTATATACTTATACCTATTATCTTGTAAGCAATTGACAAATCAAATAAATAAAATAAACTAGTTTTGTGCCTAAGATGGAACTAAAATTCCAGGTGCCCCAGTTTCAAGGCTGGTGCCCTAATTACTACACCAAAGTGGCTCTCAATGGAGCTATCATGAAAATGAATACTCAAGGGTTTCCAGCAAGAAGAGTTTTATTTACAACGATAACTTTAACTGTATTTCTTAGAATGACACACATTTACACAAAGCAAAGAAACTCATTTATGCACATACTCAAATCTATCCCAGTGAATTTAGTGGAATTATGGATTACTCTGAGGAATCTGGGTATAGGATTGCAGCTTAAAAATCTGAAGAACAGAACTTTAGATGTCAGGCAAGAATGAAGATGCCCTTTTTCTTTTTGCTACCAGCTTATGTTCATTCAAGAGCATCTGAAGGTTAATTTTAATTTCTTTATGTCTTGTACTTTATAGAAGAGATTTATGTTAAAGCTTCAAACTGGGAGGTTACTCTGAAGGTTGAAATATTTTAGTAATGAAAAAATATTAAATTTAAATCTTAAATCTCATTTATAGTGAGATGTAAGCATAGAATCATAAAGAAGAGTAGAAGGACATAGGAAATTTTTTAGTTTAACATCCTGGCCAGTGCAAAAAAACCCTACTACAGTATTAATGACAGATGACCATTTAGCCTCTCTTTAAACACCTTGGGGGAAAAAATCTGCCACCTCCTGAGGCAGATTGTTGACGAATCAATTTCTATGTGTTTGTAATTGAAACACATTCTTTCCTGTCTACCTTCTGGAACAATGATGGACAACCCTATCTCATTTAGGAATTGCCTTTCCCTGATTGTGCCTACCTATTCTATCAAGTCCAACAGGAGAGGCATGCTACTGGTCCTTTCTATTAAAGACTGCCACCTGGTTGGACCCAGAAAGAAAACCTTTTCTGTTGCAATGCCTGGTCTTTGAACCATCCTTCTCCCAGAGATCAGATTAGCATCAACCCTAGCGGCCTTTTGACCAGCTTTGAATAGTCAGCTATGTCACCAGGCATGAAGGTCAGAATATATGAAAGAACCCATAGCATGGTTGTGTTAATGGCTGGGATATTTTTTGCCTTGGTTCCTAATTATACTCAGAGGTGGTATTCAGCAGGTTCTGACCGGTTCTGGAGAACCTGTAGTGGAAATTTTGAGTAGTTCAGAGAACCAGCAAATACCACCTCTGATTGGCCCCATCTGTTCTCTGCCTCCCGAGTCCCAGCTGATTGGCTGGGTCTTCTTTTGTTGCCTTGCACAGGAGAACAGAGCTGGAAAGCAGGTGAGTATGGTGGGAAGGGAAGGGAGATTTTGCAGTATCCTTCCCCTGCCATGCCCACCACGCCACACCCACCAAGCCATTCCCACAGAGCTAGTAGTGAAAGAATTTGAATCCCACCACTGATTATACTTATTATATTATTGTTATTTTACATTTTTAACTGCTGTTGGAATAAAGATGAGATAGACAGCAGATGAAATATGCTGTACATTGAAATAAATACTAAATAAATAAATATTCTATGTGACAGCCCTTTAATTACTTGAAACAATTATTGTGTCACACTGTAAGCTAAACACACACAGCATCTCCAAACCATTTTTCATAGTTTTTCCTATCCAGCCCCTTGCACTCAACATGCAGTCCTCAATGTGACGACATCTGGAGGGAAGCATAAAGTTGGGTACTACAAGATTCTGTCTTAGGCCCAGTACTCTCCAACATCTTAATGAAGAATTTAGATAAAAGGATAGAAAAGGGAAACTCATCAAATTTGTAGACAACACCAAGTTGTGGGGGAATTGTCAACACTTTAAAAGATACGCTCAAGATCCAGAAGACTTGACAGACTTGAAGACTGGGCCCTATCCAACAAAAATGCAATTCAGTAGTGAGAAAAGTAAGATTTTACACTCAGACAAGAAAAACCCAAATGCACAGGTACATGGCTGAGCAGCAGTAATTGTGAGAGGGATCTAGGAGTCCTAGTGGACCATCAAATATAAGTCAGTAGTTTGCTGCAACTGCCAAAAAAAGTCAACGCAATCCTAGGCTGCATCAACAAAGGGATAGCATTAAGATCATGTGAAGTGTTAATACCACTTTACACTGGTAAGACCACACTTGGAATACTGTGACCAGTTTTGGTTAACATGACACAAAAAAGATGTCAAGACTTTAGAAAGAGTATAGGAAAGAGCAACAAAGATGATTACGGGACCGGAGGCTAAACCGTATGATGAATGTTTGGGAAATGGGTATGTCTAGTCTAATGAAGAGAAATATTAGGGGTGACATGATACAAGTCTTCCAATATTTTAGGGGCTGTCAGAGAGAGGAGGCAGTTAACCTATTGTCCAAAGCAGCTGAAGGCAAGACAAAAGCTTAACAAAGAGAGATCCAACCTAGAATTAAGAAGAAATGTCCTGATAGTGAGAACAATTAATTGGCTCCAGAAGTTGTGGATGCTCCATTACTGGAGATTTTTAAGAAGAGATTGGACAGCCACTTGTCCAGAATCATATAGGCTTTCCTGCTTAAGCAGTGGGTCACATAAGAAAGACCTCCAAGATCTCTTCCGACTCCGTAAATTATTTTCTCATAATTATTCTGTAATTCTGTAAATTCCTCTTGACTGCTGCCCTCTAGTTCAACAATGTCTTCCTTAAATGGCAATATGCACAACTGGATGTAGTTAGAACTCAGCAGACTGAATGAGTTGTCATTCAGACAACTTCTAACATTAGCCACTACCACCATCTGGGACAGGATTAAAACGATTACACAGTGAAGCAGAACACTTCCAATCTCTGTCTCCCGTACCTTCACCATCGAACTTAAGAGTAAAAAATGTCTCAAGTCATGTTTTCAAATCTTGATGAATCTTTGGATGTGTGTATTTAAGGAGTAAAACGAATACCTAAACTAAGACTTTCAGACCACCAAGGATGCTGAACTCAGGTAAGCTTCCTTAATAGCTCATTTAGTCATTTGCAGATGCTGGCTTGTGAGTTATTTTGGACAAGCACTTGTATTTTTATATGGGAACTAAGAAGTAACTAACCACAAAAGCTGACTTGTGTCAACCTCCACTTTACTTATGTATTCTCTCTATAAAGCTGAATATCTAATGCATGTTATCAAAAATAAGATAGCCATTTCACATCATTTCTGATCAGCATTTATTATATAACTATTTAAAGTTGTTTGTGCCCTCCTTAAGTAAGCAGAATTTTGTTCAAATATACTTGTCTTAAGAAGATGTATGGTCTTAGCTCATTCACTGGGTCATGGAGAATTTTCCCATTCACTATGGCAAAATTTTTTTCCATTGCCATCTAGAGCAGGGGTGTCAAACTCGTGGTGTCATGGTGGTATCACATGATGTATTGGGACTTCCCCCCCTTCACTTAACTCAGTGGGACCAGCAGGTGATGCAACCAGCCTGCCGGCCATGAGTTTGACACCCCTGATCTAGAGAGGCTCAAACTTTCCTCCAACTCTAGATTTCTTTGTGGTCTCCCATTCAAGTAATAACCAGGTCTGAATCTGTCTACATTTTTAAAGGTTAGCCTTAGCCAGTTTTTTTCATAAGTTGCTTATTTCCATCATACGAGACAGAGTATGGAGTGGGATCATGCCCCATGTTTTCCAGCAATCATATCCTGGCTGGATTTACTATTAGAATGGCAGATAAAATTAATTGTTACTCCAACCCGAAAGATTAGGAAAAAGATGACTATGTAGCTACATTCTGCTTTTATCACTGGACTTAGAGAAAGCAGAGTCTTTGCAGCTCAAGAACCTATTTTGGAAATCTTGTTGCCCAATGAGCCTGTAGGCCTTTCAGATTAGACAGACTGTACTTCTGAAATAACATGTTGAAAAACTTATTGTAAAATATGCACCTGTCAAAATTTTTGCATTCGCTAATGGAGATGTGTGAACCTTTGAGAAAAATTGATCTGCAAGGAATGAACAACAAAAAAACAACAAAAAGAAAGCTACAGAAAAAGGCTTTTTGAGGAAATGAAAAGGAATATAAAACGTCCTCCAGTTCTGAAAGCTTTATATAGCACAAAGTAAACACTCACTGATGTGATACATCAAGGATGGTACTAATTGAGTAAGATGAAAAGTTGGTATTTGCCAAACACTGTATTAGCAATGGACTAAAACAGGCACAATAAAAAGCCAGGCAGTTAATAAAGAAAGAGTTTAGCATGAAGTAGCAATATCAGTTTGCTTGAACGCAATGTCCTTTTGCATTTCAAAACCTTTTAGGCTGCACACTCACTTCAGTCCAGAAGTCAATCCCATTGTATTTCCTGAGGCATAATGTCCAGTCTACACGCATGACCTCAAAGCACACTGCAGAAGTCCTATGCTAAGTAATGCTCTTGTTATTTAGAAACTAAATCTGGCCTCAAAGGGAATTTTAGACTCTGCTTACTTACTTGCTGGGTCTTGTTAGCAATGGAGACCAAAATCTGAGTCACCGGGACACTCCTGTTTACCAGTTAGCTGGTGTTGCAATGGCAGTGAGAAAGAGAAAGAGGAGGGTATAGCAGAATTCATTTGCTTCATCTTCTAATAACCCAGGTTATTGAGCAGAAACTTCCTAACAGTATGTTCTGACCCAAACCTGGTTCCAAGAGAGCAAACACAAGACAAAGGCAGCAGCACAACCTTTTAATGTTTCATCTATGAATCCTGTTTCTTCACAGATAAAAGGCTGCTTCCAACTAATTAGCTCCGACAAGAAAGAGCCTTGCCAAGTTTTTGCAAGGCTGCCAAAAAAAACAACAGATAAGAAATAGTTTATAACACAAGAGTCTTCAAATACCAACTGTAATGTCCACGAGGCTGAGATTCAAAATGTCTTTGCTTCCTACAAAGAATGTTCGCTTCACAGCTGGCTTTTATCTTCTTGAAGTAGGGGCCATTACCTTGTAGCCTTACTCCTGAGTCACCCGTGCAGTTGTAGCTGCTTTTTCCTGCGAGCAATCCTGCGCGCACATGCACTTGGCACAGGCTCCTCGGGAACCTCCTCCTCATTGCTTCCAGCCCCCACAATCTCTGAAGGCAGCAGTCCACTTACTAATGGTCCTGGCCCCTCATCTGAGTCCTTGCTCTCCTCAGACACCCACACCCGCTGCCGGCTAACCACAACACAGTGAGAACAATTAACCAATGGAACAGCTTGCCTTCAGCTGTTGTGGGTGCTTCATCACTGGAGGTTTTTAAGAAGAGACTGGACAGTCACTTGTCTGAAATGGTATAAGATCTCCTGCTTGAGCAGGGGGCTGGATTAGAAGACCTCCAAGGTCTCTTCCAGCTCTATTCTGATTCAGATGGTTTATGATGGAAAAAATTCAACACTGCAAGATCGAATCTACTTTGGTCACCAGGATCAGAGGTTTACTCTTTTGAGCTTTTGGACTTGTGCTGGAGCCCATCTTCAGGGAACTTTCCTCTACCTGAAAATGTGCTTTGGGCTATTTATGTGGTGCCTTCCTATTGGTTGATCGGTATGCTGATGACCTGCAATTGGCTGTTGTTTCTTTGTGCTGCCAAATTTGGCATTACCCACCAGGGAGGAATGGTTGGTGAAATATATAGAACTTGCTAAGATGGCAAAAGTGACTTCTTTGATTAGAGAAAGGTCATTACTGACATTTGTCACTGACTGGGAACCCCCTTATGGACTTTTTGTGTCAAGAAGAAAATTATTTTGTGATCTATGGTTTCTATGATTAGAAAGAATAGTTTATAGAAAGAAAAGAGAGAGCGAGAGGTTTGATTACATTTATAGGGATAACTGCCAAGTAGAAAACTAGAAGCCATTATATATATATATATATATATTGTTCATGTTTTCTGTCCTGTTTTTCTGGGTTTCTTTTCATTTTTGTCTCTTTCCTTTCTTTTTCTTTTTTCTTTTTCATGTATACTATATTTAATTTTTTTCTTTGAATTTCATATTATATTATTATCATTTCTTGTTACTTTTTCTTAAATTCTTTTAATAAAAACTATTTTAAAAAGGAAAAAGGGAAAGGAAGGTATAATGGAGTTCTGCTACTTCATCTTCTTTTAATCAGGATGGCACCATGCAGCAATTAAATCAGAGCAGAAGCAATAATGGCAGGTAAAGAGAATGCAATCTAGGCAGCTAATTTCATGCTGGTATAATTTTCTGCTCTCTTGGGATTTATTGTCATGCCTTACTGCAGCAGGGAAGATGCTTCACTCTTTCTTTTTAAGGGACATGTTTTCGTGACCCAGCCCTTGTCTAATCCCCAGACTACTACAAAGCAGCCTAAACTTGCTCATGGTTGTTCCAGTTTAAAGGTAGCTTTTTCCATCTTCTATCAATCAATCTACAATGTCTCACTCATCATCCGGGTGATGACCCTAAGCAACTGTCAATCACTATTGGTCAACTGAAGTTGCTGTGAGAACACCCCCTTCCATGGCCATGTTAGCCTGACTTGCTGGAGATATCAGGACCTGGTTTTCACAACCATGAAAAGCATGATTGGCAAAACACAATCTAAGAACAGATCTAGTAGCCTTTAAGAAGACAAGTATTTCCAAATTCTTCCAAAGTGACAGTTGCAGTGGTGCTACCGGTTCGGCCCAGTTCCCCTGAACCGGTAGCAAAAAATGGCTACAGGTTCACTAGAAGCGGTAGTAAAAAAAAACCCTCCGCTGATCAGCTGAGAGGAGAAAGAAGAGAAAAGTCCCACCCACTCCTGTGTTTTTCTGTTCTTTATCCTCTCAGCTGATTGGCACAGCACAGCCTCAGCTGGTGTTTGGAAAGCTGCATGAGTGCATGCATGCACATGTGAAGTGCGCAATCACTGAACTGGTAGGAAAACTGGTAGAATCCTACCATTGGACAGTTGGATGGACAAACTGGTCAATTTTGATTGCTGATCACAGAGGTGTGGTAGTAGGGAAAGAAGACAAGAAAGAGATGGGAAAAAGAGGAGGATTAGAGTGGTCCCTTTTTCTTCTAAGAAGTCCTTCTGAGTGAGCCTAGCATAGATTCCACTGCTGACCAAAAATTCTGAAGACATCTTGGTGAATTTGTGTAGAGCAGGATGTGCCAGAAGTTGCTGTCCAAACTAGGGAGAGGCTTTTGATAATTATGATGCTGCAGTCATCATAATGGAGAGAGATTCTAAATGAGGCTGCATGCCATGTTTTGAGAATTGGAGGTGACCCACCTTCATTACAACATATAATATCAGAAATCTCAGGCCCGTTTCAGCAGGAAAACTTGATAAACACATCTATTTACTTTGCTATATACATTCAGCAGACTTGCATTATGATCCATGGGTCTAAATGTCCTATGTGATAGTCAATCTGATGCCATTTTAAGTATTCAACTGGAACCAGGGACACCAAGGTCAATTTCACTGTCAATCATGGAAACTGACTTTGAACCAATCATTGTCTCTCAAACCAGTCAACCCAATTCTAGAAGTCAGTTGTAATGGAATAGGACAGGACAGATTCTAGGTAAAGAGGCATGGGGGAGGGGGAAAGTATGTATATGTATGCTAAAAAAAAAGTCTTCTTCAAGTTGAGTTTGGGCCCTGGTGACCTCATGGAAATGCCCATGCTTTTATTATCCTGTTACCAGGGTGATGTTTTTGGACCTTCTAGTCTAGTCTATACCTCTGAAATTCCTTACTGATTTCAGTCAACCCTGTCTTGTCTTCCAACTGAAATCCACAAAGTCCACTCCAGTTACAGGGCACAGAAAGAGTTCTGCAGTGGTGGGATTCAAATTTTTTTACAAGTGGTTCTGTGGGTGTGGCTTGGTGAGCATGGCTTGGTGGGCGTGGCAGGGAAAAGATACTGTAAAAGCCCCATTCCCACCCCATTCCAGGGGAAGGAGACTGTAAAATCTCCGTTCCTTCCCCATCTCACTAACTTGCTCCATTCTTCTGTGCGGGGCAACACAAGAAGACCCAGCCAATCATCTGGGACTCGGGAGGCAGAGAACAGATGGGGTAGGGCCAGTCAGAGGTGGTATTTGCCAGTTCTCTGAACTACTCAAAATTTCCATTACTGGTTCTCCAGAACTGGTTAGAACCTGCTGAATACCACTTCTGATTGGAATCCAGATTTTTCTGCTATGACCTGTCTGTCACCAAGTAGATCAACAACTGAAACGTTACACTGTTGACTTATCAAGAACCATGATCATTTCAGTAGCACTGATATGATTCATTCTTCTTTTTCTTGCCATCATATGGCACCTTAGTGTTTTTTTTTAGTGTTTACCTTTAGCACTGTCTTGAAGAGGAACAAGTCTGTTGTCTCAGTTCATTTCTTTGCCAGTGCAATAATTAATTAGTCTGGTTGGTTTTTTTTTAAATACTCTCTTTTTATTTATATCTTTTTCATTATTGTGGAGGGAGGGTTAGCACAAGAAGAAATGTTTCCCTTAGGATACCTCATTGCCTAAGCTCTCTTTAGATGAGTTCCTGCTCCTTCTCCTGTAAAATCACTTGCATTTATTAATTAAAAATAACTCTGCATGTATAACAATAATTAAAGATTTGAGCTCTCCAACCTTTGTATATTGAATTGAGACACTTTGTTGGTTTAAATAGTGGCAGCTGGAGGATTTACAACCTAGAGTGTTAAACAGAGCTTTTAATTATTACTTAAATATGCTATATTTTTTTATTTTGAAACCATAACACATTGCTTTCTATTCACAGTATATTAACTGTGGAAAGTAACTTAGGGGGAATGGACATTCTGTGTGATATTGGAAACTAATTTCATTTCACATTAAAGGAAACTTACTGTGAACCTGAAATTGCTTGTAAAATTGTACTCACATAATGGCACCATTTGATGCATATGTGTCCCTTTTATTCATTAAAAATCTAAAGCAGGCCATTAACCATTTCAAAATGAGAGGCAACTCACCAATGTAAGAAATGGTGATGTTATGGTGATGGCGATGGCAATGGTGATGAAGAATTCAAATGTACCCGGGGTGGGATTCAACATTTTTAAGAACCGGTTCTGTGGGTGTGGCTTAATTTGTGGGTGTGGCTTGGTGGTCGTATGACTGGCTGGGTGTGGCTTGCTGGCTGGGTGTGTCTTGGTCACATGACTGGCTGGGCATAGCTTGGTGGTCATGTGACTTGGGCGTGACCAACTCAAAGTCACTCATGTCAAGGGGTGCCTCGCCTGGCCCCTCTCCTCCCAGCCATTCCTTGTCACACCCAGCCTCAACTTATCTATAGTTCTGTAAAAATGTTGTTCACCTTTTTTGACTTTATTATCTACATACTATAGATGTATTTTCATGGACCACTGAAAGGAGGAAATGGCTCACATGCTTTGCCCAAGAGTGTGATAGGCAACAGGCTTTTAAGGGGCTGCCAGAAAGAAGGGGGACAATGTATTTTCCAAAGCACCAGAAGGCAAACAAGAAAAAATGGATGGAAACTGAACAAAGAGAGAAGCAAACTAAGACCAAGGAGAAACTTACTGACAGTGAGAACAATTAACCAGTGGAACTGCTTGCCATCAGAAGTTCTGGGTGTTCCAACACTGGAGGTTTTTAATAAAAGACTGGACAGCCATTTCTCTGGAGTGATATAGGGTTCCCCCACAAGGTCCCTTGTAAGTGTTATTCTGTTATTCTGACACTTTTCCCAGGACCTCTACTCAGAGTTTGGCATCCTCTGTTTTCCTACCTGAGCAGGGGGTTGGACTAGAAGATCTCCAAAGTCCCTTTCAACTCTATTAAACACACATCTATTTATGCTCTGGAGTATAGACATTGAGTGCATGTATTGTAAACCCTGAAAAATACCTGGGCAAAAGAAAGGCAGTAAAATCACGCTAGGTGTAGAGAAAGTGTATTACTATTTAATAAATAATGGAACAGTTAAAAATAATAGCACAGACTCTCCCAAAGTGCAGTGGTGGCAGCAGCCCTGGATGCCTCTGGTAAGCAGCACCATTGCTGCAGTGCCTCTGCCCACTTCCTTTAGTTTTGCCCCCGGGAGAAGCGGGAAGAGGCGGCGGAGGTGTTGCAGCGACGGCCCTGATTACAGGAGGCAGCTGGGTCCACCGCCACTGCCGCATATGGGGGTAATTTGAGAGGGCTGGAGGGGCTGCTCAAGGCCCCACAGCTCACTGCGCTGCAGCCACCATGTGGTAGGGAAATGTGGGATAGCACCACATTTGTTTTTAGCGGAGACCTTTCATTTTTGCTGATCATCCTGTGATATAAATCTGTACCAGATGTTTTTTTTGCCACAAGAAATCCCACATTAGTTGTTATTAATCACTCCAGTTTTATACTTCTAAATCTTTCTTAGATCTATAATCTAAGACCATGCTGTGTGCCTGCCGAAACCCAGCATCCTTTGAGAGGAAACCTGTGGCAAAGGTAATAACTGACTAAATCGCTCATTTGCAGGATGAGGAATGTTGAAGATTCATCGAGTGCAGCTTGTTGGTATATAAATTACATCTTTGGCTAACTAGCTACATAGCTGGATTTGGTATTCTGTTGACCTAGTGATCCAAAAGTGTCAGAATTGGTTGTTACTCCATTGACATGGATAGATCAGGTTTAAACCATTGTCTGCAGACATCAGTGAGATTCAAAAAATTTTACTACAGGTTCTGTGGGCATGGCTTAGTGGGCACGGAGTGGCTTGGTGGGCATGGCAGGGGAAGGATAACTGCAAAATCTTCATTCCCTCCCCATCCCACTAACCTGATTTCCAGCTTCATTCTCTTGTGCAAGGCAACAAAAGAAGATCCAGCCAATCAGCTGGGACTCGGAGGCAGAGAATAGAGAGGGCCGGGCCAGTCACAGGTGGTATTTGCCAGTTCTCTAAACTACTCAAAATTTCTGCTACCAGTTCTCCAGAACTGATCAGAACCTGCTGAATACCACCTTTGTGCATCACCCATGCCCTAGTCACCTCCCATTTGGACCACCATAATGCACTCTACATGTGGCTATTCCTGAAGAGCATCCAGAAGTTTCAGATTATTCAAACTGTAGCCGCCCAAAAAGTTTTATGCAATTCAACATTTGCACATGTGTCACCCCTTTTGCAGGAGCTGTATTGGTTATAGAATTCAAGGTTCTGGTTATTACTGGGTAATTGAAGAACTGCCTCTCCCTGATTATATTTACCCAGCCTCAGACGGTGAAGACAGAACTCCCTAACAGTTCATAGAGTATATTGTAGATACAGCTAGCAGAATGCTCAGTCTGGCAAGATTTAATCCACACATTTCTTATCCCAATAACCACTGTGGCACAGTGGTTAGAATGCAGTACTGCAGACCACTTCTGCTGATCACCGACTGCCAGCAGTTTGGCAGTTTGGGTCTCACCGGCTCAAGGATAACTCAGACTTCCTTCCTCCCGAGGTCAGTAAAATGAGGATCTAGATTGTTGGGGGAAAATTGCTGACTCTGTAAACAGCTTAGAGAGGGCTGTAAAGCACTATGAAGTGGTATATAAGTCAAAGTGCTATTGCTATAACATGGAAAGAAATGGCAGTATGTATCCCATGGCATTACAGTAGTGTGGTTATTAGACAACCATGCTATTTAATGATATCGTTCTGTTTTCAAAATAGATTCAGTGTCTTTGGAAAGAGTGGGATTTCATGCTGGCCCCTTATGCTTTTATGGAAATGTAAGCCTCAGAACACTGTGCTGTTGAATTACAGTATGTCATTTTTCATTTTGAAAAAAGGTTCTTGTTGGTTTCTTGATCTACTTCAGTGTCAGCTGCCACCTTAGCCTTGCTTGTGCTTCGCTGCCATGAAATATCGGGAGGGAGAAATGTAAGGGGGAAGTGTTATGTCCTGAGGACTCAAGGAGTTCTCACTCAGGTCCACTCACTTTGTGTGGGCGTTATTCCCCCATTCCCATTGGTCGGTTCTCCCCAGCAGCCAGCTATAAAAGCAGGCTGCGGGGTCCAACTGGCTGCTGATTGCTGCGAGCCAGTTCCAGGCTTGGCAAGCACGGTCAGCCCTTTATTTGTAAAATAAAGTACTGTTGCACTCATGCTCTGGTTCAGCCTCTCATTGCTCAAACTTAACACTGGCGACGAGGATGGGATGGCTACCAGAAGCACCTTGCAACCGCTGAGTCACTAGCCACCGATCTACAGCCCAGAGAGAGCGATCGGCTGGCGACAAGGGAAACGCTGATCCGCAGCCAGAGAGAGCGGTCAGCTAGCGAAACGAGCGATCAAAAAGAGCAAACGCAGATCCGCAGCCAGAGAAAGCGGTCTGAGTCAAATAGTTAGAAGCGCCTGTAGCCGCTTGTTAGCCTCGCTACGGGAAAGTGAAGCGCTGCGAGCCGCAGCCGCTCTGCATTTGGCGCGAAATTCAAACGGGTGTCATTTGAATTTCGAGCCAGTAGGAATCACAGCACAGCGCTGTAGAGAGTCACTAACGCCCACTTTTTTTGGCGCGAATCAAGACACCTCCAACGGCTAGCAGCCAACGTGGTAACCCAGAGAGAGAGAAAGAGAGGGTAGCAAGAAACCTCTCCAGAGCTGATATCACTAGTAACTCACGAGCGTTCGTAGTCCCAGAGAGATTTTTCCGCAGGTAGCCCAGCCGTTCCAGCACCATGAGTTCCAATCCAGTATTCCCGGCGTTTAAACCAGACGAAGAGAAGTGGGAATCGTATAAGAACCGTTTCAATCATTACATCGATGCGGTCGGCCTGTCGGATGCGGGAGAGCATCGGAAAAAATCCTATTTCCTAATCTACTGCGGAGCCACCGTTTTACGATACCGCTGCAGCACTCGTGGCGCCGAGAGAATTAAAAACGCCCGTGGTCCGAGTTGCTTGAGATCCTCACAAACCACTACGCTCCCAGGCCTTCACAAATCGCCAGGAGGTTCACGTTCCGAATGAGGAAGCAATCAAGTAAGGAGACCATCAACCAATATATGGCCGCCCTCAGAACAGCAGCCCTGCACTGCGGGTTTGGAACATACCTGGAGGACATGCTCCTTGATCAATTGGTTTGTGGGGTCAAGGATCTCAACCTACAGAGGCGTCTGCTGGCTAAGAAAGACCTCAACCTCGCAGCGGTAGAGGAGGCCCTAGCAGCCGAGCTAGCAACGAACTCAGCCACCGAAATTCAGGGCCCAAGCGCCAAGCTAGCAGCGTTCCCAGTCCATTCCGAAGAGGTGGAAGCGGAGGAAGGCCACAACGATGAGAACGATGTCCATCGCCTCACCAATGACAGACGGTCGCAGGTAGGGGCCAAACAAGAATACACGGTCCACCCAAGCACATCACCCTGTGCCTAGCCTGTGGGGATCACATCAAAGGGCCACCTGCAAGTTTAAAGGAGCCGTTTGCAACAACTGCCATAAGAGGGGGCACATTGCGAGAGTCTGCCAAGCCCCCCAAAGCGCTGCACAAAGACCCCGTCCTCGCACTCGGGACCACAGAGGCAAGTATTAAACTGTCATGCCTTTCACCGCCTTGCCAGGCGCACTTGCCACTCTGTTAGTAAAATTTCTCTCTCCGTTTCCCTAGAAGGTAAACCGTGCCACATGGAGGTTGACACAGGGTCAGCGCTCTCAATAATCTCGTGGAACACCCTCAAGAGACTCCACCCCAGCCTATCTACTACCCGGCTTCAGAGATGCCAGTTCAGTCTGAAGGACTACCAGGGAAGGCCATTCCCGTGATCGGCAGAGGCAAGTTCTTTGTCAGTTTTATAGCTTTTAAAGGCCACCTACCTCTAGTGGTAGTTAATGGCAATCTACCCACCTTATTGGGGCTCGATTGGTTTCCCCACCTCGGCCTAGGGTTAACAGGAGTCCATGCTGTCTCAACCTCAGACACTGACTCCTTATTCGCTGACTACGCAGATGTGTTCAGCGAGGAGCTGGGGTGTTATAATGGAACCCCCATCTCGTTCACCGTTGACCCCCAGGCAGTCCCAATCAGATTAAAACCACATAGAGTTCCATTCGCTATTCGATCAAAACTAGACGCTGAATTGGATAAACTACTAAAACAAGGGGTCATTGAGCCAACAGATTTCGCCAAGTGGGAGACGCCCATTGTCACACCCCTCAAAAAAGATGGTAGCCTGAGAATTTGCTCGGACTACAAGACAACAATCAATAAATATTTACAAGTTAGCGCCTACCCCGTGCCCGTCATTCAGCACTTATTGCACACATTCGAACCGGGCAGTATTTTTGCTAAATTGGACATGTCTCAAGCATATCAACAGTTCCTGTTGATAACCAAACAAGCGGAACTTCAGACCATCGTCACTCACAGGGTGCCTTCCGATGCAAGCGTCTCAATTTGGCGTAAGTGTTGCCCCGGGTATTTTTCAATCCCTCATGGAGCGGATTTTACAGGGCCTCCCTGGTGTAGTACCCTACTTCGACGACATCTTGGTCTCAGCCAGGGACAGACCCCAACTCTTCCAGAGAGTGCGAGCAGTGTTAGAGAGGTTCAGACAGCATGGCCTCAAGTTAAAAAAGAAAAATGCGCCATTGCCACTAGACAGGTGGACTTTCTGGGTTATAAAATTGACGCCTCTGGCATTCACCCCCTGGAGTCCAAGGTCAGGGCGATCCACAAGCTCCCACACCGACCTCCAAAAGCGGAACTACAAGCTTTCTTGGGACTCCTAAACTTTTATGCATCCTTTTTGCCCCATAAAGCCTCAGTAGCCGAACCCCTACACAGATTACTAGACAAAAAGTCACCGTGGCACTGGGGCACAAAGAAGACCAGGCGTTTAACGCCGTCAAATCACTACTAACGTCAGAGGCAGTGCTCATCCAATTCGACCCCAACCTTCCTTTAGTACTGGCAGCAGACGCATCCCTTTTGGAATTGGGGCGGTCCTTAGTCACCGACTCGCCAATGGCGCCGAGGCCCCCATTGCCTTTTTCTCCAGGACGCTCTCGGCCACGGAGCGAAATTACAGCCAAATAGACAAGGAAGCCCTAGCAGCTGTTGCAGCCGTGAAAAAGTTTCACGAATTCCTTTTGGCCACTTCTTGAACTGGTCACCGACCATAAGCCCCTCCTGGGCCTACTGGCCGGCGACAAACAGACACCTCAAGTCCTCTCCCTCGGATGACAAGGTGGACACTTTTCCTAGCGGCCTACTCATACAAACTTATCCACCGCCCGGGCAAAACTCTATCCCACGCTGACGCGCTCAGTCGCTGCCCCTTACCCGCTCCGGCTGAAGACCCAGCTCCTGTCAATGCCATTTTTGAAATCACCCAGTTGGACCTGCCCATCACCGCCCTTGACATCGCCGCCAAAACCAAGGCAGACCAAACGCTCGCCGAGGTGCTCGACTGGGTGAGGAGGGGTGGCCGGGAGGCAATGTTGATAACAAATTCGCACCCTTTAAGACTCGCATGCAGGAGCTGTCCAGTTTGCAGGGTTGTCTACTGTGGGGCACTCGGTGGTCATCCCGACCTCGCTGCGTGCCCGAGTCCTGGAAGCGTTGCCAGGGACACCCGGCATTGTGAGAATAAAGGCGTTGGCACGCAGCTACGTGTGGTGGCCGGGTCTAGACGAGGACATTGTCAATTGGGTAAGTTCCTGCAGCATTTGCCAGGAATCCCGTCCTGCTCCCCCCATCGCCACCCCTACCAGATGGGAGAGCGCCAGCGCCCTTGGTCTAGAATCCATATCGATCTGGCCGGCCCGTGCATGGAAAGATGTTCCTAGTGGTCGTGGACGCTTATTCCAAGTGGATAGACGTGGCGCAGCTATCCACGACCACCACACTAGCAATCACCAACGTGTTAACGCGCCTGTTCGTTACACATGGACTACCCGACTCCTTGGTCTCCGATAATGGCCCACAGTTCGCATCAGTAGAATTCAGCCGTTTTGCAGCCAACCTAGGCATTCGCCACATTTTCACAGCCCCATTTCACCCTGCGAGTAATGGGTTGGCTGAAAGGGCCGTCAGGACCACCAAAGAGGCCCTCGCTAGGTTTGGCAGAGATGACTGGCACCACAAACTCTCACGGTTCCTGATGAGCCAGCACTCAACCCCTGTGCAGTCACCAATAAGTCCCCAGCGGAACTTCTGATGGGCCGGCGCCTGAGGACTGTATTAGATAGACTGCACCCACAATACTGCCCTGACTCTCCCTCGCTTCCACTTCGGGGTTAGACATTTTATGTTACAGGAGCCGATATTCGCAAGGAATTTCGCTGGGGACCCACTTTGGATTCCGGGCGAGGTCATCGCCGTCACCGGGCCGAGATCGTATAGAGTCAGGCTGGAGGATGGTCGCGTCTGGAGGAGACACACATAGACCAACTCAGAAGGCGCCTCAGCAACCTCGCAAACAAGAATCCAGAGTCTCCAGTCGAAGGGGAACCGTCCCATCCGCCACCCAGCCACACCGCACCCAGTGACCAGTCTGCGCCAGCGTCGTTCGGTCAGCCCAAACTCGGACAACAGCGCCCAGAGAGTTGACCAACCGGATCCAACCCACGAGAGTTTGACTCCAGAAACCAACCCGGTGGTTTCGAGGATGCCCAGTCCAGAGAGAGTGTTGGCGACACTATGCCAGCTCAACCGTCACAGACTGATACCGAACAGTCAGACAATGTTCCCGAGTTGCGCCGCTCCGGCGCCAACACAAACCCCCCATCTACCTCAAGGACTATGCGTGTTCGCATCTGGGGGAAGGGTGTTATGTCCTGAGGACTCAAGGAGTTCTCACTCAGGTCCACTCACTTTGTGTGGGCGTTATTCCCCCATTCCCATTGGTCGGTTCTCCCCAGCAGCCAGCTATAAAAGCAGGCTGCGGGGTCCAACTGGCTGCTGATTGCTGCGAGCCAGTTCCAGGCTTGGCAAGCACGGTCAGCCCTTTATTTGTAAAATAAAGTACTGTTGCACTCATGCTCTGGTTCAGCCTCTCATTGCTCAAACTTAACAGGAAGGCTTGGGGGAAAAGAAAAGTAAGTGCTGTATCCCCTCTAGATGCTGCTTCAAGGCCACCCTGCATACCAGCTGCCTACCAAACTGTGCTTGTACTGACCATTGCTAAAACATCTTGCCCAATTCATTCATTGCATGGAGGTGGGCAATGGGAGGTAGCTAAGAGAGGTTGAACTTGGGGATTTGGGCACACGGTTTTCAGTTCTGGTTTTGCATTACTTCAGTACACTTGATTTCTAATGAAACTATACCTTTCTCAATAAATGGAACCAAGGATTGTTTCTATTTAGAGGTTTAAATGGTGGCAGGTCTGATGTTTAGTCTTTCTTTGACTGTCAACCCAGTAAGCTGCAAAAAAGGGGAAAAAACAGTAATTCAAAATGATATGGAATCAGCATTTTGCTGTTTGAGTCCATCGAGTTCCAGCAAAATGCACGAAGATTTACTTTTATGTTGAACTATCAGGATCTAAGTCCTCACATCCAATTGCTAGAAGGGATGATAAATAATAAATTCTAATGGCATCATACACTTCACTTCTGTATGTCAGTTTGGAGGCAGCTACACCTTGTCATGTTCCTTAGGCAACAGAACATCCTGGGTTGGCCTTATTAATTACACGTATACTTCAGTTTTTCAAAGCTCTTGACATTAGCATGTATATTATTGCCTGAGGGAAATTACATTTCTCCTGGAAGCAGTATGTAACTGTGCATTGGGGGAGGGGAGGGAGATGTGCAAAGAAAGAGATAGAAGTGAGAGAAGCAGAGGAAAATGTCGTTGCTCTTTCATTCAAGTCATGGTAGCTGCTTGGGATAAAGTAGATAGAGAAGGGCAAGAAAGCAATTATCTCCTTGCATTGTTAATCACTAGCAGTTGTTGAAACAGCCATGGAAGATGTATTAAACGAGAAGGGCTGAGGATCAAAGAGAGACAAATTGGTTGGGTGAGCAGTTACTAGTGAAACTAGTAGAGGCACGGTAGATTTATTTCTGTTTCCTCATTTTCCTTTCAAGGGCTGGTCCCAACCCAAAAAGACCTGAGCTTTAAAGGGTTTGTTACTACGACAGCTGACTCTGTGAAGTGTTTCCTAATGGGAGAAAAATGATGCTTTGGAATAGGAAGAGCATTGGGAGTTATTAATATTGATCTCTTAGCATCGTTTGAAATTGCTTATGAATAAATCAAACATAATAAAGGTCACAGGCACTTTTTAATCTATTTATAATAGAAGTCAAATTAATTTTAAAAGGCATACTACAAGACTGCTATCTACATGGAAACATCTGGGCAGATTTTAAGCAGAGAATTTTTTTTTCAAACTCCAGGTGAGCCTAGCTAAATTAATCTGGGTTAATTCATAAATTCTTGTTTTTTTCTGAATAGAAAAAAAAATCAGGAATTTAAAATATTCCCTTATAGTTATGCTGCCTAGGTACTTGCTTATATTACAGATAGGGCTTGGCAACAATGTTGTACTTTGCCCTAGTTTAATCTTTCGCTTCCTCTTTCCCTTACTCTCTATTAGTCTGGCTCAGTGTAACCACTGCACAATTTTTATTTTCTACTTGAATTCCCAATCGGCTTCCTATTACTTCAGTGTAGAATATTGGGCAAACTGCTGTAATTTATTTGGAGCTGGCGTAAGATATTTGCAGCTTGAGGCAGAGTACCATCTATTCAAGATGCATCTCTTGTTGCAAACTGGGTCAAAATATTTGGATACTTAACCCTAAAATCCTGTTCTGCTCCCAGGTAGCAGTAGGGAATAGGAAATCTGCATTTGTAAAAAGAAGGCATGGTAGTCCCTTCTCTCCTCCTCATACATCAAATACACAGTTCCCTCAGAAAACAGTCAGGAGAATCCAAAATGATTTCAGGTGCAAATATGTATGTTAGATGTCACCCACAGGGCCTTTTTTTAGCTAAGGAAAACAAAGGCTTGGGAGCTAGGGCAGGGTTGTCAAATTCACAGCCCGTGGGCTGAATGCGTCACGTGATGGCCACTCCCATGCCTGTTTAACGAAGGGGGAAAATACAACACATGACGACACCATGACAACATGAGTTTGCCACCCATGAGCTCGGGGAACTGTGATTTCCAGAAAGGAGAGCTAAATTAAGAGAGAAAAGAGTTTTGCCTGAGGAGATCCTTCAAATCCTCCCAGCTCCTTCCATTATCTTTAAAAAGCTTGTCCTGAAATTATTTGGAGAAATAAGAAGGGAGATGTGGAACCAAGGAGAAAAAACTACTGGAGGGAAGAGAAGGAAAGATTGCTGAAAGATGAAAACAAGGTGAAGATTGGAAACTGAATCAGGATTTTGGTGTGAGCTGGTTTCCAGGAGCAGGAGAGAGCTATAACTGATGTTAAAGAGGGAGAGAACCATAAGAGCAAAGATATATTTCTATGGGCCAGGATGTAAAGAAAAGTACTGATTTAGACCCAAGAAAAATTTCAAAGGATACAAAATATTTTTGGTACACAGTGAAGAGGCTCTGGGGAAACGGAATGTACTGTCTGGGTCTTAAGAAAGACCAAAATGTCTCTAAGCTAGAGGTGAGATAAGGAGCTGACTGGAGACTCAAAAATCTTGAGGGAATCAGCAGGAGCTAAGAAGAAGTGCTTCAAAAACTTTAATCAAAAGTTACAATCTAGGTGGACTAGAAATTAATCAGGTTTAGCTGGAAAACTGTGGAAAATCTATTTTCTCTCAGATAAATGTTGGAGGCCAGGATTTGTGGCCAGATTCCTCTGTACACTTTGTGGATTCTGATACTTGGAAAGTACCGATTGTTTTCAGAAATTGCCTCTCATTTTTATCTCAGCAATGTAGAATATTCTGTTCAATGCAAGAGTGAAATTCAACCACCTCGCATCACCTCGGGAGAAGTGGTAGGGACCATTTGAATTGGTCCAGAGAGGTGGTAGGGGAATGACTTGAATCAGTTGGGCCCGCCCACGCCTGCCCACCTTCTTCCTTTTAGAGACTGAGTCCTACCAAGCCACGCCCACAGAGCCGGTATGGAAAAATTTTAGAATTTCACTCCTGGTTCAATGGTTTCTGCCTCAGATTCCCATCTCTCTTGGATTTGTGTCCAATCTCCACTTGGCAATTATGGGAGATTGATGCTTGCAATGTTTATGACTTTTCAGTGACAATTATATACCATCCAACTATTATTCTCAGGCTATATACCTCAAAGGGATTAGGGTCAAGACAATGATGCTGCATATGTTTTCATTAACATCACTACAATTATTATTGTAACCATCATTATGCCCAGTTTGCTGGCAAATCATTGTAGAGTGTGAGACACTTTCCCATTTCAGTCCCATTTCATACATGGTGGGAGGAACATGAACACCATCCAGAAAGTGAGTAGTGGTAGAAGATCGATATAAGAGCCTCGGTGGTGCAGTAGTTAGAGTGCAGTACTGATAGATAGAATTTGTCTTGGTGTAAATACTCTCAGTATACATAAAAGAAAAGATACATTCGTCAAGAGTTGAGAATCATAAGGTATGACACTTAATGATAGTCATAGGATACAATAAGCAATCAAATCATACTAGGAAACAGTCAAGATAAATTCTAAGTATACAAGCGACAAAGTTACAGTCATACAGTCACAAGTGGGAGGGGATGGGTGATAAGGAGTGATGACAAGATTAACAGTAATAGTAGTGCAGACTTTGTAATAGTTGAACAGGGTTGAGGGAATTATTTGTTTAGCAGAGTGATGGCTTTTGGGAAAAAACTGTTCTTGTGTCTAGTTGTTCTGATGTGCAATGCTTTATAGCGTTGTTTTGAGGGGAGGAGTTGAAACAGTTTATGTCCGGGATATGAGGGAGTCTGTAAATATTTTCACAGCCCACTTTTTGACTCATGTGGTATACAGGTTCTCAATTGAAGGCAGGTTGGTAGTAATTGTTTTTTCTGCAGTCCTAATTACTCTCTGAAGTCTGTGTCTGTCCTGTTGGGTTGCAGAACCAAACTGGACAGTTACAGAGGTGCAGATGATAGACTCAATGATTCCTCTGAAGAACTGTATCAGCAGCTCCTTGGGCAGTTGATGTTAGGTGTCCATTTTAGGTCATGTGACATAGTAGAACCTAGAAATTTGAAGGTGTTGAGGTATTTCCCGTTAGGAGAATGAGTGCACTCAGGGAAACATATGAGAGTGGTGAGGAATAACACACAACCAGCATACAGATATACTGAATAGTAAAATGTACGTTTTACTTCCTGTAAACGGATAAACAAAGTCCAACAAACAGTCCAAATCATACATGGTTAAAGCAGGTAGTATTCAATACAATCAGTCCAGGGATAATCCAAAGTCCAGTATCATAAACAAAGTTCAGTAAACAGAGTTTGCTAACAGTTTGCAAGACTCACAGCAATCCAAGCAGAACAACGATCAGGCAAAAGGGAAATGCGAGAAGAGAGCAAACCAGGTTTCTGGCTCCATCTTATGGCCGTCGGAGGAACCTCAGCCAATCACAATTACAGCATTCTCTTAAAGACGCAACAGTATTAAATAACTATCCTGGTTTATATATTGCCAACCCAACTGTTTGGTGGCTATCATTCCTAACAAAAGGTCTCTACTGTTGATACGGTGTTGTCTAGTATTGTAAGAGGTAGTAGTATGGGAGGGTTTCTTCTAAAGTCTACCACCATTTCTACAGTTTTGAGTGTGTTCAGTTCCAGATTATTCCAGTTACACCACGAGGCAAATTGTATAACCTCCTGTCTGTATGCAGATTCATCGTTGTCTCGAATGAGACCAATCACTGTTGTGTCATCAGCAAACTTCAGTATTTTAACAGATGGATCATATGAGATGCAGTCATTGGTATACACTACAAATTACTGACAGCCAGCTGCCTGCAATTTGCCTTCCATCCTTCTCAGGTGGGTAAAATGAGACCCAGATTGTTGGGGGCGATATGCTGACTCTGTACACCACTTAGAGTGGGCTGTAAAGCACTATAAAGTATATAAGTCTAAGTGCTATTTCTATTTCTATATAACTCAAACCAGAAACTGCATCAAACCATGAGGAGTTTGATAGCATTTAAGGACATGTTCAGGAGGGCCAAGACCCCTCTCATTGTCTATCCATGTATGTCTTTCCACCAGCGGCTTCTACAGCAGCATAAAAAGATATAGAATAATACAATACTGCTTAGCTGTGCTTTCACAGTACCTTTTTTAAAAAAGTACTTCTTTCACTTATCCTTGATTGTCTTTCAATTGTCTTTTCTTTTTCTGGTTCTTCTTCTTCTAGTGAGCCTCCTCACTGGCTGAAGTAAACAGTTCATTTCCTTATTTTCCAGCCAAAGCAATTATGGCCATAATATCCATTTTTAAAGTATCACTTCTCTATAGCTTTTATTTTCATAATCAACTTCTTACTTGATAAAACATCTAATAAAGAGTAGACCTCTGATTTCTTGTAGCCTCATCATTAATTATATCTCTCGTTTTGAAAATATACATTCCCAAGAATACATAAAAAAAAAACCAGACAAATCTATGGAAATAAAAAAAAAACCTGCTCTCTTAATTCAGTAAGATTAATTATAGAACCCAGTTTCATTTGGATTTGAAAAAGAATTGATTTTTCTTGCTTTTATTCCTTACCAGAGTTTCTCTTTGTCTTTCTGGAATATTTTATATTGGCCCCATTCACACTTAGCATTCTTTCATTTTAAACAGCTGTTGGCATTTTTTCAAGGTTTACTTTAAAATTTTATGCTTTTGTGCTTTATTATAGGATAGCTGCACTTTTCAAATGCAAATGTTAAGAAGCTAGTTACCAGGGCATCTGCTGGAAGAGTATATGTGAATTACAGATCTGTGAAAGTCGTCAGGAGATAAGAAAAAAATAATGGCATTTATGGGATCATACCATGTTTATGTCACCATTGTAAGTCTTTGTTTTGATAATTTTGTTTTATTGTACACTGCCCTGACTCACATTCATGAGATGATCAGCTACATACAGTAAATCTGATAAATGTAAATAACTAAAATTTGGCATCATTGTATTTGCAGCTGATGCAATGGCAGTCATCTTTTTATCTGCATTATTTCTTCAGTGAAATAAACTGGAGGCTATGTTAAAAATTACAAATCTGATGCATCCATATACAGTAGTTGTCTTGGCAACAATAGGTAACTGGGTTATGATTGCTACCCTTCATCTAAGTGTTAAACAAGGTCACCCCGCTTTGGTTTTTCAAGATCAGCAAAGGTCATCTAGATTCTGCCACCTGCCACAGTTCTGACATGAAGACCAAATCCGTCTACAGGGCACGATTAAAATTGTTTGCCTTCAGGTCTGCTTCTTTCACTTGGCATAGTGTGACATCTTGGACTACTGTTCTCATTCACTCAAGCCAGCATAGCTTGATTATTCCCCTTTATAATCTACCTTATTAATAAGTGGAATGAAGTGGACATCCCATGGTAAATGCTGAAAGGCACACAATACTGGTAAGATGTCAGAAGAAGGTGGGGCTCCAGCACACTCAATTATATAGTAATATCTCCAAATTTGTTCCCCAGCTTTACTGATTTTATGATAACCTTTCTCTTTTACAGAGATCATTTGCTGCTTACTATAAGATTCTATTAATTTGATCTCAAAGCTGAGTCCTAAAAGTATGGGAAAGGCACCTTCAGATCAATGGATGAATGAACTTGCAAATGCTGCAAACTCACGGCCTGAGAGCTGGATGCATTACGCACTGGCCACTCTCACACCTGGTTTAATGAAGGGGGGGGAAGTCCCAATATGTCACATGATACTGCAGTATGATACGAGTTTGACACCCCTGCTCTACAATATGTGGATAGTATTGTTGGAAGAAATACCCTTCTGGGTTCAGTTCCAAGTGGGGAAGAAAGACACTGGAAACATGGTGACTGCTTGGAAAGATGGTTTATGGATGAACAGGATGGGTTCCTGGGCAGGAAAAAGGGAAAAGATGCTGAGAGTCCCCGGGTTTTATGCCTTTTGTTGGGATTTGAATTTGATCTTGTATTCTGATCAGTTGTCAGACTCCCATGTGGCCATGCAGGGGCAACTCTATAGGCTGTCCTGAGTCCCGGGCTTGGTTGAGTCTTTCTGGATGATGATGTAATGAAAGGGCTTTGGGCAATTCCTATTATAGCTCTACCTGGAGTAGATCTTTGTTATGGTACTCTGCCCAGACCAGAGTAATGGCCAATTAGCAAAGGAGGGGGATGAGTTTCTGCCTCTCTGAGTTTCTACTTTTCTTTTTAGGGGAAATATTCCCCTTTTTAGTATATCCTAAAATATTTCATTTTCCTAGGAGAGGGGTGGGTTTTAACTTCTAACAGTATCCTGGAGAAAGAATTGAAGTCTTTATTAAAAAATAAGAAATGGAACTGTAAATGGCACATGTTGTCAGAGAGGGAATCTACTGGTGTTCTTTTTTTAAACTTGTTGTCAAGTCAGTTACTTTAAATGCTTCTGGAACACGTTGCCCAGTTCAAACCAAAGCATAGTATGAAAACTTTTACAACCTATTTGGTTATATCTCTAGTGATCTGAGCACTCTATCAGATCCTTCCTATGGTTAGCTTCCTATGGTTAGCTTCAATCTCATAACACAACTGAAAAGTGGGGAAATAATTGATGAAGTTCTGTTTCCAACAGGATTCTTGAAATGGAATGTAGACTGGTGGATTCCTGTTTAGAGTCTTTATTTAACTGTATCAATCCATCTTTGCAGATGCCTAAAGAGTGGGACCAATCCATAATAGTTCCAATTTTTAAGAGAGGAGATATGCTGGACCTGGCCAGTTATTTCCCATCAGTCTACTAAGCATGACTAATCAACTATATGCAAGACATCTCTTTGTGAGATGTATTTATGAGGTAATGCATGAAAATGCATTGGCTGGGGAGCAAGCTACCTTTCTAGCCAGATGGCACCAGTTGTTGAAAAAAAATATTCCAGGCATCCAAATCCTTATGCTGCTTTTATCAATTTAAGATCAGCTTCCAACTTGATCTTTAGAATGAGGCCATGGAGGAAAAGAGAAACTTTCTCTATATGTTGGCTTTATTACATTTGATTCTAATGCTGCGGGAAAACATCTATTTGCAATTAAGGCATAGGTGTATCCTTGTCTCATTTTTGTTTAACTTTTACTTTGATTCTATCATAAAAATCATGCCCAATAGTGAGCTTCATCACTGACCCTCCCATGCTAGAGAATAAGCTTATACTCATCTTATTTTAGGCCAACAATGAGGTGCTCTTTTCATTAATTTTGACTGGCCTTCAGTGAAGGCTGCAAGCCTTTTGTCATCATGAAAAACTCAAAATCAACTACTCCAAAACAAACATGGTTCTGATGACTATCTGTTGTGCAAAAGAAAGTCCATACAGAGAGTGGTAAGGATAGCCGAGAAGATTATAGGAAGTTCACTTCCTGTCATTCAGGATACTGCTTATAAGCGCTATATGCTTAGAGCTCAAAACATTGTTAGGGACCCCCCACACACCCATTTTATGGTCTGTTTCTGTTGCTCCCCTCTGGGAGGAGGTTTCGGAGCATTTCTAGCAGGACTACCCGATTCTGTAACAGCTTTGTTCCCAATGCCATCCATTTGGTAAACTCGCAAGATTCATTTCTCTTGCCATGTACATCTATACATCCGAACTAAACTGTGTTGTTTCTCTGTATCATATTCTACATGTGGGTATATACATAATTTTGTATTTATTTATTTTGTCATGTTTATGTAGTGCATATTCGAGGTGGTGACCCTTTGAGAGCTGGCCTGTATGCAATGAAATTTTACTTTAATATATGTATGCCGATTAGTGTACATTCAAAGTGACAATAAAGTTATTATTCTATTCTATCATTAAGAGGAGCTTTAGCCATATACAAATCAAACTGATCAAGGCATTGCACGCTTGAGAGCCTATTTTCAATCCTCCTTTGCTTGGAGATATGAGTCTTGTGACCTCTCAAAAGTCCCAAAAGTTTTCAAATACTCTAATGAGTTTTGACTGGTTATGACCTTCATAATTGTGTTCCAGCTGCTTTCAAGCTACTCAGGGCAAAGGTGCTGAAGTTCCCATTATCTGGGCACAGCTCTGTCTCTTTAAAGACTTAAGTGCCATGGAAGTGATTCAATCAACGTATTTAAGAACTTTTCTCTTGCCGCATGCCTATTACATCTCTCCATTCAGAGCTTGGCTTTGCCTCGGTTGAAGCTCAGAATCTAAAAATTTATCTAAAAATATTAGATTAAAAATTGTATTTGGTGGTGGCCTCTACGCTGTCCATCTTTGTTGATAGATTTACCTCTGCACTGAATAAAGATAAATCCAATAACTTAGCCTATTGCACTCTTTCCATGGAATTTCTGATCATTCTGGTCCTGAAAAAAAACTTTATAGAAAATATTCAAGCAGTTCTTCAGTTGAAGCAGCGGAGACATAGATTTAAGGCCTCAAACCATTGCAAGACAGAGCCACTTTGCAGGGCTTTCTCTACACCTAAATATATATTTAAAAATCTTCTGTTTGTTTTGAACCTTTCATGTAGTCTTATCCCATAGGGTGGTGGAAGAAAAATGTAGTAGTAGTACCTCCCCCTTAGAATATTAATATCTAAACCCGGATGAAATATCAAAACATGTGCTTATGTAATGTTGTACTGTCCCTTCTTTATGAAGGTTAATACTACATGCTAGCAACTCCCCTCCTCTCTGAGTATTTATGTTGGACTGAAGGGTGTCATATTTTAGAGGTTCAGTCCTCTAATATGGAGGACTCTAATAGGACAGTAGCTCCATTGCAATTGCCCTCAGGAAGCACTGGGTTTGAATGTGGCTTTAGGCTCTTCTACAGGGAATGTCTCATTTAGCAACTGCCTCGTTTAACCATTTGCATAACCTTGTGACTAGTACTTGCATTTATGACTTTTGTGGGTCTGCAAAGTAAAGCAAAGCTGAAGTAAGATATTAAGCACAATGTGGTTTCATTTAGTAACTATTTCGCTTAATGACTGAGTTGCTGTCCCAATTATGATCACTAAATAGGGAATACATGTATTTCATTTCATTGTGTACTGTTTTAAATAAATCTCTGTTTGTTGTTGTTGTTATTAGTCACGAAGTCATGTCCAACCCATCGCAAATCCATGGACAATGTTCTTCCAGGACTTCCTATCCTGTACCATCTCCCAGAGTCCATTTAAGCTCACACCTACTGCTTCAGTGACTCCATCCGGCCACCTCATTCTCTGTCGTCCCTTTCTTCTTTTGCCCTCAATCGTTCCCAGCATTAGGCTCTTCTCCAGTGAGTCCTTCCTTCCCATTAGGTGGCCAAAATATTTGAGCTTCATCTTCAGCATCTGGCCTTCTAAAGAGCAGTCAGGGTTGATCTCCTCTAGGACTGACTGGTTTGATCACCTTGCAGTCCAAGGGACTCGCAGGAGTCTTCTCCAGCACCATAGTTCAAGGGCCTCAATTCTTTGGTGCTCAGCCTTCCTTATGGTCCAGCTTTCACAGCCATACATTGCAACTGGGAAAACCATAATCTTGACTATACACTTTTGTTGGCAGGGTGATGTCTCTGCTGTTTAGTATGCTTTCTAAATCTCTGTTAACTGTATCATTTATGCATGTCTTTGATTTTGGGGAGTTTCTTTTATAGTCTTTGTAGATAATAACTTTAATGAATAATTTCCACTATTAAATACATACTTAATGACTATTTCCGCCAGATCAGTTTTGTACGGTCACTAGGTAATCCCATCTCACCTTACACTGTATATCTTGGTTCTTGTTTTATAGGCATCATACATACTCTATTTAATTTCATTTGTCCAAACTTCTGATTTATTATCTATAATCAGGTATCCTTCCCACTTCTTGTATTCCAAAAGAAAATAGAGACAACAAAAGGTCCTAGCAATGAAAATTTGATCCAACTGAATGACTGCAGTTAGATATACATTGGGAAACTGCCAGCTAGAAACTGGAAGGGAGGGAGTCAGACATGGGCTTAGCTTAGAGTCCTTGCACAGCTGCAAAAGGCATAAACATGACTACCCATTCCAGCCTAGCTAGCAGTTTCCCAATAACACATTCACTATTGTATTGGGGTAAATTGAAAAATGTACATTATTAGATGATTTTTGAAAACCCATTATTTAAGAATATTTCACTAATGGTTTGTTTCAAATAACTCTCTGGGAATCCTCCCTAAGATATCCTACCACAGGCTTGAGGTTTAGTAGGGGGGGTTTATCTGCTTCATAGATTTGCCAATAAGTTTTGCAAAACAACATTTTAATTAAGTTCTTGTTTATCACAAATCTAACAAGCTTAGACTAATGATCAGCAAGCTCGATATTTTTAAAACATTCTACTTCATTTATTAAAACCAATAAAACGTTTACTGTCAAAAGGAAAAAATAAATACACTGTCAATATTGTTTACCAAACCAGCTAATTGGGTTTGCTTAATGATTCCAGTGAAGTCAGAATTGTTGTTTTCTTTATCAATTTCTCTCTCCCTCTCCATGTCTGAAATTAATTTTGAAGACATTCCTCAATATGCTTGTTTACTATTATATGGGAAACACTTAAAAAAACTGAATAGCCTCAAAAGAAAAATAATGGTTCCCTTTTGTATTTTCCCCAGATTGTCTCTTATATAATGCTCGCCGGAACACTGATTTTTCTTAGCATCTTCAAAGCACAAATAATTACACTGTCTTTTCCTTCAATATGTTTTTGTGAAAAATGAATATGCTCACTGCAACCAAGACTGAATAACAAAGTTGGCTGAATTATTATTATTATTTATTAAATATTTATGCTGCCCATCTCCCCTATAAGGCAACTCTGGGCATCTTTCAGATTATAAGAAGATAAATAGAAAAGTAGTTAAAATATTTAAAATGTGCAAATAAAAAATTTAAAACTGTACAAAAAACACAAACAAACCCCAGGACTAAAAATCAGGTAGAAGAGGGATGAGGTCTTCACTTCCAGTAGTGAGTGCCCCCATTGGGCCCCAAGCCAACTATTAAAATCAAATTTTAATTTTAATACCCTTCGCCAGGCTAAAATGATGGAAGCAGTTCTCACCACTGGTGTGTTCCATAGGGACAGGACCACAGTAGGAAAGGTCTTTTTCTTGACCCTGCCTGCCAGAATTCCTTCACAGGTAGGGTCCATAGCAGGCTTCTTCCACTGGTGCAAGTGGGGCTGGCTAGTTCCATTGGGGTGAGTTGGCTCTTAGATACCCTGGACCTCCATGCCATAGAGGGTTTCAATAGTAATAACATCTTGAATTGGAGCTACAAGCAAACTTGTAGGCAATGTAGCATCTGTAACAGTGCCATTCCGGGGCCTTAGAACTGTGTACAGCACTGCATCAGAGGTGGTGCTTCAGCAGGTTCTGACCAGTTCTGGAGAACCGGTAGTGGAAATTTTGAGTAGTTTGGAGAACCGGCAAATACCACCTCTAACTGGCCCCACCCCCCTCTATTCTCTGCCTCTCGAGTCCCAGCCGGGTCTTCTTTTGTTGCCCTGCACAGGAAAACAGAGCTGAAAAAAGCAGGTTAGTGGGGTGGGGAGGGAATGGGATTTTGCAGTAACCTTCCCCATGGAGGGGGGTGGGAATGGAGATTTTACAGTATCCTTTCCCTGCCATGCCCATCAAGCCACGCCCACAGAACTGGTAGTAAAAAAAAATATATGAATCCCACCACTGCACTGCATTCTGCACCAGTTGTAGCTTCCGAATACTCTTCAGGGTAGCCCCATGTGGTAATCCAATCAAGAGATGACTAGGGCTTGAGTCGCTATGTGCAGGGCCTTACTGTTGTAGTTGAGCAATGAGAGGCTAGACCAGGGCTTGGATGCAACAAGACTTTATTGTAGCAATAAAGGACTGAACGTGTTAGCCCTGCCTGGAACAGGCTCACAGCGATCAGTGGCTGGCCGGACCCTGCAGCTGGCTTTTATAGCCGGCTGTCGAGGGAGGCCAGCCAATGAGGGGCAGCAAACGCCCCCGCAGCATGAACGGACCTGGGTGGGGACTTTGGCAAGTTCCAGGGACATAACACCCCTTCCCCCCAGATGCGAACACGCATAGTCACTTAAATAAGCGGGCGGTCTGTGCTGGCGCCCCGAGCGCCGTAACTCCAGTGAGTTACCAAGTGTCTCAGAGTTCAAGGCACCCGGTGGGGTTGGTGATGGGGTGCAGCCTCGCCCAGAGGGTTGCACTGGCACCGGTGTTGTGCTTGTGTTTGGTGATGTCGTGGCCCCGTCTACTGGTTCTGGTGGCGGACCCGTTGGGCAGTCCCGGTCTACTGCCTGCTCCCCTGGTCCGGGCGGTGGTGGTGGAGCGATTCTGGCATGGTCTTCGGTGGGAGCTTGGTGTGGCACCTGGGGGTTGACCTGAGCCCACGATCCGACACTGGCGAAGGTACCCTGTCGCTTCCTTAGCTGGTCCAGGTGTCTTCTCCAGATGCGGCCGTCTTCCAGCTGTACTTGGTATGACCGGGGACCGGTGATGGCTACTATCACTCCTGGAATCCACAGCGGGTCTCCGGCATAGTTCCTTGCAAATACATGTTCCTGCAAGACAAAATCTCTGACCCCCGTCATTGAAGCGAGAGGGGTGTCAGGGCAATAGTGAGGGTGGAGCCTGTCCAACACAGTTCTTAGGCGTCTACCCATCAGCAGTTCAGCAGGGGACTTGTTGTTGACCATGCAAGGGGTCGAGTGTTGGCTTAGCAAGAAACGGGAGAGTCTGTGATGCCAATCTTCTTTGCTGAATCTGGCTAACGCTTCTTTTGTGGATCTAACGGCTCTCTCCGCCAGTCCGTTGCTGGCAGGATGGAAGGGAGCCGTGAAGATATGTCGGATACCAAGATTTGTGGCAAAATGGCTAAATTCTGTTGAGGCAAACTGGGGGCCGTTATCCGAAACTATGGTATCAGGTAGCCCGTGTGTTACGAATAGGCGAGTTAGAGCCTTGGTAACTGCTAGCGTGGTGGTCGTGGATAGTTGGGCCACATCGATCCATTTAGAGTATGAATCAACGACCACCAAGAAGGTTTTGCCGTGTATTGGACCCGCTAAGTCAATGTGTAGCCTTGACCAAGGCACGTTGGCGCTCTCCCACTTCGTGGGGGTGGTGACTGGAGGGGATGGTCTGGATTCCTGGCAGGGTTGGCATGAGCTTACCCACTTGACGATGTCGTCGTCCAAACCAGGCCACCAGACGTAGCTCCGTGCCAACGCCTTCATCCGGACGATGCCCGGGTGGCCCTTGTGTAGTGCCTCTAAGACTGGTGTGCGAAGTGAGGCCGGAATAACAACCCGGGTGCCCCACAACAGGCAGCCCTGTATGCTAGACAGCTCCTGTTGACGGGTCTTAAAAGGTGTGAATTCGGCTGAGAGGTTAGAGCCCGGCCACCCCCTCCTCACCCAGTCCAGTACCTGGGCGATGGTTTTGTCCGTCTTGGATTTGGTGGCGATGTCGAGGGCGGTGACAGGAAGGTCGAGCTCGGTGACATCGAAGATGGCATGGACCGGGGCTGGGTCTTCTGCTGGAGCTGGCAGGGGGCAGCGGCTGAGGGCGTCTGCGTGGCTTAGCGTTTTTCCTGGGCGGTGGATGAGCTTGTATGAATAAGCCGCCAGGAACAAGGTCCACCTCGTCATTCTGGGAGACAACACTTGGGGAGTCTGCTTGTCTCCGGAAAGAAGACCCAGGAGAGGCTTGTGGTCCGTGATTAGCTCAAAGTTGTGGCCAAACAGGAATTCATGAAATTTCTTAACCGCGGCCACTGCGGCTAAAGCCTCCTTGTCGATCTGACTATAGTTACGCTCTGTTGCTGAGAGCGTTCTAGAAAAGAAGGCAATTGGTGCCTCGGAGCCGTTGGGTAGTCTATGGCTTAATACGGCGCCAATCCCAAAAGGGGATGCATCCGCGGCTAGTACCAGTGGGAGGTGTGGGTCAAATTGAATAAGGACTGCGTCAGATGTGAGCAGTGATTTGACTGCGCGAAAAGCGGTGTCTTCCTTGTGTCCCCAGTGCCAAGGTGCTTTTTTATCTAAGAGCCTGTGTAAAGGCTCTGCTACTGATGCTTTGTGAGGTAGAAATGATGCATAAAAGTTCAATAATCCCAAAAAGGCTTGTAGCTCGGCTTTAGTGGTTGGTGTGGGTGCCTCATGAATTGCCTTGACCTTGGACACTAGGGGGTGAATGCCTGAGGCGTCAATTTTATAGCCCAGAAAGTCCACCTGTCTAGTGGAAATGGCACATTTCTCCTTTTTTAATTTGAGGCCATGCTGTCTGAACCTGTCTAACACTGCTCTGACTCTCTGGAAGAGTTGGGGTGTGTCCCTGGCCGAGACCAATATGTCGTCGAAGTAGGGTACTACGCCAGGGAGGCCCTGTGGTATACGCTCCATGAGGGATTGGAAGATGCCCGGGGCAACACTTACGCCAAACTAGAGACGCTTGCACCGGAATGCACCCCTGTGGGTCACAATGGTCTGCAGTTCGGCTGTTTGGTTGTCAACAGGGAACTGTTGATACGCTTGTGACATGTCCAATTTGGCAAAAATGTTGCCAGGCTCAAAGGTATGTAATAAATGTTGAATGACCGGTACTGGGTACGCGCTAACTTGTAGAAAGCGGTTGATTGTTGTTTGTAATCTGAACAAATTCTCAGGCTGCCATCCTTTTTAAGGGGTGTGACAATTGGCGTCTCCCATTTGGCGAAGTCTGTCGGCTCAATGACCCCTTGCTTTAACAATTTATCGAGCTCTGCGTCTAGTTTAGGCCGAATGGCGAATGGGACTCTGCGCGGTTTCAGCCGGACTGGAACCGCTTGGGGGTCAACTGCAAATGATATGGGGGTACCATTATAACACCCTAACTCATTGCTGAATACGTCTGAGTAGTCATTGAATAAGGAGTCAGTGTCAGAAGCTGAGACAGCATGGACTCCTGTTAACCCTAGGCCGAGGTGGGGGAACCAATCAAGCCCCAGGAGACTGGGGAGGTTGCCGTTAACTACCACTAGAGGCAGGTGGCCTTTGAAAGCTTTAAAATTAACAAGGAACTTGCCTTTGCCGAGTACTGGAATGTCTTTTCCCTGATAATCCCTCAAGGAGACCTGGCACTTCTGGAGCTGGTTTCTGGATAGCCTGGGCTGGATTCTCTTGAGGGTGCTCCAAGAGATGATTGAGAGCGCTGACCCCGTGTCAACCTCCATATGATGAGATTTACCTTCTAATAAAATGGAGAGTGTTATTTTACTAATAGAGTGACAGGTGTGGTTAGCATGGTAGCAAGTGTGACAATTTAGTACTTGCCTTTGGGACCCAGAATGGGAAAAAGAAGGAACCTTTTGTGCTGAGTTGTGCGCGGCCTGGCAGACTCTAGCGATGTGGCCTTTTTTGTGGCAATGGTTACAGATGGCACCTTTGAATTTGCACGTAGCTCTCGAGTGAGGTCCGCCACAGGATAGGCACAGGATGATGTGTTTGGGTGCGCTGTTGGTTTCTTGCCTGGCTCCTGCCTGTGGTTGTTTGGCATGGGTGAGGCGGTGGATGTCTGTTTGATCGTTAGGGTCATCTTCGTTGACTACCTCTTCTGAATGAACGGTGGCGCAGCTTTGTTTGGGAACAGGACCTTGAATTTCAGTGGCGGACTGGGTTGCCAGCTCTGCTGCCAAGGCTTCCTCGACGGCCTGGGATAGGTTGAGGTCCTTCCTGGCGAGTAGTCGCCTCTGGAGGTGAAGGTCTTTGACCCCGCAGACGAGCTGGTCAAGGAGCATGTCATCAAGATAGTTCCCGAACCCGCAGTGGAGGGCTGCAGTCCTCAAGGCGGCCATATATTGATTGACGGTTTCCTTTTCTGCTTGCTTCCTCATCCGGAAGGTGAAACGCCTCGCGATTTGTGAGGGTCTGGGGGAGTAATGGTTGGTGAGAATCTCTAGCAATTCTGCCCAGGGGACATTCTTTAACTCACGTGGAGCGACGAGTGCTGTGGCGGTATCAAAACGATGGCCCCGCAATAACTGAGAAAGAATGACTTTTTTCTGTGCTCCCCAGCATCAGCTAGACCGATAGCGTCGATGTAGTGGTTAAAACGATTCTTGTATGACTCCCATTTTTCTTCTTCCGGCTTGAACGGTGGGAAGGCTGGGTTGGAGTTCATGATGAGGACTCCTGCGTGATATGCTGTTGAGAAATCTCTCTGGGACAACAAAATGGCACTTGTGCTCTTGTCCGGCTAGTGACTACAGCTCTGGAGAGGCTCCACAGACCTCTCTGCTCTCTCTCTGGGCTACAATTTGGGGCTAAGCTGCAACCGCTGTTGGCAGCGTTTTGAAATTCGCGCTCCTGGAGAGCGTAGGCGGTGATGGCTTGCCGCCTCTGATAGCGCTTTGAATTTCACGCCTGCGTAAGTGTCAGTAGCTCGGAATAACAGCACCGCGCTGTATTCCGGCAAGAAATCCAAACGACAGCCGTTTGAATTTCGCGCTCTTTTTGTGCTGAGCGGCTGCGGCTCGCAGCGCTTCGCTTTCCCCTGTAGCTTGCTAACAAGCGGCTACAGACGCTATTACTTTCGCTCTTGCTGACCGAGCTCTCCGGCGGCGCGGCTGCGGCTCAGCGGTTTTAGTGATTTCAGCTGTTGCGAATTGCCTCTGGTAGCCATCCCACCTTCGTCGCCAGTGTTGTAGTTGAGCAATGAGAGGCTAGACCAGGGCTTGGATGCAACAAGACTTTATTGTAGCAATAAAGGACTGAACGTGTTAGCCCTGCCTGGAACAGGCTCACAGCGATCAGCGGCTGGCCGGACCCTGCAGCTGGCTTTTATAGCCGGCTGTCGAGGGAGGCCAGCCAATGAGGGGCAGCAAACGCCCCCGCAGCATGAACGGACCTGGGTGGGGACTTTGGCAAGTTCCAGGGACATAACACTTACAATCTAGGTTAGAGTGCAACTGGCACACAACACGAAGTTGCGCAAAGGTCCTCCCAGCCATTTTTCCCATCAAAGAGGAGGTGGCAAACTGGACAAAAAAAATTGCAGATTGGCTCCAGCGATGGTTGCTGAATGTTATGCTGACTCAATGAGTTTCTATAACAAGCGTCCCTTCGGATTTTGCTGAAATATTTTGTCACATTCAACCTCCTACTTCCCATTAAAACTGATAGCTGATATATTAAAAGGAAGGCGAAATAAATTGTATTATAGAAATATATTTTATTTCAATTTCCACTCTTCTTCAATATTTTAAAAGGAAAATAAACCACTGTAAATCAATCAATTTTGAGGAAAGAAGCAGTATGCTTCTAGCCATTATATTTATGGATTGTAAGAGCCCCTTGCTTTTTAGAGGAACTGTGTGAGATGAAACAATGCCAGAGATGTTTAGTTTCACCAAAGGAAGACCAAGAGATAATCTGATCAGCTCAGCTAAGAATCTTTCTTAAGATTTACTTTTTGGCACAATGAACAGTGAAAGGGGTTTATTTCACTGATTTTAAGTTTTGATGTTTTTATGTATTAACTGTATATGTAATGATAAGCTGACCAGAGTTACCCTATGATAAGGGGGACAGTCAGTAAATTTATCTATTTATCTATCAATCAATAAACAAACAAACAAACAAACAAACAAATCTCCCATTTTATTGCATCTGTAGATGCCTGGTTAGCACTTGTATTTTGGGTGATAAGAATGGACTACAGGAACCTTTGCAGATTTTATGTGCTGATTTTCTAGATATTTGTTGAATGAAAAATGTTCCAATCTACTCAGAATTGGACTCTAGCTGAGAAGGTCCTTTCGAATTGATTGAATCATGATCTTGCATCGTTATCTGGGAAGGGTTTCATTTGGTCAGTCCTGTGGAAGTGGACTGGGCCCGTGGGGCTGTGAATTCCACCACGTGTGAATTCCACCCCCTGGAATTAGATCCATCTCTGTTCTGGCTGGTCAAGACCTTTGAGGAGATCACATGTACTTGGATCCAAGTTGTAGTGAAAGCTTCTTTGCAAAAGGGGATCATTTTACTTTCTTTGAAAGATCTGTTGATCTATCCCTTCCTTAAGCAAACATCTTTATATCCAACAGTACTGGACAAGACAGGATGAAGATAATTGCGTCCCAGCTTCAAGGGCTCTGAAGTAGTTTATCTGAACTCTTTCCATTCAGGATCCAAGCCTGGTTATAATACTAAAATAGTCCTGGTTGTGCTTGGGAATTTCAGGATATGGCTAGGCCATCTATTTTTGCCCTCATAGATCTCTTAGCAGCTTTAAATAACAAAGTTTAGTATCCTTCTGGATTGATTCCTGATCTGGTTCCAGTTTTATGATGGGTCTCCTCTTTCCCCAAAGGCTGGTTACATTTGGGGGTGGTGATGGAGAGGAGATGTCTACCTCTAGACCTCTGCTTTGTGGGGGTGCCTCAAGATTTAACTCTCTCTCCTTTCCTATTTAACATCTACACGAAAATGCTGAACGGGGACATCTATTGGCAGATATATATCTCTACTCTGAGCTTTACAAGTGATGTTGGCAAGGTGTTTATCCCTCTGCAGTGGAGGCAGAGGGAGCTCTGTATAGGAACGAACAATTCATATCCTAATCTTACCGGAAACGAATGTTTCTCAGGTGTTGGGTTTCTTGGTTGTGGAGCTGTTACATCTACACTGTACATTACACCAGATGGCGCTTCCCCAGATAAACTTGGTAGGCAATCTGGGATCCCTAAGACATAACTTTGGCTTGTAAAGCAGGTGAGGCTAGGAGGGATTTTCACAAGCTCATCTTTTGTACACTTTAGTTGCTTCCATTCGGATAAATTCAGTGCACTGTACATGGGATGTCCTTGACAAGAATTTGGAAGTTTCAACTGGTCTAGAATTATTTTCCAAAGCACCAGAGGGCAGGACAAGAAACAATGGATGGAAACTAACCAAGGAGAGAAGTAAATTGGAATGAAGGAGAAACTTCCTAACAGCGGGGACAATTAACCAGTGGAACAGCTTGCCTTCAGAAGTTGTGGATGCTTCATCACTGGAGGTTTTTAAGAAGAGACTAGACAGTCTCTTGCCTGAAATGGTATAGGGTCTCCTGCTTGAGCAGGGGGTTGGACTAGAAGACCTCCAAGGTCCCTTCCAGTTCTATTCTGATTGATTGATAGAATATAGTGGTCTGTATGATACTGATATTGAGTGCACTTTCATTTGCCTGTGTAATACTGCAGGCAGGAAACTTCCACTTGTAATACAAGATGCTAATTATCAGTTTTCAGCTGCACATGGCACGTTATTTGCAAGACTGCCTGTCTCCCATAGTTTCTGCCTGCCACACCAGATCTGACAGAATGGTCATGCTTCAGGCCCCAGAGTGAAACCCATCCACGCCCCACAATCTTGTGGGACTAAGGAGTTGTTCCTTCTATGACATGGTGCCCATCCTATGACACAATCTTCTGGGAGATCTGGATGGCTTGGCTGTTTGCATTTATTGTAGTTGCTTTTAATTACATATTTCATTCTATTTTATTGTGGTTTTGTATAGCTAGCCACCTAAGGGTTATTTGCTTATCTCTAAAGAAAGAAATCAAAATGATAAGGATAGCCCTGACATGCAGCATAAATTGGGCTGAAATTTCCCTTTGTCCAAGAGATTCTCTTGATCTCATGGCAATCAAACAAGTGTTTAATATTTAATATTGTTATTAAATATGACATTTAGCCTCCAAATTTATGCAGGAATACATGGTTATGTATTTTTATTATTGCGTATAGCATCAAGGAATTTCATGCCACTTTAGATAACATGCAATTAATATTCATGAATGGAAAGAGGTATATGTCTTTGTAGGTGAAAGCTCTGAGTGAATTTTCTTAGCAACAAACAGGGCTCTACCAAGAATTTCTGAAAGAGGAATAACATTTGAGATATTCCACTATATAGTTTTAGGGGACATGCTTATTCTTTGACCACAACACAAATAGCCAGCTACGTTTGCTTCCTTCTCATTTTGCTCCTTGCTCTTTTCTGGCAGCACACAGTCTTTCCACAGCCATGTTTTTAAGACTCCCAGACATCCCCAGGGATTGTTAGAAGGTTGCAATTTCCCTCCCATTTTCAGCCTTATTTAGTTTTTAATTTTAGAGCGGAGAAGAAGAAAAGATCCATGGCAATGCAATCAGGGCTGATGCTGTGCTCCTATATTTACCACCTATAGTACACATGTACATACAATTTCAGCTGGCAGAAAGTGCTGCCTTACAGTGTAGGAAGATAGCAGTTATTTGATAATGTAGCTCATGCTTGTTCTACAATGACTCTGATCAAAGTTGAAGAGCGATGAGTGCTCCTCCAGCTGTCTCTGGAAGTCTCAGCCTGTAGATCTGCCAGCAACTGATAATTAGCCCCTTGTGACGCTTCATAGCAAAATGTGTGTGTTCAAAATTGTAGGGTTTTCGGGGGGTGGGGGATATTCCTATATGAGAAGGGAAAATGGTGGGAAGAAAGCATCTGACCGAAGAAAAATGAAGCTGAGGAGAAACAGTCTCCCTATGAAATTTCCCATCCTTATCTTTACACTCCTATCATGATATCACATGTTGCTTTATCCAATTGCAGCAGCTCAAAAAGAAAAAGGGCCACATTTTCCAGAAAGATGGATTTCAGTTGCAACTTTCTCCCAGCAGAGCTTTGCAGTGTACCTTAAAGCCTTTTGTATGGCACAAAATGTGGGAGCTACATCTATGTATACATACATTCATACATGTAGGAGCTATATAAAGCTCCTACAGAAAAAAAAAAATCTGTTTGTCCTTGAAATGGCAAAGAAGGATCTTTCTGTTATTGAAATGTTGCTGTTTTTGCTCCCTTGATTGTAATATTTGGTATGTGTTAGATATTTGCATGAGAGGTTTTGATTGGCCAGGAGCGACCAGGAAGTTTAAAGAGCATCACTGGCTGGACCGCAGCAGCCGGGAAAAGAGCTGCCCAGCTGTTCTTTGTTCTGAACCATGCGAAAAAAGTGAATGACTCGCCTCCCCGTCTTCTCTTACCCATGATCTAACACTGGCGACGAAGGTGGGATCCTGAGAGAAGCGGGATTGCGGAAATAGGGTGAGGTACCGGACAAATTCCATGATGGCCAGAAACAACATGCCACCCCCCACCAATCGATCCAACCAGAGAAGACGGGGAATCGTACATCGATCAGTTCCAGATGTTCTTGGAAAGCAGTGTCCTGGTAAATATTATGGAGTTGAGGAAGAGAGCAGTATTCCCCACGCATTGTGGCCCCGACATTTTTAAAATGGCAAAAGCCCTCGCAGCCCCCACCGATATAAAGACAACGGCTTGGCCAAATTTAGAGAAACTGTTGAGAGCCCATTATACCCCCCATTTCCTGCCTTGTAAGGAGACACGAATTCTACAAGAGAGATCAAAAGGAAGGGGAAAGCATCAGTGATTTTGTGGCAACAGTAAGGAAAATTGAGGGGGCGTGCGAATTCTTAAACAAAGACGAGGCTATGAGAGACCTTGTGGTTTTGGGGTTGAGAGACCTAATGCTGCAGAGCCATCTCCTAACCAAACCAAAAATAACATTAAAAGAGGCCATTGAGGAAGCAGCATCCACGGAGGCTCCCCAAAAGTCTGCAGCGGCCATGCAGAAGATGAATAAGGCAGCACAGCCCCCCACCCCCAAAAAAAGATATTGCTGCCATACACCACGAGGACCTGGAGTCGGAGTCGGGGTCTACTGAGGAAGAAGAAGTAAATCAACTTCGATCCAAAAGGCAGGCGAAGAGCAGGGACAATAAACAAAAAGAATTCTGGTGTATGGGATGTGAAGGAAATTACCATAGATCAGAATGCCGGTTCCACAATGCTATTTGCCAATGTTGCGAGAGAAGGGGGCACATAGCAAGAGCATGCTGAGCATATAAACTTACCCAGAGAAGACAAAGGAAAAGCTCTCCCTTCCTGAGATGGTGGGAAAATCAAACTGAGAACCGAAGGCATGGTTCTCCTCCTCCCCCCTGAAATGGCTAGAAAATCAAGAAGCCAGAGGAACCAGGAGTTCAACACAAAAAGAGGCGAAACGCACCAGACCGTGATCGTAGGACATTCCAGCACATCTAATGCGAGGAAAGTGAACGTGCAGATAGCGATAGAAGGTGAAGCTTGTGAGATGGAGCTGGATTCTGGATCCATTCTATCAATGGTATCGTGGGATACCTTCCAAAGAATAATTCTGCATTTTACGAAGACTCAACTGAGAGAACAAAAAATAATCCTAAAGGATTACCAAGGAAACAGGATTCCTGCCATAGGCAGAGGCAAATTCAGAGTAACATTTAAAAACTGCTCTGAAATCCTGCCACTAACTGTGGTTGACCAGGACAGACCGAGCCTCCTGGGGCTGGAATGGTTCGAACCACTAGGAATTGAATTCACAGGCATCAATAATATCATGGACAGCAAGTGGGAAAACAAACTGATGGAGGACTTCAAGGAGGTGTTCGACAACAAATTAGGCAAGTACTTGGGGTCACCCATTTCTTTTGATCTAGATCCCAATATAGCCCCAATCCAACTTAAGGCAAGGCAGGTTCCGTTTGCACTTAAGCCAAAAATAGATGAGTAACTAGATAAGCTCATTGCACAGGGAATCTTAAAACCCACAGATCACGCAAAATGGGAAACCCCAATAGTGACCCCCATAAAGCCAGATGGGTCAGTGCGCATCTGTGCTGATTACCGGGGCACTTTGAATAGAGCATTACAACAAAGTGCTTACCCCGTGCCAGTGGTACAACACACTCATTGGGTCGTGGAAAAATATTTGCAAAATTAGACCTTGCACAAGCCTATCAGTAATTGCTGGTAGACGCTGAAACAGCAGAAGCACAGACTATTGTCACACACAGAGGGGCTTTTAAATGTAACCATTTGCAATTTGGGGTTAGTGTGGCCCCGGGACTGTTTCAAAGCCTCATGAAGCAATTACTACATGGAGTCAAGGGGCTGCTGCCATATTTTGATGATGTCCTCATTTCAGCAGAGGACAAAGAGCAGTTACTAAAATGCTTAAGGGAAGTCCGAAGCCATTTCAAGGATGTGGGGCTTAAAATAATGAAAGAAAAATGCCAATTAGCAGCCACCGAAGTAGAATTCCTGGGATTCTTAATAGACAAAGATGGCATCCACCCCACAGACAGTAAGACAAAGGCAATAAAGGATGCACCTGGACCAAGCGGAAAAATGGAACTACAGGAATTCCTGGGATTAATTAACTTTTACCATATTTTCTTACCCTATAAGGCACCTGTGGCGGAACCCCTACACAGACTGCTTGATAAAAACACAGCATGGGTGTGGGGGCAGGAGGAAGAGAATGCATTTAATAGAATTAAGAACTTGATCATATCAGGACGTGTATTAATTCAATACACCGAGACTTTACCCATTACACTGACTTGCGATGCTTTACCATATGGAGTGACACTGTCCTCAGCCACATTTTGCCAAACAGAAAGGAAGCCACAATTGCATTTTATTCAAAAACATTATCGAAACCGGAATGAAATTATAGCTAATTAGATAAAGAAGCATTAGCTGCAGTTATAGGAATTAAACGATTCCACAAATATATATATGGAAGAAAATTTATGCTAATAACCAACCACAAACCACTGTTGGGCATTATCGCAGAGGATAGACCCACACCAAATATTGTATCCCCCAGAATGACCCGCTGGATAGAATTCTTATCTTCATATAGCTACAACCTAATCCACAAACTGGGAAATCAACCATGCTGATGCTATAAGCCGATGCCCCTTGCCTACAGAGGATGAAGATCCAGCACCAGAGACTACTACCTTCCTGATAGAGACATTACATCGAAATCCTATAAATGCAGCAGACATCGCAAGAGCAATAGCTAAAGACAGAACTCTGGCATGCATTTTAAACTGGATAGGGAGGGGGTGGCCAGCGAAGGACATAGATGAACAAATGCAACCTTTCAAAACAAGACAAACTGAACTCTCCGTATTGAAGGGTTGCATACTATGGGGGATCGGGTAATAATTCCGGACACTTTGAAAGATGAGATACTGGACATGTTGCATGAGGGACACCCAGGAATTGTTAAAATGAAGTCGTTAGCAAGGAGCTATGTATGGTGGCCAGGGATGGATAAGGAGATAGAAAGGTGGATTGCAGCCTGCCAGAACTGTCAGGAGATCCGGCCAGCCCCACCTGTAGCCCCCACACATGAAGGGAACAACCAAGAGGACCATGGTCCAGGATACACTTAGATTTTGCAGGACCAATAAGGGGAAATACATTTCTAATAATAGTGGACGCATTCTCAAAGTGGTTGGAAGTTAGCATTATGCAATCCACAACGACAGAGGCAGTAATAAGAGTATTAAGAAAATTATTCGCTACACACGGTTTTCCAGATGTTCTAGTCTCTGACAATGGTCCGCAATTCACAGCTACACAGTTTGAGGGATTCTTGGTGCAAAATGGCATACGACATGCCCTTTTTTAGTGCCTGGACATCCGTCCATGAATGGGTTGGCAGAACAAATGGTAAGATACACAAAAGAGACACTTCAGAAGCTAGGGCTGGGGGATGTACAAGCAAAAATAGACAGAATATTGAGCATACAGCACGTAACACTGAGTGCATCTACAAACAGAAGCCCCACCGAACTACTAATGGGAAGGAAGTTAAGATCTCAATTAGATAGAGTGCACCCAAATTACACACCAGAAAAACCACTAGACTCAGCAACCACATGCAGGAACTTCCAAATGGGGGACCCAGTCTACGCTATAAATTTAACAGTGGACCCATTATGGGTACCAGCAACAGTGATTCAAATAACAGGGCCCCGTTCATACAGAGTAGAAACAACTGATGGAAAAAATTGGAGAAGGCACATTGACCAGCTAAGGACCCGGGGAATAAAAGGAATAACCAGAGAGGGAGCGGGAGACCCTTCACAAAAGAATAACAAGAATGGGGAAGAGAAGAGAAGCCCCATCCATTCAGAACAAACACGAAACAACGCAAAACAGGCCCTAACAACTACAAGGCCACCACATGGTCAAAACTTAAGAATAGCTCCGAGTGCACCAGAAGGGAATCACAAAAAATCACACTTACCAGATTTGCAGAAACCATCTAGGGAGAAAGGAGAAAGGGCAGCATCTAGCGGGGATAAAAGTTTCCAGGAAAGGTAGTTTCCAGGAGGTTCCACAGGAGGGAACTGGAGAGGCAAAGAACCCCTCTGAACAGCTCAAAGACCAACCCATGACTAAGCTGCACAGGTCCAGTTGCACCCTTTAACGCCCCACCTACTTACGTGACTACATACAGTAGGTGGGACGGGATTGGGTGAGCCGGACCAAGAGGAGAGAGGTGTTAGATATTTGCATTAGAGGTTTTGATTGGCCTGGAGCAACGGCAGGAAATTTAAAGAGCTGTCACTGGCTGAAGCCTCAGCAGCCTGGGAGTAAAAAGAGCTGCCGCAGCCGCTGTTCTTTGTTCTGAACCATGCGAATAAAAAGTGAATAGACTCAGAGCCTCCCGTGTCTTCTCTTACCCATGATCTAACAGTGTGTGTGTGTGTGTGTGTGTGTGTGTGTGTAAATATATGTATACATTTGTATTTGTGTTTCATCGATCCAAAAAGTGGACCCTGCACCTGTGGGTATAATGCTAGGAAGATGATGTTGATATTGTTTGATGATGATGATTTGTATATCACCTATGTGCTAAGGATATTTTATGAGCCATGGTGGTGCTGTGGTTAGAATGCAGTATTGCAGGCTAACTCTGCTGGCTGCCAGCTGCGCAATCCTGACCGGCTCAAGGTTGACTCAGCATTCCATCTTTCTGAGGTCAATAAAATGAAGATGCCCCCAAAACTCTCTACAGCCCTCCACTTAGAGAGGGCTGTAAAGCACTATGAAGCAACATATAAGTCTGAGGACTATTGCTAATTCTAAGCCCAGAGATGGTATTCAGCAGGTTCTGAGCAGTTCTGGAGAACCAGTAGTGGAAATTTTGAGTAGTTTGGAGAACTGGCAAATACCACCTCTGACCAGCCCTGCCCCATCTATTCTCTGCCTCCCGAGTCCCAGCTGATCATCTGGGTCTTCTTTCGTTGCCCTGCACAGGAGAATGGAACTGGAAAGCAGCTTAGTGGGGTGGGGAGGGAATGGGATTTTGCAGTAACCTTCCCCCAGGAGTGGAGGGAATGGATATTTTACAGTATCCTTCCCTTGCCATGCCCACCAAGCCACACCCACCAAGCCATGCGCACAGAACAGGTAGTAAAAAATTTGAATCCCACCACTGTCTAAGCCCACAATATAACCTGATTCCTGCTTTTTTTTTTTTTCCCCTCTCCAAGCTTCTATACCACCGTCATGATTTTTTTCTCTTCCTCCCTTGATGCTTTTATTCGGTATTTTTTTTAATGAAGCACAATATAATCTGTCCACACTTTCTAAGAACAAATAAAAGTGAAGGTAATAGTAAAGTTTTAAGGAGAAATATTAAAGAGGTTTGTGGCATCTTAAACATAAACATATTTATTATGGCTTAAGCTTTGTGGAATAAGGCTATTCAAATTGCTCCCATGTAAGTGAACTTAATTTTCCATTAAACCAACTTGCAGTGGCTGGCACATCTGTCATACTGCTGTCCATTACAATGTGCTGAACCAGCCGATCCGGGAGCTGATCATTTAAAACTCATAAGTACTAATATTTAAGTTCCAGCTTTCATATTGTTGCTTCCTACCAGTGAGGAAGAGAGGATTTGTTACAGAAAACAGCTGAATCTGCAAAACAGCTGCATGGATAAATGAGAACCATCGCTCAGCATTAGAACACAGGTTCTGTGTGCAAAAGGTCATACGTTTCATCCTCATGGTTTTCAGGTAAGGTTAAGCAACATTTTTGAAAACTGCTGCAAGTCAGGGCAAACTTCATTGGACTAGATCAGGGGTGTCAAACTCAAGGCCTGCAAGCTGGATCCCTAGGGCTGCCTTGGAAACAGCAAAGGACCAGCCCACGGTGCCTCTGACAGAGAAAATGAAGCTCAGGGAGGGCCATGTGCGACCCTCCCCAGGTCAGTTTTTGCTGGCAGACGGTTGCAGGAAGCCATCACAACCTAAAATGGAGTTTGCAATGGCTGCACACGGCCCTACCAAGCTCCGTTTTTCCTGGCAGAGGATTGCAGGAAGCCATCACAGCCAAAAACAAAACTTGGGAGCCTATTTTCACTAGCAGGCACTTGCTTAGGCCACCATGGGTGTCCCCGACAGAAGTGACATCAAGGTGGCCATGCCCCCTGGCCATACCCACCCCAGTTCCCCGAGGTCAAACACAACCCTAATGCGGCCCTCAATGAAATCAAGTTTGACACCCCTGGACTACATGGAACAAAAATCTGACTCAGAATAAAGCTGATGTCCATATTATTATGAACTAGTAGATTTGGGATAAAAATTGGGGCACTCCAGAAATTGCTGCACAGAGAGTCAGGCAGAGCATCTGCTTGCCTTTGAGCTACATATAATAATATATAATCTTTTTTTAAAAAAAATACAGGGTAAACCCATTCAAGGTATGCATGCAGTAATTTTGATATTTTTAAAAGAACTTTGGAAAAATAACATTTTTCATTGTGCCCTTTACAGCGCTAATTATAACCCTATTAAAAGAGCCCAACATAGGTAAAAATCAATATTAACTCCATTCATTGAAATAAAATAGGGAGTTTTTAAACAGGTTCTCTGAATCCTGTGATCATCTCAGACTTCCAGTGTTGTTCTAATTATAGGTTATTCAGTTATTTGTGAAGCCCTTAAATAAATTTTACCTAGGACCAACTATTCTATCAAGACATGGAATACTGTGAGTCACACATCATTTTCCCTATTACATCACTTTCATGTAAAGTTAAAAGCTTTCTCGAATGGAGTCCTAGAAGCCCCTGGCTTCTTTGATAAACCCATGCAATTTTATTGGCAACAAATGGAAGTGGCTTTTCATTGCTTCTACCAGGATGTTACACACACACAATAACAAAGCTGGAAGGGACCTTGGAGATCCCATCCTAGTATCAATAAGGTCTAATCTTGCTTAATTCCCAAGCCTACTGTAGACAAGATCGATCAGGGTTTGAAGCTATAACAATCATTTAAAAGAACATTGGACGGTTTGGAAGTAAAACACATACTGGGTAGGATCATTACTGTGTAATCTTTTTTGCTCACTCCATCTGCTGTTACTGTATGTTACTATCTCAACATGCTTAAATAGTGATAAATCATGCCTACTATCATATCTTTGGGTGTGTGTGGGGGGGAGAAAAGGTCTCTTTTAGGCTCAGAATCAAGATCTCTGACTTAATGAACTCTCTTCAGGTTATCTAAGTCATGGGCCCGATGTGTCATGTGCTGGCTACTCCCGTGCCCGGTTTAGCAAAGGGGGAAAAAGTCCTGATGCCATGTGATGCCGCCATGACAACGTGAATTTGACACCCTTGATCTAAGGTGTTCACTAAGTTCATACCCATGACAGATTTTTCATGAATGATGCTAACATCCATTATTCATTGTTGATTTTTCTACCATCTGCTCTTTTGCCAAAGCACAGTCCCAGAGTCGTTAATAAATATCATTAATAAGACAATCCTTGCCTTCAGATTTACAATCCAAAATACAGTACACACCAAAGGAACAGGTTGTGCACAAAGAGAAAAGAAATCAGGCTTTTCTTCATTTGACATTCTTAATTTGAATGACCAGGTGAACAATTTATGTCACCAGAACGGCAGCTGTTTGGGAACAGACAGTGACAACTTCTTTCTCCACTAGGTAGTGGAATAAACTTGCTTCTCTTCTCACGATCTCTTTTATCTTCACCATTGATCTTCTACCCACACATCCCAGTGAAATGAATGAATTGATTGAATGACTGAGAAGAGCTCTAATCAAAATTTGTTATTGAAGCCTCACTGGTTTCAAAATGCATTAGCAGCAAAACAAAAAACAAAAAAAAAGCAAGATAAAAGAGCAAAACTTGCTTTCCTGCTTGATTCCTATCTGTAGAGTCTGATAACTGAACCTTTGTGCATGAGCAGAGCAACCCTAACTGGAGTGAGTGGAAACAGTGGGGCAGATGACCTGTGGGTCTTGCTGGCTAGGGCAAAATGCTGGAACGGTTTTTCTTCTTCTTTTCCTTGGGATCCTATCCTTCAAGTTTGGATCCACTAGAATGCCCCCATCTCCACTATGTCTATTTGATTACACCTACAAATCATGCTGCTAGCTTGTGAATGCTCCCTCCCACTGCTGCCAATGAGCCCCGCTGTGCCAGTTAAGAATTACTTTTTCCGTTTCCAAGTTGGAGCCAACCTGTTGATGCGCCCCTTGCATGTACAACTAATGATTTTAAAAGAAACAAAAAAAGTAAGCAAAGGCGATAAATGCAGACATCATTTTAAAGTCAATTCAGAGATGACCTCTTCCCACATGGAGATAATTTTGGTGGATGTGGACATACTCCATCATCTAAAAATGCATGTGAGTCAATTGTATCTTGATTTTAAGCTCCGGCATTTTAAATTTTGACAATATTTTGATCGTTTATTATTTTAATCGGCAAAGAAGTATTTTGGTTTTGTAACCCAGTATTCTCAAATCAAAAACCACATAACAGAGTGAGTTCCCATTACTTGTCCTAGCTTCTGCCAACCTAGCATTTCGAAAGCATGTAAAAATGCAAGTAGAAAAATAGGGACCATTTTGGTGTGAAGGTAACAGCGTTCCGTGAACCTTCGGCATTTAGTCATGCCGACTACAGGACTACAGAGATGTCTTTGGACAGCGCTGGCTCTTCAGCTTTGCAATGGAGACGAGCACTGGCCCCTAGAGCCAAAAACGACTAGTATGTATGTGTGGGGGGAACCTTTACCTTATTCTCAAATCATGTCTATGAACTCATTTCATTTTAAATGTTAAAAGAAAGCATGTTTGTTTTTGTGGCCTATGCCACAAAAACAAACATGCCTTCTTTTATCCCATTTTTAAGAAAACAATTCTATTGTGCTTTCAGAGATACTGTAGAAATGATATTGCCCCCGGGCATACTTTATTTTGTTGACAAGTTATTATCCCAAGCAGTTCCCTCTTATTTCGATAGCAGTGGAACAGCAACCTTTCTAAATTGCCTTGATATTTCATCGACAGAAAGCATTATAGCTTTTACTGATCACTGTCATGAACATCATACATTTCACACCCTCTTCAATATGAACACTTCAGAACAGATTGGTTCATTTTCTTGGACTGCATCCTAAGTCCATTTTCACTAGCTGTATTTTCAATATAGGGGGCAAAGACAGATTGGAATAGACTGCACAGCTTGGGAGCAAACACGTCCACTGAGGACAGGTGCATTACTCCTCATTCCACATACTCTTAGTTTATTTTTTTATTTTTATCACTAGATTTATAGCCCCCTTTATTTTCTACAATACAAAGAAGCATCTATAATGTTCTCACCCATTCTCCTGGCAATAGCTGTATGAAATTACTTGGACTGCGAAAGAATAACCAAAGTCACACAGCTGCCTGTCATGCCTAAAGGAGAGAACTCATGGTAACCTGTTTTCCAGACCAGCACTTTAACCATTATATGAACTTGCTGACCTCATTATAAATTATTGTGAATTGATTGAATATTAAGTTCCCCATGCATACAATGTCCACCTGTGACACTGAAACCATTTGTCATTTATGCAGTTATTGCTACAGGGTAATTCTGAGTGCTGATTGTATTTTTATCTGAAGGAAAACACATTGGGAGAACTTTGCCTTATGGGGAGGCAAAAGAAACCCTCCTTAAATCAGAAGTAGCAAGCCAGTTACTGTCCAGATATTGTTGGATATGCTGAATGGGACTGATAGAAATAAGCCACAGGTCCCTCAGTCCTCACTTAACAATGAGTGGTTGCTACTGAAGACTGTTCAAAAGCCACAGTTCAATCCTTGTCCTCCTAAAACCACTCAAAAGCCCCAGAAGAGCTGAACTGAAGAAGCTTCTTCAGTCTGAAGAAGTGAACTGAAGAAGCTTCTTGGATGAGAAGTGAAACATTTTCAAAGAAAAACAAGAAAGTCCAGTTGCTTCTTGAAAAAGCACCTTTGGGACAGCTGTGACCTGAATGACTGAGAATCTCCACAGACAACACCGCTCAAAAGTTGAACTGGTCCAGAAAGCAGCCATGTGTGCAGTAACGGGCATGCTTTGAAGTCCCTATGTGATAAATCCTGCTTCATAAGTTGCACTGGTTGCCAGTTTGCTTCTAGGTAGAATTTATTTGCTGGCTGGGACCTATAAAACCCTATGGGGTCTGATTCCTTGAAGAACACCCATCTCCTATGGTTTGCTCTGACAGGATCAGCAGTGCGATTCAAAATAAAATTACTACCGGTTCTATGGGTGTGGCTTTGTGGGCATGGTGTGGCTTGGTGGATGTGGCAGGGAAAGGTTACTGCAAAATCCCCATTCCCTCCCCACTCCTGGGGGAAGGTTACTGCAAAATCCTATTCCCTCCCTACCCCACTAAATTGCTTTCCAGTTCCGTTCTCCTGTGCAGGGTAACAAAAGAAGACCCAGCCAATCAGCTGGGACTAGGAGGAAGAGAATAAATAAGAGCAGGGCCAGTCAGAGATGGTATTTGCTGGTTCTCCAAACTACTCAAATTTTCTGCTACTAGTTCTTCAGAACTGGTCAGAACCAGCTGAATACCACCTCTGCTCTCGATCCCTTTGACCAAACAGGGGTCAAAGACCCTGGGACCTGCCCTCTAGAATGAGACTCACCCTTATCCTAAAATCCCAGTGACTCCCACCCAGATAACATTCCTTAAAGACCTGACTTTTATCCAAGGATCTGCAGCAGACCAGGGTGTCTGGAGCTCTTAGCTGGGCATGGAGTATACCTTTTGTTTACTGTTTCCTATCTGGGCTCTACTTTTATTTTATTTTTTTTATTTTGTTCATATACTTTGAGCTCAGCTAGGTAGACAAGACAAAGAAATCAACACCACAAAACTACAGGTAGTCCTCAACAATTCATTTAGTGACCATTCAAAGTTACAACAGCACTGAAAAAGGTGGCTTATGACCATTTTTCACAATTATGACTGTTATATCTGGACACTATATTTGGACTACAAAAACGATCCTTTCAGTGTTTGCTCTCAGGATTTAGTGCTGTCTGACAGGAGAAGCCAAGGTCATTTATTCTCTCTTATTCTTTGGCCAGCAAGTAAAAGCATTTTTACTTAAGTAGACTTTTGACACCATAGCAGATGTTTACCAAATGGGCTTTTAAAATATGTTTCAGTAAACCCTTAAGGCATTGTTTTAACTATACTTCATTTATATCACGTTCATTTATTATCTGCCTTCCATTGGGAGAAGGGAGGGATATCAATCCAGGTATTCCTCAACTTACAACCATTTGTTTAGTGACCATTCAAAGTTACAATGGCACTGTAAAAAGTAACTTATGGCCATTTTTCACATTTATGACCATTGCAGCATCCCCATGGTCACATGATTTATATTTGGATGCTTGGCAGCTAACTCATGTTTCTGATGGTTGCAGTGATCATATGATTCCCCTTTTGCAGACCTTCTGACAAGCAAAGTGAATGGGAAACCAGATTCACTTAGCAACCGTGTTACTGATTTAAGAACTGCAGCAATTTGCTTAACAAATGTGGTGTTAAAAGTCATAAGATTGGACAAAATCCACAAATTTCTCACTTAGCAACTTAAATTTTGGGCTCAATTGTGGTATTAAGTTGAGGACCACCTGAACTTTTTCTTGAGATTAGCTATGATAACAGAATCTTGTCAGTTTGATTCTCCCCTTTCTTGTACTTCAGTGAATTAGGAACTCATCCGCCTGAGCTGCTTCTAAATATCATCCTGTTTCAGTGCCTTTTGCCTAGGCATGGCTTCTGCATATCTGTGCTAAGATCATATTCTTTACCCTCCATACCGAGCCACCCAGAGTTGATTTGGAGTTAAGGAGTGCTTAAATTAAACTAACTAATTAACTAACTAACAAAAGAAAGGAAGGAAGGAAGGAAGGAAGGAAGGAAGGAAGGAAGGAAGGAAAAGAAAAAAAGAGAAAGTCAGAAAGTCAGAAAGATGAAAGACAGAAAGAAAGAAAGAAAGAAAGAAAGAAAGAAAGAAAGAAAGAAAGAAAGAAAGAAAGAAAGAAAAAGAAAGTGAATGGAGTTATCATAGCTCAGTGGAAGCACTTAATATGGCTTTTCAAAATGGATTCAGTTAAACCTCTGATAGTGATGGTAAATCTTTGGGCTCAATGCGACAAAGATTTATTTTTTTAAAAAATTATATGGTCTGGTTTTTTGTTATCTTTAGGCAGTGTTCTCTTTCTGTTGACAGGCCATGGGCCAATAATCTGGATCACATAAGGCCTTCATTTTTAACTTTGGAGAATGCTTTTCTGTGGTCTCTATAGCCTCCAAAAAATCTGTAGGAGTAGGAGCCCCAGAACATGGGTGTGGAATCAAAAAGGGAATTGGCCTAGAAACTCTATGGAGTCACGAACGGACCAAGTTGAACTCCTCTTGAATTTCGTTGGCCCTTATCAAGATAGTGCTAATGGTTAGTTGAGTAGATTCCTATGCATAATCATGGTGGAATTTAATTGGAACTTCACATGTAGTCCTGATCTTTTGTGCCTGTCAAAACCACATGAAAGCCTGCCCTGTCCTCACATATTTTTGGAATCTCCAGAAGTCATGTAAGAGCACAGCCCTCTCACATAATTTCTGAAGGGTCCTGAGACTTTATGCTAAAGTCTCTGAAAATTATGCTAAAATGGCACCTACTTTCAAGAATAGCTATTGTCAGGTATTGCTGAATGCTGCTCTAAATGAAAGAAAAAAACAGGTTGCAAATATTGTGAAAAGCTGTTGCCTGGGTAGGCCTCTGTGAATCAGATAAAATCTAATTTGAATCGTCTATTTTATTTGTAAAATCAATCAATTTGACTTGACAATATCAATTGATTTGGAAAATAGATCTAATTTAATTTTGATGTTCAAATCAAATCTAATTGAGTCAATTTGATTTAGAAAATTAGTATTTTTTTTAAAAAAAGTTGTTTCTATGTGTATGTAAAAGGGTTTCTATGTATACATAAATGATTTGGAGCCATTTGATTCAAGTCAACAGTTTCAATCAACTTTCTCATTTGATTCAGAAAATTGGTTTGACTCAAAGATGCAGTCTAATTGACTCCAAATTGAATGTCTAAATTGAATATTTGTATAGCTCTATAAAATTACTATGAGATGGGCAATGTTTGAATAATCATGGTCTTAGTCATGGGAACAAGAGCAAGAGCTTCTTATCCTCATCCTTAACTCCTCCAAATTCTGCAAAATGAGCCCCTGTTAGTAGCACATTTTCAGGCTGCTTGGGGTCACAAATGGTTACTGGGAAGCACATAAAGTCCATGGTCTATAAACTGCCCACTCCTGCATTAGCAGTGTATTAAACCATTTCAAGTGTCACTAATTTTCTGAGACAATGAATGGACTGGGTTAGACCTATACATCTTGATTATTATGTACCTCTCCTCTCTTGTTTAAGTGTCATCATGTACCTTTCTAGCAGTATAAGTTGTCCTTCTGTCAAAACTCATTAAGATTATCTTCAGATTCTATTTTGGATCCCTAAAGATGCAAGTAGGCTATATAATGTTTTTTTTCAGCTATTATGATGCAGGATCCAATCTGAATTGGTAATTGGGACCAGAGTTTTAACCTTACAAGCTTTTGGACTTGTACTGGAGCCCATATTCAGGGAATTTCTTTCTGTCCAGAAAGTATGCACTGGGCTGTTCCATGTGTAGTACGCAGTGTTGGGATTCAAATTATTTTTACTATGGGTTCTGTGGGCATGGCTTGGTGGGCTTGGCAGGGGAAGGATACTGTAAAATCTCCAGTCAGGGGTGGTATTTGCCGGTTCTCTGAACTACTCAAAATTTTTGCTACCAGTTCTCCAGAATTGGTCAGAACCTGCTGAATACCACCTCTGGTAGTATGGAATTGTACTACACATGGAACAGTCCAGTGCACACAGTCTGGAAAGAAAGAAGTTCCCTGTATATGGGCTCCAGCATGAGGTGGAAAGCTTGGAAGGCTACAACTCTGGTCCTGGTGACCAGATTGGATCTTACAACATTATCCTGGGACACGTATATTCGCCTTCATTCATGAGGAGATTTTATTCCCAGAGCGGTGATTGTATAAACGTGTCATAAGCTGAACTTCAAAATTTCCTGCTTTCTGATGGGAACATTGAGTAACTTATCAGTGACGCTAAAGAAAACCCATTGCTATAACAATATTAGATCAGTACATTATTTTGCTCTATGGAAAATAAAAATTAGAATAGTGGAAAGATTTCACAAAAATACTTTCTCCCTGCCTGTCAGTAGGGGCAAAACACTATCTTGATTTTTGAAGAGTAGAGTTGAGAAGTTGCATATTTGTCATGGAGCCAATTCTATTTCAACAGTTTTTCTCATACTGTGAAATCTCCACCACTAAATCATAAAATCCAAAGGAGCAAATGCAGCATTTATCCTGTTTTGCTTGCTCTCCAGGTCTCCTCATGTAATTCTTAGCAGCTTTAGTTGCTATATTTTAGGTTTGTAGCTAAAAGATTTAGGTTTCTTTTCTTCTACCATGATCTTCCTTATTTGTGCTATTAGTTTTTTGTTTTTTTTTGTCTCAAGGAAATAATTTTCTTCCCTAATCAGATTAAACCAAATGGGGTCCCCTAACCAGAAAAAAGAACTGTTGCAGCTCTTTGTGGCTGAACGAATTTGCACACAGAGAAGGGATTTCCTTCCTTCCTCTGGTGTCTTAATTGTAAGCTAATTCCTTTGATTTGGACCTAAAAAAAATCAGGATTGTGGCTGTGAGAGTGGAATGTATTTATTTAATATAGGGAAAAGTAGTTATATACTTTATTTAGTGCATACTGCTATCACAATGGCATATGTTATGCTGATTTATTTCCCCCTCTTTTCAAAGGAAAAAATATTTTCCCCCTCTAATATCTTGCTATCCTTCCTTAGGCTTAGCTTGAGATTTTTAAAAGATGTTTTAAGTTAGGAAATGGTTCTCGTGAACTGGTGCAAACCGGCTGAATCCCACCAGTGCTTTTTTGCTGTTATGATTTTTTTCTGATGTATGTGAAATGGGAAGCTAAATAAATTAAGCAAATAAATACCCGCCGCTACTTCTTTTCCAAGAGATTTACATAAATATCCATCAACAAAATACTATGTTTGTTCGGCCATCACAAAAAAGCATACTAAGGGGAGTGGGGCACGGAGTCAAAGAAATTAGTTCCCTGTTTGTGGTAATCAACTCTCCTAGAAGGGCATAGGTAGAAAGAGCAGCCAAGGCTAGCAGGACTCTTTATGATGATGTAGTAAAGCAAAAATGGCATTGTCCCATCCACCATGCTTCCATGCCCTTGTCATTTATCACATTGCCAAACTGAATAAATCCCTTGATTCAGTTATCCAGTGCATATGAATAAGAACATATTTGCAATATATGAATTACTCTCAACCATCTATTTATGTTCCATCAAGACATGTGAAATATGAACCATATTACAGTGGTCACTGGATGGCACTGGATGGCAGTCCTGTACTTTCTACCGCATCACTAAAGAGCTAATGGTCCCATTTGTGCCTAGCATTCCTTTTCTAAATTGAAATGGATAACAGAATTTAACTTATGCATATGAAGTTCCGAGGTGTTATAATTGAATTTCAGCCTTGCCAGTCTAAACTGGTGTTTACTATACAGTTGTTGGGACCACGGATTTTGTACAGATCCATGACCCTCTCCAGTTCATTTTCAGCTTCTCAGTTACATCAGTGCTGCTGGAGATTAAAATCTGTTCTATTATTTAGGAAGAAATAGCCAAACTGAAACCTGCCGTTTTTATGAATCTCCACCTAGGGCAAGGGTCTTCAGCTTTAAGACTTGTGGACTTCAACTCCCAGAATTCCTAAGCTAACATGACTGGAGAAGAAACTCTGGGAGTTGAAGTCCACAGGTCTTAAAGCTGTCAAGTTTGAAGACCCCTGACCTAGGGGATTGAGATCATGATGCCATAATTTGATGCAATTGGGGAAAGGGGGATGAAGCAGGAGGTTTTATAATCTCATTCCTACCTTTGACTTCCTCTTCCCACTCTTGATCCATTCCATGCAACAGTCAGAAATTGCCCTTTTTTCCTGGAATTTTCTTGGCCGTTTGTTCCATTTTTAAAAAAAGGGGTTTTAAGGGGAGGAATAAGAGAAGTCTCTGAAAGATAATATTTTCCATCCCCATTTAAAGTTTCTACTCTGGGCAAAAAAAAAAAAAAAAAAAGTGGGAAATCAGCTCAGGAGCAGACATTTTTTCTAGGATTACAGGGTAGAGATATCTGTTCTGACCCAAGCCTTGTTTAAATCAAACAAACACAAAGTATGTATAAAAGCAAACCTTTTTAATGAGGTACTGTGAATTCTGTGTATTCACAGCCAAGAGTCATTCCAAACTAATTGTCCCAGATAAGATCAAGCCCTTTCAAGGTTGTGAAAGGCTGCCAAGAACAAAAGACTAATTGCAGATAAATATCCAAAGCCAGAAGTTTTTTTTTTTAAAAAAAACAAATCGGAGTAAGCAGGGCTTCAACGAGGACTCTGAGTAGAAAGAACTTTTTTGCTTCCTGCAAAGAAGCCAACCCCGAAGGCTGACTTTTATCCCTTATGGGAGGGGCCATCACCTTCCAGCCTTACTCCCGAGTTGCCTGTGCTGCTTCATCTGCTTTTTCCTTCGAGCAGCCCTGAGCACATGTACATTGAGCACAGGCTTGCCGGTGTCCTCTTTATCACTGCTGCCAGACTCCACGACCTCCAAAGGCAGCACCCCACTCTCTTGGCCCCATCCCTGCATCACAAGGTCAAGAAAATCCGCACCTGCTGCTGGTGAACCACAACAATATCTGAATGAATTTCTTGCTCTGACTCCAATCTTAAAAGAGCCCTGAAGATCTTCTTCCTGCCTCCTAGTGATGATATCACATCACCGATGGAACTCTTGTACCCCTTTATTAAGTCAGAAAGTGAGTCCCACTTCTTTCAAATGCTGCATATGATTGGTTTATGTCATATCTCTTTTTTCTATCACAAGCAAATTCTTCAAGGGTAATACATGTTGTGTGTCTTCAGTGATACATAAGCAAGGTAGTAGTAGGAGGCTTAAATCTTGTTTTGCCCTTCCTACTGTAGTCCTAGGAAAGAAATTGGCTTTATAAATATAGGCTTCACATTTAACTACTGAAGAAAAATGCAGAACGTTGAACTATGTACTCCACAGGAATCTTGCAACGTTGCCTAATTATTAGATCAGTAATAAGATGAAAGAGTATTTCATCTTTATTCCTTGTCCAGTTGCAGAGATACTTTGATATAATATCACAAGAATATCAAAATAGGATGCAGAAATAACTGTTCAGACAAAACTCTCCCACCCCCTCCTACTTCAATCAAATAGCTAAATCATTCAGGTTAACTCCTTACAAGAATGTTTGGCTAAGAATTCAGTTCATTCAACTTTTAAGATTGGTCTCTTTTGGATAAAATCTTAATGTAACTCTCATTTCACATGAGCAATTATAAATTCAAATTACTTCTTCATTAAAATAATACAACTACCAAGTGAGACCCCGTATCCCTTAAAGACTTCTATACATTTTCTAAATATAGTTTTGTGCCAGTTGGTCCCAAGATGCTACTGGGTTATGAGTAATTGAAACACTTTTTAAAAAAATATTTTTTTAATTTTTACTATATAAAGAAAGAGCAACACTTTCGATGACTATATAAAAAGTGTGTTGTCTGTTTACAGTTACTTTGAGCAATAGTCATCATCATCATCATAATATTCACTAGTAGTGATCATATAATAACAGTATTTTCTCAACATAATATTAATACTTAATTGTTAATACTAAAGCATATTAATAATAAACATATAATAAACCCTCATAGTAAAATTAATCCTTCTTTTATAATTTTAAATGTTTCTGTTTCTGTTAATTACCCATTGATAAAATGAATCCCACTGTTAACACATATAATATTAGATACATATTTATTATATTTTTCCGGTATGATACCCAACAGAAACATTTCTGGTTTTAAATCTATATGTTCCGTTATCATATTTTACTATCCAAGTATGTATTTTTGTCCAGTATGTGTTTGCTTTTGGGCACGTCCACCACATGTAGTAGTACAAACCCAGAGTCTGATTACACTTCCAACGTTTAGCTGACATAATTGAAATGCATTTTGATTATGTGTTTGCAAGCAAGAAAAGAAAGGAAGGGGGCAAAACCATAAAAAGAACAAGGAAGGAAAAAGAAAATAAATATATGAAGCAGTGACTTCTGATCTTCATCACAAGTATAAATAAATTTGACAATTCTTCACCCTCATAAGGTTACAAATATTTCTGCCTCCTATGACCCATCTCTTAGCTATATTGAAATCCATAAGACATCAACTTTTCAGTCCTGGTGTCAACAGAAGGTTACCAGACTTTTATAGTAACATGTCTTGTTATAACCTTGGCCAAACAAACCAATTTTATATTTCTTCCTTTTCTCTTGACAATCTTGATCTTTAATTCATTTAGATGTTGTCATAGGATTTGATCTCTTTTCAATTTCTCTTTTTCCCAGAAGAAAGCCTCCTTCTTTGAGGCTTTAACAAATCTCTTTTGTAAATCCAGAAAAATGTCTTTGTTCAGGCTATTCTCTTGGTTTATCATTTGTATTTCTACTTTGATTTTCAAAATTTTAGCCAACTTCTTTTATATAAGCAGTACGTCCTTATATGAGTTTACACTTGGTTTACATTTGTATTTCCACTTCAGCAGCCTTGTAATCCATACTTTTTATTATTTAGTATTTCTGTTCTAATATTTCCCCCTTTTTTGTATGCATCATAATGTGTCATGCACATATATAAAGTCTTTGCAATGCTTGTTTATCAAACTGATAAAACCATTAGGTTCTACAGAGGCCTCTGGTTGTCAGGTTTATCAGTTTGCCATCGTCTAAGGAAGATGACAAATGATCTCTAAACTGAATCACCTGGCCAAACTAGCCAATTAAGAATATGGAAAATTCTACAATTTACTGATATAGCAGTAAGGAGATTGAGAGGTACAACATCTTCATACATCATCCATGCAAAGTTGGACATGATTAATCAGTAGTGGGCTGTATGGCTCCTTCTTCCCCTGACATTGCCCTTTTAGCTTTGCTTTGTTTTCTGCATATTAAGCAGTTTTGAGAAGGAGCCAAAGGGATTTAGGAATGGTCTTCCATTTAAATAAAAGCATTGTTTCTCCCTCTTGCTTGGAGGACTACTATAGAGGGAGAGACAGAGAGACAGAGACAGACAGACAGACAGACTAGCCCTTTGGACTTTTGCCTAATTTAAGGAGTTGAAACCAACAGAATTAGTATTATGTGGTAGATCACAAATAGGTTTATTGTTATAAGCCATTTACAAAAAAATATGTTTGGCTTAAACAAATCCTTCCAATTCTCAACATTTGTCCTTTTGAAATATTACTTCTTAGGTGCTTGACAAAACTTTTTCTTCATAACTTCATGCATTTTCTTTGAGCTCATTCTACAATTCAGGTGTTATCACACAACTCCAGCTTGCCAAGGTCATCTGGCTGTATAAGTGAAGTTTTGGGGTCTGATTGACTGCATTACCCATTAAGTCTTTTTGACTGATTTCTTCAGCAAAGTTTTCTGCCGCAAGTTATACTTACATTTTTAACAATAGAAACTATCTGGCTTTAAATTGTTATGTTAATTTAGTCTTTTCTTTAAACCAAATAGACTTTCTATAAATGACTACATTTTATGGTACAAGGTGAAATTTCAATATATATACAGGAGGGTATTTTCTAGTAAAACAGGAAGGTGTCAATCAACCAAGATCCAATTAAAAGTAAGCATATGAAGGTGATAAGCTTCTATCTTAATCTGAGATTAAAAGAAAATAAAATTAAACTAATTTTAGACCTGAAATTTAATGTCACACATATGCCCACCCTCCATCAAAAATATATAAAATAAAATACCTATATTGCTTCAAATTTTTTGGCTGAATCCAATCAAAATAGCAGCTGTGGTAGACTTTTTAAAGAATACCAATTCTTTCTAGTTTCAGCTGAACAGTTATTTTACTACAATAACTTTTAAAAATCTTTTCCCTACAGTTCTTTTTGCCTACTGAGACATTGTGCTGAGCCAGTGCAAAAAGTCTTATAGTTCGACTTATTTTTTTTAAAAAAAATAGAAGCTGTTTAAAAATAAGCTGTTGTTAAAGTTTAACAAATCCATCATCCTCTGACCACTTGCTTTTCTGAGATGGCAGTTTTTTGAGGGGGGATAACAAAGAAGCTGCTGTTTGAATGACTTTTAAAAAACTTTATTCCCTGAATAAAGCGTGTTATGAGTAATGCTCTGGTGTGGCCTCCCTCCTTTTCCGAACTTAACATTGGCGACGAGGATGGGATCTGGCCAACCAGCAGCAATACAAGAGCTGAATGTCACGAACCTGAAGCGCTGAGCCGTAGCCGCGTCGCTGAGAGCTCGGTCAGCCATTTCAAATGGAAGCGAAGCGGAGCGTGTAGCCGCTCAAGAACACAAATGAGCTACAAGAGAGTAGGGCACTGAGAGCCTCAGTCGCCCAGCAGTATTCTAGCAATTGTGCCAGAATTCCGTGTAGCGAAGCCCCAGCGCGACGCTCACGACCGCTGAAATCTAGGCGCAAAATTCAAATCGCTGTCAGCGGCGCAGCTGCAGCCATTGCCGCCTCGCCCTTGTAGGCGCGAATTTCAAACAGACGTCAGTTATAACGTCTGTTCCCAGCCACCAAGGGCTGCAGAGAGCGAAAAACCCAGAGAGATTCCACGAGCTGAATCACTAGACGGAAATAGCACTGCGAGCCGCAGCTGCTACCTGTACAACCCAGAGAGAATTCAAAAGCTGAACACTCGTCAAATAGCACTACGAACGGTAGCTGCTATCTTTCCCAGGGCCTGTATTCCCAGTGAGACTTGTTTTGCCTACCGCAAGCTGAACCAGACATGAATACAAATCCGGCGTTCCCGCCATTTAAGCCAGACGAAGATAAATGGGACTCTTACAAAAACCAATTTAACCATTATATTGACGCTGTGGGTCTGGCTGACGCTACAGACAACAAAAAGAAGTCATTCTTCCTGAGCTATTGTGGGGCCACCGTATTTGACACAGCAACAGCACTGCTCGCCCCAAGAGAACTCAAGAATGTCCCATGGTCTGAGCTGCTGGAGACCCTCTCCAATCATTATTCGCCGAAACCGTCGCAGATCGCGAGACGCTTCGCCTTTCGCATGAGGAAGCAAGCGGATGGAGAAACCATAAACCAATATATGGCAGCCCTCAGAACCGCAGCCCTGCACTGCGAATTTAAAGGCTACCTGGATGACATGCTCCTGGACCAACTTGTCTGTGGGGTCAAAGATACGAGGCTTCAGAGGCGGTTGTTGGCAAGGAAGGACCTCAACCTCGCACAAGCCATCGAGGAAGCCCTGGCTGCAGAGTTGGCAATACAGTCAGCGGCTGAAATACAGGGAAGCACCCCCAAAACTAACCCAGTCACTGTGCATTCCAAGGAGGCAGTGAACGAAGAAGAGCCTATCGAGCAATCTGAGGTGCACTGTCTCAAGCCATTTAAGCAGCCACAGGTAGGGGCTAGGCCGAGAGAAGGCAACGCACCTAGGCACACCCAGCTGTGCCTCTCCTGTGGGGGTCCCCATGCCAGAGCAACGTGCAGGTTCAAAACTGCCACCTGCAACAACTGCAGCAGAAGAGGACACATCGCCAGGGTGTGCCAGGCAGCGCATGTGGCTCCACAAAAGCCACCATCTTACGCACCCTCGGGGCCATCCAGGCAAGTAGAAAATTGTTTTACATGCTATCAAGCTAACCATACCTTCTTAACACCCAATAAAATTAAACTCTCAATTCATTTAGAAGGTAAACCCTGCCTAATGGAGGTCGATACCGGGTCAGCGCTCTCGATTATTTCATGGAGCACACTCAAGAAAGTACGTCCCAGCCTGTCCAGAAAACAGCTGCAGAAGAGTCGCCTATCCTTGCGAGACTACCAAGGGAAGAACATTCCAGTAATCGGAACAGGCAAGTTCCTAGTAAAATTCAGAACCTTTAAAGGCCACCTGCCATTAGTGGTAGTTGATGGTGCCCTTCCCAGTCTTTTGGGGTTGGATTGGTTCCCCTTTCTTGGCCTTAGCTTAACGGGGGTACATGCTGTCTCGTCCTCTGACACCGACTCACTGTTCTCTGATTACGCTGACGTTTTCAGCGATGAATTAGGGTGCTACAAGGGCACACCTATTTCTTTCTCAGTAGACCCCCAGGCAGTTCCCATCCGCTTGAAGCCGCGAAGAGTGCCATTCGCTCTGCGTTCTAAGCTGGATGCGGAACTAGACAAATTGTTAAAACAAGGGGTAATCGAACCCACGGATTTTGCTAAGTGGGAGACACCTATTGTCACACCCCTTAAAAAAGACAGTAGTATAAGAATGTGTTCGGACTACTAGACCACAATAAATAGCTATCTACAGACTAGTGCATACCCAGTGCCAGTAATCCAGCACTTACTGCACACATTCGAACCCGGAACGATATTCGCCAAATTGGATATGTCACAGGCATACCAACAGTTTCCTGTGGACAACCAAACGGCCGAATTACAAACCATTGTTACCCACAGAGGGGCCTTCCGATGCAAGCGTCTCCAATTTGGTGTGAGTGTCGCCCGGGCATATTCCAGTTGTTAATGGAACGGATCCTGCAGGGTCTCCCTGGCGTGGTTCCGTACTTTGATGACATCTTGGTTTCAGCCCGGGACAGAACACAGCTTTTTCTCAGAGTTAGAGGGGTGTTGGACAGATTCAGACAGCATGGCCTCAAACTAAAAAAAGAAAAATGCACCATAGCCACTGGGCAGGTGGACTTTCTTGGGTACCGAATAGACGCCTCTGGCATCCACCCAGTAGAATCGAAGGTTAAAGCCATTCACGAGGCACCCACTACAAGCCTTCCTAGGCCTGCTGAATTTCTATGCGTCATTTCTGCCGCACAAGGCATCAGTGGCAGAACCACTGCATAGACTCTTAGATAAAAATGTTCCATGGCACTGGGGACCCAAAGAGGAATACGCTTTCAGGGCAGTCAAGTCACTCCTCACTTCAGACGCTGTACTGATCCAATTCAACCAGAATCTACCGCTAGTTTTGGCAGCAGATGCTTCACCTTTTGGGATTGGGGCCGTATTAAGTCATAGACTACACAACGGGTCCGAAGCCCCAATCGCGTTCTTCTCTAGAACATTTTCATCGACAGAACGCAATTATAGCCAAATCGACAAAGAGGCCCTAGCTGCCGTAGCCGCGGTTAAAAAATTCCATGAATTTCTGTTCGGGCACAACTTCGAACTGGTTACAGATCACAAACCGCTGCTGGGACTTCTCTCCGGAGAGAAGCAAACACCGCAAGTCTTGTCCCCCCGAATGACAAGATGGACCTTATTCCTGGCAGCATATTCATACAAGTTAGTTCACCGTCCAGGAAAAAATCTCAGCCATGCCGACGCCCTCAGCTGATGCCCGCTACCAATGCCCGTGGAGGATCCGGCCCCGGTCCACGCCATTTTTGACACCAGTGAGTTCAGAATTCCAGTCACTGCGAGAGACATTGCCTTCCAATCCAGGAAGGACGGATTGATCGCCCAGGTCCTGGACTGGGTACAGAGGGGGTGGCCGGGTAGTAACCCTTCTAACGAATTTTCACCCTTTAAAGTCCGCCAACAGGAACTTTCCAGTTTACAGGGTTGTCTGCTATGGGGGACCAGAGTTGTCATTCCGGAATCACTACGCAGACCCGTCCTGAAGGCATTGCACAAGGGGCACCCCGGCATTGTACGAATGAAGGCGTTGGCACAGAGCTATGTATGGTGGCCGGGCATGGACGACGAAATTGCGAAATGGGTAAGCTCCTGCCGTCCCTGTCAAGAATCCCGGCCAGTGCCCCCAGTCACCCCTCCCACCAAATGGGAAAGCGCCAACGCACCATGGTCTCGTCTACATGTTGACCTGGCTGGCCCATTCCATGGCAAGACGTTTCTAATAGTAGTAGATTCATTTTCTAAATGGATCGATGTGGCACTCCTACTCTCGACCACCACGCGAGCGATCGCCCAAGCACTGACTCGTTTGTTCGTCACACACGGTCTCCCGGACACTATTGTGTCAGATAACGGTCCTCAATTTACGTCCACAGACTTCAGCCGGTATGTCGCCAACCTGGGCATCCGGCACATCCTAACGGCTCCCTTTCACCCCTCGAGCAATGGGTTGGCTGAAAGAGCGGTCAGAACAACCAAAGAGGCCCTCGCCAGGTTCACCCAAGATGATTGGCACTCCAGACTCTCTAGATTCCTTATAAGCCAACACTCGACCCCTTGCACAGTCACAAACAAGTCTCTGGCAGAGTTACTGATGGGCAGACGCTTAAGGACAATACTAGACAGGCTGCACCCTCACTATTGCCCAGACACACCAGTTGGGTCTAACAGTAGGGTCAGGAGTTTTGTCTTACAGGATCGAGTCTTCACCAGGAATTACGCGGGAGACCCGTTATGGGTACCTGGCAGGATCATGGCCATCACGGGGCCCAGATCGTACCACGTCCAGTTAGAAGACGGGCGCATTTGGCGGAGACACCTGGACCAGTTGAGGAGCCGGCAGGACGAGCACGCCACCACCGATCCAGAGGCCACAGCAACATTCTAGGCACCGCATCCAGCACCTGGCTGGGACACTCAGAGTGACTGGTCTCCACCAACTGAACCGAGGGAGCAGACGGCTGACCGTGACCATCCTATAGAGCCACCAACCGTCCCCAGCAGTTCCTCTACCGCACCTGGAGACCGAAGCGATTCAACAACCCAGCCGGCGACCGGCGGGCAAGATCGGGTGGCTGGACAGCTCCCAATGGACCAAACCCCCGCTGTCCCGAACTCCGTGCCACCCAATCCTGCACCCGAACTACGGCGGTCAGAGCGGCAACACAAACCGCCTTCATACCTTAAAGACTATTCATGTTCGTATCTGGGGGGAAGGGGTGTTATGTCCTCGGGGCTGACACCAGTTCCCCATCAGGTCCGCAATTCCTGCGGGGGCGTTCTTAGTCCCCATTGGCTGGCTCCCTTCGACAGTCGGCTATAAAAGCCGGCTGCTAGGTTGAGCCAGCTGCTGTTCGCTGGCAGGTCTGCTGTTAGCTGCAGACGCGACAGCCCCTTTATTCCCTGAATAAAGCGTGTTATGAGTAATGCTCTGGTGTGGCCTCCCTCCTTTTCCGAACTTAACATAAGGTATGTTTGTATATGAATGCACACACGCATATGCAGTACATGTTCATCATCTGAGTCACTCACACAGTGAATGAAAATCACTTACAAAGCACAAGACAAGGTAAAACAAAGAAGTAAGTTTAAAAAGTAGAAGAAAGTCATTCCATGTGTATGCTTAAAATGTTAGAAATGAGTGGAGAAAATTAACTCCTTTCCCCAAGTATTCTGATAGGCAGGTTTGTGAGGATGATGAAAGACAGGTTAGGGCAGTGGTGGCTAAGCTTTTTGGCTCCTTTGCCAAAAATTTGCACATGCTTGCACAGTCACGTTCACATGCCAGCATCCAGAAGGCAATGTGTGCTCTGCCATGCCCCCTACACATGCGCGCGCAACCCCCACCCAACCCTGCCACCCCTTTACCTGCATTGTGCCTCACAGCTGATTGTCGGCAGGTTTGAGGCCTTTTTCGGCCTCCCAGAGGCTTGAGGAAGGCTTCTGCAGGCTTCTGCAGGCTTTTGCAGGCTGAAAACTAGGCCCGTCTCATCACTTCTGGTATTTTCAGAAAAACAGGAAGTGACAAAATGGGCCTAGTTTTCGGCCTGCAAAGCCTGCAGAAGCCTTTCTCAAGCCTCTGGGAGGCCGAAAAAGGTCTCAAATCTGCTGAAAATCAGCTGTGAGTCATGCGCATGTGCAGTGAGGTAAGTTTGTCTGCAGCTTGCATGCCGACACAAATGGCTCTGCATGCCACCTGTGGCATGCGTGCCATAGGTTCACCATAACAGGGTTAGGGCATTCCTGTTAGCCTTGGCCTTTCAAACCACTCATCCAACTTATGGGAAGAGTCTGACTCTTGTGGTTCTATGAAGAAAAAAAGTGTGGGTAAGTCCATCAAACCTCCAAATTGCGCTTGAATCTTTCTGAATGATCCCAAGTCCCCCGATTCATTCAAAGCTAGAACATTAGTTGTGACTTGAACTTTGGCAGATGCGTTTAGCCATAGCCAGGTCCAAGAATCATACTACACGCAATCAGTCTCAGAAATGGCACAGAAATGGCATTAAGAAACCCAAGTCACATAAATACGAATCTCTGAAGGGAGTGGGTTCCAAATTCCTGAGGAATATGCGCTTTGCGAAGAAGCACAAGAAAAGACTGGGGGAAAAAAAGGTAACTAATAATGCTAAAAATGCTAAATAACCAGCCTGATTTTCTATAGTGAAGGGAACTACCTTGATTAGTAATTGGGTGACAATTTTTCCATGTACCATCTTTCACACAAAAGTATTTTATATTAATAAAAATGAATGTAATATGTAAAAATAAAAAGTGAGAATATTTGAAATTCATTCAAATTTCATTATCCCCATGAAGTTATACACAAATAAAGTTGTTACCATACCATACCATACCAAAGATTTCCATAGGAAATCTTTCAACTGAAAAAAAGAGATGCGAATTTTCCATAGAATCATTTCTTTAACATTTCCCTTAACTAGTATATATTATATACAGTTAAATATCTCCTAACTAATATCTAGTTAAGATGTCTACATAGGATAATAGCTTTTGGTGTGGAAGAAAAATCGTTAGGTGGGCTGTCTTTAAAGTCTCCTAATTTCTGGGGAACCTTAAAAAGTAGAATGCATTTTTAGTAGCTGCCCAGAATAATTGGCATCTAAGACCGTGATGGCAAACCTATGCTACGCATGCTGGAAGTGGCACGCAAAGCCATCTCTCTGGGCATGCAAGCTGTCACCCATTGTTCTTCTGGGTTCCAGCATGCGGGCTAGATAGTCTTCATGCACGCGGGAGCACTGGAAACTGGAGGAGCAGTCACCCAGTGCGCATGTGCATGCACATGCTGGGAAGATAATCTTCCAGTTTCTGGTGTGTGCATGTGCTCTGGCCACCTGGTCTTTTGGTTTCTGGCGTGCATGAACATGCAAAGACCAGTTGGCTAGTGTGCATCTGTGTGCTGGAAACCAGAAGATTATCTTCCCAGCATGCGCATGTGCTCCTGTTTCAGCACTCAGTGCCAGAAAAGTTCACTAACACTGATCTAAGATATTGGTGCTAGCCCTTATTGTTTTTGTTTATGACACACATTGTTTTAAACTTACCAAAACTGTATACAAGTCATTTAGTTTTAACCTTAATTTCTATTCAAGAAGGCATCCACCAGTTTTTTTTCCCCCAATTTTCTGACACTTCTCCAGCTTGCATATCCTGGGGGATAGAAGAAAACTTTTAAAGAGCTGGAACAAAATGCTTCTTCAGAGCTCAGTGTTTGACTCAACAACTTGCTGATTTAATGATCTGTCACAAATTGTTGTGCTGTTTTCATGTGCAGGCTTCAGGGAAGGGAGAAAACGCCCATGTAATTGGCAGGCAAAGTGCAGGCATGATGTGGGTGTTTAGGGGTGAGACTTGTAGAAGTGCTGGGTGGGAAAAATCACACTGTGGAAGGAGTAGAGCATTTAGGACCAATATGGTTGCTGCAAAGCTTGTAAAAACAACAGGAAGGCTTGTCTGTAGAGATGGCAACAGCCAGAAAGAGGAAAGCAACAGAAGAAGAATTGGGGAAGAAGGAGAAAGAGCATCTGTGTGAATAACGGCTTACTAAAAGCTGAGCAGAAGGTGTAATCTGAATCAGACAGTCTGTAATCAAATACCACACTACAGCTTGAAAAGTACTAAAGGAAAATCCAGAGACTTGGTCAGGAGGGCTCCAAAGTTGAAACAAAGCAGGAATCAAGAGCAGAAATTCAACGAAGCACACAATCAGATGCCAACGTTGTTTCCAGCAATGGAAGGAAGTTGCTGTACAGTTTAAATCTTCTCCCTGTCTAGTGTGCACAGTGGATGTCAATAATGAGGGAATGGGTCTGTTTGTGAAGTCAACATCTTGATGTTTGCTCACAAGGGGTTTACTCTGAGGGGTGCAAGATTTTCAGGTTGGAATGTGTTCCTAACCTGTGCTGGTGCCAGAAGGATTAGCTGAAAGGTTACCTGAAGAGGGACCTAAGAGGGTTAGGTCAATGTTGGATTCAGTGTCTGTTGAATCAATAGGTGCAGTGTCCAGTGGGTCCTGATCTGTTGGTATCTTGGAGCCTAATTCTGAGGTCAGGCCAAGTGACCAAAGGATGATATTATAAGGATGATAATATAAAGCAGAAGTCTCCAAACCTGGTAACTTTAAGACTTGTGGACTTCAACTCCCAGAATTCTGGCTGAGGAATTCTGGGAGTTGAAGTCCACAAGTCTTAAAGTTGCCAAGTTTGGGGGGCCCTGTTATAAAATGTCAGACTGAAGCAGTGTCAGCATTTCTGAAACCAGAAGTAGAATTTCAAGAGGACAAAGGGATGACTGAATTAAATAGGAAGCAGAATCCCAACTGAAAGAGCATATTTAGTTTAGTTTAGTTTACTTTATTGTCATTGCAACTCATACAGTGAAATTAAATACCATCTTCAGTGTACACTATGGCTAAGAAAATAAAGACAAACACACATCCTTCACAATCTATACATTGAATTGAAAACCCCTGATATTGCATTAATATTGCACTATACAGTAGAATTCAATAGAATTACTGCCCTGGGATAGAAGCTGTTTTTTCAACCTATTTGTCCTTGTTTATATTATCCTGTATCATCTGCCGGATATGTTGAAATTTTTAATTACAATGATAAACACTAATGGAAACTAAGAGAAAGAAAAGGGGGTAAAAAGAGAGAATAAAAATGCAAAGAAGGGAAAAAAAACAGGAAACATTGAGATAAATAAAAAAGAAAAGAAATATATAATAAAAGTGACTTCCAAATATAAACTGGTTTGATAGCTGTTCATCCCTAAAAGGTTACAAATATCTCTTCTTCTTATAACCATCCCTTATCTATAAGCAAATCCATAAGACATTAATTTTTCAATCCTGGCGTCAGCAAGAAGTCCATAAAAGGTTGCCAGAACTTTACAAAAAGTTGTCTTATTTAATATCAAATAAATTATATTTATATTCCTTCTTTTTTACTTCTGAAAATGGAAGTTATGGCCTAATACAAACTACAATTTAACAGACATTGTATATGTCATCAACATCTTGTGAAACCTTGTTCAACCGAACATACAATGTGTGTTGTCACAAAATCTATGCAGAAACCACACAGTATTGTTAATGGTGATCTGACCAGACTACATTAGATACAAAAAAGGAACAGGACAAGGGTGACCCTTGTCAGCTTTATTTTTTATCTTAGTTTGGGAGATTATACAGAGACATAAGACAAGATGACCAAATTAGACATTTGTGAATGAAGAAAGGAACTTACAAATTGAGGGCTTTTGCTAATGGTTTAGATTTGGTACTGCAAGATCCACAGAACAGTACTGAACATTTAATGAAGAAGTTGAAAGATTGGCAAAGCAGTGGGCTTTAAGAAAAGACAAAGATATTGATTAAACATATGAACATTCAAGAGATAGAGAAATGACAAAGACTGTTTTAAATGAAGAAGGTTAAACACTTGAGAATTACCTTAACTAACATGAATTGTATGCTATTTTAGAATAACTATATTATAGTATTGAATTATATTAAAAAGACCTAGTGTGATGGGACAAACTGAAATTGTCACTGTTGGATAGAATCTCTGTAATCAAGATGAATGTATTACTGGGATATTATTCTTATGTCTAACCATACCAATATTGACAGTGGATCTAACTTTTAAACAATGGCAGAAAGACATTTCCAAATTTGTATGGGAAGGTAGAAAACCAAGAATTCAATATAAACTGTTGTAAGATGCAACAGAAAGAGATGCCTAGAAATCCCTGATTTAAAATTGCAGTGTGCGGCATGATGTTTGGTACCGATGAAAGTATGGATTATTTTAAAAAACAGGAGGTTATTGGTGTTAGAGGGACATGATCCGAAATTTGGTTGGCACAGCTATTTAAGGTTAACATAGATTTTAAAAATCATTTTGTAACAAGATTGTCTCCTAAAATTCCCTTATGGTTATCGCCCCAGGAAGCTTTCTTTAGAAGAGAAATGATTGCTACTCAAACTGGATTGCCTTATACTGATTTATTGACTTTTATTGAAAGAGATCCTAAATTAAAAATGAGGAGACAGTTGGAAAAGGAAGGTGATATTTATCGATAGTTTACCAATGTGCAATGGGTACAAAGATTTAAATTGAATAAAAAGAGTTCTTGTAGAAGAAGAAAACAGATTTTGAGAGGAAGTTGTGTATTAATGATGAACATCTTTTTGCAAAGGTATTATTGCATTCAGGAGGTTGAATATGTTAAAGACTGTATGATTAAATGGGCAAAAATATTTGGATATAATATTTTGTTGGAGCAATGGAGAAATATATGAACTTGTGGTTGACATTCTCATTGCATTAAAATTTGAAAGAAAATGTTTATAAAATGATGAACGATTGGTATATAACTTCTGGGAAATTGTCAAAGATGTATAAGGGAATATCAAACAGTGTTGAAAATGTAATCATTGTGAAGGTACCTTTTATCATCTTCAGTGAATATGTAAGTTTGCCAAGAGATATTGGAATTAAGTATGTGACTTGATTCAGAAAATATTAAAAATGGGTGTGAAATTGAAACCACAACTTTTTCTTTTAAATATCATGGATAAGCAGATTGAAAGAAAACATGAGACTTTGTTTCTACATGACAATGGCAGTGAGTTTTATATATGCACAGAGGTGCAAAGAAACCCAAATTCCCACAAATGAAGAACGGACTATGAAACTAATAGAACTGACAGAGACTGCAAAACTGACTGCTTTGATGAAAAATAAAAGTTTATTTCTATTTTTGGTTTTAGGATTTGTTATGATTATAGAATTATGGTGTAATATTATTAGATTTTATTACTACATATTATACATTATTAAGGTTTATGTTTAGAATAAGTGGTTACTTTGCGATATACTTTTAGATGTTTTTGTTAGTGTTAAATTCATGTACTGTTTATATAATGTTTTTGCTTTAATTTAGAGTAAGAGGTTATTTTATTATATATTTGTATCTGTACTGAAAGGGACGTGGTGGCTCAGTGGCTAAGACACTGAGCTTGTCGATCAGAAAGGGCAGCAGTTCAGCAGTTCGAATCCCTGATACTGCATAACAGAGTGAGCTCCCGTTACTTGTCCCAGTAACCCAGCAGTTCAAAAGCATGTAAAAATCCAAGTAGAAAAGTAGGGACCACTTTGGTGGGAAGGTAACACCATTCCGTGTGCCTTCAGAGTTTAGTCATGCCGGCCACATGACCACAGAGACGTCTTTGGAAAGTGCTGGCTCTTCGGTTTTGTAACGGAAATGAGCACTACCCCCTAGATCCAGAAACTACTAGCACGTATGTGCGAGGGGAACCTTTACCTTTACTGAAAAAGGTTGAGTCAAATTTCTTTTGTACTTTTTTGTACTTTTTAACATTTCCCCCCTTTGATTTCCACTACTTTTTAATCTTTTCTTATTTTTTTTTTAATCTTTCTCTGGAACTTAATAAAGTTAGTTCTTTAAAAAAATCTAGGCACTGAGAGTATTACTTTAAACCTGTGGAATCTGTTCCTTCCAGAAATCACATTTCCTTATGCTTTGAGGCAATTTTTAATCATTACTGTGGGTAGAGTATTTGGGTAGTTTTCGTGTTATGGCATAATAAGTTTATTTTATTCTATACAATTTGTATCATTCTTTGTAATATTGCTTTCTCTAATCCCTTGGGTTGAATTAGTTTAAAATGTGATAGTAGTGAAGATTGATCCAAAGCTTTCAAGAATAATCTCCTTGCTACAACAAAAATTATTGAGATGAAACCAACAACTTTAAAATTCTACTGTTCACAAATAGCATAAGTGGAAATCAAGAAAAATGAGTTATCTTAATGTACAAAATTGGAGATGCCTCCAACATTTTTATCATTAGGATTTGTGTATATGGTTAACTTAGATGTGAGCTTGCTATATATCATTGTTCAAAATTATTATTTATTATGATGCCTTTAATTCATTATTATTATATTTATTTCTATTCATTCTGTTAATTAAATCTATGTAATTCTACATAGTGATATTAACATTTCATGTGATCTTGAATCTATAGTGTCTTTGTAAGACCACACTTGGAATACTGCATCCAGTTTTGCCATGATATGAAAAAGATGTTGAGACTCAAGAAAGAGTGCAGAAAAGTCTAACAAAGATGATTAGGAGACTATCAACCTATTTTCCAAGGCACCAGAAGGCAAGATAAGAAGCAATGATGGAAACTAATCAAGGAGAGAACCAACCTAGAACTAAGAATAATTTTCCTATAATTAGACCAATTGATCAGTGGAATGACTTGCCCAGTTGCTCTCTATGGATCAGAGTGCTGGTCAGCATGACATACATGTGTTGGAAATAAGAATGCACCAATGGTGCCTGGACTAATGCGATTTGACCACACTATGAACGACGACATCTGACATCCATTGGGAGTCATGCCAGTTGTAGCAAAAATGTGGGAAGGAAAACTTAGATGGTATGGCATGCGGTAAAGAAGAGTTGGTGGCAGTGACAGACATGTGTTTGGACCCTGGCAGCCAGCAAACCCATGGCAGATCTGAAAAAAAATTGATGGTTCATATCAAGGACATGAAGGACATACATGTCACCCCTGAAGATGCCCTAGATCAAGCCAAATGGAGACAACAAGTGGACCCTGCCATAGCATGGGAATAACCCTAGGAAGAATAATGCTAGTGGAACAACTTGCCTTGAAGTTATAGGTACTTCATCACTGGAGATTTTTAAGAAGAGATTGGACAACTTGCTATTTGCTTTAAATAGTATATGGTTTCTGGCTTGAGCAGGGAATTGTACTAGAAGACCAACAAGGTCCCTTCTAACTCTATTATTCTATTCATCAAATAAGTTTGTTACAAGATTTACACCCCACTCTGTTCAACAGTTCTGGAAAGCTAGCATAAAAATACCAGAACGAACAAAAGCAAACAATAATCAAGAAAGTTAAAATTGACAGTAAAATTGAATAAGATCCAAACTAAATATAAAAATGGCATTTAAATCCCAAATGCATAAATATAAAATATCATGTCTATGCTTAGTATATATTATGCCAGTAGCCTTTGTTATGATTTATTATCATTTAGTCATAAATAAATGGATTGAAAACACCTAGTCTTGCCAATTTGCAAGTAGAGGACATATTCTTCTGTATGGAAGAATGTCTCTAGCATCTCAGTTGGACCAAATTATGAGCAGGATGTTGCGAAGTTGTCCTTAACCTTTTTAAGGCAAAATCTTTATCCCTCCCCAAGCTATTTCCCCTATCTAAATAGCTCTCTTTACAAAGCACGAGAAAGAAAAAAAACCAGTTATTACATTTATCTAGAGTGTAAAATATTAAAATCTATTGGAAACAAAAAAGATAAATAAGTACAGTATCTAATTAAATGGCATGTATCAGAGTCCAGCAGTGGCAAAAAGTGTCTTCCAAACTATTAATATATTGAAAGTCGGACCAAGGAGTCTCTTTATAAATAGTGCTATAACTTCTGCTTACTCCCAAGATTAAGACAAAGTTGCACCAATGTTTGCTATTTTTAGCAAAAGAACACATTATCAATAAAATCCAATATTTTTAAAAAATTAAAATCAGGTTTTAAAAAAAATAGTTCTTATGTGAATGAACAGAACAGGTCAGAAAGGGGCTTAAGCGGTGTTCCAAATATGTAGGAATAACAGCCACACTGTGTTTGTCAGGCATCATAAATTTGAAATATGACTGGAGAAAAGAGCTTTAGTCTGACTCTGCTTCACTAAGCTTTTTATGAAACAAACCATCAGCTGATCATCACTCCAACCAAATCACAGTTGGGATTGCCTGGTCCTGTTAGGATAAGAGAATAACCGAGTTGGAAGGGAGGTTTTCTCGTCCATCGCTTTACCCTTCACAATATCTAGACCCTGGTGAGACAAGACAACTTCAAAGGCCCTGTTTCAGAGCTCACTTGCTGAACTTGATCTAGATTTCCCTTTGTTTAATTAGTTTTCTTTGTTGTTTTCCCTTGGACTAAGTATGTTTCTTTCATGCATTTTTTCCATGTGCTGAATCTGGTATAGCATGATTGTAAACAGCTGAGTTTTTGATTGCAGCTTCTTGAAGATCGCAGTTTTTTAAGCAGCTTCTTGACATAACAATTTTTAGAACACCTCAACATATTCTTCCAAACCCAGCTTGGATTACTCCAAGGAACTTGAAACTAAGGAGATCCAGTCTGTCTGTATTGTTTGCACTCATAAAATAAAATATTTCAGCATAGAAATTGATTTCTAGATTTAAAAAAAAAAAGACTAATTTATAATCATTCATATTTAATATATCTTGAAATTCCAGATTCTTTGTATAGATTGTGATTAATGTAGCTGGTAATATTTATTTAATTTTTAAATGTAAATTTAAAATTTTATTTTTTAAATGTAAACCATCCTACCCCCCTGACAATTACACTTTAATTTTATAGGGAAAATTTACATATAAATTACTCCAGTGTAAACTTTTATGTTTTTTAAAAAACCTTATATTTTGGGTTTGGAACCAATTTTTATTAAATAAAAGTAAAAGCAAATATATTTCATTTGGTGCTGCAAAATCAGAGTGAAGTAATGTCCATTCATTAAGTAGATTACTTGTCAAGTTGTACTTTCAGCTTTTCAGTTTCAGCCTTCTGTCAATCTTGAGCAGAATCTTATGCCACTTGTAATCTTTAACATCCTAAGCTGCAAAATTGAAATTCACACCTGAAATAAAGGAGGCAGGACCAAGCCCGCTCTGCCTCATAATGTAATTGTGACTTATTCCTTTGGTGCAGATGAAATGGAAAGCAGTGTGAATTAAATCACAAAGCCGTTTTCTGCCATTCTCTGCACTTTGCCTGTGGACCACTCGTTTTAGTATTAACCCTGCCTAAACCTAAAGTTTAAAAAGAGAATTCTAACAAAGTCAGCATAGTAAGGGATAGATAAAATAAACTGTTTGGCACCCCAGTCCTGTGAATTCCTAATGATGGATTCAGGTGCAAGACAAACTTGAAATCCAAAGGGGAAGAAATTATCAAAAACATATGCTGCATGTTAGCATCTTTGCTTTCCATTCTTATAAAATCCATTTTCCTTCATTTTATTCTCCATCAGTAAAGAAAGATGAAGCATCCTCAGGAGATAAAGTGGGCTTTTCTCTTTTATTAACTGTTTGCATTATGTGCATCTCAGGAAATGACCAGAATCAGGAAAAAAAACTATCAGAATAAGCAAATGTCCAAAGGTTATATATTACTTTTCCTGTGATATACTATCTAACAAGTTGATTGAGCCTGGTCCATTCAGCAACCACAGCATAATCAGATCTACTTCCAGAACTGATTATCTGTGCTAGCATTGATTTTCTGACCGCATATACATGCATGGAAATGAGATAAAAGAAGTTCAATGCATTTTGGCATCTTCCTGAGTTGGAAGTAAGAAAAGAAGTTCTATCTTCAGCAGTTCTTCAATCTTTTGACCTCCAGATGTAATGATCTTCAGTCCCTGTGATTCTCAGGAAGGTTTTGCCTCAATCATCTAGGGCAGTGTTTCTCTAGCTGGGGACTGTGGCAACTGAAAGATACTTTAGGTAAATATACACTAGATTCTATTCCATTTTTTCCTATAGATTCTGTTGTTTGTCTTGCTGATTTTCATTCTGAAACAAGGTTTCCAAGGCATAGGGCTCTGCTGAGAAGTTTAATTTTCAGAGGCAAACCCTGGAATATATATTGTTATTGTGGCACTGTGAACTTTTATGGAAAACAACAAATAATTTCACTTTTTTTAAAAAAATTCAAGAATTGCTAATAAATATTAATTCACAGATATTCACAACTCCCTCCCTCCCTCCTTCTCTCTCTCCCTTGATTTCTACTGCAGGCTTTGGAAATCCTGGTTTGCATACTTGCTGGAGAGTTGGATAGCTCGACAAAGTCACCACAAATCTGACCACTACTTTGCTGTGACCTACATTCAGGTGCAATGTTTCCTTCATTTTTACCTGCTAAGCTCTGAAAGTTATAAGGGAAAGTAGCCTGTACCAATACTTATTCACTGGTCTGATTGCCACCCCCCCAAAAAATAGGCTTGGTCACATGGTCTGAAACGTATATAGTCAACAATTAATGTAGCACTTGGACTAGAACAACTTGTCCTCTATAACACTTTCTCTATAGCAATAGCAATAGAATTTAGACATATATACCGCTTTACACAGTGATAGGATTTTTTTTTTTTACTACCGGTTCTGTGGGCATGGCTTGGTGGGCCTGACAGGGGAAGGATATTGTAAAATCTCCAGTCAGAAGTGGTATTTGCCACTCCTTCTTGCAAATCGTATATGGACTTCTCTTGGGCATTTGTGGCATCTTGCATAATTAATGCTAATCCTGTAAACTTCCTCAAACTCCCTTAAGATGTTATCTTTATCCTTTTCCAATAGTCCAGCCAGTATTCCTGCCATTAGTTGTTCCAAGTCTTCTTCTTTAGATTCCACTACATTTTGGAATCTCAAGTATGTAGCAGCCTTGTCCATCTCTAGGTAGACCAGTGAGTCCTCCATTTCTTTACTCACATTCTTTAATTCTTCATCTATCCTTTCTAATTTCCTTTTGGTTTGTTCACTCCTTTTCTCTACCTCTTTTATTGTTGCTTCATTTTCTCCAAGGCCTGCTGTAATAATGCAACTTTGTCCTCTACTTTGGAGATATCCGCTTTCATTTCTGCTTTTAATTTCCCCATCTCCTCTTTTAGTTCATGGATATCTGCTCTCGTCTCGTTATGGTTTTTCATCATTGTTTCTTGCAGCTTTGTCATCGATTCCTGTAAAGTCAGCAAAATTGATTGGATGTTGGCATTCAAGATGTTAGCTTGTTTGTCCACTGGTAATGTTTCTTCTATGGTTTTTGTGCCATGGGTGAAGCTGTTGCTGACATAGTTGTTAATGTCGGGGTGACCTTTCTTCCAGTTTTTAGAGCTATAGTAGTTGTGGAAGTCATTTCTTTTAAGATTTGTTTCTGTTGTTGTACTATATTAATTATATTATCCCAAATTAACATTCAGTGATAGAATCTCTGTATTAGGATTGACCCGTATCTAATTACTTAATCTATCTATCTGCTGGATAGCTGTGCTCTTAACTGGTTACTGGAGTATAAGTACTTATATATAAAAATATTATCACTGTATTATTTTAAATCCAATTTCTAAATCACATATATAATTTTGTAAGGTCTATGCTCAGCCTCTATACATAACTTCATGTAATAATAATAATAATTATATTTAAATATTATAAATAAATATGTGTATTTATCTAACCTTATTTTAAATATTCTTAAACACAAACAGTATTACATTTGTTCCCAAGTGGATTAATTGTGATCACACAATAAATTATAATATTAATACATAAAATCCTATACTTATTAATTAAATAATACTTAATGTTTTTACTATTTTCCCTATATATCTAATCAAAGTATAACTATCACTATTATTAATAAATCAATTAATTCAATTATTTAACAATCAGATACAACAATCAATTTTCCTTTCCCCAGTATGCATATTTATAATCATTATAAAGAGAAAGTAAAGAAGGAGAGATAATTCATCATAGTGCCAGATGATGAGGGAAAAAGAAGAAAAAAATTGAGCAAATGTATACAGAAAAAAGGGAGTAAAAAGAGGGGGAAAAGGAATTTTGAAGTAAGTTTTTATCTTTCCGTCTCTAAGTTTGAGAGCTTTCACTCCAAATGCACTGGAAGTGGGGAGGTAAAAAATGCTGAGTAGTGACTGCATTTACATGGTATCTCCACACATTCGGAAGCTTCCACTTTTACTTGTTGTCTTAGAGTTCCTAAGTTCATTTTTCCTGATTTTCTTCAGATGGAACCACCTCCTCAATTAGATCAGTATGCTCCCTAAAGGGCTCTTAAGTGGTTTATATCAGTTATATTGTTACGATGGCTTCAGGGTTTCTAAATATCGCCTGTGGCGCCACACTGTCTCTGTTCCATCAGCTCCGATCTTCTTCCTGTCTCCGCTTTAATAAAGTCTTTCAGAATAAAAGTCAAATGAGATAGTCCAAATCCTCCACAACTTCCAGGCACCTTCCAACTGCTAGTCTCCCAACCTCATAAACTTCCCTTTTTACTCGTTATTGTCCTCTCTCTCTCTTCTGTCTGCCAAGCCCTTTCACTTTCACTTGCCTCGCATCCACTTTTTGGCCACTTTCTTTTAGGGCTCTGGACAGACACTTGTAACAGCCTTATAGAAGTCTATGGCACTCCAATCCTCCTCTCCGCCGCTAATTTTCTCTGCCACACTCTTCCCCAATGATCTCACAAACTGTCACTCACTCACTTCTTTACATCGGTGGCAGTCCAGACTTCAGAGCCGCCTTTGATAGGAGGCTGTTTCTTGCTCATTGGGCTCTGGAGGGCTCCTCTTCACTGCGGGGGGGTTGCCTTCCTCACACTGCAACCCAAGTCTCCCCCACACTGGCACGAATCTCTCCAGGACTCGTGCACCCTCAAAGGATCATGCCAACCACAAAAAGAGATTAACTGAAACCACAGATGGGCTTCTGCACCTCTGTTCGTCCTTGCCTTGTCACCGGAAGTCAGCCACTGATCGTTCTTAAAATGAATGAAAAATGCCCTTCCAGATATCATCCTACATTTCCCTTCTTTTTGTTTTTCTGCTGGTGCAGGGTTCACTTTTTTCAGATAAGGTGAACATTGATCTACTAATTATGACAGGAATTGACCAACTAGCTTCTCGCCCCCAAGCCTAATTACATGGGGTGAGAGAGAGAGTGACTAGCTCAAAGTCACCCAGCTGGCCTTTATGTCTAAGATAGGACTGGAACTCATAGTCTCCTGGTTTCTAGCCTACTAGACCAAATATATCTTCTTCTTCTTCTTCTCTTCTTTTTCTTCAGCGTTTGTCTCGCGCTCGGGCGAGGTCCGCTAATGTCCTTGAGTACTGCTTCCACACCTCTCTGTCTGCCACGTGTGTCGGGTCTGCCTTCGCGATCTCTAGATCGGCCTTGATCGTGTCCATCCAGCGTTGTTTAGGTCTACCACGCGGTCTCGCTCCTCCGACAGTCACCTTCATTACAGATTTGATGATGGATTCTTCCTTGGCGCGGCTCACGTGGCCGAACCATCGTGGCCGGACTGCCTCATGACCGTGGGGATGGGCACGGCGTTGAACCGTCTCGCACTTCTTCGTTCCTGACGCGATCGAGTAGGGTGAGGCCTACCGACCATCGGAGCATTCGCATCTCCATTATCTGGAGTCTGCTTTCGACTTCTTTGGTCGTCGCCAGCACTCTGCGCCGTATATGGCCACGGGCGCACCACAGAGTTATAGATTTTTGCCTTCAGGCGCATCGGCATCTTCTTGTCACAGAGGACGCCCGTGACGGACTTCCATTTGCCCCACGCTGCATTGATCCTGGCTGCCACCTCAGTTTGTAGTAGGCCTTCTTCCCCAAGAGTAGTTCCCAGGTACTTGAAGGTGGAGGCGCGCGGTAGCTCCTGCCCGTTCACGTGGATGGAGCCTGTCATTTCATTGTCAGTGGTCAGGTATTCGGACTTCTTTAGGTTCAGCCGGAGCCCGAACTGCTCGAGGCGGTCGTGCCACTGTTGGACTCGGTGCTCTAGTTCAGCCTTGCACAGGTTGGCCAGGAACACATCATCGGCGTGAGCAGCGTCCATGGGGCGGGCGTGTACAGGTCGTGGTGTAATTGTGTCCATCACCAGAATGAACAGCAGTGGTGAGAGAGCAGAGCCCTGGTGTACGCCGACGGTAATATTAAACTCCTCTGATATCCCAGCTGCCGCTTTACACGGCTTTTGTGACATCTGTATAGGAGTTGGACCCATTGTACGAGCAGCTCAGGCACGCCGTGGTCTCGCAGTGCGTACCAGATGAGATCGATGCGGACTCGGTCGAAGGCCTTTTCCAAGTCTAGGAAGGCGGTGTGGAGCGGATTTTCTTCTCTCTGTGAGCCTCCATCAGCATCCGCACACCGAAGATGGCGTCGGTGATGCCGCAGTTCTTGATGAATCCAGCCTGGTTGACGCTGATGTCGACGATGTCCCGAATGCGCTTATCAGGACGCGCTTCAAAGATCTTCATAGTGTGTGACAGTAACCTGACCGGTCTGTAGTTGGAGCAGTCCGCTGGGCTGCCCTTTCCTTCCAGATCGGAACAGTGGTGCTGCGGTACCAGTCGTGTGGCACTTTTCCCGTGGAGACGATGTTGTTGAACAGCTCGCACAGCCACAATGCCGAGCCCGGTAGTGCCTTTTTCCAGAAGTCGGCAGGGATGTCGTCCGGTCCTGTTGCCTTACCGTTTTCATGGCCTTGATGGCATCGGCGACCTCGCTGGCATAAATGCCTGAGACTGGGCCTTCAACTGGGTCACCTCGCGGGGTTCGTGGGTGTGGAACTCCTCGGTGGAGATCTTCTCGAGTATTGCTGCCACCTCTCCGCAGCGCTCTGGGGTTGACGATCAAATTTCCCCTTTCGTCGTTGATCCCATGAAACTGGTCAATGTCCAGGGTCTTCCTGTGTCTGCTTTTGGCTAGGCGGTAGATCTCATTCTCGCCTTCTCGCGTGTTCAGCTTCTCGTAGATGTCATCGTAGTGGGAGCTTCTGGCTGTCGCTACTGCTTTCTTGGCTGCCTTTTTGGCCGCCTTGTATTCGCAGAGCTTCTAGACCAAATATATAATACATCTATTACTAACTATAACTAATGTATGCTTATATACATAATATAGTGATATATTATAATTAATATATAATTCTCTTCTCATCCCTGTGTGTCATGTCCCATCTTAGGAGTCACAGTGTTGTGTACAGTGGTGGGATTCAATTTTTTTTACTACCAGTTCTGTGGCCGTGGCTCAGTGGGCATGGCAGGAGAAGGTTACTGAATAATCTCCATTCCCTCCCCACTCCAGGGGAAGGGTACTGCAAAATCTCCATTCTCTCCCCACCCCATTAACCTGCTTTCCAGCTCCGTTCTCCTGTGCAGGGCAACAAAAGAAGACCCAGCTGATCAGCTGGGACTTGGGAGGCAGAGAATAGATGGGGGCGGGGCCAGTCAGAGGTCTCAAAATTTCCACTACTGGTTCTCCAGAACTGGTCAGAACCTGTTGAATACCACCTCTGGTTGTGTAGGACTACACTACCTGAAAATCTTAGAAGTTCTTTTCCAACACATCCAAAGTTCCAGTTTGGGCAAAGGAGGAAATGGACATTTTTCTGTATTGCAAAAGTTTGTGTTTGTTTAATCAAAGCAGTTTTATCTCAGTCTTCAGCTGGCAGAACTCCCAGATGTATTCTACATAAAATAAATGGGAATTGTAATATATCATAAAAATAATAATATAACAGCATTATGATTCCCATTTACACATCCTCAAGAGTTGTCATAGTGATCAATATGACAAAACTATGTCAGTAAAAAATCATTAATCATTTTTTTCATTAAGGAAAAGTCCAAAAACACTCTATCACTATAATTTTATCATGAGTCCCAAAGTCATGAGCAAGTTTTTTGTTCTCCAGCATAATAGTACATCATAACAATTCTTTTAAATCCTCCTAATATACAATCATGTGACTGTGGAGTACTTAATAATTCCATGTAGATTTAAGGTACTGAACCTTATATTCAGTACCTATGGGAACTGCAATTCTTAAGTATGGGAAATTAATATATTGCAACAATGACATGCTACAAAAAAAATCCCCAGAGTTGAATAAGTTGTTTTATTTACATATTATATAAACAGAAATGCAATGGGGGACAGGGATCTCTTCATAGTAATGAGTTGATTTTCTCCCCAGTTATAGAGTGAAATTTTCACCATTAATTAAAACAGCTTTATGGTTAGTTTATAACTGTATTGTGCTCAACACACTGCATGATTCACTGGAAGAAAACTGGGGAATCTACTTACTTAGTGGATTTATATCCCACTTTTTTTGTTTTTACCAACATCTTAAAGCAGAGAGAGAGAGAGAGACAGAGAGAGAGGGGGGAGGGAGGGAGGGAGGGAGAGAGAATGTGCTAAAGAAAAACAGATTTTTAGAAAAGAAGACACCTTTTCTCTTTGGTAGTATCTTTAGGGTTTTGAGGATGGCTTGCCTACTGAGGCTGAATCTCAGATGGATCATCATCAGATATTTCTCCAGGGTTTCTACTGGTAGCTCTATTTTTGTCTCTGTGGACAATTTGAAATTCCTTCTCAGCATGAAATAAAGAATGACTTAGGCAGACAGAGAAATGATTCATTATTAACCTTGTTATATTTCTGGGTCTCCCCTTCCCTCCACCCATTCTAGTTATTGTCTTCCATTCTACTTCCCAGCTGGTTTGGAGTTTTTTTCCTTGACATTTCAAACCATGCAATATTTTCAAGGGAGTTTTGTGATTCTCCCTGTAGAATTTTTTAAAAAGATATTTTTTGTACTGCAAACTGCATGATTCCTCGGGTCTGTCATGATCTCTCTTCTGTGCATGAAATCTTTTTTTTTCCAGCTCCTCTGACCTTCAAGATCTAAACCCAAGGTTCTATTCCTTCAATATACAGTAAATCCAGATCTTTTTTTTCCATTTTTTATTTTTAGTGAATGATGTTGATAATTGACATCATTCCCATAACACCGTTTTATTGTACCAATAGCATAAGAAGAATGCACACAATTACACCTCAGAAAATGTATCTTTAAAAAAAGTTTCTCAGAAATGTCTTCCTGTTCATAATATGGCACTGATGGGAGAAATATCCATCTGGTTCAGTTCCGAGTCAGGAGGAAGATACTGAAAACACGGAGGCTGATTGGAAAGATGGTTTAATGAAGCAGAACCACATGGATGGGTCCTGGACCACATGGAGTTGAGAATGAGGGGCTTTTATACCTTCTCTTGGGCTTTGCACTTGAACTTCCTGTTCCTGTGCAAGAACATGTATTCTGTTGGCTGCTGTCAGACTGCCATGGAGCCATGCAGGGATCATAGCTGAGGTTTCCTGAGCTTCCAGGTTTGGTTGAAGTTTGCTGGGTGTTGCATTGTCCTTTGGAGATTGCAATGCAGTGGGCTCTGTGTCTTCTGCTAAATGGTCCAATTATGGCATATCTTAATCCCATCACCCTGGAGCTGGAGGTCTTTTGTCCTGTAGATAGACTGGCCCAGTAGCTGGCCCTTTCTTAATAGGCACCAAATATTTGTTGCGGACTGCTTTCTATCCTTAAAAATATGTTTTTCTTTTAGGGAAATATAATATTCTGGCTTTTTAAAATTTTTCTCAAAATATTTCATTCTTCTAGGAGGGATGGCTTACCTCAGCACTGTGGGTTATTCATGCCTAAAAAGGTTGAGGTTCAACAATACTAAGATCCTTCCAAGACTCTCCAGATATTTAAATAAAATGTATGCTGCTTATTACTTCACCTCAGAATCCTGCATGTTGCTATCTAAACAATCAACAGAGAGTTATTCACTCAATAGCTTCCTATTTGGAAACCACCTTCACTGAGACCAATTTATTTTCCTTTGCAGCAGAAAAGCATAATGACCCTTACTTCATGGGGGACAAGAGATCAGAACTCTTACAACAGAAGAAGACAACGGAAATTAAACAAAAGTAGGAAATCAGAGGTGGTATTCAGCAAGTTCTGACCAGTTGTGGAGAACCGGTAGCAGAAATTTTGTGTAGTTCAGAGAACCGGCAAATACCACCTCTGACTGGAAATTTTATAGTATCCTTTCCCTGCCACGCCCACCAAGCCACGCCCACAGAACCGGTAGTTTAAAAAAAATTGAATCCCACCACTGTAGGAAATGCATTTATCCAATCGTCACCCAGAAAAGGGGAGGGGACTAAAAAGGAAAAGAAAAGAAGAGCTGGGAGGCTTGCCAGATGTAAAAGATGCAAGAGGAATTCCAATGACAGTTTCATTTTTAGCATTAGATTGCTATGGAAAAGCCATCAGTGAAAAGAAATGAATTTGAATCAACTGGGGTAGCCTGGGTCTTGGATGATGTCATGTGTGCATTTTCACTTGTCACACTGCCTCATTAGATTTGTAGTCTTGAATCTTACATGCATAGCTTCTGCCACAAGCACATTTTGCTCATTAATGCAGTATATCCTGGCACCAATAATTTTAAAACTAGGCCACCACTGAACTAATCCTTTCCTTAGCTAAAAAGACAAAATAATGAGAACTGAAATTAAAGTAGATAGTTTGCTGGGGAAAATGCTAAAAGGAAATATCGATGGGCACAAAGCAATGATTCTCAACATTTTATTTCCTGTAAATCACTACATCCTTATTAAAAATTTCAAGGAGTATCAAGCAAACGAGAGGTAAACTATATGGTATGTGCAAGCCTAATGGAACAGTAGCTGCGTAATTCCCTATAAATTTTTAAAGCTCACAAGTCCACATAGTTGCTTGTGTCATTTAGGTTAATGCCAGAAATCTTGCAAAAAAAAAAAAAAAATTGGCCTGGATACAAAAATCTTGAAATAGAATGGAATTCTTTATTGGCCAAGTATGACTGGTCATACAAGGAATTTGTCTCCAACACATAAACTCTGAGTGTACAGACAAACAACTAAGTGATAAGTCATAGTTCATAAATCATAAGATACAATCATAAATCATAAGATCTAAGTATAATCTAAGTATAGCACATAAAATCATACATTGCAATGTCCTACCTGTCAATGAATACTTCAGCTTCAACCATAATAACACTAGAGCAAACAATAGATACAAACTCAAGGTTAATCACACCAAACTTAATTGCAGGAAATACAACTTCAGCAACAGAGTGGTCAATGTCTGGAATACTCTACCTGACTCGGTGGTTTTTTTCCCAAACCCCAGAAACTTTAACCTTAGACTACTAATGACCTCACCCTTTTCCTAAGAGGTCTGTAGGGGGTGTGCATAAGCGCACCAGCGTGCCTACCGTCCCTGTCCTGTTGTTTTTTTTAATATTTTTTTAATTTTTCTTATATGTATCCATGTATTCATAACTATGTTTTTACTTATACCTATTATCTTGTAAGTAATTGACAAATAAAAATAAATAAAATAAAATAAATAAAAAGAAGTGATAAATCATAAGATACCAGTAGGAGAAGGTAGAAGGAAAGATGAGAAGGTGAGAAAGGTGAGAAAATGAAAAGGATAATAGCAATATTATATCCCTACTACTTTGAGTAAATATATTTATATAAGATAGTGCTGTGGGAATTAGGTGTTTAGCAGAGTGATGGCACAGAGCAAGAAACTATCTTTGTGTCTAGTTGTTTTGTCCAGTAATGCCCTATACCAGTGTCCTGAGGGGAGAAGTTGAAACAGTTTATGTTCAGAATGTGAGGGGACTGTAGATATTTTCTCAGCTCTCTTTGTAGTTTGTGCCATATACAGGTCCTCAAATGAAGGCAGCTGGTTGTGACTGTTTTTTGTGCAGTCCTAACTATACATTGAAGTCTGAACCCATCCTGTTTGATTGCTGTGCCAAACCAGACTGTTATAGAGGTATAAATGACAGACTCAATAAAAAAGAGTCGAGAAGCTTCAAGTTTGGCCAATCTTTTCATTTTAAAAAAAAAACCAAATTGTTCCCTGCACTTGTTTTTACAGTTCATGGGCATGTGTCACTTGGCCTATTTTCTAGACTTTAGTCTAGTCTTCGTTTGTGTGGCTCTTCTTTGAATTCTCTTTGCTGATTTCTTATTCTTCAAGCATGAAAAAAGAAAATAAATAATATGTCAACAGCTGTCTCTATCTCTTCTTATATCTATTTCTTTGCTATGTTTTACTATGCTCTTTTAAAAATGCGTTGCTATGAACACCCAAAACTAGAATGTTGATTTTTATTAATAATTCTGACTTATTTTACTTAAAGATGATCTCATACGTGAATTCTTGAAACAAATTCACCTTTAAAGCTTGGAGTTGTAACAGTGTTTGCACAGAGATGTCACACAACTCTTTGAAGTTTTTCCTCAACAAAGAAGCAAAAGAGTTCATTTGCCACTAAAATGAAGAGGGATGGTTCAGCTATGCTAACAACAAAGCTGTGGTTTTCTTAGAAAAGTAGGAAAACCTGTTCATCTTAAAAGGTCATGGAAATTTGGCTAGCATTTGTATAAGAGTACCAACTGCTAAATTAAACAGGAAAGCTGTTACTTTAATTTATTGAGTAGAAGCATTTTTCCCAACCTTCACCATGTTAACTGGGTAATTTAAGTTATAGATTCAACAGAGCACTTGGAAAAAGAAAGTTAATATAACATAATCATTGGAATGCATTGATTGATACCTGCATGTGCTCATAATTATCTGCTTTGCAAAAATAGTTCCATAGCACGGGTGTCAAACTCACCGCGTGACATTGCCATCATGGGATGTTTCATGACATTTTCCTCATTTGCGGAGTTGGGGTGGATGTGGCCTGCACATGATGCATCTGGCCTGAGGGCCACCAGTTTGTCACCCCTGAACTATAATCATGAGTAAACACAGTTCTCAACAAAAAAATGGGCCTCTGAGCATGTCTTGGAAAGGAGCCTCCTGATTGAAGCAGTGGGGTTGCTCTAATCTTTCTGCTTCAAAAGGATGCTTTCATTGATTTTTTTTTCATCAAATTGCTCTTCATATGTTACATTGAGCAAATCTGAAAGAAAAAAAGGGATTTTCAGCCTCCTTGGGATGTCATCCTTAGTGGTGACAGTGGCTTTGCTACAGAAAAGGCCTATTGGGAATTGCTCCCTCCTGCTTCCTTTTGGATTAACTTGAAGTGGGGGAAATAATGAATTCTGTCCACGGGTGTAATTTTGGTAATTGTGCCAATCAGGGAATGGGCTAGGGTTCTAGATTTAAGCCACCAATCCTTGTTAACAACTACCTGTGTATAGTGCTTGTCATATACAGACTGTTTTCAACTTACCACCTTTCATTTAGCCACTGTTCAAAATTAGAACTGCATTGAAAATAGTGACTTAGAATAGAATAGAACTCTTCATTGGCCAAGTGTGATTGGACACACAAGGAATTTGTCTTGGTGCAAATGCTCTCAGTGTACATAAAAGAAAAGATACATTTGTCAAGTCAAGAATCATCAGGTACAATACTTAATGATAGTCACAGAGTATAATAAGCAACAGGGGTGGGACTCTACCAGTTTGCACTTATTCGCTAGAACCAGTTGTTAACATTCTAAGCAGTTTGGAGAACCGGTTGTTAGAAGAAATTACTGGCCTAATCCTGCAAGGAAGGCAGGAAGGAAACATTCTGGTGTTGCTTACAGAAACTGCTTCTCCATTAACTATTATTACATTCTTGGTAGGACGGGACTTCTTGTCTCAGGAATGTCTCTGGAGGTTTTTTCCCCTCCTTTGCTGATACTTTGCTTGTGTGGTGTGACCATTTAAAGTTACAATGGCACTGAAAAAAGTGACTTATGACCATTTTTCACACTTATGACTGTTGCAGTATCCCCACAGTCATGAGAGGCCAGGCGAGGAGATGCATGCCTAGATGTGAGTGATATTGAGTTGGCCACATCCAGCCAATAACATGACCACCAATACATGTCCACCCAGTCACATGACCACCAAGCCATGCCCACCACTTAAGCCACGCCCACAGAAGTGGTTGTTAAAAAAGGGTAAGAATAGGACAGTGTAATGACAAAGAAAAACATGTTTGGAAATGTTCATTACTGAGTAATAGAAATCCTTAAGTTTCTCTCAATAAAAGTTCAAAATAGGATAGCTTTTGTAAAAGTAGCATTTCTTCTGTAACTTAGAGATAAATTCTTATCTGTGGAAAAGTGGATGACCTTGGCAGTGCTAAAGTGGCACCACCTTGTTGAATTCCTTCTTGAATCAAACAGATAAGCAGAAAAACATTGAGCCTGTTTCAGTTTCTGTAGTTAAGCTACATGTTTTGCTTGACCATATCAAATTGCCTGAATATTACTGAAATTAATTGCACTGGATTATTCAAAAACAAAGCTAAACAGTAAAAAATCACAATTTGATGTTCATGAAAAGATTTATTCTGCTTCCTGTTGTAGAATTGCACCTTGGGGTGAGAGGGGAATATAAAATAGAATTGTATGCAAAAAAGGGAACAACAAGCTGAAGTTTAGACCTTTGTTTAATATTTAATTAAAAGCTGAAATGCATAGATGTCTAAATGTTTTTTTACACTGGTAGAAACTTATTTTGTGTGCATTTCTGGCAAGTATGTGTTTCTTTAAATTGCAAAATTACTGTCAGTTGCTAGATAAGTATGATAGCTTTGGAGAGGGCTGTTGACATGCCCCTGATTTTGATTTTCTTAAACTTGAAAGCTTAAAGTAAAATATTTTGGTCAACTGAAAAAAAAAAATGAATCTCACACCTGATAAGCAATCAAATCATACTAGGAAACAGTCAATAAAAATTGTTAGGATATTACAGGTGGCATTTACCCCTAGCAAGAATAGCAAAGATGTTCAAAGATAAATTGCCAAAGTGTTAGAAATGTTACCAGATGCCTGGATCTTATTACCATATGTGGTGGACATGTATTGATGCTAAAAGATATTGGACTAGAATACACACATGGTTGGAAAAAATGATAAAATAACATATAGATTTAAAACCAGAGATATTTTTATTGGGAATTTTACCTGAAAGTTATAACAGAGAAATAACATATTTGATCATTAATGTATTAACAGCAGCTAGACTTGTATTTGCACAATATTGAAAAAATGAGAAAATTCTGACAGAGGAGAAAACAATTAAGAAAATAATGGAATAGGTGGAAATGAGCAGATTAACAATGGCAATCAAAGAACAGGAAGAAAAAGAGTATTATAAGATTTGGAATTTATTTTATGAATAGTTAGACAGAAGAATAAGAAACTGAAATATGTGGTAATAGTAATAACATCTTATAATTGATTGATTTTGAAAGAATAAGAGAATGAATATAACTTAGTAAGGATGGATTATATTTTTGAAAGATAGCAATTATAATGTTAATGATAATATAATATTCAAATAATATGATATAAAATGTTGATTAGAATGGTTATAAATATAATTAAATAAATGTACGATAACATTATTATGCACACAAGATATATGTACCCAACCAACACACTGTAGAATCGGAAGATGGTTTTATTTGTTATTTTTGTTTAAAAAAATAAAAATAAAAATAAAAAATTTGTTAGGATACAAGCAACAAGGTTGCTTATGACTGTTTCTCACAACCGTCGCAGTCTCCCCATGGTTATGTGATCAAAATTCAGGCACTTGGCAAGTGCCATGTATTTACCATGGTTGCAGCATGCGGGGGTCATGAGATTTGTGACCTTCTGACCTGGGTTCTGACAAGAAAAGTCTATTGGGGGAAGCCAGATTTGCTTAACAATTGCAATCATGACCCACTTAGCAACCATCACGATTTGCTTAGCAATCATGGCAAAAAAAGTGATATAATCGGGTCTGACTCACTTAATCGCCGCCTTGCTTGGCAATGGAAATTCCAGTCCCAGTTGTGGTTGTAAGTTGAGGACTTTTGTTCCTGAACAGGATGGGCAAACTGGTGCCTCCAAATGTCTTGGACTGTTATTTTTTTATCATATTCAATATGGGATTCTAGACTGTATTTGGACATTTCTGGAAGGATCAATTTGCCGATTCCTATTATGGGAGAGCAAAGTATGTTTTTACCACTATTTATTAATAGTTGTTTGATTTCAACCCCTTAAATAATGTGTGTGAAAATACAGAATCACATTTGTGCATTCAGTGCAATTAATGGAGCAAATGTATCAGGAGATTTTGTCTGTTCACCTTGATCTCAGATTATTTTGGTACTTTTTGGAACAGTAGATAAATTCCACAAATCCATAAAACTCTTTCAATATCTCATTCTTTAATAAAGATAAAACTACACATTCCATCTTCCTATTGTACAAAGGAAAGTAAATTCTAGAAGAAAATTAAAATAATTAGAACGAAAAATATTTGGAAAGTTGGTCACAATTCACTACCAATTAAAACATGGTTTTCTGTGATTCAGGGTTTTGGTTTTGTTGTTGTTTTATATTTTTACATCAGTCTTTCCAGAGGCACTAAGCAGCAATCATTTTTTCATATGAATTCACTTAGGGAAGCGTATAAGCTTCTTAAGAATGTTTGTCTCCTTCATAGTTATGTAGAATAACCTTGCTGTTTACTGTACAGCTGAAAAACTCCCAAATCCCTCTGCAGTAATGGACTAACTTTTGTGAATGCAGACATGGCAAGGCAAAAGGAAACATCCCAAATAATATGCCTTTCAGAGATTGAAGATAAGCTTTTGATATGATCCGACTGAGGAAGCTGAGAATTTAAGGGAACTTTCATTTTATGTATCCCTGATGCTTTGCTTCACAATAACATCCACAGCATTTTATATATTTGATGCTGAATACACTGAAAAGGAACATGACAATTGTTCTACAGATTTGACAGGCACAAACTAAATGTAAATCTCTCAGAAATAGCTTTCTTCCAGGGGTGGGATTCTACCAGTTCTAGCACTTATTTGCTAGAACCAGTTGTTAACATTCTAAGCAGTTTGGAGAACCGGTTGTTAGAAGAAATTACTGGCCTAATCCTGTAAGGAAGGCAGGAAGGAAACATTCTGGTGTTGCTTACAGAAACTGCCTCTGCATTAACCCTTATTAACATTCTTGGCAGGACTAGACTTCCTGTCTCAAGAACATCTTTGGAGTTTTTTTCCCCTCCTTTGCTGGTACTTTGCTTGTGTGGCGTGACCATTTAAAGTTACAATGGCACTGAAAAAAGTGACTTATGACCATTTTTCATGCTTACGACTGTTGCAGCATCCCCACAGTCATGAGAGGCCAGGAGAGGAGATGCGTGCCTCGATGTGAGTGATATTGAATTGGCCACACCCAGCCAATAATATGACCACCAAGCCATGTCCACCCAGTCACATGACCACCAAGCCATGCCCACCACTTAAGCCATGCCCACAGAACTGGTTGTTAAAAAATTTGAATCTCACCCCTGCTTTCTTCCCTATCTGACATTTACACAAAGGGTTTGTATTATATCACATCTTAGACCAGATGTAAAGATAACCTTACCTTATTACTGTATGAAAATGTATGCCATGTATACTTAATTTTGAAACATGCCTGCTCTTTTACAAAGAGAACTCAGCAACCAAGTGAAACATGGAAGGATTAAATGCTGGATGGAAATTCTATGGACTAAGAATCTCCGTAGACTTTTTGCTGGATGGAAGTTCTTTCGAAGGTAAGTAATTTAAGCTTGTAAAATCTTTTCTGCACTCCCTGTCCTAAATCCCAACATAACCCAAAGAATACATCGATAGCTTAAAGATGCAACTTTAAGCATGATTTCCTTTTTATTTTTCATTATCTGTCATTAAACTGTTGTCAATTTTTAGTGACTGTACAGATAGGTTTTCTCCAGGATGAATTGTTCACCCCATGGTCCTTCGGTTCTTCCAATGGTTCACTTGTTTCCACTGTAATTGAGACCATGGATGTAAATTTGCAACCTGTCAAGCCCAGTACAGATGAATCACCAAGATCATTACTGAGGTTTCAAAGGGAAATTCTGTTTTTTAATCAGGGTTCTCATTTATCTCCTTTCAAACTATCCAACATCTTCCTGGATGCAGGTATGACCCAGTTGCCCTTTCTGAATGTGATGTGTCACCTTCTTTCTCTCTCTCTCTCTCTCCCTCTGTCCCTCCCTCCCTCTCCCTCTCTCTCCTTTCTCTCTCTCTCTTTCTCTCTTTCTCCCTCCCTTTCTGTCTCTCTCTCTCTCTCTCTCACACACACACACACACACACATACATTTTTGTATGATGTTAAATTACTTAACTGCATTGCTTTGTGAGTTCCTGGAAATGTTTCTGCTGTTTTCAATAGTGTCGCTTCGTATGCATTTTTCTGCGCAAACGCAGGGAGTACAGCAGTCTGCTGCAACTGTCTGCAAGTTTCAAATGCCTCATCAAAACTGAGAAAAACATTGTCTAGCTATTGAAAAAGTAATATCTAGTATATGCTTACTGTCTCCAAAGATGTCTTCTTTCTGTATATACTTCCAAAATCATACTACTGAAAATAGCAGCTAATGTATGTTGCTGTCTGGTGTTTTCTTTATCAGCAGCAAAGAAATCTTTTTATGCTCTCTATTAAGTTACCTGGATAATATAAAGGAAAACAGATAAACTCTAAACATAGAAGATGAAGATAAAGCAGCATCAGAGTATGATACTAAAGAGAGAAAAAAAGAGATCAGCTATAAAGAGAAAGCATGCATTTAAAACTGGAAGAAAGAGAAAAGAAGAAAGAAAACCTTCAGCTGGTTTTGAAGAGAGGATAATATAATTCACAGCTGAACCTTTAGATGGAGCATGTCCTTTCAGAGGGCCACCCATTAAAGTTTTTTTCCCTTCCATCCTCTTCTAGTCCCAAGAAAAGGGGATTACAGGATTTGACCTCTGCAGAGAGTGACATGTGAAATGAAGCAATTTTTCAAGCAGCAAAAGCAATAGCACTCAGATATATATATACTGCTTTTACAGTGCTTTATGGTGGTGGGATTCCATTTTTTTTTTTTACTACCAGTTTGTGGGCGTGGCTTGGTGAGCATGGCAAGGGAAGGATACTGTAAAACAAAGAAAGACCCAGCCGATTAGCTGGGCCTCGGGAGGCAGAGAATAGATGGGGACAGGGCCAGTCAGAGGTGGCATTTGCCAGTTCTCCAAACTACTCAAAATTTCCACTACCAGTTCTCCAGAACTGATCAGAACCCGCTGAATACCACCTCTGTTTACAGCCATCTCTAAGCGGTTTACAGAGGCAGCATTTTGCCCCCAACAACCTGGGTCCTTATTTTACCAACCTTGGAAGGATGGAAAGCTGAGTCAACCTTGAGCCAGTGAGACTCAAACTTCTCGCAGTCGGCAGTCAGCAGAATTAGCCTGCAATGCTGCATTCTAACTACTGCACCACCATGGCTCAAAAACCTAAACAAAACCTATTTTTTTCTGGGCCCGTTGTTTGAAATAAACAAACATCAAGAACGTGGAAGGAAAGAAACTCAAAATATATGGACATAGCTTCAAAAACCATCCCTTTCATTTTTTTTCACTCCTTCTCTACATATATCCAACCATTCCCATTCCATGAATATATGCATTCAGACAAGATATATATGTACCCATCCAATCTTATAAGAACTTGCTGTCTTCTTCTAACTTGGCCAAACACTGCTGGAAATGCTGTGGGAAGAACTGCATTTGTGGAAGCAACCCTAATGCAGGCACAATCTTTTCCACAAGCCTTCTATCACTGTACGCTAAAGCTTTTCTTGGCTATATTTCCAATACTTGGGTATCAAGAATTGTGGATTTTTCAGGCATGCAGATTGGTTAAAAGAATGACTATACAATTTTGGAAGACAACTTCTACACTTGATTTGCAACCATGGGTTGTTTGTATGGGTTGTTTGTCAATATCTGAATTGTCACTTTGACAAGGGATCAGGGAAATAAAACGTTCAAAATAGCCAAGTCTGGGGCATTTTTTTCTTTTTATTGTGTGCTTGCCATTGCTAATATTGTGCAATGATATTTGTTCTTTGCTTGATCCATTTATTATCATAAAAAATTGAAAAGTAGTGTATTCTACAACCTATTGAGAAAGAGGCAGTAATTTAGGGGGATTTAGGGAAATATAATGGGCAGTATCTAAGGTTTCTATAAATTGCCTATACTGTTTTGTACTGTATATTAAAATCATGAAGAACTTTTTAAAAATGGCCTTGAACATTACTAGAAAAAGTAATACACATTTGTACTGTTTTCTGGTTATCATTTCAATAATAATTGAAAGTACATGTTGAAATAAGAGGTTGAGCAACATACCATTCTATTGTGATTAAGAAATCTTCAAAGAAAACAAAGATCATTTTTTCAAGGTGTTGGAAAAGCAAGTTTTTACAGCAAAATGATACAGTTCCTTGTCACCCCAAGTGGGGCACTGGGAGATTATACCCTCTCTCGGCACAAAACCTCAGGGTCTTTGCGAACCATGTAACCACCTAAAGCAAGCTTGCGAAGATTAATGCTGTAATGCTTGGAGGCTTATTCCAATGAAAGCTCTTGAGAGCCTGATCCACTGCAGCTTAAGGTTATAGGCTGATTCAGTTGACTTCTCTTGCCTTTTCACAACTAGCAGTGATCTGGAGTAATTCAGAATACACATGTGCCAATCAAATCAAGAACAAAACAAATCCTCTATGAATTTAAAATTCAAGAAAATATTTCTGAAGGGCAGTGGGGAGGAAACATTTTCCGCATTGAAATAGGGAATATAACATCTTCCACGGGTGGGTGTGGGAAATATCTTTATTATTCACAAAAATTTGCTTTCACCTTTATTCTTTTCTTAAACTAGGTTTAGGAAATTTGATTAACATGGATGTGCAATGAAACTCACTTGGTCCATTAGGTCCAGAGGGGATACATAAGAAGCAATCTGCAAAGAACGTTTAGTTACAAAGAGTTAGGAAGCTGAAAAGGATAACCATAATTTCACAACACTATAAAACAATGTTCAGAAAGTCTTTCCCATGGTATTGTTCTTTAATATGATTATATATACCAAAATCCACACTAGCTATTGGAAAACACCTTTGTTTGTATTTTCTTTTCCTGCCCTGAAGCCACTGAGATAATGACATGATCAGATTTATTTAGGGCAAGAGGGGAAAAAGGAAGGAATACTTAAGTTTTATTGTAAACATTTCAGTTAATCATTTAAGTTGGTGTTTATTATTATTTAAGAATAACATTTAGAATGTGTCATGTTTTTACAACCACAATTGAGCCCCAAATTGATGTTGGTAAGTGAGACATTTGTTAAATATGTTTTGCCCCATTTTATGACCTTTCTTGCCACAGTTGTTGAGTGAATCACTGCCAGTTTAGTTTAGTTACTTACATGCTTGTTAAGTGAATCTGGCTTCTCCATTGACTTTGCTTGATCAGAAGGTCCCAAAAAGGTGATCCCATGATTCCCCCTGGACACTGCAACTGTCATAAGTATGAGAATTTTGATCCTATGACCGTGGGCATGCTGCAACACTTGTTAAGTGTGAAAAAATGGTCATAAGTCACTTTTTTCAGTTCCATTGTAATTTCGAATGGTCACTAAATGAACTGTTGTAAGTCAAGAACTACATGTACTTATATTAAACATTAATGAAGTGCCTTCAAATCTGATTGTGGATCAGAAAAGTCCATTTAACAGACTGGATGCCAGAGGTTACCCAACCCAACCCACCTTCTATCTGAAGTCCTGCACTGATGTTGGAGAAATCCAGAAGGGCTCAAGGTTGACTCTCCCTTCCACCCTTCTGTTCAGGGGTGATATTAAGCAGGTTCTGACCAGTTCTGGAGAACCGGTAGTGGAAATTTTGAGTAGTTTGGAATACTACCTCTGACTGGCCCTGCCTCCATCTATTCTCTGCCTCCTGACTCCCAGCTGATCAGCTGGCTCTTCTTTTGTTGCCCTGCACAGGAGAATGGAGCTGGAAAGCAGGTTAGTGGGATGGGGAGGGAATGGGGATTTTGCAGTATCCTTCCCCTGGAATGGGGTGGGAATGCAGATTTTATAGTATCCTTCCCCTACCATGCCCACCAAACCACGCCCACCAAACCATGCCATGCCCACCAAGCCATGCCCACAGAACCAGTAGTAAAATAAATTGAATCCCACCACTGCTTCTGTTAATCTTCCAAGGCAGGTAAAATGAGGATCCAGACTATTGGGGGCAATATACTGCTAGAAGAATTAGTTTGAGATGGAAGGTCATAGACTCCAGCAAAAGATCCTTTAGAATTCCTTAATTGGCTGCTATTCCATACACTCTTTTTAGGTGTAACACCAAGTCCCAAGAGTTTCTGGTAGAGATCACAGCATTTTATAATGTTTAATGCAAGCATTGCAGTTCACTGTTCTCTTTCATCTCTGAACAGAATATTATGTTCCCAAAGAAGTCACCTTCTGCTTAATGGTGTGAATGAATTAATACGCGTGTCAATTGGAGGAGAGGAACAACCAGATGTGTAAGAAGCAACAGAATGTGCATTTTCTCCATCCGAGAAATCCATTAACAGAGTTACACAGATTGCAGCATGAAACCCAAAAAAGATGTCAGTTAACATTAACCTTTGTTTAATGTAACTGCTGATTGTAAAACTGAAAAAATGGTGCCCTATAGATCTTATCTCTGATACCTTGGGAAGACACCAGAGGTATTATATCAATCCAATATGAATTTTTTAAAAGATTCTTTTATCTCTTTTTGTCTGGTCCTTTGGAATGTAATAGAGAAAGGTAGCACAATATCTGTTCTTATTATCTTTCAACTGCCCAAATTATCAGCATTGGTTTCTATGGACAAAACTATTTGATAGCAAAGTATAAAATAAAATGCTGTCAGCCCATCTCCAGTCAATGCCAACTTCTAATTTTACATGTTACAATATGAGATTACCTGCTGACATTTTAAATGTTTTCCCCAACTAAATGTCCTCCTGAGGTATTTTTAAGTGTCCCCAGAATTCCTACCATGAGGCATGAGGTTGAAATCAGCTGATTTAGATTGATGTGTCCCAAAGGTGGCTTTAGGCCAGGGATCACCAACCTTTTGGACCTCAGGGACTACCAAACTCATAATTTTAAATCCCGCGGACCAGAGACCCTGGGAAAATTCCAAAAAAACTCTGCAGGAAAATTCCCCACCCCATTTTCCTATGAATTGATCATTCTTTATTTGGGATTGCAGGATACCATCTCCAGCTCTGTTCTCGAGGGAGAGAGAGAGAGAGAGAGACTTTTGGCTTCATGCAAGGAAAGCAGCAGAAGCAGCAGAAGTCTTTCTTTCTCTCGCCCAAACTCTGCCAGAAATGAGTCTTTGTGAGACTTGTCATGTCATCACAGCCTCTTGGAGCAGGATGCCTTGCAGGGTACCAAAAATTCATTTCTGGTGGAGTTTGGGGGAGAGGAAGAAAGACTTTTGCTGCTTTCCTTGCGTGCAGCCAAAAGCAGCAGAAGAAAGAAGTTGAAAGAAGCAGCCAGGTGAGGGGCGTGGGTGTATGAGGCAAATTCCCCCCCTCTGCCCTTTCCCCCCTCCCTTCACTACCTTGTGTTGTTCGCAATGCAAACGACGCAAGCCTTATGTTCCCGCAGGCCATGTGGGCAGTGCAGCCTGTGTTCCTGCACAGCCTGGATTAATTGCTTTGGGGGAGAGGGGCATTTCTCTGCATCAAAATTTTCTCACGGACCACCAATGGTCCCCAGCCCACTGATTGGCAACCACTGCAAAGTCCATTTCAATAAAGACCTCATCTCTAAATATTTAATGTATTTGCACTCAATATTTAAATAAGCTCATTCAACAGGACAGCCAATATTGACAGAGATTTCTACTATAAAACAGGCTGTCGTTTCTACATTTCTTTAAAATGCTTGAAGTGCATTAATATGCAGTAATCAGTAATGTACAAGGGTGCTGCTGGAGTGATGGGAGGGATAAAGGGGAGGTATTTATTTATTTGGTTTGTCAATTGCTTACAAGATAATAGGTATAAGTAAAAACATAGCAATGAATACATGGATACATATAAGAAAAATAAAAATATATATAAAAGAAACAATAGGACAGGGATGGTAGGCACGTTGGTGCGCTTATGCACACTCCTACAGACCTCTTAGGAAAAGGTACAGCAGATATAACAGCCTGGAACTGTTTTATGATATGAAATGAGGGAGTCAGCAGGACAACGTCTTTCTTCCTTGAGACTTGAACATTCAGGCAAACAACAGATCAGACACAAGGAAAATTATTCTTACATAATGGGCAGAGGAAACAAAAGTCCCATTAAATGGATAACTATGTCCAAACGGAGAAATTAGCAAGAACCAAACCAGAAAACAATAACTATTCCAATTAGTGCTTCTAATAAAAATACTTCCATCATGGAACATTCCTTTCCTTTCCCCTTTCCCTTCTTTTCCTCCCTTCCCTTCCCTTCCCTTCCCTTCCCTTCCCTCCCTCCCTCCTTTCCTTCCTTCCTATTGTCATCTGAATCTTGCCTCTTGCTTTAATTATGAAAAGAGAATAATTTAACAATGGAAACCAAGAAAGCCAGTGGACTCCTGCCTAGAAGGGAATTAATTAAAAAAATCTATGGTTTGGACAAAGATTCACTATCGATATTGAAGCAGTCCTTAAAATGCCCTGCAGCATTTCTGATATTGGCATAGCTGATATATCTTCATGGAAGTTAATGATTTCAGAAGTGCTTACACTCAGCATATTTAAATAATCATTCTAGTATCATAAGAATGTGGGTCACAAGAATCCTTTGGCTCGGATAATCTTGCTGATTTTTCATAGATTGATGAGGAATGAGAGAAGAAGCAAAGCATTAGTATTACATTTAAATGGTAATTGAGAAACAGTTCATTAAAAAGATAAATATAGAGCTGCAGAACTCTTGCAGGCAATGTTCTAATTTAATGAAAGTGTATCACCCCAGCAAAGCAGATTCATAAACTGAAAGAAGAACCCAATTTAGGGTAGATAACTGAATCAACCCTTTGCATTTCCCATTGCTTCTGGATCATCCTATAGGCACTTCCATGCATGGGGGAGACTGTTGGGGGTACTGAATAGTATAATTGCTCTCTGACCTAAACAGGAATACAGAATACAGAATAACAGGATTGGAAGACAACTTGGAGATCTTCTAGGCCAAGATTTGCTCAAGTAGGAGACCCCATAATTTTTCAGAAAATGGCTGTCCAATTTCTTTTTAAAAAAACTCCACTGATGGAGCACTCATAACTTCTGGAAAGAAGCCATTCCACTAATTAATTGTTCTCATTATCAGGAAATTTCTTCTTAATTTTTTTTTTGAAAATTTTATTTGGGTTTTCACAAAAACAAAATACAAATAAAACATCTTTTTTTTGGAAATAGCATGGTCCCAGGTTATCACTTCTTCATACAGACACAAACTCAATTTCATGCTCATTTTTATGTTCTATTCCATATCTTATTACTGTTTTATATTTTCTACATAGTTTTTTCCCTCTTTTAATTTTCTCAACTTTATTTTAATTATCTCATCTCAATTCAAATCACTATATTTATACTTTTGTCTGTCCTGTTGCAATTTCATATTATGTTTTCTCATTTAACAAATTTTCCCCTGTAGTTACTAATTGGAGTATGACATCTTTGTATCTTTTAATTTTATCCATTCAAACTCTTATTTAAGCTTCGATATATACCTTTAAGATTATAGCATTCAATATAATACATAGCTTCCAATTGAATTCTGCTTGGTACATTCTTAAAATACACAATATATTCTTAAAAAGAAAAGATTATATATATATATGTAAATAAATCACACATTCCATTCCAATTCAATTCTATCATTAATATTCATTAAAATCTTAACATCTTTTACATTTCTTTTCAATTAAATATCATACTTCCTTGGGAACACTTATAAACTTTCCATAATTAATTCTTTTTTTTCCATATTTCTCACTTATATTTTTATAAATCATTAATAATAATTAAAATGTTCCCATCCTTTCCTAATTTAATTATCTCATTCACTTTAATTCATTTATTTATTATCAAACATTTCACTACATTTCACTACATTACAGTGAATATTTTATCCATCATTTTAGTCATATTTTCTAAAATTATTTCTATTTGTAATATAACAATGTTATCTTATGTACCTTTGCAGAATCCCTTTTACAATTAAATTTTCACCCATTATCTCTAAACAGGCTTATGGTTTCAATCCTTATATCTTTTTCCTGTTTCTCCATATCTTGTTTCTGTCTTTTATAACTTCTTTTCCTTACCTTCTTCCCCCTCTTCTTCTCCCTCCCCTTTTTACCCCCTAGTCTCTCTACTTCTAATTCTCTCATCTGTAATCCACTCTTCTGTTGCTTTCTAATATTATACTTATCTTTCAAACTCTTCTTCTTTTTGGTTGTTTTTTCTAGTCTTAAACCTTTCACTCTCTTTCCCCCCTTTCCTTTTTTTCCCCCCACTTAAAATTATTTGAGCATTAAATATGGCTTTTTCTTTGTCCCCATCTTCTTGTTCTACAAGCGTTTATTGTTGTTTCTCATAGTTCCAGATCTCCATATCTAAGAATTGAAATACGAAGCCAAAAGAACCTCTCCTTTCTTGTGCATCTTCTTTCCATTTTTTAAGTTCCATTTTCAGTTCTTCTAAGAGTGGTGCCATTTTAAACACTTTTAAACAACCACCTGATTAGTTTTAGTCATTTAGATGCAAAAACCAAAAATCACCAAGTAATCCAAATAATCCAAGGCTGTTTCTTGCTTCTTTTTTCCACTTTCTCTTCCTGGGGTTCTATTATTTTGTTGCCAAGTTTCAGTTAGGATGTATCTTTGGGGAATCTTGTTAAAGTTTCACTGTAAGTTCCTTTTAGTTACAGTTCCATTCCTTAGTTCCAGGCAGTCTCCTCCATTTTTCTAGATCCTACCCTTTTATTCTTCTTTTTCCCCTTTCCTGCTTTTAAAAACTTTTAAATATCCAGAAATCTTTATTATCCCTTTGACTTTTATTTTCAGCTTAAATGCCTATTAATGTCAAAGTGGATTTTTTTTTTCAATTTCTTGCTTAAGTCTCTTAACTGTCAGTATATGAAAGGGAAGAAAAAAAAACGAATCCTTTCCCTTTTTTCTCTCCTTCGCTGCTTCAGAATCTTCTTTGGGAACAATAGTATTTAGTTTAAATTCCAGGGTACCTTACGTTATTGCTTTTTCAGTTTAACCCAGTCGACCAAAACTTTTTCTTATCTTCCTCCTGCACATTCTTTTCCAGTTCAGTTCTTCTTTGAGGTGGCCATTTCTTTTCTTTTTTTCAAAAATTTTATTAATTTTTAAAAAACAAACATATACAAACAAAACACAAAACATGAAAACATAAAACATCTTTTTGGAAAGCAGCTTGATCCCAGGTTACATCTTTTTGTACAGACATAAATTCAAGTTCATGCTCACTTTTATATACCATTCCATAGAATTTACCATTCTACATTTTCTATATAGCTTCTCCCCTCTTTTCACTCTCTTAATTCTATTTTATTTATTTCATCTCAATTTAAATCATTATATCCTTTGTCTGTCCTGTTTCAGCTGTCTATTATCTTTTCTCATTAACACAAAATTTCTCCTGTAATCACTGATTGGAGTATGACACCTTTATATCTTTCCCCTAAATTTAACAATTAAAATAATACATAACTTTCATTCGGATTCTGCTTAGTACATTCTAAAGCTACGCACTATATTTTAAGATAAGAAAAAATTATAAATATATAATATAATTAAAACAACAATCCATACCAATTGAACTCTATCATTAAAATTAATATTCATTTAAGTCTTAAACATTTTACACATTCCTTTTCAAATAGGTATCATGCTTCTATGGGAACACTTATAAATTTTGCATAGTTACTTCCTCCCCATTTCACTTATATTTTAAAACATTATGTAATTAAGATGTTCCCATTCCTTCTTAGTTCAGTTCTCTCATATTTCATTTCATTTATTTTGTTCAAAAAAGAAAAAAATTTCACTGAATTACATTGAATATTTTGTCCCATTTTATAATCATATGTTGTTCCTATTTTCTAACATTATTTCTAATACAAATACAACAATACAGTCTTATGTACCTTTGCAGAATCTCTTTTCCAGTTATATTTTTACCCATTATCTCTAAATAAATCCTGTTTCTTTACATCTTGTTTCAAACCTTTGTAGCTTCTCTTCCCTTCCTTCCTCCCTTGCTTCTCCACTCTACCCTTTTTACCCCCTTGTCTCTTCATCTCCATTTCCCTCTTCTGTATTCCTCTTTTCTGTTGCTTTCTGACATTGTATCCACTTTTCACCTTATTTTTCCTTTTTTTGGTTGTTTTTTTAGGTCTTAAATTCTCCATTCTCTTTCCTCACTTTCCCCTTTCTTCCCCAGATAAAGTTACTTGTTCAAAGATGGCTTCTTCTTTGTCCCAATCTTCTTGTTCTTGTAGTTTCTCATAGGTAGAGCGCGCCATTTCTAAAAAATGAAAAACAGAGCCAAAAGACCCCTTCCCTTCTTGTTCCTCTTTTTTATATTTTTTAAATTCCATTTTCAGTTCATCCACAAGCCATTTTAAAAATTTTTTTTTAAAAACCACCCAAATGTTTTTAATCATTCAAATAATAATTTTCAAAAGTCCCAAAGTCACCAAGCAGTCCAAATACACACAAGCTGTTTCATTTAACGCTTTCTTCTTTTTTCACTTTCTCTTCCTGGGGTTGCAATTCAGTTATAAAGTTCCAATTAAAATGTATCTTTTAGAAGTCTTGTTACAATTTAGCTTTAGTCTTTTAAATTCCAAGCAGTCTCCTCCAGCCAAATCTTACTCTTATTCTTTTCCTCTCCCTTCCCACTTACAGCGAAAAAAATTTTTTTTCAGTGTTCAGAAATCTTTATTGTCCCCTTGGCTTTAATTTTCCAGTTTAATTACCTGCTGATGCCAAAGCAGGTTTTTCCAATTTCTCATTAATCTGCTGTCACCGTAAGGAAGGAGAGTGAGAAAAAACAAACTTTCCCTTTTCACTTTCATTCGCTGCTTCCAGATCTTCTTTGGGAGCAATGTTTCTTTTTTAAAATTTAAATTCCAGGATATCTTGAATGTTGCTTCTTATCCCAGTCAGCCAAAACTTTCATTCTTAACTTCTTCCTGCACATTCTTTTCCGGATGAGTGCTTTTTTGTGGTGGCCATTTCTGACCGCTGCTCTTACCGCTTTTGGAATGGGAGTTAAGCCAGCTGAGGAGGGGAGGTGCGGCTCCCCTCAACCCCTGCCGGGTCTCCCCTATCTTCAGCCACCTCTACGGGGTGGCTATAGTCCCAAAGCTGGCTGGCTCAGGGCACTCCAGCAGCAAGCGCAAGCAGAAACCATGCACGATCGTGGATTCCTGCTGCCACCGAAGCCTTGCAAACTGGAAGTTCGAGGTGGCCATTTCTGACCACCGCTGCAACCGCCTTCGGGAAAGGGAGTAATGGCCAGCTGGGGAAGAGAGATGCGACTCTCCTTGACCCTGCTGGTAGTCTCCCCACTCTTCACCAGCTCTATGGGGTGGCTTAGCCCCGAAACCAGCCAGCTCGGGGTGCTCCGGCAGCGAGCACAGATCGAAACCGCACACGAACGCGGATTTTGGTCTGTCACCGAAGAGACTCAAACCGGAAGCCCTAGAAATTTCTTCTTAATTTAAGGTTGGATCTCTCTTTGATAACCTTCCATCCGTTGCTTTTTGTTTTGCCCTCATATGCTTTTGAGAATAGGTTGATGATCCCCTCTTCTCTCTGACAACCCCTCAAATACTAGAAGATTTGTATCATGTCACTCCAAGTCCTTCTGCTTGTTAGAGTAGACATACTGAGCTCCCACAATGATTCATTGTATTCTTTACCCTCCAGTCCCCTAACCTTGATGCTCTTCTCTACAGGGAATAAGTTTTATTATTTCATTAAACTGGGTGCCTATCAGAGTTCTTCTGATGTGACAACACTACCAATCCTTGGGTCTTCATTCACTTTCTCAATTCTCATGACCCCATTCAGATGTATAATAACATATTACAGTACAATCCATCTCTTGTGTATTATACTCGGCTAAGTCAGTGTTGGATGTATATTTTGTGTATATTCGTAGATATTGTACTCTCAAATTGCAAATGGAGATGTGGGTACTCTATTTTTCTTATCTTCATTTTTAAGTGCTTTGGTTTTATTGTATTGCGAACAGTTGCTGGGGTGCATCCACAGTTTCATTGCACTTGTACAATGACATTAAAGTTCTTCTGATTCTAATTCTAATTCACTGTTACCACATGGCCAAGATTAATGTTGCTTTTCCTTGTGTTGATGAGATGTTATACATCTGTGGTGGTCCTTCTAGTGCACTCAGGGGACTCAGCTCAGCTTTTAGCAATCTGAGTAAGACTAGGACAAATCTTACTTTTAAATTTTGATTAATTAGGATAGGCTCAAGTCTTTGACAGCATGTACTAGCATTTATATGTACTAGATCAATTCACTGTGTTTGTACTTTATTCTGACCTTCCTGGCACCTCACACACACAGTGATTAGAGATAGCAACAGGAGAAATCAATTAACATTCTTCCAGATTATGCAAGTGAAGCACACCAGGAAAGGAAACAGAAAACTGTTCAGTTTTTAAACAATTTCTGAAATGTATTAAGTTTAAATTGGTTAAACTGTGGGGAGGTTTAATATCCTCCCCAAAACCTCTCAAAATTTAAAAACAATGAAATGATGGCCCTAGCAATTTGAGGACTTCAATTAGGGTGTTAGGATGTATATGGGCAAACTTTACTAATTTTTGGTTTACGTGTACCTATCAGTACAACCATTTGTTTAAAAACTGTTCAAAGTTACAACAGCACTAAAAAAAAATGACTGGTTTTCATACTTACAAGTGTTCCATCATCCCCATGGTCACATAATCAAAATTCGAGCACTTGGCAATGGGCAAGTATTTATGACAACTCTCCTGAAGTCAGATGAACACCATTTGTAACCTTCCAACCAACAAAACTTGGGAAGGCCAGATTCGCTTAACAACCACATGATGCATTTAACAACTGCAATAATTTGCAGTTATTTGCAGTTATTATTAACAGCTGTGGCAAAACAAATGAGGCAAAATTCTATTGCCTAGCAATAGAAATTTTGCTTAGAAATCGAGAATTACCTGTATATACCTGTGGTTTAAGTGAATATTCTCCATATCCAAAGTGTAATCTGATCAGTCGTTAATCTCTACATTTAAGAGCCAAACCAAGCTTGTACTTATTAGCTAATCACATTACTACCTGCACAGCCTGCATGTTTTCTTCCTAACTCCAGGATCTTGAGATCCTACTTAAATTGTCTCAGTGTGCTAACTCTATTATGGATGCCAACAGAAATTCTGATATGGCTAAAAAGAAACCATCCATGTCTCTGCATCAAAACATGGAATCAAAATAGTCTTCCTGAATTCCCACTTCAAAATAGAGTCTGTAAAGCTTGTAATGTAATGCCTTTCATTTGTAAGCAATACAAATGAATATATAGGTGAAACTCAAAAAATTAGAATATCATGCAAAATTTCATTTATTTCAGTAATACAACTTAAAAGGTGAACCTAATATATGAGATAGACTCATTACATGCAAAGCAAGATAGTTCAAGCCGTGATTTGTCATAATTGAAATGATTATGGCTTACAGCTCATGAAAACCCCAAATCCACAAACTCACAAAATTAGAATATTGTGAAAAGGTTCAATATTCTAGGCTCAAAGTGTCCCACTCTAATCAGCTAATTAAGCCATAACACCTGCAAAGGGTTCCCGAGCCTTTAAATGTTCTCTCGGTCTGGTTCAGTAGGAATCACAGTCATGGGAAAGACTGCTGACCTGACAGTTGTGCAGAAAACCATCATTGACACCCTCCCTAAGGAGGGAAAGCCTCAAAAGATAATTGCAAAAGAAGTTGGATGTTCCCAAAGTGCTGTATCAAAGCACATTAATAGAAAGTTATGTGGAAGGGAAAAGTGTGGAAGAAAAAGGTGCACAAGCAGCAGGGATGACCGCAGCCTGGAGAGGATTGTCAGGAAAAGGCCATTCAAAAGTGTTGGGGACTTTCACAAGGAGCGGACTGAGGCTGGAGTCAGTGCATCAAGAGCCACCACACACAGACGGATCCTGGACATGGGCTTCAAATGTCATATTCCTCTTGTCAAGCCGCTCCTGAACAATAAACAATGTCAGAAGCGTCTTCCAAAGTCCTCTTTTCTGATGAGAGCAACTTTTGCATCTCATTTGGAAACCAAGGACCCAGAGTTTGGAGGAAGAATGGAGAGGCATACACTGCAAGATGCTTGAGGTCCAGTGTGAAGTTTCCACAGTCTGTGTTGATTTGGGAAGCCATGTCATCTGCCGGTGTTGGTCCACTGTGCTTCATTAAGTCCAGGGTCAATTAAGCAGATTTTGGAGCACTTCATGCTTCCTTCTGCAGATGAGCTTGAAAGGGATGCTGACTTCATTTTCCAGCAGGACTTGGCACCTGCCCACACTGCCAAAAGCACCAAAACCTGGTTCAATGACCGTGGGATTACTGTGCTTGATTGGCCAGCAAACTCATCTGACCTGAACCCCAATCTATGGGGCATTGCCAAGAGAAAGATGAGAGACATGAGACCAAACAATGCAGAAGAGCTAAAGGCCGCTATTGAAGCATCCTGGTCTTCCCTAACACCTCAGCAGTGCCACAGGCTGATAGCTTCCATGCCACGCTGCATGGAGGCAGTAATTGCTGCAAAAGGGGCCCAAACCAAGTACTGAGTACATATGCATGCTTATACTTTTCAGAGGTCCGATATTGTTCTATGTACAATCCTTGTTTTATTGATTGCATGTAATATTCTAATTTTCTGAGATTGTGGATTTGGGGTTTTCATGAGTTGTGAGCCATAATCATCACAATTATGACAAATCACAGCTTGAACTATCTTGCTTTGCATGTAATGAGTCCATCTCATATATTAGTTTCATCTTTTAAGGTGCATTACTGAAATAAATGAACTTTTGCATGATATTCTAATTTTTTGAGTTTCACCTGTATACTATAAGACAAATGTCTTTGAAAAATGAATCATATGAAATAACAGCCACAAAGAGAACAGATACAGTCCATAAAGTAATTTTACCAGATTATCTCTTCTCCTAGACCTCCTTGAAAACATAAGGCAAGTGAATTATATGAGCAATAATGTTATTTAGGAAAATAACTGAATTGAAAAAAAAAAAACCTTAAGTGGATAGACTTGGATGGAGCAAATTTCTGTTTTGTTATTATTAGATGACGCTATCAATTTTTGCATAGCAAATATCTTGACCTCTATCTGAGGTCCAGAAACTTTATGGCCAAAGAATCTGAGTAAAGAATATTCTTGTTTACTATGATAAACCATTTCAGTTTAAATTGTTCAGAACTGTTTATAGTTAAAGACAAGCCATAGAACTAATAATGAATTAGCACAGGAGTGATGATTGATACATAAAAGATTCTTATACCATGTCAGTTCTATTCTCCATCTAATCTATCACTGACAATGACTCCTCAAGACCTTTGGCAAATTTCCCAATACTGCTACTGATTTTTTTAAAAAATTGGAGATGGCAAGGATAAAAGATAGGACTTATTGCACAAAACAGCTACAGCTTGTCTAGTTGAGAGTACTGCAATAAAAGGAAGGGAGAGAACAAGGAGAAAGAATGCATGAAGACACACATGAATGGGAGTCATTTGATAGATCTCAGCCAATAGCATGTAGAACCTATGTACAACTACTCAAAAAGTGGTGTACTACTGATTTAGTTAGTTAGAATTAAATCTATGTTCTAAGCAAAAAAAAGTGTTAAGTGGAGCAGCAAAAGTGAATGCATGACCATCCCTTAATTATTAAACAAGGTGGCCAAGAAGCATGCAACACTACTTGGAGTAGGGTTTTGTAAAGAAATAGATCTTGCAGAAGGTATGAGAAAACTTTTAAGGGGATACATGGAGAAAAAGGTTGCATAGTCTTAAAATTGGAGGAAGTGTGAAAAATAAATTCAAAGTAAACATACTTTGATTTTGTTCAGTACAAGATGGCATAAAGAGAAACTTGGCTAGGCTTTCAAGATTCTCTTATTCCTGGAATCTGTTTCTTGACTTGACCTACTTCAAGGGCTGTCATCAATCCTGAAAACCCCATTACTCTCTCATCAGAGAGGCATCAAAATCTGTTTCACAATCCTGCATTATGATGATGAATCCTCAAGGTTGTCTACAGAACAAGTTGCCAAGGTATTGTGACAGCATCAATAGCAAGTAGATATACAAACAACAACTGGCATTGTTTGTGTTGTATATAGACATTTGCATACTTGTAATACTATGTTCTGATTGGACTATCACTGCCGCCTATCAATTGGTTGTTAACAACTGCTGCGATTGGTCCGCCTGACAGCGGGATGTTTAAAAAGATGCCATTGGTTGCAAGCCGCGAGCAGCCGCTATAAAAGAGGCTGCCACGGCTCCGGTTTAGTTGAAGTTACTGACAGTTAATAAAGAGCTGAATTCAACTCCGGTCACGAGTCTGTTCTTGTTCCCGCGACAGAACACTGGCGACGAGGATGGGATTCTAAGAAAAAGAGACCGTAAGCACGTGGCAACGAGAACCAAGCAACCAATGAGATGGCCGGTAACAACTCGCCACCTGCACTGTTTAACCCAGCCGAAGAGGACTGGGAGTCATATATCGACAGGTTCCTCATGTTCCTTGAGAGTAACAAACTGCAAGGAATCACCAAAACATCGAAACATTACCGAACCTGCCTATCACTGCATCAGACATCGCAAAAGAAACCGCAAAAGACACACTGATGGCCCAGATCCTAAACTGGGTAGGGAGGGGCTGGCCGGAAAATGATAAGAATGAGACTTGTAAACCTTTCCGAACCTGGCAAACTGAACTGTCAATTGCAAAAGGATGTATACTGTGGGGGGATAGAGTTGTCATTCCTGAAAAACTACAGGAAGAAGTGCTGTGCGTGTTACATGAAGGACACCCGGGTATCGTAAAAATGAAATCCCTGGCCAGAAGCTACGTTTGGTGGCCAGGGATGGACAAAGACATTGAAACATGGGTGACAACATGCAATAAATGCCAGAAGTCCAGACCTAACCCCCTCCAGCACCGGTCCTTGACTGGGAGACACTCAGAGGCCCCTGGTTGAGGATCCATATAGATTTTGCCAGACCCACAAAAGGATATACATTTTTAATCATTGTCGATGCTTACTCAAACTGGCTGGAGGTCAGCATCATGAATTCCATGATGACTGAAGCCGTCACCAAACAACTAAGAAAACTTTTCGCAACACATGGGTTACTGGACTTGTTAGTTTTGGACAATGGCCCGCAGTTCACAGCCTTATCTTTTGAACAATTCCTCGCAGAACAGGGCATACGACATGCCCTAACAGCGCCCACTCACCCGGCTTCAAACAGACGGGTGGAACGCATAGTTCAATATATGAAAGAGGCATTAGAAAAACTAGACACAGGTGACATCCAAGACAAAATCAATAAAATGCTCACCATCCAACATATAACACCGAGCACATCAACTAACAAGAGTCCAGCTGATCTTCTAATGGGCAGAAAATTGCGGACACCTTTGGATAGATTGCACCCCACCTACGACCCTGAAAAGCCACCAGACTCCTCCAGTAAGTACCGCACATTTATACAAGGTGACCTTGTCTACGCCAAAAACTGGGGGACCCATTGTGGCTACTGGCCAAGAGGGGAGGGGTGTTGTATATAGACATTTGCATACTCGTAATACTACATTTTGATTGGACTATCACTGCCGCTATCGATTGGCTGTTAACAACTGCTGCGATTGGTCTGCCTGACGGTGGGACGTTTAAAAAGATGCCATTGGCCACAAGCCGTGAGCAGCCGCTATAAAAGAGGCTGCCGCGGCTCCAGTTTAGTTGAAGTTACTGACAGTTAATAAAGAATTCAACTCCAGTCTCGAGTCTGTTCTTGTTCCCGTGACAGAACAGTTTGTGGCAGATGAACCACAAGCATTTTCTACAGATAGGACCAAAGTCACCTTTGCTCTTAATCTGATAAAAGAAGGGCAGCTAGATGGATCATACCTCACACTGAAGGCAATGGACCATTGTTGGACATTCTCCAGAATTTAGAGCAAGCAGAGAAGGTAGGAGAGTCACTCCATTGTCCATGGACCTTGATTATATACCTAGCCTGTCTTCCAAGGCAGGAGAGGAGACTACAGTAGTTCTGATGGGAAAGTGATGCAAAGGAATTTAGAGCTGCTTTTGGGGAAGGAAGGAGAAAGTTGTAGAAGGAACACTTGGAGAAGTCCTTAGTTTGAAGAAAGCACAAGAAAAAAAATCTCAAAGTAACCACACCTTGATGTTTTGTTTAAAATAGGGCAGACAGGGATGGGTTTCAAAACTTTTTCCTACCAGTTTGGTGTAAGTGTGTACTTTGCAACTCACCTTCTGCTGCAAGCCCTGTGTGTAAAACAGCTTATGCATGGAGATTGGCTGTGCCATGTGAAGCAGCTGAGGTTGAAAAGCAGGAAATAAAGGTCAGTATAGAGCTGGGGTGGGTGGGAGGGCCCAGCAGCTGATCCTTGGAGCAAACTGGTTGGCTCACAGATGATCCTCAGAGCTATGGGTTCAGCCGAACTTGTTCTGACCAAGGCTTCTGAGACTGTAATTATGCACACGCTTAGTTAAAACAACTCTGGTTTTATGTCAATGCTGAGAATTAAGTTCATTTCCAGCTGGTAATGAGTCTCAAACAGTCCCTTGAGATAAGCAACCACCTTTCTCTCTTTTGAATTGCTGCCAACAACTAAAGTGCCAAATGAACTATTAAAAAACCAACCAAAGTACAAAGTCCACACAGAGCTTCAAGGATTAATCTGAACAGAATGAATGAGTTTGCTTCCTACAAAGGTTTCTTCACCTTTGCCTGTCCTTTATACCTTATGGGAGGGGCAATCACCTCCCAGCCTTACTCCCGAGTCGCCTCTTTTGTTTCAGCTGCTCTTGCCTTCTAGCAGCTCTGCGCACACGCACACTGGGAAGAGGCTCCCCGGGTCCTCTGCCTCACTGCTGCCAGACTCCAGAGGCTCCGGAGGCAGCACACAACTCCAGGATGGTCCTGGCCCCATCTCTGCATCGGATGCTAGACCCTCATCCCCAGACTCCCGGACTGGTCCCTGTTCTTCCCCACTATCCAATTCCGCTGCTGGCTGCATAGGCTGCCAGCAAACCACAACAGAACTGGGCCAAACTGGTAGCATACCATCACTGGGGGCAGTGAAAAATTTAGATGGGCTTTCAAGATTCTGTATTCTACCACAATAAAGAGTGTTTCTGGAAATTCTACCATATCTGTTCTTTAAATGCCTCTATATTAAAATTATGGTTTCTTCTTTTATTAGGATATCTGAGGGAGATGTGTGGTTTAGAAATAGGAAATATAAATATAAATAAATATCTGTTTTATCTGAATTGAATTTTAGCGTATTGAGCTTGTCTTGCTCAGTATTGACTGCAGGCATCTAGATTTCAGGCTATAATTTCTGCTGCCAAGCAGCTTGGGCTAAGTGGCAGAGTGTCCAAGATCCAGCTGAGCTCACATTACACTGGTGGATTTTCTGCTAAGCCACAATCTTTCCCAAGGGCATAAGAGGGAATTAAATACCGCAAAAATAACACAGAGATATCTTCAGGGTGGCTCAATTTTATGCCAGCATTGGAGGCATTTTTGTTAGAGCATAAAATGATCTAGAACATCAGCAGCAACCTAAGGGTCTCAAGTTCATGGCAATCTCCAATAGCTCCCTAGATTCTATATGGGTGATGCTTTTTTCCTTTAGAAATATTCCACTTTAGAAATCCAGAAACCAACTGAGAAATGAAGATTACAATAAATACAATATCATGTTAAGTGAATAAAAGTAATGATATTAATATTTGGCTAATTTTTCTTTACTCTTTTTTTTATCCTTGTGATGTGACTTTGCCAACATGAGAGTTGGTGTCCCTGATATGACTTTTAAAAACTAGCAAAAGAGGGGCTTCTTTGCCCAAACATGTGAGATTTTAAAACAGTGTAAACTTGGTACTTCTCTTTCTCCATTTTTTGTTCACCCTCCTTTGGCTCTTCAGCTGGCATTTCTATCTATTCTGCTGGCAGATATCTCTGCAGGTAAATCTTGATATCACCCAGTAGGTTCAGTCAGCAAAGCGGGAAAAAATTGGATAATGGAATATCATTGGTGTACTGCTGACACAGTGCTTAACATTCTCAACATAATGGTTACTAAACTCATTGTAGAAATTACACACATACACACACACACATAGACAAACACAATTCAGACTCAAATGTTATTTATTTATTTATGTACAGGAAAATGGCATGCATACACATATACTTTTGGTCTCTTTCTTTTCCAAACATTAACAGCAATAAAAGCAACAGAGTGATAAATAACTTTAAAAAACTCAGAAATAATAAAACTTGCATTAAACAAGATTTTAAATATTTAGGGGAAAAAACCCAAACACCTATAAGTGTTCTCCTGTCAAAATGACTTATGAACCAGCAGAATCTCTCATACACAGCTATCTGGGGAGGATATTAGAAAGACAAGGTACCACCCCAAATAGAAGCTCTCCCCAACAGTCTTGAGGCTAATCTCTGATAATATATTTGACTGCCAGGATCAGTAAAATTTGTTGCAAGTGCAATATTTAAGACAGCAATTCCCCATCCTGGCCAAGGGCATTCTCAGAGTTGCTGTGCAGCCCTTTTTAAGAATGACAGATTAGGAAAATCTGCTAAAAGAACGTTTTCTCCCACAGTTATCTATAGTTAGTGCATATGTGCGAGAGAGAGAGAAAGAGAGAGACAGTGATAGTGACAGAGAGACAGAGAGACAGAGCATGCCACATCTAACAGAATAACAGACATGGAAGGGACCTTGGAGGTCTTCCTGCTTCCTGCTTCCTGCTCAGGCAGGAAAAGAGGTGGTGCTCAGGCAAGAAAACATGTAAAAAGTGGGTTTAATTGTACAGTTGTGCAATCGTGGTCTCCCTCTTGATTTTCTCAACCTTCACACTACTTATCTGTTTAACATGTGAATTAGATGATAGAGATGGAACGAAGCCACTTCTGACTGTTCTCAATGCCACTCCAACGAAATGATCATGTAAATAAACAAGGGAAACTGTTATATCTGGGAGGATGGTTCAAGAACGGAGGCAAGACTCAGATAGCAACGACAGCTCTTTATTAGTGACTTCAGATCTGAGCGAACTATCCCAGCCGCAGCAGCCCCTTATATAGGGCTGGCTGCGGCTAGGCAGCCAATGAAGGCGATTTGAGTTTGCCGCTCTTGGCAGGGCCAATCGCGGCAGCCCGTTTACTGGCCAATTGCATCAGTCTATGGCGACCAATCACGATCGGCTATTCGCGGGCCAATCAGAGTTGCAGGCTTTCGAGCCTGCTAGTCCGGAACAGAAATGGTAAACAAGAGTTGGCAATCTAAACCTAGATGACACCAGTATCACTCACTTGATCTCTTCATACCTTCCTATCTTCCTATCATACCACGCTTCCACCATGTCCACCAATCCATATGTGGCCTTTTGTGCTTTAATCAAAGTGATTTGTAGTAAAACAATGACAGATAAAATAATCCAAACTTGGAAAAAAAACAACCCAAAGGAGAAAAGTTACCACCAAAACAACTGAAGCATTGTATGTTACTATTTCCTATTGCCACAGTGTGGTGGCCTGCAGGCTGGATTACATGCCATACAGGCCATGCCCACCCCAGCACCATGAGGGGAAAAACGTTGCGATAGGTCATGTGATGGCAACATGACACCGTGAGTTTGAAACCTGAGGTGTAGAGGAAGAAGAAAAGAAGATTTGACCCTGCCAAATTCCCAAGAAAGAACTTCTACCATTACATCTGGAGTGTAACGCTAAACAATAAGGTTCAAAAAAATAAAAAAGCTGCAAATGTCAAATACCAAAATGACATTCCAAATGTACAGTATATGATAGCATTATCATGGAATTGTATCTGCTTCAATTTTACCATTTTATTGTGAAATTCCATTGCCATGTAATCAGAACTAATTCCTACTAGGTTGCCAATGATAGGGAAGTAAATTTAATAAATTATAATACTGGTTGACTGCACAATCAGCCAGATGTTGACGGCATTTGACATTTTTGTATTAATCATCATCATCATTATCATCTTTATTTGGATTCACAATCTGGGACTGGTTAAAACTTAACAATTCAAGTCCTAACCAAGGATCTGTTAAAGTTTTTATTATTATTATTGTTGTTGTTGTTGTTAAATTTTGGAATGAACTGGACATCTACAATGTTTAGGATTTTTCCTTCTTTACTTGGAAACAACTGAAAAAATAAGTACTGATTGTTTTATAATGGAATCCAAATGAAATAATTTGCCATGTAGGATCTGATAGTTAAGTCAATGAGATTTCTGAAATAAGCAAATCTAACTTGTTTTTATGGCTGCATTAAAGCATAAATCTTAAGCAAAACAAGATCAAAAATCTTTTCAGAAGCTGCTATAGTAAAAAAAAAAAAATCAAACTGGTGTTGTAGATGTGTGAATGCTTTATTGAAAGCTATAAAGCTTCCATACATGCCAGTTGAAAAAAATGATGACCATAAAGTCAGTTTCAGTTTAATGACTTGATAAATGAACAAAACATTCCCTTCCTCCTTGCTGACAAAGAATGTTGGGCCATTATTTTTTTAAAAAAAAAAATAATAATTCAACGAGGCAACCACAAAACAAAATATTTGGGATACCATGAAGGCAGTAATAAGGCTCATAACAATATTGTATACTGCCAAGAGGAATAAAGAAAAATATGCACAGCAAAACAAATTGCAACAAAGAATTAGGGAATTAAAAAGTACCCCAAAAGATCTTAGATTGCAAAAATCACAAGACAGTAAATTGAATCTAATCAAACAAGAGGAAATGGCGGCAAATTTGAATATAACTAGACAGATATACTTTGAACAGGCTAATAAACCAGGGAGATGGCTGTCCTACAAACTTAAAAAGGAAAAAAGACTAATTTACCAGTTAATAGATGGAAATGAGGATGCCCAATATGGGATAGAGCAGAAAAAAGAAATTATGCATGAATAAAAGGAGGAGGTAAATGAGGATAGGATAAGGAACTATTTGGGCAAAACAAAAGATAAAATAATTGGGAAGGAGATGAAAGAAATACTTATTAACGATATTACTTGGTCTGAACTGGAAATAGCAATACAAAACTAAAAAAAACAATAAAACTCCGGGACCAGATGGGATCCCAGGGGAATCCTACAAAGCAATGGGAGAACAAATAGGACCCCTCATGGTGGAAGTTTACAACAATGTTTTACTTGCAGCTAAAATGCCGGGCTCATGGAGGGAGGCACTGATTTCACTGATTCCAAAGGAAGATTTGGATCCCCAATTTATACAAAATTACAGACCAATTTCTTTGTTAAACACTGATTACAAAATATATGCTACCATCATAGCAAACACATTAAAAAGAATCTTGAATGAGTATATACATAAAGATCATAATGGATTTCTCCCTAACAGACAAATTAGGAACAATTTAAGAATAGTGTTAGATGTCTTGGAATATTATGAAGCCCATCCAAATAAACAAGTAGCCCTTGTATTTCTAGATGCTCAAAAGGCCTACAATAATTTAAATTGGCAATTTCTAATCCAACAAATCTATAATATGAATTTAGGCACTAAATTTGAGAATATTGTAACTACAATTTATTCTACACAAAAGGCGGATATTATCATAAATGGAGAATATACCTGATCAGTAAAAATAGAGAAGGAAGTTAGGCAGAGGTGTCCATTATCTCCCCTGCTCTTCATACTATCCTTGGAAACATTACTAACTCGAATTAGACAGAATCTGGAAATAAGGGGGTTAAAGATTAAGAAAGAAGAGTATAAATTGCAATCATTTGTGGATGACATGGTTTTTTTTTCATTGAGGACCCAATAGTAAAAGGACAGAAACTGATGAATGAGTTAGAACAATTTGGAATAGTTGCTGGACTTAAAATTAATAGAAAGAAAATGAAATTAATAACTAAAAACTTAACAGAAAAACAGAAATCAGAACTAGAAGAGATGATGGGACTACAAGTGGTAAAGAAAATTAAATACTTAGGAATATGGTGAGATGTTAATGGAAAATAACTACGATAAATTATTACAACGGGTAAAGAAAGATCTAGGGATATGGGTTAAACTCCAACTTATTAGGGAGGATTATTATTATTAGGGAGGATTGCTACTATCAAAATATCTATTCTCCCAAAATTCATCTATTTATTGCAGACAATACTAATTAAAATACATAAAAACTACTTTGCAGAACTAATAGGACAATTGCAAAATTTATTTGGCAAGCGAAAAAACCAAGAATAAACCTAAAAGCAATGCAGGATATGAAGAGCAGGGGAGGTATGGCCCTCCCAAACTGGGAGTTAGCAGCTTCCTTAGTATGGCTGACAGAATGGATGAATCTATCTAATAAAAGAATACTAGTTTTAGAAGGCCATGATTTACAGAGAGGGTGGCACGCTTTCCTATGGGATATTGGGAAAACCAAACAAAAATATTTTCATAGACATTTAATTAGAGATTCTTTATTGGCCAATTGAAATAAAATAAGGAAAAAACATTATTCAAAGGTCCCGATTTGGATTTCAACAATGGAGGTGATGATTCACCTGAATAATTTGGATATTAATAAGATGTTAAAGTATAAAGACTTATTGGATATACAAGGGAATTTTCAATTGTGGCAAGGCCTCCAGGAACAAGGGTTATGAATTGACCAGTGGCCATATCTCCAAGTCCAGAACAGATATAGACAAGATATGAAAGATTTCGGAATCTATAATAAACCACAACAATTAGATAACATTATTTAAGGCCCAGACAAAAAAAAATAACAAAATTTTATAACTATTTATTAGAGATAGAATTAGAGGAAGAAAAAGTTAAAGGTAATATGATAGCTTGGAGAAGGAATATAGGCCGTAGTATTACTTTAACAGAATTGGAGAAGATCTGGAACAGAAATAATAAAATTACAAAATCGGCATCATATAAAGAAAATGCTTACAAATTTTTTTATAGATGGCATCTACCCTCTTCAAGATTAGCGAACATGTTTCCCAACATGAGCCCTAAATGTTGGAAGTGCAAAATGAAAGAGGGAACATTCTACCACATGTGGTGTTCTTGTACAGAAACCCATAGATATTAGCTGAGAATAAAAAAATGGATGGAGGAAATTACGACTGAGCAGATCGAACTTAAACCAGAATTCTTCCTACTAGGGATACTCAACAGACAATTCCTCCAAAAAGTTAAATATATAATATTACATCTATTGACAGCAGCTAGATTGGCCTTCGCTCAATGCTGGAAACAACCCTATACTCCACCAGAGGAAATGATCATTCAGATAATATCAAGTTGTGCAGAAATGGATAAATTAACTCTAGCAATAAAAAATAAAGAAGTATCAGAGTTCTATATGAGTTGGAACTGTTGGTATGAATGGATAGACCGAAGGTAGATTATATAATAATAATAAATTGTAAATGAGGAGGAGCGACAACTGTAGTAATTAGATATTCTCACTAAAGACTAATTGCAAATATGGCACAAAATAATGAGATAAATAAGGAACCACAAACTGTTGATGATGTAATTTTTTTAAATCATTTACCTTTTTTCCCTTTTTGTTTTTCTTCCCTTCCCTAATTTGTGTGTGTGTTGTTTGTATATTTTAATTGCAAAATTTAATAATGTTTATTATCAAGAAAAAAATGATGACCATAAAGTCAGTTTCAGTTTAATGACTTGGTAAATGAACAAAACATTTTTGTGTTAAATCCTGGAGGCTCCTGACAGCCCTTCACAACATCCCTTCCTCCCTGCAACAAATAACCTTGGGCCATTATTATTATTATTTTTAAAAAACTAATTCAATATATAGGATGGCTGTTTCACCTTAGTAAAAGGTGCAATTTTTTTTTTGAGATATGATTATTAAAAATCCTACATCATTTACTCACAAATATACAGTATTTGCCACTGGTTTTATGTTAAAGATACGAGTGACATAATCCAATATTCAACCATTATCTAAACTCACCCCCTTAACTGAGATCTTGACCCTGTGCTTGGAATGTACCATTTCAGATGTAACATGCATCTGTTCTTCTGCAGAGAGAAAAAAATGGTGTTCATAAAAGCTAGGTCTCAACCAGAACTTTAGATTACTTTTCTCACTAATATTTAATTTTTAAAATGGACAATTTAAGTATGTGTTCTTTTTTTAGACATACTTAAAAGAAAGTGGCATGAATATTTGTGGGAAAAATAATGTAGGGTCAATGCATGTCTACCATAAATCTTCAGACCTCCAATCACTCAAGCTTTAGACACCTACGACAAGGGTCATTACATTGAACAGGGAAGATAAACTATAGCTACTTTACATAAGAAGTATAACAATTACTTTGTGCCTCTTCCTCTCTAAGCTCAATGAAAGGCCATGTCTTTGTGGAAGACACTATAATGAAACTGCAAAAATTTGAAAGGAATTGTTCCAGTTTTTTGTCTTAAGAAGTAGACTTTCAAATGAATTTATATTCTATGAGAAAAAGAAAGAAAGAAAGAAAGAAAGAAAGAAAGAAAGAAAGAAAGAAAGAAAGAAAGAAAGAAAGAAAGAAAGAAAGAAAGAGGGTGAGGTGGGGAGAGGGAGGGAAGTAAAGGAAGGGAGGGAGGGAGGGAGAGAGGAAGGGAGGGAGGGAAGAAAGAGAGAGAGAGAGAGAGAGAGAAAACAAACAAACTAACTAACTAACTCTTGGCTGCCACCTAAAAGACATCTGGATTTTTTCAGCCCAGATACGGTGGAAATAGGATTCAATTTCTCAGTTTGAAATTCAGCTGTTATTTATCTATTAACAATGTCATAAACCAGTCTATGAAACATTGAGCTTTTCCTGAATAATCATATATTTCAAAGGCTGTTCTTAACTTTTTTTAAAAAAAATCATGCCATATAGAGCTATTTATGGCTCACTAAAATGTTAAAACAGTGATAGAGCCAATAGTAAAGTCTAACTTCATTCCTGATATTCACATGGACACATTCAAGTTGGCAGTACGCTTGCTTGCTTGCTTGCTTGCTTGCTTGCTTGCTTTACTTCCCTATCCAGCCTCCTTCCCTGTTTTTTTTCCTGGTGGAAGCTCCTTTCCCAGCTTTTCCTATCTAAGTACTTAACAAACCAGGCCCTACTGAGCCTAGATAGGTACTGTAGTTATAGAACAACACTAAGAACAGAATGAATCTTATTGAAAATGAGAAATACTGGCAAACCAACCAACACAAACCCCCTGCTTATTCAAACTCATAAAATAATTTCTTAGCAATTTGGGGGAATAAATGTACTTTAGGAATCACTGGGAAAGTAGTGTAGTAGTCAGGAGGACAGCCATCTTGGAAAGGAATTTCAAAGACAAGGTGCAACAGCCATTGTGTCCCACCAGCAGCTACTTAAATATAGAACTGGAGCCACTTGGCAAAAAGTCTCCCCACACACAATCACTGCATGGACTTAAGAGACGGCAGTAAGGACACCTATGCTAAGTCTTGTCAAGAGAGGATGCTGTGTGTAACCCTGTGAACTAGTCCACATCTTTTGAGATATTTCTGTTGATAATCTTGTGATGATGCTGTACTTGCCCCTTTGCAACACCGAGGAGTTGACTGCAGTCAAGTCAGGCAGTCATTTCTCCTCTACAAGAGTGATATTACCTGAGGAAAAAAGAGCCATGGTAGTACAGTGGTTAGTTTGGGGTTTCAATACCATGGAGTGGTAGAATGAATTAACACAATAGTGGAGCACTACCTATGTTGCTATGTAAACTATCAGCAAACCAACTGGGTGGAATTCCTATTTTTCTCAGAAGTGACTTACAATAACTCGGTGCAAGCTAATCCACTGCTCGCTGCCAGGAGTTCAATTCTCATCAGCTCAAGGTTGACTGAGACGTTCCATCCTTCTGAGCTTGGTAATATGAGGACCTAGGTTGTTGGGGACAATATCCTGATTCTGTAAACCGCCTAGAGGGGGCTATAAAGCACTATGAAGTAGTATATAAGTCTAAGTGCTGTTGCTATTGTTAAAAGGAATATGGAAGAAAGGGCCAGCACCACAACAAAAAAATCCAGTACATTCACCTGATGTCTAAACAATCTTATTCCTTCTCCCCATACATACACAGCAATTTTGAAGATCAGTGCAGATATTGATTTACTGAACAGCAAGAGAGAATGACCCTGAAAAAGATTGTCAAATACACATTGCACTTAGTTGTGTGCTCCTCTTTAGACTTCACACTCAAGTGAACAACTTATTTTCTGGTCTAAGCTAGCACATCCCCAAATTGAAACCCAGAGAACCATGAATACAGAAATAGCCAATCAAGCCAGCTAAAGGTAATCCTCTGGACAAAATTTGCTGACCAGAAGCTAAAGCTATTATTAAATATACTGTCAACATATTTTTGTATATGAAATAGCATTTGTTTCAATTATCCCCCATAGTGTACCTAGCATAAACAGTGACATTTATTAGAAGAAATAAGCTGAGTTTCAAGACTGCCAAAGTAGACACCATTGAGGCAAGACTTGTTTAAATAGAAAATACAATGAACTCTGTGTTTATTTTTAGGAAGTTTAAATCACTCACAAGACTTCATATTAGACTGCGGCAGTGATGGGATTCAAAAAATTTTTACTACTGATTCTGTGGGCATGGCTTGGTGGACGTGGCAGGGGAAGGATATTGTAAAATCTCCAGTCAGAGGTAGTATTTGCCGGTTCTCCGAACTACTCAAAATTTCCGCTACTGGTTCTCCAGAACTGGTCAGAACCTGCTGAATACCACCTCTGGACTGCGGTCCTAACTTTGGAGATTTGTCAACACAAATTTCAGCCCTACTCACAAAGTTCTCCCTTTTTTTTCTTGGAGCCATTGCTGATAGCTAAAGTAAGAATTATGTTATCATAAAATCAACAAGAGGGAAGTGGTCATTTAGACTATTTAGATCAATCCCTTACTTACAAAAATCCAGATTAAAACGTCCCTGGCAGATGGTTGTGTAGCCTCTGCTTGAATAATTTAGTGAAGAGGAGGGCTCCATTTTCTATGGGTTACTCATCCTACTTTCAAACAGCTTTTATGGCTATAGGTTTTATGGGGAAAATGTTAATAATCAGTAGTAATCATAGCAGATTATTTCTCCCACTGTCTCAAATAATTTACCAAGACTGGAAACCAATCAACCAATTGCAATCAAGTAGGTACATTTTTTTTAACAAAGATCACTGCAAATATCACTGAAAGCACATCTCTGCTAAGCAGTCAACTGATAAATAGTAAAACCAATTACCTGGGCAAGAGTAATTAACAAGACAAAGAACCTATTCATCCACACTTCTCCAAATTCACAAATAGGCTGCCCAAATGCCATCTATTGCAACAAAGTCAAGCTGACAGACAAAAGGAAGGAGAATTAAGAAGGACCTTCTGACAGAGTCACACACTGGAATCAACACATACACATACCTACATACCTTCAAGGCCATACCAAGGACCAGTCCCATCCCCACCATAAAACAACCTCTCTGTACCTCATTGTCACTGTAGCTACTTCCAGAATGAACCTCTTTGCTTTGGGAATAAAATAAATCATTCCCACACAGTTTGTTTGGATTTCATTCTGATTTGTTCTTACACAACCATGGCTTGAATTGGGACCCCATGTTTCTTCTCACTTTCAGTTGGTATCTGCTTTGATGTAATTTAAATTCAGTATTCCATGTCTTACATTCTGAGACAAGAGACAATCAGTCTTGACTTTCCAAGTGACATTCTTTAGTATATTTGAGACTGCTATCCTATCTCCCCTCAATCGTCTATGGCTAAACATACCCAGCCCTTTAGTATTACACAAACAGTTCCAATTATTTCAATAATTCCAACAACTACAGTGTAGCAAAGCTGAGACTGAAATAGATAGACACATTCTTTTCTCCATTTCAGAAGCTTTAAATGTAAGTAAGAACAAGAAAACTTGGTATTATTTTCCCCATTTGATTAAAACGAAGATAAGTGAGCAAACTTTATTCTACAAATTGCTTGGCCAATACATAATTTGCATTTTCTCAAAGCAGCAAATGGGGATCACTTTAAAAAACACATATCATTCATTTATTTTGCAATAAAAGCAAACAAATTGTCTTTATGTAAGAAAAAGACTCAAAGGGTATAAAAGACAATTTCCAATTCTATCATCTATATTTAATTCCCCCCTTTGCAGAATTTGGTTAGCTTAGAGCAGCCAAAACTCTGATATTGTAAATATTTTTCTAATATAAAACTGGTATGATGAATTAATTCACAACATTTAGCATATATATTTAATCTAATTCTAATTAGAGTTGGTTTCCTATTGTTAATGATAGTGACTAATCATGGGTACCCACAAATAGAAAGCAGGATATCATATGGCCTTCAATGTACAAATAGAATTTTCCTTTTGTGGTCCATGGTAGGAAAGGGGTTGGGCTAGATAGGGCAGGGGATGATGGAAGATGTTGGGATTTGGAGAAATGCTTGCAGTAGTCCAGCCTAATCTAATTGGCCAGTTATATTTCACTAGTTACCACTGTCTAAAATTTGCATTTGTCTCTGGTCTAAATCCAAACAATCACCTGGTAAGTAAAGCAAGCTTTTCCGTCTTCTTACTCTTGTAGTGCTTGGTTGTTCAAAGACACAATATCCATAAGAAGAAGCAATAACAGGAGGGTTCCAGGCATTAGTACTGGACTCCTTGCCTAACTATATATTTGGTAAATATCCTAAATGCTCTCTTCAGCTATCTATAAGGGTCATCTTACCCACAAACACTGGAAATCTGTATGTTTGTTAGGTTTATGTGCCTTAACAGACAATCCATGTGTTCCTCTTACATTGGACCACTGGAATATTTATTATTTAAACAGTGATACTTTTATTATTTCTGATAGCATACATATTGTTCACAATCCCATGATTTCACTAAGCACAAAGATGGAGCTTATTTTCATCAACATGAAGGAAGTACAATGGAATCTTGCCCGAGTCTGTTTAACAGTGTGTAGAGGATAAAAGAATATTTGCATAATCTTTTGGCCTTTGATGGACGAGGCCACATCAACAATTGCAGTTGTATGTCAGAAGCAACTTGTTATGATTTATATAGTGGATGCCAATCCTTGGGCAACGCCAAGAGAAAAGATAAGATTCAATAAGAAGGTAGTGAAAACGGGGCAAGAATGAATAAACCAGGGATTAACAGGATTTATTTAATTTAAATACTTTTGAGAAACTTGAGAAATAAGTATATGAGCATTTCCCTATTTCCAGCAGGCCACCTGAAGCAATCCCATACTGCTTTCTGCCCTCAGCAATAGCTTCCTTCTGCCTCAGTCTTCTTTTACACTCATAATCCATGCACAAATTATTGAAGTTAGCAAATGTAGCTGGGATTTATAGATAGACCTCCAGCCACAAAAAGATGAATGGAGTGTCATGTTCAGAAATAATGTACTACTGAGAGCCAGATGCTAGGGCCACAGGTGGCCCTCAAGCCTTGCGTGTGGGATGCTGAGAGCACTGGATAGGCCACTATTGCAAAATGAATATTGAACTACACAACTATTGACCTATTCAAGCTGTTGTATTTATCTGGTCACTTGTGGTGGTGGTGGGGAATCTATGGGTTCTTTGGCAGATGAATAGTAAGGAAAAATTAGTCAAGATAAGAACACAGTTTCAAAAATGTGTGAGAAATAGCAGATTCTCTGCCTTCCTCATGAAATGTTTTATTTAGAAACTTTGCAAATTAAACAGGGAAAACAACATTAACAATTAATGGGACACATTAAAAACAAATTCGTTTGATAGTGGCTGCAATTTCCCCAGCGGCAATTGCAGACTTGAAAAAAAATTGGCTAACATGAAGCCAATATTTCATGGCTGATAAAGCAGCTACTACATTATGAAAAGACCTGAGTGATTCTTGAACTAATGTACTTCAGCCTTTCTGAAACAGGTTTTTGAAGAACCAAGGAAAATCCTTTCCAATGCACACCAAAGCTTCATTTTATTGCTTCATTGTTGTACAGCTTCAAAATTTGGAGAAATGGTCTTCAAATCAACAGTTTCTTGGGGAGATATATTGTCTCTTTCAAACAAGGCATATTAACTAATATTTTTGGTTTAGTTTTTTGAGGTGCATTCTTTAAAAATATGCTATGTAAATAGAAAAGTAGGAGGGAAGGAAGGAGAAGAGACGGGGAGCGAGAAAAGTGGGGACTCTTTTAGCCCTATTCTATTAGAGGAGAAAATTTAGACTCTTGTTTTGTTGCTACACTTAGATGTTTTTTTAAAACTTTCATATTTGTTTTATCCCTACATACTCATGGTATCAGCCCAGGGCAAGTACATGAATGGCAAATGGAGGAAACCAATCATTCTTTGGTTTTTACTCAACTGAAAGTATCCAGAGTTTGGAAACACAACAGGATTTTTTTTCCTTTTTGTTCTTGGAACAAAAATATAACTGAGGGACTACTATAAAATTAGTTCTGATCCAAATCCATCCTCAAGCACACAGAATGATGCGAGTTAACAAATTATCTAGTGAACTAAAGAAAAAGTATGAGATTGTTGAGACCTTCCACTGAAGACCTGTATACTGCACAAGTCAAAAAGAGGGCTGTGAAAATATCTACAGACCCCTCACATCCTGGACATAAACTGTTTCAACTTCTACTCTCAAAACGATGCTATAGGGCACTGCACATTAGAACAACAAGACACAGTGATAGTTTTTCCCTGAATGCCAACACTCTGCTAAACAAATAATTCCAACAACACTATCAAACTACTTAGTAAAACTGTATTACTATGATTCTTCTCATCCTTCCTATTACCTATCTCTTCCCACTTATGACTATAACCGTTTTGCTTGTATCTTTACAATTTATATTGTTTTATTTGTTTCCTAGTATGATTTGATGCTTATTAGTAATCTACAACTATCACTAAGAGTTGTATCTTATGATTCTTGATGAATGTATTTTATTTTTGCTTATGTACATTGAGAGCATATGCACCAAAGACAAATTCCTGGTGTGTCCAATCACACTTGGCCAATGAAGAATTCTATTCTGTTCGGTTCTGTCCTATTCTATTCTATTTTTTTATGTTTTATTTATTTATTTTGCAAGCGACTATTAGATAACAGGTATAAGTATAAACATATTTATTTTGTGAAGCAATTATTAGATAACAGGTATAAGTATAAACATGGTTATAAATACATGAAATGGATACGTATAAGAAAAAAAAAAGAAACAATAGGACAGGGACAGTAGGCACATTGGTGAGCTTATGCATGCCCCCTACAGAACTCTTAGGAAAGGGGTGAGGTCAATAGTAGACAGTCTAAAGTTAAAGTTTTTGGGGTTTGGGAAAGAAACCACAGAGTCAGATAGAGTATTCCAGACATTGACCACTCTGTTGCTGAAGTCGTATTTCCTGCAATCAAGTTTGGTGCAGTTTACCTTGAGTTTGTATCTATTGTATGCTGCTGTATTGTTGTGGTTGAAGTTGAACTATTCATTGACAGGTAGGACATTGCAATATATAATTTTATGTACTATACTTAGATCGGACCGAAGGTAATGTAGTTCTAGGTTGTCTAGGTCTAAAATTTCAAGTCTGGTGGCATAAGGTATTCTGCAATGAGTAGAGGAGTGGAAAACTCTTCTTGTGAAATATTTCTGGACTTTCTCAATGGTATTAATATCAGATATGTAATGTGGGTTCCAGACTGATGAGCTGTATTCAAGTATTGGTCTAGAAAATGTTTTGTATGCTCTAGTTAGTAGTGTGATATTACCGGAAAAAAAGCTACGCAGGATTAGGTTAACAACTCTTAATGCCTTTTTGGCTATGTAGTTACAGTGGACTCTAGCACTTAGATCATTAGAGATGAGTACTCCAAGGTCCTTGACAGAGTTTGGATCATCAACAAGGTCTTGACTATTCAGCTGGTATTTTATTTTCTGATTTATTTATTTTTTTGCCACTATGTAAGACAGAGCATTTATTTGTTGAGATTTGAAGTTGCCATTTGTTTGACCATTCTGATACATAGTCGAGGTCTTTTTGAAGGGTAGCAGTATTGTCGGTAGCTTTACATCATCAGCGAAGAGAGCGCAGTTGCTCTTAATATGATCACAGAGGTCATTTATGTAGAGTATGAAGATAATTGGTCCTAGAACACTGCCTTGGGGGACACCACCATTGACAGGTACAGGATTTGATATGACACTCCAATTTTGACCATTTGTTGTCTGTTTGACAGGAATTCTTCTATCCAGTTATGCAAGTGTCCAGAGATACCATAAAATTTTAGTTTTAGGAGCAGTTTGTCATGTACCACTGAATCAAAGGCTTTACAGAAGTCTATGTAGATTGCGTCTATTGCTTTGCCCTGATCGAGTTGTGTTGTCCATATGTTTCTGCAGTGTAAAGAGTTGCAGATTACAGGGTAGTTTTTTTCTGAAACCAAATTGTTTATTAGAGAGTAGGTTGTTTGTCTCTAAGTGGAGGATAATGGATTGGTTAATAATTGATTCCATGACTTTACAGGTGACGCAACATTGGTCTGTAATTTTCAACTAGGCTGGGGTCTCCCTTTTTGAAGATGGGGATGACCATGGCTTGTGACCATAGTTTTGGCAAGGAGCTGGTCCTGAAAGATTTTTCAAAGATTATGCTTAGAGGTTCGGCTATGGCAGTGGATAGCTTTTTTAAGAAATAATCACATATTCTGTCTGGTCCAATAGATAGAGATGGTTTTAGATTGTGTAGTGCTTTTTCAACATTGTCTTCTGTAAAATCAATATGTATTAGATCATTGTAGTTGTCTGTGGTTCAACTAGGAAATACTAGGCACGATCCATTGCTGTTTACAAATACTGAGCCAAAGAATGTGTTAAAGAGGTTGGCTTTAATGGTGTCATTGTTGCAGTCTTTACCATTAGGTCCTTTCAGGGATGGCATGGACCTTGAGTCTTTTAGTTTGTTGTGTACAAAATTGTAGAAAGCGCAGGTGGAATTTGGGCATAGAAGGTTTTCCTCTTGTTTAATGTGATAATTTGTACATTCAATCTTTATCTGGTGGCATAAATTTTTGTATCGGCTTTTGAAGTTGGCAACGTGATCACATTTGTTTTCCCGCCAAAGTGATCTTTTTTTGGATTGAAGTTTCCTTATTGTTATGGGTAATCTGTTTTTTCTAGTTTTAGGAGTTGTTATTGGTACATATAGTTTGATGACTTTTTTGACTTCAAGTAAAAATATGTTGTAATGGTCTTCTACAGTGTTGCATCCAGTGAATAGACATTGTCAGTCAAGAGATGAGAGATCATTGTGTATGAGATCATAGTTGTCTTTTTTGAAGTTATAATTGGGGATCCCATTATTATGATGATTTTTGTGAGGACATATGTTGAGACAAAACTCAATCATGCTGTGGTCACTGTTGGAAAAGGGTTCTTTAATTTGTATTCCATAAATTGAATTCAAGCTATTGCAGAAGATGAGATTGAGGCAGTTGTTAAGTCTAGTATTGTTGGTTACTGTTTGTTCCAGTCCCAGATTTGTTACAGCATTGTAGAAGGTTACATGTATGGGTAAATCAATAAGCAAGTTTTGAAATAAAATTGATATCCATATTCACATTCATCTATATATATCAGGTAGATGGCATTGCCAATCACAAAAAGTCATTTACACTAGATTGCTTTTTATAGCTTGCTTCTTTAATTGACTTTTTTATTTTAAAAATGAAATAAATCAGTAAACATTACATTGCCCTATGCAGAAATATGGCAGTGATAATGTTGATTACCTATCCAAGAATCTGTGTGTGTGTGTGTGCACTTGCGCATGCACATGGATATGCATATTTATTTAAAATAGGGCTCATACTGTACTTACCCTGTAGGTTCAGGTCTGTTGTTTAGATATGTTCATGAATTCAGACTCACAGCAGAAGCTGTGAGGGCATTTGCATACTTCAATCATAACTTTTAGTTACATCCCAGCTGGGTTATTTAGCATGTTGTCCAGAGATTGCTTTCTAAATAATGTTCAAAAACTTCAGCTCCATTTCTGAATCCATTTCTGAACATACTGCACTCTTATTCTATTACACAGAATAAGTTATTCTTTTATTAAAGTACAATATCTTTTCTGACACAATGGCAGACTTCAAAGTCCTGATCATAGAGTCCTACACTTGTTGGAACTAGGATATCTGAAGGATTGCATCCTCCTTTAGACTCATTATGAACTTCAGGATAGCATCTTCTCTCAATCCTATCACTCAGGAAAGAAATAGTATAACAAGAATACAAAAACGATCCTCAGTGTTTGCTCTCAGGATCTAGTGCTGTCTGACAGAAAAATCCAAGATAATTTATTCTCTGTTATTCTTTGGCCAGCAAGCAAAAGCATTTAGATTTTTGACATCTAAGCAGAAGTTTACCAAATGGGCTTTTTTAATACGTTCAGTCAGTGGTGGGATTCAAATTTTTTTTTACTACCGGTTCTGTGGGTGTGGCTTGGTGGGCGTGGCAGGGGAAGGATACTGTAAAATCTCCAGTCAGAGGTGGCATTTGCTGGATCTCTGAACTACTCAAAATTTCCGCTACTGGTTCTCCAGAACTGGTCAGAACCTGCTCAATACCACCTCTGGTTTCAGTATACTTTTAAGGCATTATTTTAACTATACTTCATTTCTATTATGTTCATTTATTATCTGCCTTCAGTAACATCCATTGAGAGATGGTAGGCATATCAACCCAGGTAGTCCTTGACTTACAACTATTTGTTTAGTGATCATTCAAAGTTATAAAGGCACTGAAAAAAATGTCTTATGTCCATTTTTCACACTTACAACCATTGCAGCATCTCTGTGGTCAGGTGACCAATATTTGCTCACTTGGCAACTGGCTCATATTTACAATGGTTGTAGTGTTCCTGGCTAATGTGGTCCCCTTTTGCAAACCTTCTGACAAACAAAGTCAATGGGGAAGTCAGATTCATTTAACAACCATGTTGATAACTGAATGTCTGCAGTGTGTCAGCGTTCCAGCAAACCTCCATCCCAATCAGTAACTCTGAGACAAAAATACCTTTATTGGAATAACACCTGGCACATCTGTGGAATCTTGAAACTAAAGTTTCCCGGACTTCCCACAATGTCCCAAACTATAATCCATCCCCTTTTTCACCATCATCACATCACATTGCCCAATCACGATCCTTTTTCTCTGCTGCACCACACTTAATAACCTTGAACTAAGAAAAGAATGTTATTTTGTCTACTTAAAACTACTCAATTGAAATCACCCTCCTCCCACTTTCTCAGGCTATGTGGCAGCGTGGAATATGGCTTCCGAAGCTGACACAGTGATTCCCTTGACTGTGGCACGAAGTCATCAATGAGGCAAAATTCATTTAACAACTGTTTTGCTTAGCAACGGAAATTTTGGGCACAATTGTGGTCATATGTTAAGAACTACCTCTACTACAAAAAATTATTTTAAAAAGAAACGATGTCCGCTTTGGAAGCCATTTTGAGACCAGACACTTCCACACTGCCACATTCTTGAGCCTGGGAAAATGGGAAGGGGAAATTTCTTGGAGCGTATGTGCTTAGACACAATAGCATTCTTCTTCTAAGTCAAGGTCATGTCATACTGCACCTGGGTGAGGGGAAGTCTCAACTTGGGATGGATGGTGATCAAGGCATGTGATGTGATGATGGGTGCAGGAGGTATATTTGTAGTTTTTACTTATTGCAAGGAAGCCTGGAACTTTCAGATTTAGGATTCCCCAGATGTGCCAGTTTACTATCCAAATAAAACAGAACTTTTGAGAAGATGCCTGTCTCGGAGTTATTTGTTGGAGTGGAGGTTTTCTGGAATGCTGACAAATGAATTGTAGCAGTTTAAAGTGTCTCAACGTGTATGTTGAAATCCTCCAAGTTATACATTCAAGAAGTATCACACAGCCTCATGATCTGACAAAGGAAATGTCCCAACAGAATCATATGTTCATGTCCATTTTGATATCCTATCCTATTGTGTACATGTTAGATCTGATTCAGCCTTGCCTTCCTGCCCCTCCAGTTTTACCTGCTGATACATTCAATAACTCTAACACGGCATTATTTTCTTTCTCCTGTTGTTTCAAAGTTTTTAATTGACATGTTATGTAGTTGAGCAGGCAGGATAAAATTGCCTTAGTATGGCTAAACAGAAACAGTAATAATACGTTAGATACTAATAATTAATTTTCTAGTTCAAATGCAATCGGTATACCAAAAGAAGCCCTGGAGGAATTACAAATGAGAACAATTAATTTTTTATGGAGCAATAAATCCCAAGGACTACATTCAAAAATCTACCCACCTGCCTTGAGAGGCAAATTGCCAGCAGATTATTAAATGCTGGCAGATCTGTTAAGGTCATTATCACCCTGGTATTATGTGAAAACAATAAACCCTTGACTGTGTTTTATACAGATCTTTAGTATAGTAACTAATGAATGCAATGAAATTTGCCAATAATTTTCAAATTATTTTCAGGATTGTTTCTTAGTTTCTTTAAGCCACTTTTCCCAAACCATCAGCGCTCTTGCCTAACTGGAGGTGGCTGCTAGATTGATGGCAGACTCTACCTTCTATCCTCCCCCCGGCCCCTTGCTCTCTACTCTCTGCCCATCCATCTTTTTGGTCGGATGTATTTATTCTCATTGGGTTCCTTTGTCATTATTTACTTTAATTATTCTTCTTTTGTTTACATGCCTTTTCATTTTACTTTCTTTTTATGACTGTACTGTAAGCCACCTAGAGTAGCCTGAGATAGGGGGCACATACATTTAATAAAGTTTTTTATTGTAGCAAATAAAATAATAAGAAGGTTCTCTTTGTGTCTTTGGATTATAGTTGTTACAATTTCCAGAGATTATGACCACCTCTTTGTTGAATTATCCCAAAGGAAAAATTAAGAATAGTTTGCAAGCTTATCTAAAAGATAGTGTATGCTTCATAATTGATTTGTCTAGCCATGCATAGCATCAACGAATAATTGTGTAAAGCAATATTCCATAACTGACATATAGTATACTGTATAATAGAATCCACCACACCATTCTGCAGAAGAAATTCTCTTTGTTTAAGAAAACAAATACATACACACACACACACACACACACACACACACACATATATATATATAAAGTTTTCGCGGGTACTTACATGTATGGTATTCAGCTTTGTTCGGGTATTTTCCCACATCATTATAGTTGTGCTTTTAAAGTTGTAGCAACGTTTTGGCAGAATCTCATCTGCCATCATCACGCTTCTGTATTGTGTTCGTCTGTGAGTCAGACTTTTACAGTTGTTTCAGTTTTAAATTTGGGGCTAGCCTACTGCTGTGCCAGAATGGTTTTTTCTTCATCCTGATTGGTTGGGAGTCTTGGTCTGTGTTTATTGGTCTTGGAGTTTGTTGTGTTCTGCTTGATTGGTGTTTCTAATATCTTCTGTCTGTTTTGTGGCTTTTTTTGTGTCTTGATTGGCTGGCAAGATTGTGTTCCTGTATTGGAGGCTTTTAGTGCAGCTTGGCTCCGAGTAAATGGATGGCTATCATTTGTTAGGAAGCTAGGTTTCATCTGGGTGCCTGGTTGGGGTGTGTTTGGGCTGGAGGTATCATGGGGGATCTGTTTGTGCCCAGGTGTTTGCCTGGCTAGTGGTGTGGAGATTTTTTTGTTTGTGAGTGCAGGCTTCCAGATAATTGACAGTCTGGTGAAATCTCTTCTATTCATGCTTTCGGGTCTTTTTTCAATCTCTATGGATTCTCTGATAATTCTGTGGCTGGGGTTTTCTATAGTGGCTAGGGTTTTGGTGCCATTGAAGTTGATGCTATGACCTGTGGCTTTCATGTGTTGGACTAGTGAGGAAGTGTGTTCCAGCTTTTTTACTGCATTTTTGTGTTCATCCAGGCAGGTACTTATTCTTTTATTGGCCTGTCCAATGTATGTGGCCGGACATGATGCACAGGGGACTTCGTATATGCCTTGGTTTTCCAGATCAATTTTATCTTTGGGGTTTCTAAGGATGGCTGCTATTTTTCTGTCTGTTTTGAAGGCAATCTTGATGTGATGCCTGTGTAGTATCTTACTGATTTTGTCTGTAGTACCTCTTACATAGGGCAGGACAGCTGTTCCATAGGTCTGTTCATCTTCTAGGTCTCCATTATGTCTCAGTGTGTTTTTGTGGATCAAGCCGGTGATTTTGCTTTTGTGGAAGCCGTTAGCTGTTAGTACTTTAGTCAGGGTGCATAGTTCAGTCTTTATGTGTGTCTTGTCTGCCAGGTGTTTGGTTCTGGCAATTAGTGTTTTGGCCACGGAGTTTATCTGTGCTGGGTGATGGTGGGATTGGGCGTTGAGGTAGTGGTTGGTGTGTGTTTTCTTCTGGTATATGGTGTGTCCTAGTGTGCCATCTGTTTTTTTGTAGATTAGTACATCTAGGAATGGTAGTTGTTTGTTTGTTTCCATTTCCATGGTGAACTTGATTTTGGGGTGTGTGCTGTTTAGGTGTGTTAGGAAATTGTTTAGGTTTTCTTTTCCATGGGGCCAAATGACAAATTTGTGATTTGGCCCCATGGAAAAGAAAACCTAAACAAACTTAAGAAAACATAACAAAAAACAAACCTGTTTTTGTGTGTGTGTGTGTGTGTGTGTGTGTCTAGGTGTGTTTGGGTCTTTTCCTGTGTAAGATTAAGAGTATCTTGGTGATGTTTCAGCGAGGTTCCACTCACCATCCTCAGGCTGGTGCTTTCAGCCTTGTGCCAGTGAAGCCGAAAGCACCAGCCTGAGGATGGCAAGTGGGACCTCATGGAAATGTCACCAAGATACTCTTAATCTTACACGGGAAAAGTCCCGAACACACCTAGACCTACATACCTGTACCCGTGAGAATCTACTGTGTGTGTGTGTGTGTGTGTGTGTGTGTGTGTGTGTGTGTGTGCAGGTCTTGGCATGTTCGGGTCTTTTCCCGTGTAAGGTTGAGAGGATCTTGGCAACGTTTCAACGAGGTTCCACTTGCCATCTTCAGGCTGGTGCTTTCGGCTTCATGCTTGTGCGAGCAAAGCGTGATCGGAACTGCCATATCCCTGTATATACTGGTGGGGAGGTTGGCTGTGTTGTCATTTCTTGATTGGCTGATGGAGTTGATGTTTGCAGATTGGCTGACTTTTTTGTAAGAACATGTGTGGCTGAGGTATTGGCTGTGTGTCTATCAGCCTCCTGTGTTGTAACGACCTGGGTAATGGGCTGCGTGATGACCTTCTGAGTTTTATTGTTTTGACATCCTGTGTCTTGTGCTGTAATCTCCTGGGTTGTAATGACCTGGGTCATGGGATTTGTGATGACCTTCTGAGTTCTATTGTTGTGACATCCTGGGTTTTGTGCTGTAATCTCCTGGGTCGTTGGCTGTGTTGCAACATTCTGAGGTTTTGTGGTGTAACCTCCTGAGTTCTGTGATGTGATATCCTGAGTGGGTGGCTGTGATGTGACGTTCCGGGTTTTGATTTGGCTCTGAGTTTGAGGCCTGGATATGTGTACATGGCATGTGTCCGTTTGCTTGGTTTGGGGGTCAGGGTGTGTGGCAGCTGGTGATGCAGCTGTGGTCTGGTTTCTGGATGGTGGTTGTCTTTCGTCTATGGGATGGGTCCAGAAACCAGACCACGGCTGCATCACCAGCTGCCACACACCCTGACCCCCAAACCAAGCAAGCTTTCCCACTAATTTTATTCTTGAAAATGTTTCTATTATTCAGGAAATAAAGAATCTCATAAAGAAACAGCAGTGGGATCTGGTGGTGAACATGTGGTCTTTCTGCAATATAGCAGAATACAGCTAAGGTGTTATAAAATTCGATCACATTAAGCAGCACATTATTCAGGTTTCCCAATTTAGAATAACTGAAAACACAATTGTCGGTCCTGGGTCATAGGGAGAGGGATTTCAAGACCGAGAGAGGGACCACAGGTTGCCCATGCCTGCATTATTATTAAGAATTATTATTAATTCTCAACTGCAGAGATAAAACTGGCCCCTACTTTGACATTCTTTTTGCAAGACATAGTTCTGGCAGCAAGCCTGGGGACCCCAGAATGATGTGGAGCCCATCAAGGTGGCTCATCTGAATGTTGTTGCCATAGCGGTAGGGGTGTATTGGTTTTTGTACTGGGGCTTTATTTTTGTAAGCTGCCCAGAGTTACTAAGAGTGAGTTGGGCAGCCATATAAATTGTTTTAATAAATATGGTAAGTAAATAAACTAATTCTCAGGTCTGGTTACCACTTTAACCTTGTCCAAATGTCAGTGTGTGAAAATAAAGACAGATGAACTTGTGTGTGTGTGTGTGTGTGTGTGGTTTAATTAACAGTGGAATCATTAACAGAGGGATACAATCAAGATCAAGTGAGGTACTAATAACACTCTATAAAGCCTTCGTAAGACCACACCTAGAGTACTGTATCCAGTTTTGGTCACCACATTATAAAAAAGATGTTGAGACTCTAGAAAAAGTACAGAGAAGAACAACCAGGATGATAAGGGGACTGGAGACTAAAACATATGAAGAACGGTTACAGGAACTGGGCTTAGCTAGTCTAGTAAAGAGAAGGACCAGGGGAGACATGATAGCAGTCTTCCAATATTTGAGGGGCTGCCATAGAAAGGAGGGGAGTCAAGCTATTTTCTAAAGTGCCTGGAGGCCAGACAAGGAGTAATGGATGGAAACTGAACAAGGAGAGATTTAACCTGAAAATAAGGAGAAACTTTCTGACAGTGAGAACAATCAACCAATGGAACACCTTGCACTCGGAAGTTGTGGGAGCGCCATCACTTGAGACCTTCAAGAAGAGATTGGAGTGCCATTTGTCAGAAATGGTGTAGGGTCTCCCGCTTGGGCGGGGGGTTGGATTAGATGACCTATAAGGTCCCTTCCAACTTGGATTATCTGTTAATCTGTTAATGACTGTATCGGGGATCAGTCACCTTTCTGTGCCCCAGATGCTATCTCATTATCCCCAATGGCCAAAGGGCATCCTAAAACTGCAGAAATCTAACAAGATCACTAAGTCTGCACAACTTTAAATGTTTTTATTCCAAAATCTTGTAAAAATCTCAGACAAGGAAGCAAAGCTGTAGAGTGAAGGTTACTGTTGAGTCAAGGAAGTCCTTAAGAATGGAAAAGGAAGATAAAATCAGGGGCATCTTGAAGAGGAGTAAGGAGGGTGTCTAGATCTGTCAGAAGAAGGTGCAACATTGTTATCCAACTGAACTACTTTTGTATGTACATTTATATTATACATATACAAAATGAGGAGAGATTGGATCCTGAAACCACAATGGTATTCCGCAGATTGTAATCCCACTTTGCAGATGTCCAAGGATGAAAGACAATGTTACCTGAGCCCAAAATTTCTGTTGTTAAGCAAGACATTTGTTAAGCAAATTTTGCCCCATTTTATTACTTTGTCAGGTATCCAAGTGATGAAATCCATTTTAAAAGAAAACAATGAAGTCCATCTTCAAAAAGATTTCTTTTATTTAGGAAAGTATCAAATTGGCAAAGTCCATGATAATTCTGGATCTGACCCAACCCAGAATTACCCCACTATACTAAGACAAACTAAAATGGCTACACTTATGTCAGTTTCAGGCTTGACATACCTTTCTTGCCACAGTTGTTAAGCGAATCCCTGCAGTTTTTAAGTTAGGAACAGCATTGCTAAATGAATCAGCTTTCCCCATTGACTTTGCATGTCAGAAAGGGGTAAATGGGGATCACATTACCCTGGGACACTACAATTGTCATAAATATAACCAGTTACGTTGCCAAGCATCCAAATTTTGATCACATTGACCATGCGGACGCTGCCGTGGTTGTAAGTGTGAAAAACAGTCATAAGTCACTTTTTCAGTGCCATTATAACTTTGAACAGTCACTAAATGAACTGTTGTAAGTCGAGGACTACCTGTACTTCCTTTTGTTTTCTTTCTGAAGGAAAAAAAATCCTCCCTTTCTAAATATCTACTATTTTATTTCTAGCATTTTTTTTCTCCTCTCCAAAGTCTCATTCTAGTTTTGTTTCTCTTTTTTTCTTTCCTGGAAGGACTATTTCAGTTCTATACTTTTTTTCTTGCCCAATGGCTTCCTACCAAACCGTCTGTAAGACCCCACCACAATGGGTTGCTATCTATTTATATAGATGGAAAGCCACCCACAATAAATTTCTTTTATTATAAATATTTTTTTAAAAAAAATCATAAGATATTTTGGGAATCACAGAAATTACCTGGGTGTTACCAAAGGAGCATTGATTGTAAAATACACCTTTCCGTGTACCTGTCTTCTTTGTTAAGAAGAATTCTATGGAGGCAGTTTGCCTACAACCCAAATAACATGATTAAGATCTATGATTAGGCAGCTCGGGTGAAAACATGGCTCTTAATCTTTGCCTGTCAGCTCTAATAAGCACAGTTGGTCTGGATAATTGTAACTTGATATGCTAATAATCAGAATGGAGAGATTCCCAGGATTTTAGCAAGATGCAGGGTTTGCAACAGTTTTTTGGGATTACTAAATTAATCCAGCTTCAGGCAAAGTGATCCAGAGGATTCTAAACTTAATCCAGTGGGATAATATTTTACTCCACTGCTGGGTTAACATCCCAGTTTTTATGTTGGTGTTCTTTCTTTGAGTTGAAAGGGGAAATATAATTTGCATTGTTTTATGCGAGGCCAATAAAATTAGCTCACCAAACAAACTTGTTTATAAACTGAGAAAACACCTATTCATATCTTATATGCCCCTGAACCAGTTAAAACAATTCAGAATTTCAAAGAGAAGATGTGGGTATAGAAGACGACTGGGTCGCTTAAGCTTTCTGAGAATTATATGCAAACTGATAGAAGTTTGCTAAACATGCCTTGTCAAAAATTAATTAATTTACAAGAGAACCTAATGCAACTTCTTTCATCACTTTTTCCACGGTCACATTACCATGATTTGTGAACCTTTTTTGCTGATTCGTTTGATTCATTTAACAATTGTGTAATTCACCTAATGATCACATGATTTGCTTAACAATCACCATAAAAGAGTAGAAAAATTGGGTCTGGTTATGGGATGCCTCAACTTACAACTACAACGATTTATGACTGAAATCCCAGTCCCAATTGTGGTTGTGAATTGAGGACTGCCTGTACATAATAAGCCATCCCACTGCTTTGTTGTGCACACACACACACACAGACACACACACACACACAAAGGGAGGAAGGGAGGGAGGGAGGGAGGGAGGGAGGGTGTTTGGGAACAATTGCCTTTAAAAGGACAAAGTAAGACAGTCACAGTACCTATTTTTGCATTTGCATTTCCTGAGCCTAATCGGTAAAGAGCTAAAGAAGAGAAGAACCTGAAATTTTCATCCCTTCCTCTATCTGTTTTTCATTTTTCTGAATGATGAAGGTACGTAACTTTTACTTCAATCCATTTTTTTTAAAAAAGTTTCAGCCTTATAACCAAATCATTTATATTACAGGTGCTTATGATGAGCAGTCTGGATTATATATGATCTACTTGAGACAAGGTTGGGTGCAGCTATCACAAGACTCTTCCTTAAAAATGTTGGCAAAGCCAAGCAAGGTCATTTGGGAAAGCAACTATTAATCTTTATTTGGCTGATGTGCTTAATAAGATTGGCTTGATTCTCAGCTAAGGTTAACATTGTTTGTCATTACAAAATGTTGATCACCAAGTATTGAGGGGCAGGTTAATTTCCAAAGATTTCAAGATTACATAGGACCATGCATTGTAATATATGTATAGAGGCAGAATGTACTTTATTGTGATCAGAAGTTCAACAGAAGCAGCTAACAATGAGTGAAAGCTTGCATTTATTTATTCACAGCAAAAGAACATAACGGGGTTCCCTATTTATTCTTCAGAATGTACTTGAGGTATCAAGGGAAGATAAGTTGACTATATAACTCTCTTCTTGTTTATTCTAAGTATTCATAACAATAAGTTACATAATTCTTCCAAAATTGCTCAGAAGTAAGTAAGTAAAATAAATATGCATAAAAGAGGCACCTGGGGAAGGAGGCTTTCAAATCCTATTACTCATTTTGAAGGACTAAAATGAAAGAAAATAGTAATGCAAGTCTTGAATGCATTAAGGGCAATATCCTCCAAAATCAAATTTGTGATTTAAAGATAGCACGGAAGACTGCTGAAAATGCCCTGCAATTGTGTCACTGTACTAAACCTGGACCTGAGGAATATAAAGCCATACATCTCCTTGGGAGAAAATATGCAATGCTAAAATGGATTTGATTTCCTCCAATATTTGTATGCAAACTAACTTCATGGCAACAATGAAACAAAAGTCAGCCACATCAATCTAAAGTTCTTCACCTTAGCCAAAAAACAGTTAACCAACAGTGAAGTGGGGACTTCATGTCATATAACATCTCTTTAAAAGTGGTTGGACCACCACTGGTAACAAAATTAAAGACTACCTCAAATTCAGCTTTGTTCTTGTTGATTACCTGTATACATCTTTTTAGGCTTTTTGACATAAAATGTAAGTGGTTAGCCATTCTTTTGTGTGTGTTCTTCTTTCCTCCAAATTTTGTTTATAATCTGTTCTTTCTCAATGTTTTAATTCAAAGCGCTAATCACCAATGCTTAGCTTTTCAAAACCAGTCAAAATCAGCAATGTATTGTTACCTGCTACTTAGGTCTTTTTCAATTCCTATTTATCCATTTAGATACACCTATATAGTTTGCTTGACATTAATAAAACAGTCATTTTACCATTGCTTTTTCTGGGATTTTGTTTTCAATTTTCCATTCTACTCTACTCTCGTGGTACTATATTTCCATCCAAGAACTAACCAGATCTGATCTTCCTTAGCTTTTCTGAGTTCAGTCAAGGTGGACTATATTTTTGTGACCCAACAGTAACTCCACTACCTTTTTCTATTCCTTGCTTTCCTTTGAATGGGGAGCAAATAAGCATTCTCATAAGAGAAAGCAAATCATACATGATCCATTAGGTTGTGAAGGAAGAAATGTCATTTTAAAAGACAAGTACAGCACTCCTTCAGTTATATAGAATTGTTGTACCATCCCATGCAGTTGAACTTTTCCATTGTTCTTTAATTAAAGAAATCAATTATCAAACCAATTATTATTTTCTATTGCTTGTATTGAGATTATCGCTATTATAATGCAGATAAATATGTTGGCTTCCCTCCCCCCTCCCCCCGTTAACCTTTTTTATGACATTTTTTTTCTTGGACTCTGAGTAGCAGAGGTTACATTTCCAAGTGTAGAGGAAAACTTTGTACTCTGTTACTGATTCTCTACCATAACATTAGTACAAAATTAAGAAAAATAACTTAGAATCATAGTTGAATCAGGCGGAATAAGTTTCAGGACCATTTGTGACAAGAAGCATTAAATCATTGTTCTCCAGATTCAGTGCTATTATTAATCACTTAATAGACAAGATTAATGTTTGGTTACCACTGCACAGTCATTTCATGTGAACTGGTAATCGAAATTAATTTCAATAGTGAAGGAAGGAATAAGTGCTCTATCGCTAGATACTCCTGATACTGGATGTTACAATCCTTTTGGCAGGCAAGAAGTGAGATAGGAATTAATAGGGAGAAAAAAATAAATCTTTTCCAGTTCTGGGAAAGACAGACATTATTTGTTAGCCATGGGATTGTTGAGAAACCAGGATGTCTCTGAAAGTTTTGGCTCCATGATCCCCCACAAATAGACATTTTCAATGTTAGGCTTCCTGGGTGTAGGAAGAACAGAAGTAGAAAGAAGTTTCAGATTCAAGATTTCTGTCTCCAACATCAGAGTCCTATCACTGTACTGGAAAATAGAATCAAAAGCATCATTTTATGGCTACAACCAAAATAGTGATCAAGTTGCCAGTTGGTTTCTTTTTAAAAAGTGGATTTAATAAATATATATTTTATACTAATCAATATACTAACCAAAAACATCATCAAAAAAGCACAACAAAGAATGCTCTTTCTGCACCAACTCGGAAAGCTCAAACTGCCCAAGGAGCTGCTGATACAGTTCTACAGAGGAATTGTTGAGTCTGTCATCTGCACCTCTATAACTACTTGGTTTGGTTCTGCAACCCAACAGGACAAACTCAGACTTCAGAGGATAATTAGGTCTGCAGAAAAAACAACCTACCTTCAATCGAGGACCTGTATACTGCATGAGTCAAAAAGAGGACTGTGAAAATATTTACAGACCCCTCACATCCCGGACATAAACTGTTTCAACTCCTTCCCTCAAAACAACGCTATAGAACACTGCACACCAGAACAACTAGACACAAGAACAGTTTTTCCCGAAAGCCATCACTCTGCTAAAAAATAATTCCCTCAAAACTGTTTAACTATTACAAAGTCTGCACTACTATTACTATTAATCTTCTCATCATTCCTTATCACCCATCCCTTCCCACTTGTGACTGTATGACTGTAACTTTGTCACTTGTATCCTTACGATTTATATTGACTGTTTCCTAGTATAATTTGATTTCTTATTGTATCCTATGACTATCATTAAGTGTTGTACCTTATGATTCTTGACAAATGTACGCTTTTCTTTTATGTACGCTGAGAGCATTTTCACCAAGACAAATTCTTTGTGTGTCCAGTAACACTTGGCCAATAAAGAATTCTATTCTATACATCTGAGTTTTGATAATTATTTTTATGTTTGTTGTGCCCCTAATGAGTTCAGGAAACTCAACCAGAGAATCCTCAAAAATCTCTTATGTTTTTCACTGGGTGACTGTACTATGAAAGTGATTCTTCAGAAAAACATTAAGTCCACTATTACTGAACCCTGAATACCATTGGCTATTTTCTACAACAGCAGCATTAAAATGTGTGTTTTTAACAGTTGGGTTCTTTTTTGTGGCATGAAGAGCTAGTTCCTTCATGTAACAAATGTTTTTCCCAAATTACTTTGCAATCTGATTAGTGAGAAAAGCACCTTCTTCACAGCGTGCCTGAGAAGATTTACCTCTATTTAATTAAAGATCAGCTTAGAGTTTTGTATTTTTGTTATTTAAATTATTATGAGAGGTTATTTCTTTGTGTGGAATTGATAAGAACCCAACAGGAGGTAGCCACAGAGAGGTGAGGAATGGGGAAGTGAGTACTGGATCAGTCTGTTAGGCAGAAGAATATCCTCTTCAGAAACCAGAGAGATTGCTCCTTCACTACCTTTCACATTATGTCAGAGTATCTGACAGTCTTTAGAGCTTTAGATCTAATGCTGTTTTAAGATGAAAGCTACCTGGAATGATCAGTGACTCAGTCATCTTTCTCAAACAGTTTTATTCCCTGCCATGCACCATTTCCTCCTATTTGATGAAAGTAATATATTTTCCACATCAATCTTAAATTTATTCCAGAAGAAATACAATAACTTTTGACTAATGCAAGGCTACGATATAAAGGCTAGTTCCAGTTGCAGTTATCAGGACCTATATTACCTGGATATTACACAAGCACAAAGAAATCACTTAATCATTGATTTAAAAGCATCAGATCCCAGAATTTAAAGTTTTATCTTTAACTACAGTAATACACAAAAATATGCTTTATGTATAGCAGGGCTCTGATCTAGCAAGGAATATCACATGGGGAAAAAGGTTTTTAAGTAAGGACTTCAGTCCTGCAGCTTGATGATAAAATCCTCATGTCACCAACTACTCATTAAAATGAGAGCAGATTAATTAGTTGTTAGAATGGGCAACCTAGAGCATTATCTACATCCCATGCTAGTCTTCCTTTCTGTCCCACATTTGTATAAAAATGAAAGGCGGTAAATAGTAATACAATAGTATACAAATACATACGTATACATATAGGTACACACACACATACACACACACACACGCACCTCTTTAGTCCCTTTTATTTGAGGTGCAATCAGGGCAACTGAATGGAGCTGAGTGTTTACTGGCCAGATGCCCTTCCTGATGCCTCTGCAGAGTTCACAGCAGATATTTTCTTTTTGTGTCCTGAGAAAGAAACATCTTCCTATGCTAGGATTGAATTCTCAACCTTCCAAGTGGGAGGTGAGAGTCTTCACCTCTAGGCCACCGTGCTGCTCAATACACACACACACACACACACACACACACACATTACTCAGTATTACTCAGTGTCCAAAGCTCTAAATCAACATCTGCATGCCATGGAATCTCAGCAAGACACACAAAAAAGACATGATACTCCCCAGATGGGGTGCTAAAATCACTTCAGTGCCTCAACCAGCATTTCCATTAGCCATTCAGAAGCCTCCTTGGAGGAGTCACTTTGCTTTTAGAAACAGAAGGTGACAATACTTTGAAGAAATGTTTCCCTGAAGCTTCATTGCAACAAAACATCCCTTTGAAGCTTTGCACATGCCTACTAATTTTGTTAATTAGAAGAGGGCAAACAAATTAAGTTTAAACTGACAAGACCCAGGTTCTCCTGGTCAAATAAAAGGTATATCAAAGAATATGGAATCTAGCTGGTTTGAATACAGTTTGCCTTGAAATCAAAGGGGAAGATAAGGCATCAGTTCTTAAAGACTTTCTAGTCCTGGGCTGTTTGGGCCTCAAATACTGGTATAAAAAAGCTCAGCCTTTTGGTTAGGACATAGAGAGCAAATGGTTGTCTTTACAGATACAATACTGTTGATAGTATATAGATGTATAATAATTAGTCTAAAATGTAATAATCCTATATATTCTGATGCACTGTTCCGATTCATATTCTTTCATTCCTTTTCCTTTTCAAAAACAATTTAACATTTCCTCATCCTATAAACTTTTCCTTGGGTAATTAAGCTTTATTTTTAACCCAAGACTCCCATAGTTTCAAGCAATACTTTTGAAGTACCTTTACACTACTTATCCTTGTGTCTCTCAAAATGTATGTGCTTTCTTTCTTCTAAGGTAGTCTTTTGTTTGCATTTCTGTTAATTAGACAGAACAAAAGGAAGTTTAATGAGAACAATTAGCCCCATTGTGTTGGCCACATACTTTTCCTATCCTAGATTTTTTTTTATTTTATGGTGATCTTGAGGTTCCTGGATTGTCCATAAAACTCTGACTTACTTATCTTAGCAGGACGAATACATTAAATATCTTCAGACCACCCCAGGGAAATTTTGGATTAGGCCATAATTTTGCTACAGTGAATGCCTCCAGGGATCTTATCATAACCTCTGATGCTTAGGATTATATTGAGAAGGTTCAGTGGGTCTGATGTAAAAAGAACCACATCCTGGGATGGTCTGAAGATATTTAGTGTACTCATCCTGCTAAGATAAGTAAGTCAGAGTTTTATAGGCAATCCAGGAACCTCAAGATCACCATCTTAAAAAAAAATCTAGGATAGGAAAAGGGGTGTCATGCTCGCAACAACATGTTGTCATCACGTGATGTATCACAACTTTTTCTGCTTCGTTAAACTGGGGGAGGGCGTGGGCAGTGTATGATGCATCTGGCCCGTGGGCAACGAGTTTGACAGCCCTGGATGGGATGGAAGCAATATTTTGTTCACTTGCAAGGCAGATTCTAAGCTAGAGAACTTAGTTTTCATAGAATAACACGAATGTATTTAAGTAAATCTAGGTTATGCTTGTGATATGCTAGCCCAAATAAACTGGGAGTTATTGTCTTAACAGCAAGATATGCATCATCTAGTTAGGGTTCAGCTAAGATGTTTAAACTAGTCTTTTTCCTTTCTAATGAGGAAAAATGTTTTAATTTTAGAGCCACTGATGTTAGAATCCCCATTTTTTACCATTTTTCCCCTGAGAATTTACTAGATTCCTGTGGCTTATGTTGTATGTTGATTGTTTTTAATTTATGTTGAAAAGAAATTGTATATCTCTCAAAGGCTGATTTGATTGAGGCAGCTTTTCAATTGTAGATAATGATGATGATGATGATGATGATGATAATTTTCTTGGGCAATCTTTTTCCTACCAAATATTGAAAAATATTGAACAAATCTGACCAGATTTAGATTTTTAGATCAAATTGCCCAGTTAAATTGAAACTATATATAAGCTGTTTTCCTGTTCTTTGAAAGAGAGATTGATTGCCTTTCTCATCCTATCTGCTATGTGCCTCAAAGAACCTACAGATTGTCATGATTCTGTTTGTTGTTATTAGAAATAATGTCTATGACTCAGCAAAATAATTGTTGAGTCATAGACGTTATTGAATTGTTGAAATTGTTTCCCAGTGGGCAATGTGTCATTTCTTCTTGAGTGAATTTAATTTTCTTCATTTAACAAAGGACTTTTATCTATATCAGTGTTTCTTTTGGCAATCCTCAAATGTCTGAACTCCAACTCCCAAAATTCCCCAGCTAACCAGTGCTGGGAGATGGAGTGCACACATCTGAAAGCTGCCAAGGTTGAGAAGCACTTCCATTACAGAGTGAAGTTTCTTCTATAACTTTGTTAGCAGTATTTCAGCTACAATATCTTATTTATTGTTGCTTTAAAGAATGGTACACTTCAAAAGATTCATTTTTTCTAAGAAAATCCTTCTTCTGCTTGCTTCTGTTGACATAATCTCAGACATGTTAGATGCATAAGAGAAAAACTGAGGAAACCCTGTTGCAAGGGAAGTATTTATAAATATTTAGAAGTTGTTAGCCAGATTACTGGGTCTCACATTGTTAGAACCATTAAAGTGCATGCAATTACCCTTTACACATTTGAATATAGTTCATTTGGAAGTCAGTTATCCATGCATGTCTCACCTGTCCTACCTCTCACTACTTTAACCTAACCTTTCAAAAGTGATAATGAACAATGTGTGATGAGATGTGGAAAAACTATGGGGCTTGAATAACAATTTATAAACTACTGTTTATCTGTTGTTTAACATAACCTAATGCATTGTCTTTTCAGCTATTCTTCAAATTATTGTTTTTTTTTATTTTTTTTTTTTCAAAAATGTATGAGCAACAGGGCCCAGAGAATAGCGGAACCAACGACCCAATACCTAATACATGGGTTCAGGGAGAAATAAACATATTAATATTAGGGGATGCAGATTTAAAATTTCTTGGTAGTAATCCCCATAAAACATAGACAGCTGTGAACAGGGGTTTGGAGATATATAACTCATGTGATACTCTGGCCAGGGCCTGAGGAATAGAGAGGTATCAGGTTGGCTCCTTTAAGATATGTTCTTGAAATTGGCCTACTGGTATTTTGCAGGCAGTTCCATTACCATCTCCTTTCCTGATGTAGCAGCAATAGCGAAATCAAATCAGATATGCACATTGTTCAGATGAAGGCAACCTGCTCCTTTATTGCTTTTTAATTAACAACAGAAAAGGGTAAAGAATAAAACACCAATACGATAATGATGGAGATGCATACATTATCAAAGAGAAGGTGGGGGAGGAAACCTGCTTACGACCAGAAGATCCTGAATTCAAAAGTGATTAAGAGGTCCACTATCTGTTTAATGCAGGATCTGCTAATGAGTCCACCTATTCCACTGATTGCCAACTCTTACTATCAAGAAATTCCTTCTGGTATCTAACTGGAATCTATTTCCCCGTAGTTTCAGTCCACTGATTCTGGTCCTGTCTCTGGGATAACAGAGAACAAGTTCCCTCCTCTATATAATAACCTTTTAGAAACCTGAAGACTGCTATATCCCTCCTCAGCCTAATCTTCCGCAAGCTTAATGTTCCCATTTATTTTAAGTGTTCTTCATAGAACCTGGTTGTCAAACCCTTTACTCTCTTCATAGCCTTTCCTGAACTCACTCCAGTTCATTAATGTCTATATCCAAACATTTTTGATGGGAAAAAAACATTTGAAGTACTGGACACTATCCCAAATGGGGCCTGACCAACAGAGAATTGAATGGGTCTTTTTTTTTTTAGCAATTACATCACAATGGTTCTTGTTTATATTCAACTATTATATCATCCAGATTCTTTTCATATGTATTACTGCAAAGCCAAGTCTCCCCCATTCTATACACATGCCTTTCATTTTTATTCCTCAGTTGCAAGACTTTATCTGTTAAATTTAATGCTATTTTTGTTGGCTCACCAGCCCACATCTTTTTGGATCTTCTCTTTCTCTAAAGAGAAAGCCATGCCTTTTAGTTTTGTGTCATATACATTGATAATTCCTCCCTTCCTTCTTTCCCTCCTTCCTCCCTCCATCCCTCCCTTCCTACCTTGAACAGCATAGAGGTGAGGGCAGAACCGATGGCATTTGACTCATTTTTATTCTCCAAGATGGTGTAGAGCCACTCATGAGCACCCTCTGAATTCAATTATTCAGTCAATTATGAATCCATATAACAGTTATATCATCTATTCCACATTTCATTAATGAGTAGATCATTAGTGTTTCATCAGTCAAAGTTTGGCACCCACACAATCTATTAAAGCTAGTAACTGTCTCAAAAAAAGGAAAAAAAGGTAGTCAGGCATTAACTTGTTTCTGACAAATGTACATTACCTCTGTTAATTGTTGCATTCCTGTACAAAAGCTCACAAGCATACTGTTTAACAATAATCTGCCTGAGGACCTTGCCTGATAAAGATGTCGAGCTGACTTGTCTGCTGTATTTGGAATCCTTCTTTTTCCCTTTCTCGAAGAAGGAGGCAACTTTGTTCTTTGTAGGTTTTCTGGAATCACACCAGTTTTCCAGAAATTCTCAAAGATTACAGTTAGCAATTTTGTAGTCACCTTTTCTAGTTCCTTTAGTACTCTAGGATGTGACCATCTGGCTCTGAAGACTTAAATTAAATTATCCAAGTGCTCTTTTATCCTCTCCTGGTCTATTCTGAGCTGGACCCACCCTCCTTCCAGTAGTGGCATAATAATGGCCAGTCAGTGAATTGTTTCCCTTCTGAGAGCAGATACATATAAAATATAGATTTCTGCCTTCTGGCTATCACTTCCTATCAATTTACCTTTTCTTCTCACCACTGATCTACAAGCCTTTTATCTTTCTATTGGTTTCTGAGGTGCCCATTATTGTTCTGGACATTTTTGCGCACCTCAGCTCATTCTGAGTTTTAGTCTTTTTTGACACAATCCCTTTACAATCCTTTCCTGCGACTGCCTTGTATCCTTCTTTGGTTATAAGCCCATCTTTCCATTTCTCTTATTGTCAGCACTTTCAAAACCCTGTCTGGGTTCTTCTGACATCTCTTCTGGTTTCTGAAATGTCTTCCTTTTTTTTTTTCCTGTAAGGATTTTCCATTTTTCAGTATGTCATTTTGCAGAACTTCCCATTTTTCCTGGACTCATTCTGGATGTTTTACCATTGGAACTGATTTACCATTTATCATAGTTCTTCAAAATCTTTGCTTCTGAAATCCAATATACAAATCTGAATCTTCTCTATTCCCTTTGATATCATGAACTCAAGAAAGAACTTTTTGCTAAGGCTGCAGTCACCTTTACATATTCAATTTCTCATTGTTGGTGGGGTTAAATCCAGGTTAATAGACCCCCTTCTTCCACCTTCTAACAAATGAAGTCAGCTAGAGAGAAAAGACATTTGTTGTATGACTGACCCATGGTGGAGTTACATTTCCAGGAAATTTTCATTGTCAAAAGTTTTTTTTTAAAAAAAAATGGTAGATGAGAATGATCTTGAAAGATGAGGGAGAAAAGATGCAATTTAGGAAATAACCAATTTCACTTAACACAGTTGCTTACTGCCCAAAAAGAATAGAAAATAAACTTAGAAAAGACCCACCCTAATGGATCAGGCAGTTAAAAATGTCAGCAGCATATTTATGCTTTCAAGCTTGCAAGGTTCTGTTCATGTAGCCTTACAGTAAATTAGAATTAGCTTATCTGGTCATGTTTTCTGTCTGTTTTACCTGGGAAAGGCTGACAACCACTGAGCCTCATGCAGCTGAAGGCACCATCAGTGCATGGACTTAACTGCATGAGGTTTAGGGAGATAAATAATCACTTCAGAGGGACACTTCAAAGACAGTTCCATGAGAACATCATCAGCCAAAACAGCCTGGAACCAATCAGTGAGTGCTGCCTTATCTCAGGCATAGTCCTTAGCTAATAACTTAAATCTAATAGTTTAGGTTAGCTAACTGACATTGCCCTGTGGCATACATGGTTAATCTGCTTGTTAGCCAAGTTGGCTTTCAATGTGTCTCCAAAGGGAAGGTGGATTTGTTTTGCAGAGTTTGGAAATTCTGCTAGCAGAAAACTTTTTTTTCAGCAAATAAGAACTGGCTCTCTGCAATGACTCTTTCACTATAATGACTCTTTCAACAAATTGGTAAGAAAAGCTGAAAGCATTGATTGACTATTGTGGGAGGAGGCCGCAGACATGAAACAAAATCAATCAATTTTTACTATGATCGAAGACCAGCAAATAACACAATAATAATAGTAAACCTTAGAGTCACCGTGAACTAGTAGGCAGTTATATATTTTTTCCCAAAATAAATAAAAATAAAAGACAGTAAGAAATTGCAATTGGTGGCAGATTAACAGTGGGCTATTAGAAATTTGCCTAATTATACATGTAACATAGAATTTGGTCATATTCAGAGCCATAACAGTAGTTGCATGTAAAGAAATCAATATTTCCTGGGTATTTTATTAGGTAAGGTGTCATAAAGTGAGTTTATGAATCCTTATAGAAGTTGCAGTATAGCAGTATGCAACCTATAGTTTCAATGGCCCCTTCTCCAGAGGGGCATTATTCTTTATATTGGCCCTCCAAAACTGCTGTAGGATATGAAGTTTTTTTAAAAAATAGAACAAAACAACCTGAAAGAAAGCGTGTGTGTGTGTGTGTGTGTGTGTGTGTGTGTGTGTGTGTGTGTGTTGGAAAAAGAGACAGACAAAGAGGAAATAACACTTAGAAATGTGTATTTTGTTTAAACCAGTTTTTTCAGCCTTTGGAAACTTGAAGATTTGTGAACTGCAGCACCCAGAATTTCCCAGCCAGCATGCATTATTGCTGATGTATCTTCAGTGAAATTAAAAGGGATATTGTCAAATAAATGAGATGTTCTAATAAAAATTAATACTATGTTTGGGTTAATAAAAAAAGCTATATAAAATAATGGGCGAGGGGTTTCATGTCTTGCCTTCTGGTGCTTTGGAAAACAAGTTGACCTCATCTACTTTGTGGCATCTGCTCACATACTGGAATACAAGAAGAGTTCTCCACTCCTCTACTCGTTGCAGAATACCTTTTGCCACCAGACTTGAAATTCTAGACCTAGAAAACCTAGAACTACGCCGCCTTTGGTCTGATCTAAGTATAGTATATAAAATCATACATTGCAATGTTCTGCCTAGCTTCAACCATAACAATACAAGAGCAAACAATAGATACAAACTCAAGGTAAATCGCACCAAACTTGATTGCAGGAAATACAACTTCAGCAACAGAGTGGTCAATGTCTGGAATACTCTACCTGACTCTGTGGTTTCTTCCCCAAACTCCAAAAACTTTAACGTTAGACTGTCTACTATTGACCTCACCCCTTTCCTAAGAGGTCTGTAGGGGGCATGCATAAGCGCAGTAACGTGCCTACCGTCCCTGTCCTATTGTTTCTTTTATTTTTCTTATATGTATCCATGTATTCATAACTATGTTTTTACTTATACTTATTATCTTGTAAGCAATTGACAAACCAAATAAAATAAATAAAAATAAATAAAATAGTCCTTCTTTTCTCTAGAGTGGCCATACCCAATTCCCGCAACCGTTCTTCATATGTTTTTGCCTCCAGGCCCTTAACCATCTTAGTTGCTCTTCTTTGCACTTTTTCTAGTCTCAACATCTTTTTTGTAATGTGGTGACCAAAACTGGATGCAGGATTCCAGGTGTGGTCTTACTAAAGCTTTATAAAGTGGTACTAATACTTCAAATGATTTTGATTCTAGGTCTCTGTTTATACAACCAAGGACTGTATTAACTTTTTGGGGCTAATATTATATACTCCATTATACATAATATTAGCCAAAATATTATTAATATTATACTAATATTATATATATCACATAGATTGACTACAAACAATGACAGGACAAAGTAGCAACAATGGTGTATTGGAATATCTGTAAGAAATTCCATTTGCCCAAAAGCAAGAAGTGGAGCGACCACAAAGTAGAGAAAGTAATAGGAAATGAAGCTGAAATGCTTCTGGTACTTTAAAATTCAGACCAACAAGCACCTGCCACATAACATGTCAGACTTAACAATTGCTGATAAGAAAGATCAAAACAAATTGGATAGTGGATGTGGCAGTACCTAGAGACAGTAGAAGAGAAAAGCACAAAATACAAATACTTGCAAATAGAAATAGAATGACTGCAGCAAAAGAAAGCAAAGGTAGTAATAGGTATCTTATCTGCAATTCTAAAACAACAGCAGCAACACTTGAACACTACCACATTGGAAAATCATTATCAGACAATTGGAAAAAGACAACTTTTTCAATTGTCTGTGTAGGGAGGAAAATCCACCTGCTTCAGTTCCAAGCTGGGAGGAAAATGCTGGAAACATGGAGGCTGATTGCAAAGAAAGTGTATTGATGAACAGAACCACTAGGGTTTGTGGTTCTGGTACAGCTGACAAAAAGGAGGTAAGAGTGGGTGGGTTTTTATATCTTCTTTGGGCTTTGTATTTGAACTTCCTGTTCCTGTGCAAGGACATGTCCTTTAATATTCTATTGGCTATTGTCAGATTCCTATGGTGTCATGGCTGGCTCTATAGGTAAAAGAGGAAATGCAAATCCCAGGTGCTTGTTTGAGCTAATCGTCTCAACCCTTTTGGCTTGCGTAATTGCTTATTTAGAGTTTCCTGTCTGACCCAGTCTTTCTGACTGGATTATAAAATCTGCATTTCTAAAATCTGGCCTCCTCAGTTTTCCTGTTTGGGGCAGGGAAGCTGGGAATGGTTTCTGTCTCCATTAAGATTGTTTTTATTTTTTCTTTAGGGGAAATATTTTACCTTGCCTTTTTAATATTTCCCAAAATATTAAATTCTTCAGGGGGGGGGCTTCCTACACATGCAACAACTTTCATTCTGTGTTGATACCTTTAATACCATCAAACAAGAGCCTCTGTCTGTCCTAGGTCCTTGGGAAGGACTTGATAGAAGGATAAAAATGCCAAACTCTGTCTAATCATCTGACTGTCCTTGAAAAGGATGGGTGGATGGATTGATGGATGGATGGATGGATGGATGGATGGGAGGGACAGAGGGAGGGAGGGAGGAGGAGGGGGAGGAGCGGGAGAGGAGGAGGCATGAAAGTGTAGCATGTAGCTGTGAGTCCTTTGATTTGTCCAATGTTGGGAGTCCCAATGCAGAGAGAAATATCAGAGGAATTAATCTGTTTGATTCTGCAATACTTAAGAGCAGACTGCTTTGAAACCAGAAAGCTCAGATAAAACAAACATACATTTTACATTAAATTTAAATGAGGAAGTATAACTACCTTCAACCCCTAGCAAATGTTTATTTTATATTAAAGAACACATCTAAAATGAATATTTTGCTTCTTCTTCTGTGGTAGGATTTTCAACCAGAAATCAAAGTTTTTCTGGAAAAAAAAAGATAATGTAGAAGACAGTTGCAACCTGAACTTTGTGTAATTAATCTTATTTGTTTGTTTGTTCACTTAGCTTATAGCATATCATATATGGATTAACAATATATATCAACAATTCACCTAGATTAGTAGAACACAGTAAAATATAAATATAAAATAAGCTGATTAAACTGCAAGAGAGGGAAATGTGTTCATGTGTGTGTGTGTGTGAGAAAGGGAGGGGGGTGGGAGGGAGGGAGAGAGAGAAAGAGAGGGGGGAGGGAGGGGGGGAGGGAGGTTAGGAAGATATCTGTCAAGGATTCTAAGAAGTACTTTGCTCAGACCTATGTCCATATTATAATTGTTAGTTAATAGAATCTAAAACTCCAGGTGTGCTTTCTACTAAACTACAAATAATGGACACTTATTTCAATCCCTAAATTGTGATTCTTATAATAGTATGTGAATTTATTTTGAAGATCATTTTTTAACCTCAAGGGCCTCTTTTTTGTTTTTTATATTCAGAAACTTTTTTTAAAAAAAAATCAGTTTAGACTCTGCTTTGCTATTATCTTTACAGTTCATCTGATTGCTTCATTCTAATGCAGAAATTTAGCATATAAAACCATGTTTTGAAGAATGCAATTGGAAAATTTGCCTCCAGATATTCCAGAGTGGATGCAGTATCCTTAGTATCATGTAGATATTTTTAAACTGGGGCTATGAAGATGGAATATGTTGTAGTTGAGCAATGAGAGGCTAGACCAGGGCTTGGGTGCAACAAGACTTTATTGGAGCAATAAAGGACTGAACGTGTTAGCCCTGCCTGGAGCAGGCTCACAGCGATCAGCGGCTGGCCGGACCCTGCAGCCGGCTTTTATAGCCGGCTGTCGAGGGAGGCCAGCCAATGAGGGGCAGCAAACGCCCCCGCAGCATGAACGGACCTGGGTGGGGACTTTGGCAAGTTCCAGGGACATAACAGAATATGTGCTGTTAAAATTCAAAGGATTGATTTCTGAAGACCAGGGAGCCATTACCTATTTTGCTTCTTTCAAGTCTTTAGTCATTTCTCAACTGAAATGGAAAAGACCATAATATTCTTTGGACTCTCTTTCTTTAGGTAACTTTTGTTGAAAACTACATCATAACATTCTGGGGGGAAATGTAGATTTAAGTATGTAATTGTGTTCTGGATTGCATAAAGTTTTGAGAAGAATGAATTGGGGCAATTCATGGAAATCTCAATCAAAAGATTTCTGCTATATACATACATGCATCAGTTTTAAAGAAATGATCAGTGTAGTGGTATTATAGTGTGCACATTTTGGATTTCATTTCATTTCTCTTTAATCTTATTTACAGTCTGATCATCTTGTGTACTTAATATCTGTGTGTGTGTGTGTGTGTCACACACACACACACACACACACACACACAGACTATTATTTAAGTCTATCCAGACTATTTCTTTTATCTATAAAATATATTCTTATGCTATGAAGATCTTATTAGAAACAGCTTTCAAAGTAGCTGATTAAAGGTTTTAAATGTCACAATATTTTTACAATAACCCCTTCTGAAATTACATATTTGGAGGTTTAATTCAATGAAGTCTGATTTTGTTTAATTTATCATTTTTCCAACTAGAATAGAATAAAACAGAACAGAAGTAGAGTAGAGTACAGTACAGTAGAACGGAATGGAACGGAACGGAACAGAACAGAACACTTTATTTGGCCAAATGTGATACCCAAGGAATTTGTCTCCTGGCATAAGTTCCCATTGTACAAACAAAACAAAATAGTAATAATAATCATAATAATGATACTAACAAGAGAAGGTTGTAGAAAAGATGAGAAAGATAACGACAATACAGCAATATAATACAGTAATATATGTTATGCCTCACCTTTCCAAGGAAGATGAAGAGTCCAAAATCTGACAAATACAAGCAGGCAAGAAGATTCAGTATTTACAGAGTTAATTCCTTTATACAGACAGTATTCTTGGCATTATAACCAACGCTGCCTGCCAAGTCCGACAAGATAACCAGGAGAATTAATCACTAAAGCTTCCAACGCAGACCACAAGAAACAAAACACACCGAAGCCTGACAGAAAAGTAACACTTTGTCCCGTACGGAGTTTCCAGAGAAAACACACCCACTTTTATCCCCTGTGGGGTGTGTCTCAATGACTCAGCTCACTCTCTGATTCGCCCATGCCTCCTACGTTGCAGCTCACACTTCTTCCTGCGACGCTGCCTAGGATGAAGCCAACATTCGTCTACTTGATTCCCTGTCAGAGGCTGCTCCGATATGCCCTCCTCCTCCTGATTAGTCTCAGGCTGTCCCTCTCGGTTATCTGCTGAACCCTGAGGTATTATCAGGGAGGAAGGCATTGCTGAAGAAGAAGGTCCTGGGGAGGAAGGCATTCCCAATTCCTCCTCCTCATCTTCCGAGTCCTCTTCCTCTAACAACGCAGGCTCAGGAATCGGAGCCACAACAAATATACTTAGACATAAGACAGTGCTGTGGAAGAGTAAGACAGTACTAGAGCAGAGTGATGGCACAAGGGAAAAAATCTTCTGTTTTGGCATACAGTGCCCTGTAGCAACTTCCCAAGTGAGGGAGGTGAAATGGTTTATGTCCAGTATGTGAGGGGTCTATATTTTTCAACCCTCCTTTGGACCTGTGCAAAATTCAGGTCCTGAATAGAAGGCAAACTGGTTGTAATTGTTTTTCTGTAATCCTAACTATCCATTGAAGTCTATACCTGTCCTGTTTGGTTGCTGTACTAAACCAGACAGTTATATGACAAATGACAGATTCAATAATTCCTCTGTAGAACTGTATCAACAGCTCCTGGGGCAGTCTGAGCTTTCTGAGTTGATACCAGAAGAATATTCTTTGTTGTGCCTTTTTATGGTCCGCTTCAAATCCTGGAAGGTTAGAGAACCCCAAAACCTGAAGGACTCCACTGATGATACTGTGTTGTCTAATATAGAAAGAGGTAGTAGAATAGATCTCATCTTTACAGTTTTAAGTATGTCCAGCTCCAGATTGTTCCAGCTCCCACCCAAGACTTCTGGGAGAGATCATTTGTCAATTTGGATCAAATATCAGTAGTAAGTTGATGATATGCAGCCATCTCAATCCTAGGCCAATCAAATTATACCATTGATCTGTTGTTCCAGTGTCTGGAAGCTATGGGTGTGTGGATGGAGAGAGAGAGAAAAGCTTAAGCACAATCCTTGCATCCATTTCTAGGGTCGTTCCAACATTAGTTCCAGATAGGGGTTCACTTCTCTATTCATAATGGATATTCAGTTTAGAGGTTTTCCTGGACCTACAGTCTTGGTCTCAGAATAAGTGAGGGTCCTCACCAGGATGATTTTTGCATGAATCTGTCTTGTGAGCCAGCTGTGTTTCTTTTTAGGTCAGAAGGCCCCTCAGACAATTCATGGTTACCTTGCATGTGGTATTATAATGCACTTACCTGCAGCTGGCCACAGGCAGCTGTAGGCATATAACATCTTTGCTGAACTGGTTGTCAGTTCAAGGTGTTATCACTTCTAAATCCTTTTGTGCTACAGATCCTATGTGAGGAACTGCCTATACCTCATAATGTCTGCCTCTCCTGCTTGATTCAACTAAGTTGGCATGTTTGGGATCAATGTTGCCTGATAAGGCACAAGAAAAAGACCTTCTCTTAATGCTGCTGTCTTCTGAAATAGCATCCCTTTCTTCATCCACAGGATTCAGATTGCCCACACATTGCCCTTGTTTAAGTGGGCTCTATAAACCAAGCTTTTGTCCTATGTTAGTTAGTAGATGCTTGCGTTGCATGTTGAGATGAAGCTTGTTTTATCTTACCAGCTATTCATCCTTTTTTCTTTCTGATATGGTCTTCTATTTGTGTCTGGTATTATACACTGCCCAGTCTGGAGTCAGGCAGCCATATAAATTTGATACATGAATATTTTCCCTAATACAATGCAGACATATATGTTATTTTCACAAGTGCATGCTTATATTCTTTTTATTCAGTTGCATATATATTTTACAATTTTCAATGTATTTGTTTTGGTCGGGGAAAAAGAACATTATAATCCTGAATTATTGAATTTCAATTCATAGATAGTTTCAAGAAATGGGGCTCAAAATGCAAGAGTTCCCACCACATATATAAGTTCTTGCTCGTGGAAATTATATTTTACCTGCTCAATTTTGTTTATGCCTTTGTTTCACATAGAAGCACTTTGAAAAAGCACAAGTTGGAAATTTTTAAAAACCTATTGGCAAGTAAAATATTTATTAAAACTTGTATTTTAAAGTTAGAGTTGAATCAAATGATACTAAAAAGAACAGGTGCAAGATGTATTTCTTATGCAAATACTTTTCAGGAAATACAATTACATTTCCAGCTGAAATAACATTACATTGGGAAAGAAGTTCTCTCTCACTGTAAATCTCTTCAACGCTAAGAGGGGAGCACTGTGCAATACGTATATCCCTTTTGGTGGAAAAGGCCTTGATTTTGTTTTTAAGGCAATATCAGCTCTTTAGGGGTTAAGTATCATCACATGGAGTTCAAAATATCCAGTTTCTAAAAGAAGTTCTAAGTCACAGTTAAGTTCTAATCACTTAAATACTTCAAGTACTTTTTCTTTTCATTGTTAGGAGGTGAATGGGATAATGCCATTATTATTTATTAAAATGTTCTAACTTGCAAATTCCTACCTAAACAAAAAGAAACATAGCATAATGGTTATAATGCCACAGAGAGAGCAGAGTGATGTTATACAGTGCTTGTATACATAGTGCTCATGGATCATCAAAAAATAGCTTTGTTTCTGGATTTTCCTCATGAATATGGAATATAAAGGCAGAACCAACTCTTCTGTTTGTCACTAGTAATCGTAGGTACCATGATGCTCTGTAACCATTTTTCACACAATAAAAATACACACAAGAAAGAAGATCTCAATAATTCTTCATTATATAAGGAAGAGTTGTGATAATCTGTGGTTTTTGTCCAGGTTTTTTTTTCTTTCTAACTCCAGCGGATGAAAGAGAATTTGAAAAAGAGAAATCCCAAATAATCCGTGTTGCACCTATTGTATTTAGTTACAAAGTGGACTTGGAGTATCTGCATGAATAATTGGCTTTCATAGGTTAAGATTTGCATTTACGAGGCTTCTCACATTCAATTAAATCTCAAAGGAATCCTGCTCTTGAGAAGGTTGGTGATTTCTTTTCTTCTATATTAGATCAAGGGCTATGCAGCAGCTGCAATTTAAGGTAGAAAATCCAGATTTCAGTAATATTGGCCATGTTCATTTCTCAACCTAAGTTTAACCAGGAAGATTTAAAAAGATAAATTACTCAAAGATAATTTTTATTTTTTCATACAATTATTTTTTCCCCAAATAAAAGGACTCATTTTTTTCCCAAATGAATGAGTCTAATTTTGTTGTTGTTTAGAATAAAAAGCTGGTCCATGAGCTTTCAGGGGTTGGGAAAAAGAACACAGGCTGATGATAACACTTGTGTAATGTCATCAGCCATTTACTGCAAGGCCACTACATAATTTTTATATTATAATGCTATTGCATTTGTATGATATTATTGCATTCATGTTGTCATATTGACCTCATCAGTTTGCTGAAAATACTGCAGTATCTCATGAAGAAACAACTAACTGTATATATTTTAATACCATTATATTTTCTGAAGCATTTTGCAAAAAGGGAGAGGAAAACCTGTGCTCAGGTTGCTGAACTACAATCCACTATTATTATTTCCTTTATTGTCAGAGTACAATATGTGTACAATAAGATTGGCGGAACCTCCCTTCGTGCACTCCTCCCAATACAACTCACAGTGAGGACAGAAGTCCCTAACCCAGTCCCAATCTTATTACACTATGTGACCTTTCTGGAAGCCTCGATCAAATGGCTGATGGAGAAAAATGTTGAGCATTATTTTCAAGCATGTGAAAAGCTACGGGTTCTCTATCCTTAATTTATACGCTGCCTATTGAATTAATTGCATTAGACAAATCCAACACAATATCTTTACCACACTGGTCTGTGTAGTGGAAAGTTATATCAGACATATTCAGATAGTGTATAAAATCTAGACTGTTTTTTTAAAAAATTACTGTGTTTCATGCTAATTCTGTACTTCAAAAATGTTTATGTATTATGCAAACATCAAGAAGTTTGAAAGATTAAATACTGCAAACTCTGCTGAATGTAATCATCATCTATGAAAAATGGTGACTTGACAAGCCAGAGTATGCAAAAAGGATATGAGTTATTACTCTGTAGTTAAATGAATTATCAACCAAATTAAAAATATTCCAAAGGAAAAGGGAGAATGAAACATGAGATATAACCATTTTTCCTTCTTTCAGTGGCAACTCTCCATAGCATAAATTTAGAATACGAATGGGAAGCTGATAATTGAGGTCTCTCATCGATCATGGAGATGTCCGAAACATTTTGTAACGGTGAAGATTACAAATCTCACGTGGCAGCACCCCCACTCAAAAAAAAAAATCTGTATTTTTCAACAGTCAGATATCTCCTGTCCAAATTTTTCTGGTGAATATGCTTTGAAATTTACTGCAGATGAACAAATATAGCAGGTGCATTTTAAACAATGGGAATGGAATGTGTTTCAAATATTATTAACAATGCAACCAAAGATAATCTTTTCCAGTGAATTAGGAGTCAGATGGAGGAGATTGGAGCAGAAAAGAAAAGAGGCAGAAATGCAAAGCCTACACTTTTTGGCCTCCATTGCCAATAATCAGTGTCACATGAGATTTCAGACTGCAGTCATTGAACCTATGAAGTTAAAATTCTGCTCCTTTTTGCCCAGTTCTGTCTATGGTCCTGGAAGGGCCTAAGGAATCAGTCAGGAGTTTTCCCAACACTGAAATAGTTAAACACCTAGATACCTACAAGCTTTTATACACCTAGATATCTACAACCTAGACCCCTTAGAAACCTGAAACCTAGATATCTACAACCTACAATCTACAAAAATCACGAGTTTGCTTGGCAGTCAGGTTTAAAGGTTTTGTCAACTCTGAAGCTGGCCTGACTGAGGCCATCTTTGAAGCTTCAGGGTTGCCACAATAAAGATGAGGGTTGGGGAGGGAGTAGTAGAGATAGTTGGGGGTTTGTAGCCAAAACAAAATACTTTCCCCAGGACATTCCAACAGGTAGCTGAAGAGAGGAGGAGTGATGTTACCCAGCAACTGGACAGCACCCTGATTGGACCATGTGACTGTTGTCATGTTTGGGAAGAGGGGAAAACTTTTATTTTTAATTAGGTGAAAACCACGGGAACCTTTAGAGTTGATTTTCACCAGTCTTCCAATATGATATATCCAATAAAATTGTTCTTTGAGGAATCTACCTGCCTCAGAGTTCTCTGTGTTATGAGTGTATTACTTGGGACCTTGACAGGCTTTTTCAGGTAGAGGCAATTTATGAAAAAGAGTCAATGTAAAGCACTCATTTTATTTTCTGTGAAGCTATGCAAAAGTAATAAATAAATATAATTGCATTTGTCAATGGACTCTTTGATTAGAATTGGTCAGATGAAAACAAGTTTGATATTTTTATCTTTATAAAAGGAAATGACCTAAATGCTAAGATATAAAAACAGTTATGGATTACATTAAAACAGAAATCATACCCTAACCTGGTGCTTATCTTGTTGCATGGCAGATACATAACACAGGATAAATTACTGTTGCCACTTTTAACATGGTTGCTGCCCTGCAGAAAAACATACAGCAAATACAAAACAGCCCAGAGCAATTTCTGCAGGTGCACAAGCAAAGGTTTCTGAATGTTCGGTTAAGCGTCTATCAAGGCTGAAGTGATAGATATCTGAAAATATGTAAAACAATAAATAATTGATACCTAAGGGCAATAGCTCTCCTGCTATTCCCTTCAAGGTACTAATATTCTGTAGCACTTTTCCTTTGAATACAGAGTAGTTTTTGAGGAATTAATCTACTCTTTCAGGAAGTAAAAAAATTGACCTGGAGTCAGATGAGCTACTTGCTCCTCAGATTTGGGGTGTCAATTTCCTGAATCTGTACTAACCTGGAATAATCCAGATTTCAGATGTCTCAATCCAGAAAAAGGTGCAGCAGAGATCAATTCTAACCCTCAATTCTATGAAGCCTCATACCTGTGGGTATGTTCTACTGAATTGCAATGTTGTAAGAAGTATTCTGAAAACGTCTACTTGATAATGACAGTAACTTTTGCACTCTTTCATTCCTTGTTATCAGGATTTGAGATATGAAATCACTCCTTTTATAATCTCCAGGTAGGAATCTGAAAATCAATGTGTCATAGACCAATATAACTGGGTTTCACAGAAAAAAATGAGTGAAGACCAGTGTACTCTGCAAGAACCACAGGAGATATTACAGCAGACAGGAAGAGATAGCAGTAGAGCACAGAAGGAGATAAAATGGAAAGCTGAGAACATGCTGTGTTTCAATATTATGTAATGTACGTTTCAATATACTCTAGAGTATGTATTAAGTACTCTCTGTTTTACCAAGTTTCAGGGCAGTAATCTAGCAATTGGTTCTCTCAGATCCAGAGGCAATCAGCACTCAAGTAAATAAAGGGATTTTAAGCTTTATTATTAACTCAAACAAACAGACTTAAAATCATAACATAAAAAGCACACATACCGAGCAAGATGATACCCAAATCTTATACAAGCTGTCTGGAGTTCCTTAATAATGATAGCAAAGATACCTCAAGGCTGGCCAGTTTCCACAGTGCCCAAAGCTAGATTCTGTGCAGAAGCTACCTGCCTGAAGGCCAATACTAACTTTTTTTTAATTAATACTGGGCAGAATAACTTAATGGGTGGAAAGCAACTTAGGAGAGAAGCAACTTAGAACTAAAGAAAAATTTCCTGACAGTTAGAACAATTAATCAGAGGAACTTGCCTCCAGAAGTTGGAATGCTCCAACACTAGAAGATTTTAAGAGGAGATTGGATAACCATTTGTCTGAAGTGGTGCAGGGTTTCCTGTCTAAGCAGGGGGTTGGACTAGAAGACCTCCAAGGTTCCTTCCAACTCTGTTATTCTATTCTAACTTCATGGTCTTGCTTCTGTGATCAAGAGACCAGGTGGCACATTCAAGTCTGAAACTTTCATGAATAAGAAAAGCTCTGTGACTTCTCCCTCCTTTATTCAGCAAGCAAGAGTGAAAAACAAGCAGATTAGGTCAGAATGAGCTCTAAATTTTTAGATTGTTCTTAAGTTGAAAAATAAAACCAAAATATGTCACTAGATCCTTCAAAATAACAATGGTCATCACAATATTAAGAACAAAAAAAATGCAAAAGGTACATAAATGGTGAAAAAAAATACTGTAGGTGGTATACATATTGGTGAAATGTTTGCTAAAGATGGAGAAATTTTTAAAAAGGTTAAAAGGTAAAAAGGTTTAAAATGTTGGTGAAAAGTGGAGGAAAACATGTGGTCCATTGTGAGGAATGAATGCTTATATAAATAACTTTATATAAGCTATTTATACAAGCTTATGGTTCTGCCCCCTTTTATGCGTGTTTGTGTTTCTCTCTCTCTCTCTCTCTCTCTCTCTCTCTCTCTCTCTGTGTGTGTGTGTGTGTGAGTGTGAGAGAGAGAGAGAGAGAGAGAGAGAGAGAAATGGGTGTGATCTGAAAAAAATAAAAGTAAGTTGAATGAAGTAGGACTGGGAATGCAGCCTCTGTGGTATATGATCAAGAGGGAGATGGACAGTCTAGAGACATGAAATAATGCAATGCTATGCTATGCTATGCTATGCTATGCTATGCTATGCTATGCTATGCTATGCTATGCTATGCTATGCTATGCAATTATATAAATGGTGCTGAATGAATGCAGATTGAATACAAAAGTGGGAAGTTGATAAGAAGGAAGAAGGTTGAAGTTCATAGGGAAGAAAGGAGGACTGAACTACAGCCAAACAGAGAAAGAAAAGGATTGAATAGAATGAAAGAAAAGAAAAAGCCAAGATAGATATGTTTGTTTAGAGAAATGAAAAAGAGTGCAATTACAAATATTCAACAAGAAGCAATGAATGAAAAATTAATAGACACTGTTGAAGCAAGAATAATGTTTAAGGATATAGAAGCATGGGGGAAAAAAATCTAGTGGATGATATTAAACTAGTTTTAATGATATTTCCTTTTCTTCTCTGATGCTTTTAACTTTTTTCGGTATGTGTGTATAGTCTTCAAATATAACATGAGAGTACACCATCCTAAACCCTGATATGTATATGCCGAGTATATTAACATGAGACACAGTCTTCTCAAGCGCCAGTAGGAAATAATGTAATGCATAAAAGCATTTTAGATAGGTCCCTTGTCAAGAGCACCACAAAATAAAAACAAATAAATATCTCGTAGCATGTTATATATGTATGTAATTGGAAATTAAGCTGTTTAGTGCCATTTTATTTTATGTTGTTCATAAAGTTGTTTCAGTGCTCCTCTTTGTTCTCTACCCCAGAATTATAGCTCTAAAATTTCATGTCCCTTTTATCCATAAAAGATTTTATTACAAAATCTTTGAAATTTAACGTGCTTATATCATTAAATGTCCTTCAATTCTAACTTTTAGGGGTTTCTTAGTTTTGTTCACAGAAATTTTGAGATGTTGGCCTTACGTAGTTCCCATTTCTTATCTATCTATCTATCTATCTATCTATCTATCTATCTATCTATCTATCTAATTGTGAAATATTCAGCACATGAAAATTCACAAGTCAAAAAATGTCAAAATGGCAGCCAGAACCCTACAATCAAAGCTCCACCCTTGTTGTTGTTTTTTTTATATATGTTTCACAAAGTACATAAAAAAGATAAAATTTTGCTCACATGTTTCTGGCTGTTATTTTTGACTTTGTTTGACCCCCTTCCTTTTCTTTATCTGTATATAACATAGTCGTTGCTGATAGATAATGCAAATAACCAATCCACTGCATTTGTGAAAATAGTTTTATTTGCATATTTGCAATAAATGTAGTGGACATAAAGGAATTTCTGCATGGATACCATAATCATAATAGAATCTATACATTTCTTGAAATAATTATTTGAAGGCCACATTATTTATCCAAAGTGAGTAAGAAATAATTGACCATTAGACTATTTTCTACATTTAATTATACTTACAGTCAACCCTATTTCTAAAAATAAAACATAGTTGTTTCTTAGAGATAGATTTCCAATTGCAATCTAAGTTTGTAAAGGTACAATTATTAAGCAAGCAGCATCTAAAACAATTGTGAGTCAGTTTTGAAAAAGCAAATAGAAAATCACATTTAGTTCCCAGAGACTAGATGAAGACATTCTATATTTATGATTGATCTGAGTCCTGAAGTGGATAGTTTTTTCTTTTTAGCTCCCTCTTGGGTTTTCTTTTATTTCTTTATTCTTCTTTTTCCAAAGTTGTTAAAATGATCTGTCAGAAATATTAAGTTTGTTTTCCTGAAAGAACAGTGTTAGATCAGGTACAAGAGAGACGTGAGACCAGTGTACTTCAAGCTCTTTATTTTATGTTAAGATCTGTACAAGATCTTGGAGCCACGGCAGCCCTTCATATAGGGATTGCTCGTGGCTTGCTGACCAATGACAGCACTTTGAATCTCCCACGATCGGCTCGGCCAATCGCAGTTGATTCTAAGTGAACCAATCACAGTTGTTGAGTTGGCCAATCAGAATGTAGTTCGTATGGACCAATCAGAATTTATCTTTTGGAGTATGTTAATACAGAACACCCTTCCCCTCTTGGTTCAGTCCTATGGGATGTGGTTACGTAGTCGTGTAGATAGGCGGGGCTCCGTACCTGCCTATTTGACCTGCGTGGCTCAGTTGTTGTTTGGTGTTCGACTGGTTCGGATGGGCTCTCCGTCGCTCTCATCCTTTTCGATGGAACCGCCTAGAAGGGTGAGCCGGGCCTACTGTGGTAGTTCCCACCTGGTCTACCTGGGTCGGTTGAGCTGCTGGTTCTGCTGTTCCCGCCCGGTCTTTCTGGGCTGGTTGAACTGGCTTGGCTGCTCCTACCAGGTGAAGCTCCCGGTTGTTCGTCTGTTGAGGGGTCGTCGTCTGTCGGTGAGTATTGCTGGTTTATTTTGGTTTGGGGGTGTTCGGTTTGCGTTTTAGAGTTTTCTTCTCCTCTTTTATTGTTTGAGGTTCCCCCTCCTCTGGTTTCTTTATTAGTGATTGTATGTGGTGTTTGTGTGCTGTCCATGTTGTTGTTGGTTGTTCTTGACCTTAGTTGGTCGATGTGCTGCTTCCAGCTTCGTCCGTTGTCCGTTTGTAGCCGGTATGACCAGGGGCCCATTACCTGGATTATTTTTGCCGGTACCCAGAGTGGGTCCCCTGTGAAATTCTTGGTGTATACCGTGTCTCCTGTGGTGAAGGTGTGGTGTTTGCTTGATGAGTCTGGGGGTTTCTCGGGGTTGTATGTGGGGTGCAGTCTGTCTAGTTGGGACCATAACTTTCTTCTCATTAGTAGTTCTGCTGGGCTTTTGTTGGTTGTTGTGTTGGGTGTTATGTGTTGAATTAGTAGCATTTTATTTATTTTGTCCTGTATGTCCCCGGTTTCGATTTTTTCTACGGCGTTTTTTGTGTAACAAACCATGCGTTCTGCCCACCCATTCGCCGCTGGATGAGCGGGTGCTGTCAACGCATGCCGTATGCCCTGTTCCACCAGGAATTTTTCGAATGCTAGTGCGGTAAATTGTGGCCCGCTGTCTGACACTAGCATGTCTGGTAGGCCATGGGTGGTGAACAGTCTGCTTAATTCTTTGATAACAGCCTCTGTGGTAGTGGATTTCATGGTGCTTACCTCCAGCCAGTTGGAGTAAGCATCGACCGTTATCAGGAATGTGTGCCTCTTGGTAGGTCCGGCGAAGTCTATATGGCTTCTAGACCATGGTCCTCTGGGGGTCTCCCATTCCAGGATTGGGGCGGAGGGCAGGCTCAGTCTGGATTCCTGGCATTTTCTGCATGAGGCCACCCAAGTTTCAATTTGTTTGTCCATCCCTGGCCACTAGACGTAACTCCTAGCCAGGGCTTTCATTTTGACGATGCCTGTGTGCCCCTCATGCAACATAGTCAGAACCCTTTTTTGCAAAGTTTCAGGAATCACAACCCTATCCCCCCAAAGTATACAACCCTTCTGCATAAACAGTTCGGTCTGCCGGTTCCAAAAGGTTTTAAACTGTTTGCCGCCGTCGGTTTCCGGCCACCCCTTTTCCACCCAATTCAAGACCCGCACCAGATGTTTGTCTTTATTAGTTTCTCGGGCAATGTCTGATGCAATCAGGGGTGGATTGGGTAGTGTCTATATGTGCAGTGTTGATGTTGTGGGTGCCGGGTCGTCCTCCAGGTCGAGCAGGGGGGAGCGGCTCAGCGCGTCTGCATGCGTGATGTTCTTTCCGGGTCAGTGTGTCAGCTGGTAGATGTAGGCGGCAAGGAACTCGGACCACCTTGTCATCCTCGGTGACAGTATGTTCGGGGTGGCCTTGTTCCCTGCCAGTATCCCTAGCAGCGGCTTGTGATCGGTAATAATTGAAAAGGTCCTACCGTATAGGTATTTATGAAAGTGCTTCATGCCAGTGATTACGGCTAGGGCCTCCTTGTCCAGCTGGCTGTAGTTTCTCTCCGGCTTGGACAGCGTCCTTGAGAAAAAGGTGATGGGTGCTTATTTCCCATCTGGGAGTGTGTGGCTGAGGATAGCCCCGACACCAAAGGGTGAAGTGTGACAGGTCACGGTCAACGGTAGGGTCTCGCTGTATTGTATGAGGACTACGTCTGATGTTAGTAGGTTTTTATTTGATTGAAAGCATTTTCTTCCCGCTTCCCCCAGGTCCAGGTGGCTGTTTTGTCCAGCAGCCTATGAAGGGGTTCCGCTGTGGTCGCCTTCTGGGGCAGGAAAACATTGTAAAAATTAATAAGCCCAAGAAAAGCCTGCAGTTCTGTTTTATTTCATGGTCTAGGAGCTTCTTTGATGGCTTTGACTTTTTTTTCCATGGGATGGATTCCGTTTTTGTCTAGAAGGTACCCCATGAACTCAACTTTCTCTGCACAAGGTTGACATTTTTCTTTTTTCACTTTTAGCCTGGTTTCTTTGAATTTTTGTAAGACCTCCCTTAGGCGGCTCTCTAATTGGGTTTTATTTGCAGCTGACACTAGTACATCGTCGAAATAGGGCACCACCCCTTTTATCCCTTGTAACAGTCTCTCCATGAGGCTCTGGAATACTCCTGGTGCCACGCTGACTCCGAATTGGAGTCTTTTGCATAAGAATGCCCCCCGGTGGGTTATGATGGTTTGCGCCTCTGCTGTCTTGGCATCGACTGGCAGCTGCTGGTATGCTTGCGCCAGATTGAGTTTCGTGAAGACTTTGCCTCCCCCCAGTGAGTGCAGAAGGTGCTGTACTACTGGGACAGGGTAAGCGCTCTGCTGTAGGGCATCGTTGAGGGTGGCCTTGTAGTCATCACAGATCCTCACTGACCCATCCGGCTTGATCGGGGTGACTATAGGGGTTTCCCACCAGGCATGGTCTATCGGCTCTAAAACTCCTTGCGTGATGAGCTTGTCTAACTGCTCATCAATTTTGGGCTTGAGCGCGAATGGCACTCTCTGTGGCTTAAGGTGGATTGGGGCAATGTTCGGGTTTAGGCTGAAGGATATTGGGGACCCCCGGTACTTCCTAGGTTGCCGTTGAAGACCTCCTGGAAATCCCTCATGAGCATTTCCTCCCAGCCTGCCTTGGTGACATGGTTGATACCCGTCACCTCGATCCCCAGCAGTGAGAACCATTGCAGTCCCAGCAGGTTTGGGCGGTCTTTGTTCATGGCGGTGAGCAGAAGTACCTCTGTACACCCCTTGAAAGTTACTTTAAAATGTCCAATCCCGACCACGGGAATGTGGTCAGCTTTTGGTTTTCTAGTTCGCTCCTGTGGATGGTAGGCACCAGGTGCTTGATTGTACGCCAGAAGACCATGGAGAGGTAGGATCCAGAATCTACCTCCATCTCGCATGGCTGGTCTTCGATGCCTATCTCCACATGCATTTTCCGGGCGTCAAGGGTCGTTGAGTGCCCGATGATGACCGTCTGATGGGTCTCTTCTTTTCGCCGGGCCTCACTGAACCGCTTGTTCCACCCGTCCCAGCTCCATCAGCTCTCGGTGTGTCGGTCTCTGGTCCTGGGGGGGTGCCGTCTCATCGCTGGGGGCTGCCATCTCGTCACCGGGGGCTGTGGTTCCTCTTGTTCCGGCACACCTTGGCGATGTACCCCCGTTTGTCGCAATGCCGACAGATGGCATCGAGGAATTGGCATTCTGAGCAGGGATGGTCACCTCCACACCTGGCACACTGGAACCCTGACTTACGACCTTGCCAATCCCGCTGGTCTCATTCTGCCTGCAGTCTTGGATCTCCTCCTCCTCGTCCTCGGTGTCAGAGAAGGAGTCGAGGTCTCTGTGGTGTGTGGTGGTGGTCTTGTGGCTGGCCTCTGGAAGTGCTTCCAGGGTGGGTGCCATCTCCACGGCTGTGGGTCGGTCTGCTGTGTTCATCTGCCACATCTGGGCTGCGGACTGCTTGGTGACTTCGGCTGCCATCGCTTCAGTGATGGCCTCGATGACTGAGATGTCCGCCCTTGCCATCAGCCAGCTCTGGAGGATGGGGTCCATGAGCCCAAGGACCATGCGGTCTCGCAGGGCCTCGTCCATGTCGGTGAACCCGCACATGCCCCCGAGGTCCCTGAGTGTGGCCACAAAGTCGCTGATGCTCTCACCCTCTTTCTGATCCCTCCAATAAAATTCGTGCCATCGGATGAGGTTGGGCACGGCAGGGGCGTAGTGGCTCCGCAGCAGCCAGTCGAGATCGGGCCAGTCCATCTCTTTTATGTCTGCGGGTTTGGCTAGGGCTTTGGCCATCTTGAACACTGTGAGCCCGCAGTGCATCAGGAACACGGCCCTCCTCTTCTGTCTGTTGGCATCCTTTAGATTGCTGCTCTCGAGGAACATTAGGAATCGGTCAATGTATGATTCCCAGTCCTCGGCAGCCTGGTCGAAGGGTGCGGGTGGTGAGTTGTTGCTGGCCATCTCGTCGGGATTTCGGCATCGGTTCACCACGTGCTCTGTTGGTCTCTGTGTCTCATGATCCCACCTTCGTCACCAGTGTTAGATCGGGTACAAGAGAGACGCGAGACCAGTGTACTTCATGCTCTTTATTTTATGTTAAGATCTGTACAAGATCTTGGAGCCGTGGCAGCCCTTCATATAGGGATTGCTCGTGGCTCACCAACCAATGACAGCACTTTGAATCTCCTACGATTGGCTCGGCCAATCGCGGTTGATTCTAAGTGAGCCAATCACAGTTGTTGAGTCAGCCAATCAGAATGTAGTTCATATGGACCAATCAGAATTTACCTTTTGGAGTATGTTAATACAGAACAAATAGAATGATCCTTTTCTGTAGAAAAACTAATTAATATTAGAATGTAAAAACATTTTACTTTCATAAACATTGTTAATGTCACTTATCAAATATATGTACATGATAAACAAATATATCCCTCTATTTAATATTCTTTGCAATAAACTTTTTATGAACTTCATTACTAAGGAAAAAACATTGAGACATTTTTGAGGACATTTGAGAATTTGTGACTTTATTTTCATTTGAGAATGTAAATTTTTTTTAAAAGATGTGATTGAAAGACATACAGTTATGTGATATTTTCAAACCATGGTTTAATTAGCTTAGCCTTTCCTCCTAATGTTGGACAGTTTACATTGACCTAATAGGTTGCTATTTCTATTATCTCTAGCCTACTCTTATTTAAATCAATATTTTAGATATAAGGTAAGTGGTAATATCAAATATTATTTATTGTGTACCCTTCGTGTACTCTGAAATAATACATTGTTAAGAATTGGCTCTATCTCATTTGGAATTTTTATACACACAAATATATTGTTGGGTTTTGGTACAGTAAATTTAAATTTAAAACTAGTATTAGAGTTACTTTCCCTTCCCTTCCCTTCCCTGTTGTTTTCACTACTGTCCTCTTCTTCCTGGTGATAACATGTGGCAGCATTTTGGATATGCATTAGATGGCTTATATGAAGTCATATCAGAATGATTGCCACATTTGTATTCCTTGCATTATCTCTCTGAGATACAATATAGATCCCTAGATCTCTCCCCCCCCCCCTTTTCCATCCTCTATTTTGTACTACTGGCTGCATTTTGAATGTTCAGCTGATTTTCTTTATCTAGCAGTGTCAGATAGTAATAATAGTTGGAATGTATGTCACTAAGCAGAAATCATTTCTAGATAAAAACTCAAACGGTTAAATTGGTTTGATCTGTACATAATGTGTACTGGACATTGTTAACACTCATTCATTTTAGTAATATGTTGCATAATTTAATGGCATCTACTTGTTGGTAAATATGCAAGAGGTCTGCAATTTTAAGAACAATGTTATGTGATTTTAAGCAGCAGTTGAATGTCTTGTCTCGGGAAAGAAATCAGACAAATTGGAAGATAACTGTAGTGAGAAACTACTTATTTGCCCCCAAACAATTTGCTACATCCTGGTGAAATAAAGATGTTCCTATGCTAAGCAGGGTTTTATTCCTCACCTTTACCAAAATAAAAGGACAACCCCCCACCCCATGAAAATCTCAGTGAAAACTACCTTTTCTTGAGTTTGGTGCGATCTTTCGGGGTGCTCGAGTCTTGGAGAGACCCGTGCCGGTGGGGGGAACCTCGGGCTGCAGTGTGGGGAAAGCAACCCCCCTGCAACGAAGAGGAAGCCCTCCAGAGCCCAACGATCAAGAATAGCCTCCTAACAATGGAGGCTCCGAAGTCCGGACTGCCACCGATGGGAAGAAAAAAGTGAGTGAAAGTTTGCAAGCTCGGGGGGAAAGAGAGTCGTGGCAGAGAAGATATCTGACTGACAATAGACTGATTTCAGGCTGTTAAATACTGTGTGAATGCCAGCTGTGAGCTCCAAGACGAAGCGGCTACAAAAGAATTGGTTTAGTGAATGTGAAAGAGCTTGGCAGGCAGAAGAGAGTCGGAAATAAAAAAGAAGTAAAGAGAATTTTGGAAGTCTGAAGACCAGCACGGGGGGTGGCGATTAAAAAGACTCTATTATCACTAACATTTGGATCCAGAAGCAGAACGAAGCCGATTGGGGGGAAAGACAGAGCAACGCCATAGGCAGTATCCAGAACGCTGAACGCTGAAGTGATTACAACAAAGTAACAGATCTAACTGTCTGAAGGGACATAATCTAATCTATAAACTCTGGGAAAATTGAGAACAGGTCCTAGCAGAGGAGACAGTTCCTTTTCTATTCGAAGGAGATCAGAACAATTGATTTAAAGAACATTAAAATATAAGTAAAAGAGGAAGTCTTTAAACGAGTGGGAACATTGCTTACTGGCAGCTGTTACTCAGCAAATCTTCATTTGCCATTTCCGGTGTGCTAGAAGTGGAAGCTTCCAAAGTGAAAAGTGGAAACAAAAACTCTTGCCTTTGGAATTTTCTTTTTTCTTTTCCTCTACCCTTTTCTGTGTGTACATACTTACCAAAATAGCCTCTCTTCTTTCTTACTTGTTGATGGTATGCTATGTTGAAATATGCTTGCTTTTTTTTTTCCCCTCTGATTTCCTCTTGATAAATATGTACATTTAGTAATGAAATATTAGAGTGTTAAAATATTGGATTAATTTAGTTAAGTTATTATTAATAGAGATTGTTATAATTTGAATGGGAATATAGGGGAGACAGTAAGAATATTAAGCATTAGTTACTTAACAAGCTTAGGGCTCTCTAGACCAATATTATATTTCTTTGTGTGGGTTTATCTGTGAATGTAATATATTTTGTAGTTAAGGTTACTTTATATTGAAGTTAAACTAGAGAAAAATATATACACTTTACTAATTAGTCAAGAATATAGCTACTTAATAGATTGATAGATCTTGGTCAATTTTAGTTACAGAACTAAGAATACTGAATGCCAATTTGGAATAATATATTTAGTATTGTACAACAACAAAAACAAATTTTAAAGGAAATGACTACTACAACTACCACTGCTTTGAAATCTGGTAGGAAGGTTAATCCTACAATAATGACTACTTTGACAACAACTTCACCCATGGCACAAAAACAATAGAGGAAACACTACCAACAGAGAAGTCAACTAGCATCTCGAATGCGAATATCCAAGCAATGTTCCTAACTTTACAGGACTCATTGACAAGATTGCAAGAAACAATGATTAAAAACCACAGTGAAACAAGGGCAGATATCAATGAATTGAAGGAAGAAATGGGGAAACTAAAGACAGAAATGAAAGCGGACATTTCCAAAGTAGAGGATAAAGTGGGGGTGTTGCAGCAGGCCTTGGAGAAAAACGAAGTTATAATAAAAGAAGTAGAGAAAAGAACCGAACGAACAGAAAGGGAATTAGAAAGGGTGGATGAAGATCTCAAAAGCATGAGCAAAGAAATGGAGGACTCTCTTGTCCTCCTAGAAATGGACAAGGCAGCAACTTACCTAAGATTCCAAAATGTGACAGAATCAAAAGAAGAAGACCTGGAATACTTGATGGCAGAAATACTGGCCGGTTTATTGAAGATGGACAAAGATGAAATTCAAAAAGAGTTTGATGAAGTCTACCGGGTCAATACAAACTATGCAAGACGCCACAGTTCCAGGGAAGTACATATACGATTCACTAGAAGATGTGTTCGAGACATGATATATAGAACCTCAAGAGATAAAACTATAACCTACAAAGAGAAAGAAATTGTGATTCTTAAACAGATACCGAGGAGAATAAGGGAACAAAGGCGTGACTATAAATTTCTGGCAGCATATTTAAATAAAAAAAGAATCACATTTAAATGGCTTATTCCAGAAGGAATGTTAGTGTCGTGGAAAGAGAGGAAAATCAAAATAGATACTATGGAAAAAGCCCAGGATTTTTACGAACGGATGGTGGGCCCACAGGAGCAAAGTAGTAGGGAGAAATTGGACATAAAGTTTCAAGAAGAATACAGTGGACATAAAAATAGAACTGGAACGGTAGGAAACCAAGAAAATACCTATCCACAGCAAAAGACAGAAGGAACTACATCAATACAAGCGCAAGAAGAGAGAGGAATTGTTACACGACAAAGAGCAAAACAAAACTAAATAGATGGGAGAAGAAAAAACATTACTATCAATAAACATAAATGGTTTAAATTCAACAATTAAGAGAAAAAGGATATTATCTAAATTAATTAAACATAATGCAGATATAACGTGCCTGCAAGAAACCCATATAAAGAAGAAGGATGAAAAATATTTAGAATGCCCGAAATTAGGAAAATTATTTACCGCACCAGCAGATGAGGAGAAAAAGAAGGGAATCGCAGTATATGTGAAAGAGGATTTGAAATCTGAGCTAATATGGTCGGACTTAGAAGGAAGGACTCTGGGTTTGCAGATCTGGATTAATGATATTCCAATTCTTTTAGTAGTAATATATGCCCCAAATGGAGACCAAAAAGAGTTCTTTAAACACCTATATGGAAAATTGGTTGAATTGCAAAAAAGAAATATTTGTATGGTAGGGGACTTCAACTCCATTGCTGATTTCCAAAAGGATCACAGTAATGCCGGGAAGAATAAAAAGGGGAAGAGAGAGTTCCCCAAGATTTGTAGGGAAATGATGAAAGAGCTAAATCTGACAGATATATGGAGAAGATTACATCCTGAAAAAAGACAATTTACATTTTATTCAAATCCCCACCAAACATGGACACAGATTGATATGGCATGGATGAGTGGAGAGATAGCAAATGAGACAAAAGAAGTGGAAATTTTGCCTAATGAATGGGCAGACCATAATCCAATACAGGTAATATGGAAGGGCAGGGCAAAACCAAAGAAAAGATGGACCTTAAACACTCAATTAATAAGAGAGAAAGAATACATTAATAAATTAAAGGAGGAATTGACTTTTTTTATTAAAGAAAATGATAATGGAGAAACCACGAAACAAAATGTCTGGGATACGATGAAGGCGGTTATAAGAGGCACAACAATCTCTTATAATGCTAAGAGAAACAAGGAAAAATATTCCCAACAAAACAAATTACAACAGAGAATTAAGGAGCTAGAAACCCTTCTACAAAATAACCCAAAAGAATCCAAACTGCAAAATCAGATAAGTATAGTCAAACACAAACTGAATTTAATTGATCAAGAGAAAATGACTATGAATTTGAACTTAACCAGACAAATCTATTTTGAACATGCCAACAAGCCAGGAAGATGGCTATCTTATAAATTGAAAAAAAAGAAAGAGAAGAGATTGATATACCAGTTAATAGATAGCAAAGGAGATACATACCAGGAAATAGAACAGAAAAAAGAAATCATTCATAAATACTTTGAAGATTTATACAAAAGAGAGGATGTCAGTGAAGATAGAATAAGGAATTATCTAGATGAAGTAAAGGATAAGGCAATTGGGGAAGAAATGGCTGAACTATTAAATAAAGACATTACTGAATCGGAATTGAAATCAGCAATAGAGAGCCAGAAAAATAATAAAACCCCGGGCCCAGACGGGATCCCAGGGGAGCTGTACAAGGCAATAGCAGATCAAATCGGACCACTTATGGTGGAAGTTTTTAATGACGTTTTACTAGCAGCCAGGATGCCGGACTCATGGAGGGGGGCACTGATCTCGCTGATCCCGAAGGAGGATACAGATCCCAGATATATAAACAATTACAGGCCGATTTCACTCTTAAATACTGATTATAAAATATTCACTTCTATTATAGCAAACAGATTAAAAAAGATTGCTAAACTTGTATATACATGAAGATCAAAATGGATTCCTTCCAACTAGGCAAATAAAGAATAATCTAAGAATAGTATTAGACGTACTAGAATTTTATGAAGCCCACCCAGAGAGACAAGTAGCACTCATGTTTCTAGATGCAGAAAAAGCTTTCAATAATTTGAATTGGCAATTTTTAATTCAAAAAATTTATAATTTGAATCTGGGTACCAAATTTGAAAATATCATAACAACTATATATGATACACAACAAGCTAATATAATAGTGAATGGGGAATGCACCGCCCAATAAAGATAGAAAAAGGAGTGAGACAGGGTTGCCCACTCTCTCCCCTGCTCTTCATATTAGCATTAGAGACATTATTAACACGAATTAGGCGGAATTCAGATATAAAGGGATTAACAGTTAAGAAAGAGGAATATAAATTGCAAGCGTTTATGGATGACATGATTTTCTTCCTTGAAGAACCAAAAGACAGGGGACCAAAATTGATGAGTGAATTAGAGAAATTTGGAGCAGTAAGCGGGACTTAAAATAAACAAAAAAAAAACCAAATTAATGACCAAAAACCTAACAGAAAAACAGAAAATAGAACTAGAAGAAATAATGCAGATACAAGTGACAAAGAAAGTGAAATACTTAGGAATTTGGCTAACCCCACACTGTAAGACACTTAAAGAAAACAATTATGATAAACTGATACATCAGGTAAAGAAAGATTTAGAATCGTGGGGGAAACTTCAAATTTCACTACTAGGCTGAATTGCTACTATTAAAATGAACATTCTCCCTAAATTTTTGTATTTATTCCAAACGATCCCAATTAAATTACATAAAAAGTTTTTTGAAGAACTCAATAGAACAACCCTGAAATTTATTTGGCAAGGGAAAAAACCCAGAATAAATGTAAAAGCAATGCAGGATATGAAGAGCAGGGAGGGTTAGCATTTCCAAACTGGGAGTTATACCATATGGCCACCTCATTAGTTTGGTTGAAGGATTGGGTGAATTTAACCAATAAAAGAATACTATTTCTAGAAGGCCATGATTTACAAAGGGGGTGGCACGCCTTTCTATGGGATGTAGGGAAAACCAGTCAAAAATATTTCCATAGACATTTAATTAGAGATGCACTATTAACAATTTGGAGGAAAATAAGGAAAAACATTATACAAAAGTACCAGTATGGATTTCAACAATGGAGGCAATGATTCACCCAAACAATTTGGAGCTTACCAAAATGATTAAATACAAAGACTTATTAGACCCACAAGGAAATTTGAAACCGAGGCTGGATCTTCAAGAGCAAGGACATAAAATTGATCAATGGGTTTATCTTCAGATTCAAAGCAGATATAAACAAGACAAAAAAGAATTGAATTAATAACAAACTGCAACAGTTAGATAAAATTTTATTAGGATCAAATAAAAAAAACATAACAAAATTTTATAACTACTTATTAGAAACAGAACTAGAAGAAGAAATCGTAAAAGGAAATATGATTGCTTGGAGTAAGAACGTAGGGCGCAGCATCACATTAGCGGAATGGGAGAAAGTTTGGGGCAGAAACAATAAGATTACCAAATCGGCAGCATACAAGGAAAATCTTTATAAAATGTTTTATAGATGGCATCTCCCCCTTCGAGGTTAGCGAAGATGCACCCCAACATGAGTCCGCATTGCTGGAAGTGTAGGAAAAAAGAAGGAACCTTTTTCCATATGTGGTGGTCTTGTGCAGAAACCCAAAAGTATTGGAAGAAAATCAAAACTTGGTTGGAAGAAATCACCAAAGAGCAGATCGAATACAAACCAGAGTCCTTCCTACTAGGGATTTTTGATAAGCAAATTTCCAAAAAACCAAATACATAACAATACACATTTTAACAGCGGCCAGATTAGCCTTCGCTCAACACTGGAAACAACATCAAATTCCATCAGAAGAAATGATTATTGAAAAAATCTCAAAATGCGCAGAAATGGATAAATTGACTTTGGCGCTAAAAAACAAAGACACTTCACTATACTATGATAGCTGGAATTGTTGGTATAATTGGATTGACCAAAGATAAATAATATATTATAAGGCATAAAAGAAAAGTATCAATACATAACAACGAGGTAGCGATATAAGTTAAAAACAGGTGTGGTTATATGACACAAGTTAAGGTGATGAAAACAAAAGAAGATCTTGCAAACTGTTAAAATAAGAATACTTTTAATCCTGTAACCTCTTTCTTTCTTTCTTTTCTTAAAATTCTTTCCCTCTCTTCCCCTTCTCTCTTCTTTCTTTTCTTTCTTTCTTTCTTTTGCTTATTTGTGTATGTATTGTGACTGGTTTTCATTGTAAAAATTAATAAACTATATTTAAAAAAAAAAGATTAAAATAAACATGTTATCTCTAGTAACCCTTAATGGATTTTTGCTGAACAAAGAGGTTTTAAAGGTTTATTAATAGATTAGAGATGAGATAGGAATAGAAGAGATTATTTGCTATATTTTAAGTTAATTAAGTTGTATATACTTGTAATGAAGAGGGGAAGTAATTTCATTATATATTTCTTTACTTTTCTTTACTGTATTATGATTTCTACTTTCTTTTCTAGTTTTCTTTCTGTTTTTTTTAATTTTCTGCACTTTGTATTTTTATTGTTATTCATTTATGTTCCTTAGTCAGTATTACTTAGTTCTCATCTTTTTAATTCTAATGGTCAACAAAATTATATACTGTATATAAAAAGAAAATAAATTTAGCCCAGAGAACAAACACAAGCTCTGGGGTCAAAGAAAATGATAAAATATTGACTCAACTAAAACGTTATGACAACAAATTGCACATTTACTTCATGAGCACATACATACACCACACAAGTGTAATGCAGTATATGCAAAAATACCAAGCAAGGTTGTCTTTTCATACCTAGACATTAAGATATTAAGAATATTCCACCTCATTTCCTCCATTCCTCTTCCTTTTGTTATATCTGAAAAAAAAGAGGGCCATACTTCCAAATTTTTCTTTATAAATCATTTAAAAACACCCTGTGAAATTCATTTTCTTTGTTTTAATAAGCATTTCTAATGGATGCGGAATTGTCTTCATAAACAAGATGGGATGACCTTAAGGGTTGCTGCGGGGTTCCCCCCCCCCACACACACAAATATGGCAAAAAGCAAAACAGATTCATCCATCTAGGCAGAAGGATGTTAACCATTTAGCCTTCAAATCACAGCAAAACAGCATTATTTGCAGGGCTGAATTATTTTTGTTCTGAAGATGGGTAGGAATTTAATTAAATAATTTTAAAAATATGAATTTATTTAATGCATTTGCCCTAGGATGTGCATGTGGGCTGGGGGGGTAGAGGTAGTATTCAGCAGGTTCTGACCAGTTCTGGAGAACCGGTAGTGGAAATTTTGAGTAGTTCAGAGAACTGGCAAATAACCAATCTGACTGGCCCCTCCCCCGTCTATTCTCTGCCTCCCAAATCCCAGCTATTTGGCTGGGCCTTCTTTTGTTGGCCTGTACAGGAGAACGGAGCTGGAAAGCAGGTTAGTGGGGTGGGGAGGGAATGGAGATTTTTACAGTATCCTTCCCCTGCCACCCCCACCAAGCCACCCCCACCAAGCCATACCACCCCCACTAAGCCATGCCCACAGAACTGGTAGTAAAAAAATTTGAATCCCACCACGGGAGGGGGCTGTCAAAATCTGCAAAATGTTGGTTGCACCATTGTGAAAAAAGCCGAACCCTTTCTGTGGATGCATGCATATGAAATACAAAAGGACCTGGGCTTCAGCCACAAGACCCCATCTGCCATCTTGCAGATGTTGAACTCTTCTGCAAATAGAGCTGCGTTTACCAAAACTTACAAAGCCCACACATTTCTTTATAAGTGGGATGGAAAGAACCCAAGCATTAAAAAAAATTCAATACTGTACTTGAGAAAAGAAAACTGACAAATGCATCTGTCAACTGTTTTTTTTTAAAAAAGAGCATTAGCAAAGCCTGTCAATCTTCTGCCTCTTAGTCTGAGCAGAAAACACTCCCTAAACAAAAGCATCTATCTGTACAGCTGTGTTAATGTATAATATTTATGCCATTCATACAGAGAGAAAAAGAAGAAAGGTAAAAAAAAAAAACTTTTTTTAGATCAATTGACATTTTTAGAAGTTGTAGCAAATTTAACAGAGTTGTGTTTTTTTTTTTTAAAGAAAAAATTAACCTGCTGCAGCAGAACTCTGACTACTCACTCTGGCAAAACTCAAGAGAATGGATTGTGCTGGATATGAATAAATGATTTTGCGCTATAAAGTTTCCAGTATGGATCTTGATTTCTAATAATTTATTAGATGAACATATTGTAACTGCTTTATAGGGGCTAAGCTTCCACACTGTGTAAGCCCATGATTGATTTAACCATGATTTATTGAATACATCAGAATTGGCTGAGCTCTCACAGACACTAAGCCATAAAAATGGTTTTCAAAACACAAAGTCTCAGTTCACACTAAATCACAAAGTAGCAGAACAATTATGTTTTAGTGCAATACGAAAACCCAGTCATCTAGCTGGTTGCAGAACTATGCACAGAATTTCTGAAAGGCAGCTTTTTCAATTTTGCCTAGTGAATGAAGCTCTACTTTCACCTTTAAAAAAAAACATTTCCTCTTATTTGACCACGATTCCTCTCTCCTGAGATGGCTTTTGGCAAGGAGGGGCTACCCGTTACCTCCAGATGGTGAACGCCAATTCCCAAAGTTTCCAAACTAGCTCAAACAGATCAGCAAGTATTGGTCATCTACATTTTTGCAGATTTACATTTAGTTAATCCACTCTTGCAAGTTCAGTCCAACGCACTCTCATTATGGTATCCACCAATGTAAGTTTTTAAAAAAAATAGCAATAGCACTTAGATTTATATACCACTGCACAGTGCTTTACCATCCACTCTAAGAGGTTTATAGAGTCATCATATTGCCCCCAACAATCTGGGTTCTCATTTTACCAACCTAGAAGGATGGAAAGATGAGTCAACCTTGAATCTGGTGAGATTCAAACTGCCAAATTGCAGGCAGCCAGCAGTCAGCAGAAGTAGCCTGCAATACCGCATTCTAACCACTGTGCCACCAAGGCTCATATTTAACTTACATGAAACAATTTATTAGGAGCAGTTGAAAACTGTATACAAGTGTAAAGTATTTTCCACCTCTTACAAAATATTTTGTGCATCTATAAAATACCTAGTATATCCATATTTGCTACATCCGAAAAATTATTTTTTAAAATTCTTAACAAGACTAGTAAAGAATGGGTTAAACAAATGTTAACAAAAATATCCTGTCTCACAAAAGCTATAAAATATGTATGTAGTAAAAAATTCCTGTGTTGAATCACATTATTACAGGTAGTCCTTAACTTATGGATGGTCCCTTAGTAACTGTTTAAAATCAGGACAGACTCCTGAACTGCTAAATAATAATAAATAATAGTCATGTGACCATAGAGCAAATGAGATCCGGTTGCCAAGCATCCAAAACGCCACATGACATCTGCTCCCCCTGCATGGTCATGTGATCGCATATTGGAAGCTTGGCAATCGGATCTCATTTACAGCTGTTTGAAGTGCCCTTTGGTCATATGACTATTATTTCAGTGGTGGGATTCAAATTCTTTTACTACTGGTTCTGTGGGCATGGCTTGGTAGGCATGGCAGGGGAAGGATACTGTAAAATCTCCAGACAGAGGTGGTATTTGCCGGTTCTCTGAACTACTCAAAATTATTGCTACTGGTTCTCCAGAACTGGTCAGAACCTGCTGAATACCACCTCTGTATTATTTATGATTATTTTTTTCTGGAAACCAGCTTCCAGAAAAAAAATGTCCCACAGTGGGTTCACTTAATGACCTCAGCATTCATTTAACAAGCACTACAAAACGTTCCTAAAATTGGGTCTTGTCACATGATTTACAACCATCAAAACTTATAAGCATAATTGCCAGACTCAATTAGGGCTATGAGTTGAGGTCTCCCCGTAGAAGATTCTTCCTGGGGCAGAAATGCATTATCAAATAAAGACAGATTACTTTTGTCTTGTTCTCAGCATCTTCTGTAAATACATTCAAATCCAGCTGAACAAATCTAGCTGCATATAACGCAGATATATCAGAAGAGACCTAGATTTGTTACTTCAAATAACCTATCTTTATAGTAGGCTTTCGATGCGATTGTGACAGATTGGAAACTAGCTACAAATGGCTTTGAGAAAGTTTTCATGAAAGAAGCCCTGAATTTTAAGCTCTTCAAAACTAATCATTGCTATTTTAATTTCCACACTGTTTTCTGCTAAATGGAAAGATACACGAATATTGGCTATTAAGTTTTATCAAATCACACCCAGTACTGCTTATTAAGCTTTGATAACAGCTTAATTATAATTCTAAAACCACATTCCTTTTTAATCATCTAGTACGTTTTAAGCAAAACAGAGAATTATATCTGTGCCTTGGGTCATTTTTAATGCAGTCTTCCTTTGAGCTTTCTCCTCTTACTTTTCATATCCTTGGTCTCCCTGCTTTTCCTTCCCCTGAGCTTTCATAATGTACTTACAGCTATTATCCTTTCTCCTAAATAATCTTTCATTTTCCCTATTCTGGGAAGCAGTGATGGCTAAAAGATTAACCTAGGCTGTAGCTTCTAATGTCTTTCTATAATGGGTAAAAACCTGTCCTGAGATTTGGCATTCAATTATATTGACCTTATTAGAATTGCCAGAGGACATTCTGCAGTCCTTCATTTTCTCTTCTTCTAATATAAAAGGGTGCCTTTCAATTTTTTTAAAATCTGGTTAGAAAAACTTTTAAGTTATTTTAAGTAATCAAAACAAAAGAATTGGGCGCATAGATAACCTACCCATTAAAACCTATACTTACATAATGATTGAACAGGATTGAGCATGCCTCAACTAAACAGCAGGATAGGTGCTACGATACTGTGCTATTAGATTGGGAGGGAAAACACAAAGGAGCAGAAAGAGATAGGAAGAAAGTAACCCTCTCTATGTTGGAAATCCAAATACAGTGACATTGACACTTCAACAACTGTTGACCAACAGAGGGCATTAGGATGTAGACAGAAAGCATCACTAGATGTAGCAAAGGTCCAGGGTTTTATAGCTGAAGATAGTTACCATAGATATACTTCACTATCGCTGAACATACCATCAGAACCCAACAATCAAGTGGTACAAACAGTGAGGCCATCTGCTACCCACATGTTGAAGAAATGATTTCATAATACAGATACTCACCCTGACATGCTTATGTCCATGTCATCATCCCCAGTATAATAGCCAGCAGTCACACTGTCCTTGCCAAAATCCTACCACCACCCCCGCCAGTAGCAACTATCGGTAGTATCCCGTTAAATAATTTACAACAATTATTTCAGCAGCATAAGCAAAAGTGAGAAAGTAGACCAGTTGTGGGATTTACTACTGGTTCTGTGGACATGGCTTGGTGGGCATGGTGTGGTTTGGTGGGTGTGGCTTAGTGGGCGTGGCAGGGGAAGGATACTGTAAAATCTCCATTCCCACCCCACCCCACTAACTTGCTTTCCTGCTCTGTTCTCCTGTGCAGGGCAACAAAAGAAGGCCCAGCCGATCAGCTGGGACTCAGGAGGCAGAGAATAGATAGGGGCGGGGCCAGTATTCCAAACTACTCAAAATTTCCAGTACCGGTTCTCCAGAACTGGTCAGAATACCACCTCTGAAGTAGACCCCATATAATATGATAGATACAGTACTTTCTCCTTGGAAGAGGTCATGTGAATATCAAAACTAACTCTGGAAGAAGAATCCATCCTACATGGAAGCTCTTGCCAAACAGCTGAAGGACCAGGATATTCAGTCTCTGGTCATCCACTTACTACAGTCCAGAATTACCACTTACTACAGTCCAGAATTAGAAAATCTATTCTAAAACTAATACCCATAACACTCTAGTTTGGAATAAAGAGAACATGATCATAAGTTGAAAAAATCCTGGTTAAAAAGTAGTTCATATGAATGGGGGGAGGGACTATAATGAATGCATCATAAAGTGAAAACACAATGCAAATATGCTAATGCTTAGTCATTTGGCATTATAGCATATACAAATAATTCCCTTTCCTTGAAATAGTAAGTCTAATGCTATTGTCGGGTAACACTTTCATGCATATTATGCATCAATGGGGTTCATATACAATGCAGGCACCGCTATTTCTTTTGCTGGCAATCACAAGAGGGCCTCACTTTTTTCCAATCTACTAATAACACTGACCTTTTCCATTTCACATGATAACATTTATTAACTGTATTTCTAGTTCTTCTTTTGTTCTCTTTTTTATTGATTTGTTGCTGCTTTCAGAACTGAGTGCACTTTTTTCAGACAACAAACATTATATCAGTTTGATGTGTGAAGTATTTTAGTATTTTAGTGGGTAAAATCTCTTTATAATGTGTGCAATGAATCTGATTCTAACTTGATGCTGTTGGCCTGATGATGCCCACACTTGCCATCCAGAATCCATGAGGCTGATCAGAAGGGGAATTTGCCTTTTGGGAGCAAACATCAGCACACAAGAATAAGAAAACCTGGTGCATAGATGCAGTACAGCAATTCACAAGAATTTTTTTCTTTTTATCCCAGCAAATTTTTCCAACTGTAAATATGGTATATGAATGTAATTTTTTTCATTAGGAACATAATGAAACATTTTTTTTTTGCTTAGTTCTCCACGTAGAATAGCTTTGAATAAATAACAGTTGTCCAAGTAGATTATTGGTTACAATTCTTCCTTCCCAACAGCTATTCAGATCAGCCTTCCAGCTGAAAATTCACACATTCATCCTGTGTTGACACAGACATCTGATATCAGTAAGTCTTTCTTTTATATGAACAAATATACAGTTATAAATTTAATCCTAGAGTTGGAAAGGAGCATTTGTTACTCACAGCACATTGCAGATCCTACATGATAGAAAGGGGAGCCAAGCTAGGTAACTGGTTCTACCATAAACCTGAGCTTCCTGTTAGGACGTTTTCCCTAATGTTCAATCGAATACATTCTCCTGTACCTAAGGAACATAATTCTGTATTCTGCACTTTGGGGGAATTATAGTGGCCTTCTTCAGATTGATATCCAGTGAAGTCTTTGAAGACTATTATTATACTTCACTTGTCAAGGTTAAGCACGTATAGTTCCCCTACTCATTCCTTATAGGATTTAGGGCACCTCCACATGCCATCTTTGCACCACTTCTAAATTACCATTGCATTTGTGGAATCCCAGGCTGGAAACCCTATCTCCCTTCCTGTAGAATTTAGTTCTGGCTCAACTGTAGTGCATTTCAAATTGTACTGCAGCAATTTCTCTTTTGTAATGTGAAAGCTATGAAATGGGCAGGCGCTTGGCAGGAGCATTTTATATCTGTAGGTATTTATTTGCTCAATTTATTTAGCTTCCCATCTCATGTACATCAGGAAAAAACCCCAACCAAAATCATAACAGCAAAAGACCCTTAAAACTTTAAAACAACAATTTTTAAAAAAAACCATTAAGAAAAGATGAGTGTGAGTCAGCTTCAGACTTGGTGATGATGTAGCTGCCCTCTGTTCCAGTCCTCTGAATCTCATTGTTTTATCTAAAATTGTTCCTATTTGAGCCCTTAAAATGTGGTGCTCAGAAATAGTATGGTGCTTGAAGTAGGATGTAATCAATAGAGAATCAAGTAGAATTCTTACATCCTTTGATTTGGAAAATATACCTCTCTTGATACAGGCCAACATTATGTTTGCTTTTCTTTCAGCCATATTATATGGTTCGCTTATATTCAGCTTGGGGTCAGTTATAATATCCAGCGTTTTTCTTCCATGTTCTATTGCCAAACTTCTGTCTTATGTTTAGTATTCTATTTCTTTTCCCTAAATGAAAAACTTCGTATTTGTGTCTCTTTAATTTCATTTGATTACTTTCATCCTGTTTCACCATTTTAAATTTTGTTTTTCATCCTCTTTGAATTATCAAATTATCACTTTGAATTTCAAATTGATAAGCATTCCTTTCACCTAATCATCCAAGCCATTAATAAATTTGAGGTCAGGAACCAAACTGTGATATCTCATTCCTATTTTTTTTTTTTCAGTCTGATAAGGAATCCTTGATGAGCTTTCTTTGAATATAGCTTTTTTCATGTTATCTATTGATCCACCTATACTTATTCAATCTACATTTGTCTAGCTTGCATTTCAAGTTGCTGAAATCCAAGGTTTATTTTGTCTATAGTATTTCCATAATTTCCTGAAGTAATTAAAAAAGAGGTGGGGAGGCAGGGAAAGAAATTGTATGGCAGTATTTCTTCTTGTTATTTCTAATCCTCACTGCATTATTTTCAAGATGTTTATAGCTCCATCACTTATTGGTCCACTATAGAATCTTTTCAGATGTTGATGTTCCACTGATTATAGTTCTTAAGGGTTTTTTTTCTATTTGAGCATTTTACAGGATTTGTCAAAAAAAAATAATGGATAGTGATTCTGCCAGCAAGTTTCTTTAATATTCAAGGATGCAATCTAATTGCTTGCTATTTTGTCCCTTCTTATCCCCATGTAGTAATTTATACTGTATTTGAAAGTCCACGACTTCTTCCCATTTTAGTCAAGTTGAAATGGGAAGATAAATAAAACCTTTAACTATTTGTACCAGCACATGTTTATAGTTAAGAAGACTCCATTGAGAGTGAAAATTACTTTAGAATAAACACATACAGGGTCAAGGCTGCAATTGTAGCTTTTAAATAAAGTTCCATGGTGAATATGTACTAGATCAGAATACATACAAATGAAGAATAACAAAAATGGTAAAGAAAGAACCAAAATAAGGTATAGAGATATATTAAAATGTCTACCATGCATCCAAAGGCATCTGATTTACAATTTTTAGCTAAAGTATTAGATCAACAAAAATAAGCACATACACATATTCTTGCATTAGGGCATAAGCCAACCATTCTCTGAAAAACTACTGTAGGTGGGAATTTTTCCTATGCTTATTAATTACTAATTTGGGGGTTTCTTGCAACTTTCTCTAAAGCCTCTGGCGCTGGCCACTGGCCAAGACACAATTTTAGACCAGATGGATTGCTCATCTGACTCATTATGGTAATTACTATGTTCCTGAATATAATAGGTTTTTCCTTGTGTTAAGAACATTTGGTGGTAAGAGAGAGATCAGAATATCACAGATGTTTTAGTTATACAAATGCGGTGACAATAATTAACTGCAGACCTATGACAAACCTACTTGACACTACTCACATGTACATCTACTATTCTTTCTATTCACACTAATGAACATGCATTCAGCATGTATAAGCATGGACTTGGTTTTCTTTTTATTTTGCTAGATGAAATTGCAAACTTGAAGGCAGTTCATGAACTGGAAAATAAAAACAGCAGGTGACACCAAGCAAATGGCCAAGTTAGAAAATGTAGCTGTTGGTAAACACAAATTAAGTAGCTTCTTTATTAATCTTCCTAATGTTCAAGAATTAAAATTAAATGAGTAGAGAGCTAATGTGCAGTTTTCAGAACAAATACAGTAATATAAAATATTTACTGGGTTTTAGTACCAATTCTTTTGGGAGATATTATAATAAACCCTGTTTATGATCTTCCCCAAAGTTAATGAGAACTGAATTGACAAGCTACTGAACTGACAAGCTACTGATTTCCAGCCATTTAAGGATTTCACTAAATGCAAAAGTTAAAAATATCAGAATTTTTATCAACAATGCCTGCTATGTACAAATGACTAAGCCAGCTACATGCAGATATAGAAATATCAAAGAGTGGTGATTATTCTCCCCTCCAGTGCCAAATTGAATTTACCAAATCTCTGTTTCTATGCACCTCTTTCAGACTGAGCAGCTTTTGCATTCTTATCACATGCTACAAGTTATGCTTTATTGGAGTGTAATAATGTAAAAAGAAAAATGAAACTGTTGAAAGGGGACAGCTCAACTCAGTTCATAGAAGGGTTCAAACAAACAGCAAGGGTGATCAAATGGAAAATGGAAGAATGAATCCCGTACCTGCTATAATCATTTTAAGGAAGAGCTTCCAAAAGAAGTCATTTATGAAATACACCTGTAGAGATTCCATCCTCTGCCCAAATAGGGAGAGAGAAATTGGAAAGGTTTGAGCAGCATTTTTTTAAAAAAAGCTGTCCATCCTTCATATGAGTCTCTCCGTCCCTATAGCAACATTCAATGTGTCATAGAATTAGTCTTCAACTGCCCCTCCTTCTCTTGATGAAAGCTTTGTGTTCTTGATGTACCAGAAGGCAAAAACTAGTACATCTTTTTTCAAGTATAGAAAAATAGTAAAAATGACATTTTTGTCCAGCAGACATCTGTTTAAGGGACAGACATGGTTAAATAAATATCAATCAATAAAAAGATTGCATTGTCAATTATAAATAGGGATATATTCTTTCTTACAATTATGCTGAACCTAGATGTGCAGGTCCACATTATAAATAAGTTGTGTGTATCAGATAGTTGTATATAACTACAGATAGTTTATTTGGCACAGGCATTGTGCTAGGACAGCAGTTCATGAAATTGCTTTCATGAAATTACAGGGATTTGAAGCCACAACACAGTTAGAGGGGGGAAAATTAGGAAGACCAGTTTTGAACATAACGAATGATTAAGCCTGCATGAGCAAAAAACTTGATTTGTAGGACATTATTTCACATAATATAAATGTGCAATGTTGATTGGTAACACATACGCACACATGCACCTATATATAACACATATTCTCTAGAGATGATATTATTCACATTCAGAAATAGAAAAAATAAACAAGTCATCAGTGACATGTCAAAAATATTAGATTTGTTTATATTACCCAATTCCCTCGCCCTACTTGATATGTCCTTGAAAAAATTAGCACAATGTAGCAACTGTTTTCATTACAGTAACAAAGTAAAGTCTAATTTCCCATAATTCAGCATAACATTATTCTAACTAGAATCACAAATGCATGGTCTGATTTAAAGCAGTTATCCAAGGTCCTGAAATCCATCAATTCAAAGAAATTTAAGATTTACCCTAGATCCTTATGTACAAAAAGCATGTGCCCTGATATTCGGCTATGAACTCTTGTGAATATTTAGCAATAAAAATAAATTTCTCATATTGGTTTACAATGGTTAAATGATTAAAATGATAAATTGGGGTGTCAGAAAAAGTGTTCAGTAACAATCCCATTTTCCAGCATTTGAATAAGAATTATTAGAATTGCTCATCTTAAAAATATTATGTTCCAGTAACCAAAGTTAATTCTTTTTTTTCCCATACCTTGTGTTGTTGTCAGCCCATCTGGGTTATGACTAGCTCCATTACAGGCCACTTTGTGATACTGCTGACTAAAAGATAATTCTTACCATAGCCCATATCACACTAATCCAGAAAGGAATAGTTCGCCTATGCATGCTCATCACTACATATAACTTGCATATGTAAATAAACACTGATTCAAAATGGATACTCCATTGACATACTTTCAGGCATATTGCTTTCCAACTGAATTTGTTGTCATATTCACTTGTAAATCAATACATGTAAAGAAATTGTATGATATTGGTATTTGTAAATTATTTTATAGACTCTAAAATGGTATGGGTCATTTGAGCTAGGATCTTAATCACTCATTTTTGAAAATAAACTGAACAGCAATATCCAGAAAATACAATTCAGTCCAGAATACCTTTTTACTTTGCTTTGTTTGTTAGCTTTTTTTTGTTCCTACTATGCACAACCCAACAAACCTAATTTCTTGGAAAGAAATATTCTGTAACTACTCATGAAATAGCAAAGCAGAAAAGCGGCAGAAAATGTCTTCCATGGATGTTAGGCTGGTTGCTCCAAGGAAAGAGAAAAGCAAAACAACAGGGAAGAGTGATTTTGTTCTTTTCTTTTTTTAAAAAAAATCCTACTTTTGCCTTTTTATTTCAAAAAAAGGATGCAGCCATTTTAAACAAGATCAGCTATCTGGAAAATATATCACAATCTTGCATGAATATTCAAATGGCTTGCAATTCAATGTATTTTGAAACATCATTAACAAAATATTGATACTGATTTTGTGCTGCTGTGCCTCTGTCTTCTCTGAGGGGTGAAGGGCTTTTCCAACTTTGAAGAAATGGCAATGTAAGATAATTAGGTACATTGAAACATAATGTTTGAAATCTAAATATCTCTCTTAGAAATGTCCTTTGCAGATTTACAAATAAATTCACTGAATATTTATATTCAATAACTTCAAAATGGAACAAGTTACTCAACAGAATGTTTGCATCTAAAATAAATTATTTTCCAACGTGAGAATTCATGGGCTTCCATTTCCAAAGCTCCACAATCAAATAGCCATTGTTAAGAATGATGAGCATTGAAGTTACATTTCTGGAGGGGACCAATTCATGGACAGGTGACATCTTTGGTCTGAATAACCCACAACTGGCCTGGTAGATTGACAAATTATATTGGACTTGATGTTATGATAATTAGTTGAATATATAGCAGCTTAAAAGTTATACATGAAAGGGTGCTCATTTGCTGGTTTATCATCTGTTTAAGCACAGAGAGAATACTTGTTGGACTTGCATATGGCACAATACTGAGTGGGAAAGCTCATACTTCAGAGGAGAGATATTATATTCAAAGTAATCTTGATAGAATGGAGAAATGGTTGAAAGTAACAGAATGACATTTGAAACATATATTGTATAAAATTCTACTATTTATTTTCTGCAATAAGAAACAAAAAAAATCAAATGCAGAAGTGGCCTTGGTAACAATACTTATGAAAAATACCTTAGAATAATAGCTTAAATTGTTGTGAACTACTCCACATAGGGTTGTACTTGAAAATGACCCAGAAACTTCAACTCATCCAAAAAAGAATGTTCTGCATGCTTACAGGTCATCATGTAAATATGGAAGTTGAGTTGGCTACCAATATGCCATTGTTAAGAATGATGGGCATTGAAATTATATATCTGGAGGCAACCAATTGATGGACAGGTGACATCTTTGCTCTGATTAACCCACAACTGGCCTAGTAGATTGACAAATTATATTGGGTATGCTGATCATCTCTTTGAAAACCCTGAGTACATATGACTTAGAAATTCTGAAGACCTACCAGGAGATGCAGTGAGAAGGGACAAACTGAGTATATCAGCATTGTAGCATGGATAATGGATTAAGAAATTAAGTCTTACATACAGAGAGTGATGGATTGGGTTATATTTAGTCTTGAGAAGACTAGTCTGGTATGAGATATGTTCTCTGTCATTCCAAGTGTGGAATGGAGAACAATGGATTTAAACTACAAGAAGGCAGATTTCAACCAAATATCAGAAACTTCCTAACAATGAGTCAAGAATGGACACAGTTTCAAAAGGGAAGCAGTTATTCCAAAAAGTGAAAAGATTTCTTTTGTTGGAAAATTTTCTTTTTTTTCAAAGGAAGCTTAAACAGTCATGTGTCAGGGATGCTATAATTTGAATCCCTGCACAGGGCAGGAGATTGGACTTGATGGCCTGTATGGTACTATTAAACCCCATGGTTCTGAGACTGAGAATGGCTGCAAAAGAAATTAACAAATATAGCTAAGTTAAATTTATAAGCAAAGGGCGAGGATGGGTAATCATTTAGTGATATTACACAGAGACATAATCTTCATAAATTAAAGTTATTACTTGATTCTTAATTTTCTCTAGAGATTAAGATACATATTTCCACTTCTCACTAAGGACATTTGTGTATATGACTATAAAAGGTCCTTCTCACTCTCTATCTCTCTCCCTCCCTCCTCCTCTCATTTTTCTTGCTTTATTTCTGATATCTATTTGTCTTTCTAACCAACTTGCCTTCACTTCCTTTCTCTTTTAAACTTGTCATTGTTTTTCTCTTGCCTGTCTCTCCTTCTGTCTTTCAACTTCCATTTGAATAGGTAGCTTGTTATCTGTAGAACGATCTGCAACAGTAATAACTAAATTCCAGGCCTAATTTAAGAAGTCGATATTGTTGGACATTTGCCAGGGTGTATAGCTCAGCAAGGGAGCTACTGATGAGTATTAACAGCCCTGGTTCTCCAATTATCCCCTTCCTAGAATAATAGAGATGGAGTTGTATTTAAAGTGTTTGAACCTCAATATTTGATGCAGGAAATATCTAAATGAAAGTATCCCACTGTTCTATAGTTTGTTGTTGCTACTGCAGATATATCTACCCTTTATCAAGGCAGCAATGTGTATAATATTATCCTAGGTGCTCATTTCCTAACATTGTAATATAACTGAATTTTCTCCTTTCAGGTGAGTTCAGAATGGGGTTAACTAAGCTGAACTAACTTAACTAAATCACATCCATATATTTATGCAAATTTTTAATTTTCCAAAACATTTTGGATGACGGGATTGCATTGCACTTATTCTGATGTAGCATTAAACAAGCTAAAATGTGTAAAGAAAGAAAGTACTGAAAGTCAAAAAAATCCTTCCCTGCCTGTACATTTAGCTCGTGAATTTTCCAAATTTTCAATCCTTATGATCAACCTGATTATCTTTTAGAGATAAACAGAATAGTGATAGGAAATTAATGATTCCATTCAACATATGTAAAATGTACTAGCTTGGTGAAAATGATTTAAACCATACTGTAGAAGTAATATAAAGGAATTATTTGATAATTTAATTAAGTAACTCAGGCATGGATCTCATAGTTATAACAGCTGTTGATCACTATAAAATATAACTGCATTCTGGGTATATGAGTTAAATGTTATTGAATTAGGCTTCCATTTGATGAATGCATAGTCAACTGTTCACCTTCTCAGTCTTTCTCTGATATAACTTTTTGCTTTTCCAAGGATAATACTGTAATTATGCAATATCATTCATCCATATTATCTGTTATACACTTCTTTCAAGTATAAACATTTTTCTAGTTCATCATCGTGAAAACAAAATATTTGAATTTCTACTTATTGATCACCTCCTTAAGTCTTCAGTTGATTGTTCTATTTGCAACTCATTGTACTCATAGTAGCCTCCCACTAGAGTTCATAATTTGAAGGCATCTATCTTCTTTCCCTTCTTCTTTCTCAATGCCAAGCCTTACATAGATCTACACAGACCATGTAACTATTTTGAAAAGACAAATGAAAGAATTAATCAATATTTGTGGGAGGAACAATAGCGATAGCACTTAGACATCCATACCTCTTCACAGCATTTTACAGGTCTCTCCAAGCAGTTTACAGAGTTGGCCTATTGCCCCCAACAATCTGGGTCCTCATTTTACTGACCTCAGAAGGATGGAAGGCAGAGTCAACTTTGAGCCGGTAAGGATCAAACTGCCGAAGTGCTGGCAGCTGGCAGTCAGCAGAAGTAGCCTGCAGTTTGGCATTCTAACCACTATCCTTGCCCCTCATTATGCATACTGACTTGCCTTCTCTTCATCCCATGCTGTCCATGCACATACTACCAATATCCAGAAGGAGGGCTTACTTGTGCATATAATTATTTTTTTAATTAAAAAAAAGCTGTGTGTAAATTGCAAAGTTACTCAATGCAATTTTTATATCTCCTTTTCGTACACTACTGATTTTTGTTTTCCATGTAACAGAAAGAGAATTCATAAGGAACAGGAAAGCTGTTTTCAAATGAGATGGAAAGTCAATGAGGCAGAGACACAAAATCAGATTGTTAACGGATGCAAGCAAATGCATAAGAGAAACAACAGCATTGCTGTTGTGAAAGAAGAAGGTGAAACATGGGGTGGAAGTTAGCTTCATGTGTTCAGTTGACTGGGCACACAGAGGCCACTACCAGCTTAATTCTTAGCTTTATGGAATTAGAATGACCCCAAAGTTGCATGTTTTATTTTTTTAAAAAAATAATTCTTTGTGAAAAATTCTGCATTCTACGACAAAGTGAACATACAGATTTTAAACTAGCTACTGTTCATAAATATGTTATTGTCAGCGAGTAAGGTAAAAATGGAGTGGATAAAATGTAAGGAACCTACCAGCAAGGTAGGGCACTCCCTTTTTACCATTTCACTCTCCCTAAAATATACCTATAGATACACATACTTTGATTGCCGTTAGTGCAATGGGGTAGTAAAGTTTGCATTTTACCTAATGACTGCAATTCCTGCCAAATCATGCCTTTGCTTTTCTTGTACCTTTCCTAAACTGGAAGGGAAGCCAGTTGACATTTGTGATACCTTGTCATCTAGTTTAACCCAAGGAAGAAGAAGACATATGGTCGAATAAAAGCAGAATTAGAAACAGAGAGGGTTTTAAGCTACAAATAAGTAACTTCATAGCAGATAAAACAATTCCACTAATCCACATTCTACTAAACCTTCTTTGTGGTATTCAGAATATCCTCTATGCCCAGAAGGACCTTGAGGTGTTTGGTTTATATACAATGGACTTGGGGTGGGATTCAAATTTTTTAACAACTGGTCCTGTGGTTGTGGCTTAGGTGGTGGGCATGGTTTGGTGGTCATGTGACTGGGTGGACATGGCTTGGTGGTCATGTTATTGGCTGGGTGTGGCCAACTCAATATCACTCATATCGAGGCACGCATGGGCTCTCATGACTGTGGGGGTGTTGCAACGGTCATAAGTGTGAAAAATGGTTATAAGTCACTTTTTTCAGTGCCATTGTAACTTTGAATGGTCACTCCACACAAGCAAAGTACCAGCAAAGGAAGGGGAAAAAAACTCCAGAGAAGTTCCAGAGACAGGAAGTCTAGTCCTGCCAAGAATGTGATAAGGTTAACGGAGAGGCAGTTTCTGTAAGCAACACCAGAATCTTTCCTTCCTTACAGGATTAGGCCAGTAATTTCTTCTAACAACCGGTTCTCCGATCTGCTTAGAATGTTAACAACGAACTGGTAGAATCCCACCCCTGAATGGACTTGAAAATAAGACTATGGGATCTAGGCTGCAAAAATCTAGATGGCAGCAAAGAAGTAGAATGGTGTCTCTTTGCTGCCATCTAGTGATTATCCAGAGTTTTGGTATCCAAATCTTATAGCGGTGGTGGTGGTGCTAGAGGAGGAGGAGGAGGAGGAGGAGGAGGAGAAATGATTACCTAGTGCAGTTGATGTATCACAACAGTTAGCTAAAAACTGCTACATAGCAAACCATTGTTTTCAACCTTCCATTGAATAAAGATATTAAAGTTGCAATCCACTTCACAACTACAAAAACAGCCTTATTTATACTGAGACTCTTACTGAACAGCAGATTGGAGACTTTCCTCATCCAGTAAAATGGAAGTGACCAAATCTGGTATTGCTCCAGAAAATGCTTACCATAACCCTCAGCAGCTCCAGCAGAGAGCTAAGGTTGCCCAATCCCCCCACAAAAAAAAAGGTTACTAGATTTTGTGAGCTTCTGAAAGTGATTGTATAAATAGCAAGAATCGGGTTATTTTCAAATCACAAATGAGCTGGGATTGTGTTTCTATCATGAATGGGCAAATTTATGTCATGAAATAGTCTGCTTTATCCTTTCAGTACAGATTAATTAAAGCTTCTGCATATATTTAAATATTTTTTAAAAAGCTTCTTTGAATCAGCAGCCTTACAGAGAGAGAAGCAAGAAAGAAGGATGCAACAGTCTTGAACTTAAAGAGGGGGGAGTAGATGTTTCCCAAATGACTCCTCCTGCTGTATAAATAAATAAATGAACTGCTAGGATTAATTAACAAGAAAGGAAACCTGATATTTCAATGTTTTGCTTTGTCTTCAAGGCCCAGTTGAACATTCCACAATCTTTTCTTTAATCTATTCATTTTGCCTCCATGAAGGGGAACATAAATACGGAGAGACAGCTTCTAAAGCCAAAACCAAGTCAGCACAATTTCCTAATTTTGCTGTGGGAAGCAAGAGTTGATGTTCTCCATGTTGCTGATTTGTCTTCTGGGACAAGCTCCTGAAGTTAATCCTTTTCATGCTGGACTGCTGTTTACATTTTTCTGCTGACATTTTCAAAGGCTGTGGCCCAGGCCTGCGGTGGATATAAATGGGCAGAACTCCAAAACCATTCCACCTATCCGGAACAAAATGACTGAAGACCTAGCTTATCCATTTAAAAAAACCCCATAATTTAACCATTGTAGTTATGTAAAATCAGAGGTGGGGCATACCTTTCATATTTTATAAGAGATAAGGATCGACATTGACAACTCCATAATCCCTTGCAGGGTAGAGTCTGGCCAACTGAATGGAGCTAGCAGAGTGTTTAATGGACGGATGCCCTTCCTGTCACTAATGAGGAGTTTTGTTCAGCAGATATATTCACATTGTGCCCAAAGAGAGAAATATCTTCCTGTTGCGGTTCGCTGGCAGCAGGTGTGGATGGCTGAGGTCTCGGAGAGTGAGGACTCAGGTGAGGGGGTCTGCGTGTGATGAAAGGATGGGGCCAGGACCATCAGGGAGTGGAATGTTGCCTTCTGAGATTGTGGAGGCTGGCAGCAGTGATGAAGAGGTCCCCGAGGAGCCTGTGCCCAGTGCGCATGTGTCCAGGGCTGTTCGAAGGAAAGAGCAGCTGCAGCAGCACGGGCAACTTGGGAGTAAGGCTGCAAGGTAATGGCCCCTCCTTTAAGAGATAAAAGCCAGCTGAGAAACCAGAGTTCTTTGCAGGAAGCAAAGAAATTTTTACATTCAAGCCTTGTGGACATTCGGAATATCTTGGTTGGTGTTTGGAGACTCTTTGTGTTTGAAATATTTCTTAGTAACTTTATCTAATATTCTTGGCAGCCTTGCACAATCTTGGCAAGGCTCGTTCTTATCAGAGACAATTAGTTTGAAACAGCCTTTTAACCGTGAAGGAACAGAATTCGTAAAGAATCATTAAAAGGTTTTGCTGTTACTTCTGTTTCATGTTTGTTTCCTAGGAACAAGGTTTGGGTCAGAACACTGCCTCTACCTAGGATCAAACTCACAGCCTCCTGATTGTGAGGCGAGAACTCCACCTCTAGGCCTCTGCACCACTCCATCTCACAGACATTGATGGGGAAAGGATTTTCTGGTTTTCTACTTTAGAGAGGGAGAGCTTAGGTTTTTTTAATCTCCTTTCTTTCTCTTCCTCTCTGTAGGTATATTGAGCCTGTTTTACGACTCTATCTACAACAGTTGTGTCCAACTTTTGCCTTGTCTGGGCTGCACTGAGTGAAGAGGAATGTGTTGCACAACATATAAAACATATAACATATATGTGTAGTGCATTCAGAAAGTATTCACACCCCCTTCACTTTTATCAATTTTGTTATGCTGCAGCTTGATTCTACAGTTGCAAAAATTCATTTTTTTTCTCGTTAATCTATACTCAATACCCCATAATGACAGAGTAAAAACAGAATTTTAGAAATGTGTAAGTTTGCTTAAAAAAATAGAAATATCACATTGACATAAGTATTTGGACCCTTTGCATTTGAACAGCACTTGAAATTTAGCTCAGGTGCCTCACCCCCATTTGTCTTGATTGTTGCTGACATGTTTCTACACCTTGATTGGAGTCTATCTGTGGTAAATTAAACCGATTGGACATGATTTGAAAAGGCACACAGCTCTCTATAGAAGGCCTCAGATTTGACAGTACATACATACTGTAGCAGACCAAAAGCCATGAGGTTAAAGGAACTGCCTGCAGAGCTCAGAGACAGGATCGGACACAGATCTCAAAAAGGCTACAATAAAATTTCTGCCACATTGAAGTTTGCTAAGAACACAGTGGTTGTTAGGAATCTGTCCACCAATTAGGTGGGTTGGCAATATATAAACCAACAATGTATGTTTGTAGCTTTAAGACAAAATCACTGTATTGATTTATACTATACTATTCCGATTGGTTGATTATATTGCAAATTACCATAACAGGGAGCTAGAGATCTTAGCTTGCTCTTTCTGACATTCTGTTTCTCTGACATTCTGTTGCTATCTAAGGTTCTCTGTTGTATTTATGTTCTGCTTATACTTTGATATCTTTGTTTACTGTAAATGACAAAGGCAACCAGTAAGAAGACTTTGTAATTGGATATTCTTTGGACTGTAAAACATATATGACCTGGACCGTTTATTGGACTATGCTATTTCTTAAAGTAAACTTTAACTCAATTTAGTGTATCTGTGTGTGGATGAATAATTATTCATAACTACTCTCCTAAACATTTCCATGTGCATATCCTTGTTACTCAAGGATTATTCTGTACATATCATAACATTGGTTATGGGCCCAGAGAGATATTGAGAATCAATGTGAATATATAGTTTCATATTCAGCCAGCTGATTGCAGTTTATTGTTAAACTACAAATGGCACAAAAACAGTCAACCGGTATATCCCATATAACCTGGTTGGATGGAACAAACTATGTTTCCTGGTCTATGAAGTGCAGCCTACTTCTGCGTAAAGATGGATTATGGACTGTAGTTAATAGTCAACCAGATGTAACAGCTTGGGACCCATTGAATGATGAAGATAAAAAGAAAATAGCTGACTTTAACTGGGATAATGAAAAGGCTCTTAGTATAATTGGACTGACACTGAGTGATCAGCAGTTAGTCCATATTCATGTGAAGAATCTGCTGCTAGGTGTTGGGACATTTTGAAGAGGATTTATGTTCAAGATAGTGTGGATGCACACATACATCTTACACATAAACTGTTTAGAGCCCGTCTTATAAAAAGTGGTGATATGTTAGCTCATTTGGAGTTTATGAAAAGGACTTTACAAAAGCTACAAGAACAGGAGCTGATTTTCTTGGAGTTGCATCAAGTTTACATCATTCTTTCTTCTTTGGATGAAACTTATGATGATTTTGTGTCTTCACTGGAAGTTTTAAACAGAGATGAACTTACATTGACTGGCATAACTGGAAGACTGTTAAAAAAAGTCAAGAAGAAAGCAAGATAGAAGTCAACTGAGAGAAAGACAACCACAGGAAGAAAAATTGTCTTCAACTGCCTATATTGTTAGGAAATGTTTTTCTTGTGGGGTTAAAAGTCATATAGCCAGATACTGTAAAAAGGGTAAGAAACAGAATGCTATTAATATACAGAGAGCTTATAAAGATATTATTTTAACCATATCAAGTACAACTACAACTGTAAACCATGATATATGGGCAGTTGACAGTGGAGCATTGCAGTGTGTAACTAAAAGTAAAAAGAGGTTTGTTAACATGACAAAGAGTAAACAGCATGTATCATTAGCTAATGGATGGAAATTGAGAGCATCTGGAGAAGGTACTGCATATTGTTCATCTATTAATGAACATTTACTGATGTTATATGTACCTAGAATGATATTTAACTTGCTATCTATAAGAGAAATGGTAAAAGCAGGATTTGTTGTAACTTTTCAGGGAGATAAATGTTTAATTGAAAAACAGGGTAAAAGCGTTACTGCAAGATTGGATAAAGGTTTATTTATTATACATGATAATCCATTAATTAATGCTAACTCAGTTTATGAAAATAAAAAGCCTCATGATGAATGTATTCATCTGCTCCATAGACATATGGGACATATAAATTTCAAAATGCTAAAGAAAACTGTTATCTAATGGTATAAAATTAAAACCTTCTACAAAGTATTTAAATTGCAATGCTTGCAATCAAGAAAAAAGCAAGGTAACTCCTGCAAATAAATGGATTCAAAACCAGTGAACCATTAGAGGTTGTTTTTGCTGATATTATTGGACCTAAGAAACCTAGTTTAGGTGGAGCCTCTTACATATTAAGTATAATTGATCATTTTTCCAGATATGGTTTCTCTTACTTAATGAAAATGAAGATAGAAACATACCAGCATTTTGTAAACTGGTTAAAATTTGCTGAAAGGAAAAAGAAACAGAAAGTTATTAGCTTAGTAACAGATAATGGTACTGAATTTACCAATAGAAAATTTCAAGTCATGTTACAGAAAGCTGGCATTGAACATAAGTGTTCTGCTCTTTATAGACCACAACATAAGTCATATATTGAACGTAGAGGACAAACATTACAGGCTATGGCTAGGACTATGATTTTGGATTCTGGTTTATCAGAGAAACTTTGGGGTGAAGCAATAATGTGTGCTAACCATGTTTTGAATAACGTAGTGAACTCAATGAATGGTGAATTACCATTTACTCGTTGGAATGGAAAAAAAGCCAGATCTGTTATTTACATACATTTGGAACCCCAGCATGGGTTCATATTCCCACACAAGTAAGGTGAAAGGGACAACCTAGAGTGAGACAATTATATTTTGTAGGTTATGAAGCTAATCATAGATCATTTAGATTTTGGGAGCCAGGTACTACTAATGTATATTGTAGTGCAAATTTCTGGAGCATGTTGGCTGGAGAAAGCTTGAACAGGAATATAATAAGGTACAGGATAGTGTTGTTGTTGAGACTCCATTGTTCACTGATAATCCTAATGATAATAATATTGATGATAAGATAGTGGAGGAATCCTCAATGGAGGAACCATCAATAGAAGAACCCTCTATGACTGTAGAAGACGAGGATTTGATATGGGAGGTAAAGGAAGAGGACATGCCAACAACATGTACTGAATTGCCTAGGAGGTCAACTAGGGAGAGACATCCACCTGACAAATTTTAAGCAAGCATTGTATGCCAGGTTAATACAGAACCTTCTAACTTCAATGAAATAAAACTGTATCCTACAAAGGATCAGGTAGCTTGGCAGGAAGCTATGAATAGGGAGTTAAAATCATTAAAGGATTTAGAGGTGTATGAGGATGTAAAGTTACCACCAGGTGAGCATGCAATAGGTTGCAAATGGGTGTATAAGATAAAGGCTGGTGTGGATGGGACCATTACCCATAAAGCAAGACTAGTTGCTCAAGGATTTGCTCAGTCAGATAAGGACTATGATGAAGTGTTTGCACCTAGTCTGAGAGCAAATACACTGAGAGCAACATTAGTTTGTTGGGCAGCTAAGAATAAATGTAAAATTAACCATGTAGATGTTGAAACTGCATATCAACATGCACCTTTACAACATACCATCTGTATGAAAAAGCCATTGGGTTAAAGGATGATGGAAAAACTGATTATGGAAAATTAAAGAAGTCTTTATGGTCTAAAGCAATCCAGTTATGAATGGAATAAATGTATTGTAAAGGAATTAGTTTCAATAGGTTTTGAAGCTGGTATAGCTGATCCTTGTTTGTTCCGAAGAGAAAAAGATGGTTTAATTTCTCTATTACTGTTATTTACAGATGACATAGCAATTATAATTAAAATGAACAAGAAGTAAATAATATTGTTTATAGATTACAAAAAAAGTTCAAGATTAGAAATTTAGGCGAGATTAAGCATTATTTGGGCCTTGATATAGTGAAAACGAATAAAGGTTTTAAAATTTCGCAAGCCAAGATCAGCCAATTATTAAAACCTATAACAGAACATTGTAAATCTGCTAAGACACAAATGAGTAAGGAATTTACACATAGTGATATCAAAAGTCTTATGTTTGATAAGAAAATATATCAATCCTTAATCGGTAGTCTATCATATCTGGGTAATTGGTCTAGACCAGATATATCTTACAATGTAAACCAATTGGCTAGGTATAATGCTAAACCAATTGGCTAGGTATAACGTGAACCAAATGAAAGGCATTGGAAGCAGCTAAGCGAATAATTAGGTTTTTAAAACAAACAATCCATTATTCATTATATTTAGAACCAAGTAATGAATTAGTGTTAACTGCATATGCTGATGCAAGTTTTGCTACTAATATAATGACTCGTAAGTCAACATCAGGTATAATGGTAATGTTGGGTAATGCTTTAATAGGATGGCAGTCTATTAGGCAACAACATATTAGTTTATCCACTATGGAAGCAGAATTCTTATGTTTATCATTAATGTGTACAGAATTGATATATTATTAACAATTGTTGAAGGATATTGGAATTACTGTACATGATCCATTTATTGTTTATGAAGATAATCAATCTACAATTAGTATGGCTATTAATTTACCTGTTAAAACAAGGTCTAAACATACTGATTTGAGATATTTGAACATTAGACAGTGTGTTCAAAATAAATTAGTTCAGTTAGAATACTGCATGACTGAACATAATATTGCAGATCATTTCACGAAAGCTCAAGGTGCAATTAAGCATAAAGAGTGTAGTGAGAATTATGGTTTAAAGATGTAATGTGTTATATATTGACCTACTCAAAGGGGAAAATGTTAGAAATCTGTCCACCAATTAGTTGGGTTGGCAATATATAAACGAACAATGTATGTTTGTAGCTTTAAGACAAAATCACTGTATTGATTTATACTATACTATTCCGATTGGTTGATTATATTGCGAATTACCATAACAGAGAGCTAGAGATCATAGCTTGCTCTCTCTGACATTCTGTTTCTCTGACATTCTGTTGCTATCTAAGGTTCTCTGTTGTATTTATGCTCTGCTTATACTTTGATATCTTTGTTTACTGTAAATAACAAAGGCAACCGGTAAGAAGACTTTGTAATTGGATATTCTTTGGACTGTAAAATATATATGTGACCTGGACCGTTTATTGGACTGTGCTATTTCTTAAAGTAAACTTTAACTCAATTTAATGTGTCTGTGTGTGGCTGAATAATTATTCATAACTACTCTCCTACACGTTTCCATGTGCATATCCTTGTTACTCAAGGGTTATTCTGTACATATCATAACAGTGGTCTTCATAATTCTCAAATGGAAGAAGCTTGGTACAACCAGGATTCTTTCAAGAACTGGTTGCCCGGTCAAACTGAGCAATTGTGGGAGAAGGGCCTTAGTAAGAGAAGTAACCAAGAACCTGATGGTCACTCTGATTGAGCTCCATAAATCCTGTATGGAGATGAGACAGAAGGAGAATAATCACTGCAGCTCTCCACCAATCTGGGCTTTATGGCAGAGTGGCCAGGATTTTCAAGGAAGAATGGCAGAAAATCCCCCAACCCAAGTGTGCAAAGCTGGTTGCATCATACCTAAAAAGACTTGAGGCTGTAATTGCTGCTGAAGGTGCTTCAACAAAGTATTGAGTAAAGGGTCTGAATGCAATGTGATGTTTCAGTTTTTTCTTTCGAATAAATTTAGAGACATTTCTAAAATTCCTCTTTGTCATTATGTGGTACTGAGTGTAGATTAATGAGGGGGGAAATGAATGTCAACAAATGTAGAATCAGGCTGCAGCATAACAAAATTGACAAAAGTGAAGGGGATCTGAATACTTCCTGAATTGTGTGTGTGTGTGTGTGTGTGTGTGTGTGTGTGTGTGTAAAAACATGCTCTGGTGGCTTAGAGGTGGCGCTCTTTCCTCACAATCAGGAGGCTGTGAGTTCGATCCTAGGTAGAGGTTAATAGTTTCTCCTGCTCATGTAGGGGGTTGGACTAGATGACCTCCAAGGTCTTCCAACTCTGTTATTCTATGAAAATATATAAATAACAATCTTCCTTTATTTTGGGGGATCTTGTGGAGTTGCAATACTTGCTGTCCAGGCCCACATGAGACCTGCAGGCCTTGGGTTAGACAAACCTGAGCTACAGTTCTTATGTGTTTTCTATAATAAAGTGACAAGCAATTATTTTGTTTCACTTCAGCAAGGGAATATGGAAGCTCTGAGGCCTCGGGTTGCCCACCCTTTGTTTTAAGAATGATTGGGCTTATGTCAGAGTAACTAAATAGATGCAGTTCCTTGCAAGTGGTTGTTCATCACAAAACGTTGAGAAATTATACCACAATTGGGGGTAACCATGGAGAAGGTTATCCCAGTAAATCAGCACATATTCAAAGGTCTTTTTCTCTCTAGGAACTATGACAGTCTTAGGCATATATAGGATATGGTTCCCATTTTTTTCTAGAATTAAAACAGCGGTGAAAAAATACAATGCAAATTGAATTCTTTTGGTCAGTCCAGAATGTCAAATCACAAATGCAAAATCCTTTCTTTGTGAGAATAACTATGATGATATTTTTCATTATTCCTCTGTTTTCCCTCTGATACAGCAAGAGGGGGAGGAGCATGGATATTATCTTCCCCCTAGTAGTTATTTCAAAGGCAGAAAGGCTCATTAACTGTAGAGATGGAGTTGGCACTGTTTTTCCAATACTTTGTCAGGTATCCTTAAGCACCAGGTAAGGGAGAAAAGGCAATACGGTAGCAGATTTGACAAGCCCGGACTGTATTTGCCAAGTAATTGTCCTGCCACAATATAATTGCTAGCTCCTGATTTTGCAAAGCACCATGCCTAGCTAGAAGCAGCTGGAAAAAGAGTTTTGCAGACACAGAGAAGGGTCTTTTTTGCTTCAATTGCATCTCCACAGCAAGCCTCCTTCAATATCTTAAGGGAAAATTGTTACAATCAGGCAACCAGACAGAGAAAGTGCACTTAGGTCTCATGCTGGAATTTGAAATAGTCTTCCCTGGCTTCTAATGGAGCAATTCTCCAACTGTTCCATGATTATCAAGAACAATCGTAGCATAGGGATGCTTGGAATATTTGTGACCTTTTTACGATTGTGATGAAAATGCAGGCTGTTTCCCTCAGAGAGCATTTGTTTGTTTGTTTGTCTGTTTGTATATAACCCAGTTTATGCTCCTGACATCTATTTCTATTTTTTATCTCCAGGGTTAGTCCAATATTGCAACAATATAATTTTGTATTATCAAAGTAATTACATTCATAATGTCTTCTGCTCCATAAGGAGAGCCTGATCAAATATGGTGCTGGCTCAAGCAGAGGGGAAGAGACAATTGGGTGGCTACTCTAGTAGCCCTTTGGGGGTTCTAGACTCTTTCTATGAACTTGGAGAGTTAATACAGCAAGGCATACTTTATTCTCTCTTCTTCTCTTGAAGGCCCTGGACCTCATGAAGCAGTCCAGAACTAGGGGAGAACTATTGGCTAATTGGTTCAATCATTTCACAGTTTGTTAACAGCACTGATTCAAGCTCATTTAGGTATATGTACCAGTTATAAAGAAAAGGGCCACAAAGGATCTTTCCAGCTCTTCCCCTTTATCTTCCTCCACCTGCCCATCACATCAACAAGTCTCAAATTTTTATTTTCCTATTAATGGAAGAACCCTAGTGCAGGCAAGAACCTGAGTGACAAAACTGTTCTTCATTTTCTCCTTTTTCTGACAGCTTCCCAACCAGGAAACATTGTCAAACAGGTGGGGTCTCTAGGGCCACAAATGCCACCCAAGCTTCTTATTTTGTGGTAATCAAAACCCATCTCTAATCACTGTCACTGCAATTTGGTGGTACAATTTCTCAATGTTTTGGGAAACACTGTCACATAAGGCTTACAGAGTCTCATAAAGTAAGACTCATCCAAGTAAAGTAAAACTCCCCACCATTAAGGATAATAGTTCATCATGTTTGAATCATGTTTACATGATTGTCCCACCCACTGTGATCTCCAAAGCTGTTGGTACTTCTGCAGTGAGAGAAAAATGCCAGGTTGGAAATTTAAAAATGCAGCCAGTCACCTAAGTTTAAACTAATCCCACAAGCGTGAGCAATAATGTCTTTGGGGCCCATAACCAGTAATAATATTGGAGGGTTTCCGAAAATTGTTCTTTTTTCCTTCTGGACTTTACTGGCCACATGTCTTCAAAGGCAGCATGAATCTGTTCAACTTGAATAACAGGTATAAGGTATAAGGGCATAAGTTTTTATTTGCACTGAGGGACACAGATGGAAAACTAGGAAAGTGGTATCTGATCTCCTCAATGACCAGCACTTTAGTGCATGCTGTTATATATGGGTATAAAATTCTTCTGGTATTATATCAATATAGCAGTCATACAGTTTGCTAGTTTTGTCAAGAAACTGAGCCATCCGTCTTTTGCAAGAGGCTCTTATTGATCTCCATTGTGTAATCCATTTTAACAATATGATGAATTGTTACATTCTCAGAAACTCTTAGAATTAACAAACTAAAGATTGAAATCATTGGATACCTATTGCTGGGGCTTTTGGGGATCTTATGCTTGTTTGCTTTGAAATCAGTCCCATTGTTCTCAACAGAGTTTATTTCTAGGTAAATTTGTAGCCTTGTTTTCTCATATGCCTCATTCTGCAAGTTTACTTGGAGAAACTGAGCAAGCGGTAGTGTAATTCAGGGAAGGTCATGATAGAAATAATTTAAGATAGCTATTTATAATTTAATTTGCACATAAGTAAAATTCTCACATTTCCTTGGGCCACATGTTCCCCATGGAAATAATTCAGGAAAGGCTGTTTAATTTGTTTTTCCTGAAGATGAAAGAGACATGTCCTGTTTCATCCTGAATTTATTGTTCTGTGAGTGAATGTTGACACTTAAGATTTACATGGATGCATTTAATTTATAGCTTCCCCTCCTCACTAATATCCATCTACCCACCCATTCACCCATTCATCCATCCACCTATCTGCCATCCGTCCATCCATCCATCCATCCATCCATCCATCCATCTCCAATTTAAATTGTAATCACATCTCCTTTTTAATTTTATTTTTTAGTACACAGGAAACTATAACATTTTTAAAGAATAAAACATCAAATTTACATATGTACCATATGTATATAAGAAACTAAATGGGACAATATGCATGTGTACCCTGCACCATTTCAGACTTCCATCATAATAAGCTTGATAGCTGACCCTTTTAAAACATTTTCTGAAGTCTCCAACAAATATGAAAGAAATGTTTTCCTGAATCCAGATCATTTAAAATTGTAAGAAACTTATACGATATTTTAAGAGTTCTAGCCATTGACTAGTTAATATGTTAATATAGGTTATTCCAACTCTTTATTCCAAAGTTCTTGCAAATAATTAAAATTATTTAACTCACTTGAAACTCTTTAACTGTCAATAAAAAGTACTGTAGATTTTCAAATAATCCAAACACATTTCTGTTCTGTTTTTTTTTTTAATTCAGAAGTTTTGCATGCTGGTAATGCTCCTGGGCTAAATCATGAAATCAAAAACTTTTCTAACTGAATATATTACCATTTTATAGCATTACACAATTCAGTATCCTCTTACAATAACTAGAAAGATCTAAAATATTAAGACTCTATTTGCCCATGAATTACAAATGTATTTGAATTTTTTTATAATTATATATAAATCTATCTTGCAAAAATGGCTGAAAAGGGAAAGATATATTTCCATTCCAATATCTTTGAAATATGCTATCAGGGCTCCAACAAATCGACCCTCATTCAAATCAAAAGTCTCTAGCCACATCTCAGAGAAAAGTAAATTGGCTTATTAGAAGTTGCCATGTTGGCGCATGGCTGGGTGCAGCCGATACTAAATTACATCATACATTTCCCCCTTGACCCTGGTCTTTCCCCCACCCCTTGGATGTGACTTCTCCCATAGGACACATCCATCTCCAAGAATCATCCATCATGCTCTCCAATAACCTTCTTATGCTCCAACAATTTTGGGCTGTCGAGGTGATTATCTAAACATTTCAAGAATGCCTTGTTTTCCCCTGATCCCTTTTTCTGGAAGCTAAAAAGACCAAAGGGGTATCTTTTTAGTTGACATATGCCTTACATTTTTTAATTTTGAAAAATACAATATAATTGATTAAGAAAGGCCTCAAGATTTCCTAGGGGCCATATAATAGCCTTCTAATTCTGTCCATAGAGCACAATGTTCATACCTGATTATCATATGACAATTGCAGTTTAGAAAAAGAAAATCCAGGGATGTAGGGTTCTTATGATATGTCTACACCTACAATGATCAGAACTGTGCAAACCATGATGTTCCTTGTGGCACTCTATGGAAGAAAAGTTGGGCTTTGAAGAAACAGGGTTGGGATTAATGCTTTTCAACTTTGGTGTGGAAGAAGATTAATACCCTGGGCAGCCAAGAAAACAAACACCTGGCTCATCAACCAAATTCTTAATTGAGAAACCAAAAAAAAATAGGTTCAAATAATTCTACTTCGGAGACATTATGTAAGAACCTAGCTCTCTAGAAAAATATCTAATGCTTGAATGTAATTTGAAAATTCTGATGAGCAATGTGATATATATGTATATGACTTATACTCCCTTAATAGCTATCAGTGCTAATTTCCAATCTTTCAGTAGTCTTCTTATTTCCTGAAATGTTTACATACAGCTAGATATAGATCATGCAAAATCATATGGGAAGTTATGTTACTTTTTTTAAAAATTAATTTGTTCCTCACTCAGCTTGATTTAGGATTATAAGACATGGATAATGGGAAAAGTTGAAATTATATTACTTAGCTGCTGCTGTTTCAACAGGGAGGCTCTCAATATCTTGTTTTATGAAATTCAAAGAATATTCTACATGGAATACTTAAAGGGAATTAGGTTCCACTTTAAAACACATGAAAAGTTTATATAGTTCTGGGATACATTATTTTGTATAGAGATTTTTTTTAAAAAAATAAATCTTTAAATCTATTTCCAAAACTTTCTTTTCCAAATTTTTAAAAAATCTTTTTCCATGAAGCATGTGCAATAACATCTTTTTCCCATTCCATTGCAGTTTGCCGAGACATGTGCAAGGTATGATTTTATGCCAGAGGCAGCCAAAACTGCAAAATGATGACTGAGATCGTATGACCATTTTTTCATTCATTTTCTTTTACAGTCTCAGGGTAACAAAACATGAAGTCTCTTCAGGGGTTTTAAATGTATTCTTTTATTGCTTTGTAAAATAATGGCAAAATTTGCGGGGGAGGGACACCAAAAACAAGAATACAAAAACAGACACTGTCAAGAAAATAAAAACCATATAGAACGTGCTTTTAAAAAAATAAGTGAAAAAAATAAAGAAAAGATAGCCATAATATATTAATTTAGCATCCCATAATATATTAATTTAGCATCCCATAATATATTAATTTAGCATCCCATAATATATTAATTTAGCATTTAGTTGCAATTTTGTATATAGCTATCCAATAGAATTATTGTTGAAGTTCATATATGCTTCCAAGATATTTATATAACTACCATACCATTAACTTACTATATTTTGTAAAATGAGTGTCATATTTCCAAAAATGTTTTTTCAAAAGGCAACTGGATTTTCTTTGTTTTTCCTTGCAGACATTTCACCTCTCATCCAAGAAGCTTCTTCAGTCAGACCTGAATATTAGTCTTTTGGCCCTAATAAGGACACAGAGAGTCCATATTTGTTGTCAAATTGTCAAATTCCAAACACTTTATATGTAGTTCAGGAGAATAGTGTGATTTGAAAAAATTAGCTTATAGCAAAAGCACTTAGACTTATATACCGCTTTATAGTGCTTTCCAGCCCTCTCTAAGTGGTTTACAGAATCAGCATTATTGCCCCCAACAATCTGCATCCTCATTTTACCCACCTCAGAAGGATGGAAGGCTGAGTCAACCTGGAGCCTGGTGGGATTTGAACTGCCAAATTTTAAACAGCTGGCTGCAGAAGTAGCTTGCAGTACTGCACTCTAACCACTGCGCCACAGAGGCTCCCTCTGTGTCTCACAACTACATTTATATAATTCAGTATTTTCTCCCAAAACTTAGTAACTGTAGAACATTATAAAACATGCTTTAAGGACATATTTTCTACAATCACACACATACACACACACACAGACACACACACCTTCACAAAGACTATTCAGGATATACATGGCTTTATATAGAATGTTTAAAAACCATGCATTGCTTCAGTGAAACAGAACCTCTGAGCAAGTCATTTAATCTTGAACATCTTTATTTATATTTCGCACTAGTTAATCTATGGCATATTATTTATCAGAATTTTGAAGTTAAGTTGTTGCACATGAATCGATCGCTAAGGTTTTTAACTCTGTTCTTAAACAAAAATCAAAAGAATACAATCCGTGCTTCAGCTCCAGAAAGCTCTGGTTCACTTTACACAATGTTTTATCTGCATGAATTACGTTTATTCTAAAAGACTGTAAATCACGGGAAAGGGCTTTTAAGGAGAAAAGCAACTCCATGCTTCTTTCTTTCTTGGTTTATTTCTCTTGTGGAAAAATGGAGGAAAAGAAAAAGGAACCCTGGTTTATTATTATTTTTTAAACCATAGGGATTGCTTTGGGGCTGTAAGTTCTCTATTTATTTGGTTATAAATGCTGAATTGTATTGTTGGGTTTGCCCACAACTAGAGAGGTCATTGCACCACATGTTTACTAAAGCCTGGAAAGAATGAATATTTGAAGAGGTTGTCATGGCGCATAAATGAAGTAAAGTGACATCATCACCTGGTAATCTCCATCACTTCCTTTAACCCAGTACCCAGATGTTGAGATAACTTTATGTGCTCATAATTAATCATCTTGTACACAACCGCATATAGATATATCAGAAAGAAATATGCACTTAACCAAACTCTGCTATTGCCTTTGCAGGAAGACCATTTTCCCACCTAGGTCACAGCACTGCTATCGGTGGGGAAGACCTGCTTATAGAGCCTCTCTTAAAAGCATGAAAGTAACACCTATGGAAAATTTCAGAAAACAGCAACTCAAAACAGTAACAACAACAAAATATTAAAAAATACCAAATACTAAAAATGTTTCAAACTGTGTTTTGAAACCATAGAGTTCTGTGAAAATTTGATGGAGTTCTATGAGAAACTAGACACACCCCTCAAACATACTCAAACGTAGCCAGTTTTCTACTATTAAAGCTTCGTATTTTGATCAGTAATTCCAGGAATCTCTCTCTCTCTCTCTCTCTCTCTCTCTCTCTCTCTCTCTCTCTAAGTAAAAGGTTCTTGCAGCATGAAAAAGTTTGAAACCTCTTGACCTAAATCATTGCAATTGAATCAAAGAGCATTTCCATCTCCAATGAGGCTTCTGGAAGCTTGCCCTCGAGCCAACTAACTTCAGCACCAAGTTAGTCCGGAAGAAATGCAGCAAAAGTAGATTTCCTCTGTAGCTATAAGGTGAGCAGTTCCCTACTGATGTAAATTTCCACTTACTCCTACTTTCTCCCCCTCACCTTTCCTTTTGAAACAAAAGGGCCTTGCTGTGATGCTCTCCTTACTGTGTGGCCATACTTAGGAGAGGCTTTTCTACACCTTTCAAAGTGGCCCAATGATGGATCATCAAACAAACAAACACATTATGCAAAGACCCAATTCTCTGGAAAGAGTCTAGTGCTAGGAAAGGTGGAAAAAGGAAGGAAGGGAGGAAGGAAGGAAGGAAGGAAGGAAGGAAGGAAGGAAGGAAGGAAGGAAGGAAGGAAGGAAGGAAGGAAGGAAGGAAGGAAGATAACCAGCAACAAGGTGGATGGATTCAGCTACAGTGGCAATGAACTAGAAGTCCGGAAAGGCCAGGTTAAGGATAGATCATCATGGAGGAAATTGTGGATACTAGGAGTTGAAAAAGATTTGATGGCATTATAAACAATATATCAACATGGCTCATGGACTGTTTTGTTTCTCTGCCTGTTTTTGAGAAAAACAAGTGGCAGCAATAAAAGAACATGGAAGGGGTAGTACAATGGCTACTTACCATTTTATCACAGGATGGAACAACTTGCCATTGCCACCTCACTGCCACCACCTCGCCGTGGGAGACCTTGTCCTGGCCAACTCACTGTGGGGACAACTCACCACAAGCCTGGGCCTTCCACTCTGGTTTCCAAAGCCAGCTCAGCTTGTGGGAGGTGAAACTTCCTGCCAGCCCGCACTTCTTCTCCAAGGGCTTCCTTGCCTTGCTTTCCAGTGCTCTCCCCTTGAAAGGCAGGCTAAGGGGAATCATTGTTCCACACACAAACACATACAAATACACCATTCCGAGCTTGGGGACTTTTACCCACCTCTAAGCTAGCAAGCTGCCACTCAGGCCTGGGGAGAAGGACCTCTCCTTTGGCATGTTATGCTGGACTCTTGATGGCTCCTAGGTAGGGAGAAGGGCAAGCAGGAATGCAAAAGGGCAAGTCATTCTCGATGGCCATCGCTGCAAAGGTTCTTCCTGCTGAAGCACCCAGCCTGCAACAATTACTTCCACTTAGCCTGCCATTTACCATCAGGAGTGAGTTGCCCTGTCATCATCCCACTTGCCCCTCTTCCCACCTGAGAGCCATCAGAGTCCAGTGCAGCACATCAGAGCAGAGATTCTTCTCCCCAAGCCCAGGTGTGATTGGCAGCTTGCTAGATCAGATCTGGATAACAGTCCCCAAGCTCGGAATGGTGAATGTGTGTGCAGGTGTGTGTAAAACAGTGATTCCCGCTGTAGGAAGTTAGCACCCATCCCTCTCCTAGAAAAATGAAATATCCTAGGAAATATTTAAAAGGCAGAATATTTCCCCTAAAAAGAATAGAAACTCAGAAGTAGAAACTCACCTCAGAAGCAAAAGCTCACCCCCACCTTTGTTAAGGCCTGGGCCAGAATATTTTATATAACAAAGATCTCCAGGTAAAGCTATAGCAATTGCCCAAAGCCTTTTTCATTACATCATCATCCAGCAAGGCTCAACCAAGCGTGGAACTCAGGACAGCCTACAGAGTTGCACCTGCATGGCCCCATGGGAGTCTGACAGCCAATGGGATACATTTCTTGCACAGGAACAGGAAACACTACGGTGGGACCCAACAGAGGGTATATAAGGGTCTTTCAGTATCTTGGTCCTTCTCTTTTCCTTCACCTTGAAGCATGTGATCATCCTTTTCACTTTGGAGCTCCAAGCCATGTGGTCCTATCCACCATTAAGCCATCTTTCCAAACAGCCGCCATGTTTCCACTGTCTTTTTCCCCACTTGAAACTGAATCCAGAAGGATAATTCTTCTAACACCTCTTAGCCTACCTTTCACAGGTGTGTGTGTGTGTGTGTGTGTGTCTGTGTGTCTGTGTGTCTGTGTGTCTGTGTGTGTGTGCTGGAAAGTGAGGTGAGGAAGAAGGAAAGCAAACTGGCAGGAACTTTCTCCTCCTTTAAGTCGGGCCAACTTTGGAAACCAGAGTGGAAGGGACATGCTCATGGTGCTGCCCTATGGTGAGTTGGCTGCAGAGAGTTGTCCTAGAACCATTCTATCACCAGCTAAAACATGACCAATAGGCTCAAGTAGAAGAGAAACAGATATGGGCAGTCTAATGTTTATTTATTTATCACATCTTTTGGCCACCCAACTTACAAAAACAATAACACATTGGGAAGAAATGAGCTGCTGCACAGGAGGGGCTTAAATTTACAAAGTCCAAATTGTTTACACTATTGAGTTAGAAGTTACCTACGTGTTTATTCTACACCCCCCCCCTCTCAATTTAACCACTTTGTTTATTATTAATATACTGGGGGGAAATTATTTATTTTATTTCCTTTCCAGCCCTAACTGAAACTAATAACAGAAAGTAAAATGTTAAAAAGGAGGTGAAGAGAATCATTACTTTCTGGGAAGAATATATTATTATTGTTGTTATTGTTGCTCTTCTTCAGAGGCAGAAAGGAGGGCATAATTGTGTTCCCTGTTGTCTGGTTTTGAATTAACTGCTCAGGCGGAAGTGCTTGGAAAGGAGGCAGAGAGGGAGGAAGAGCCGTAACCCTTTATTCATGTTGTGTTTTATGTCTCAGACATTTGGAAGTGTGCCTGTGTTTAATCTAAGCCATTTCATTTTATACCCACCTGCTGCTTAGACATACTCTAGGAGCAATGTAATCACAAGAATATAGCCTCCATAGAGAACTCTGTGTGAAATCAATGGACTGAATTCATTAGTTACCTTCACACCCACTGATCCATGCAGCCACCTTGAAGCTCTGCTGTGATGGTTTAATGGCTGGCTTGTAACTCCACACAGCTTTTCCTGCAATCGCTGGAAGAGAGCATCATTAGCATTTTCAAAGCCTCGGTCAATCTAGTTGTTTGGCACAAGAAAGCTGCCAGTCCCTCAGCACTTCCTTTAATTTTATGGAGAATTGTCTAAGGCAATACCTGTTACAAACTACTCAGTCCTAACACAGGATGGAAGCAGCTTCTCCATAGATCATGGAATGAAGATAAAGCAGAGCCATTGTAAGGCTGAAGGCAATTTGGAGGAATTTCCCAAGAGTAAGTGTGGTTAACAACACTGCTAGTCTCCCAGTTATTGAATATTTTCAAGCAGGCTGGATGACTCCTGTTCGACACAATGTAGTGGATTCCTAAACAAAGTTCTAGATAACCTATAAGGCCCCATCCAACTTATCATTTTATAGTTCTGTGCTTATTCAGGAGTCAATGGAGCTAATTCACTGATAATCATTTGAGGGCCCAGGATGCCAAACAGGTGTTGCCACATTACACACATTCATTATAGGGCTTGAATATTCTGCTTTTGTGTGTGTGTATTGCATGTGTGGTTTGGGGGGGGGGGTTGAGAGAGAGAGGGAGGGGAGGGAGAGAGAGAGAGAGATTTCCTTTGTGAATTATTTTGTTTTGGGGATTGAATTATAGGTATGTGCTTCAAAACAGCAGGGGTCAACAAGGTATATGACACCAGTTAAACTGTCAAAAATGTGTAAAAGAGTATCAAACCAATGTTAGAAGTATGAAAAGACAGAGAGAGCTTTATCTCATGGATGGTAAGGCCTGTGAAAAGATCTTTTGGGGTGTAAATTCATACAATGATGCCAACATTTTTGCAGATTAATATTAAAATGCAATTGGAAATTTTTTTTATTTCACTTTATGGATAATGAACTAGAAAAGAAATATGGGAAACTAATATTGTATACGGTAACTTCAGGAAAATTATTGTATGTACGAAGGTGGAATCAAAATGAAATGCCCACAGTAGAAGATTGGATTATAAAATTGCAGGAGGTTACAGAAATGGCAGAGCTGACCAGTTTAGTCAGGGGGAAGATTGTAAACACTTTTTTTTTAAAGGATTGAAGCCTTAAACTGACTTTTTGTTGAAAGAAGAAAAGACTGAATTGATGATCTATGGATTTGGGGACTAAAAAGAATCAAAGAGGAAAGAATAAGATGCAATTACTCAACAGAAAGAAATATGAAAGTCTCAAAAGTCTATGATTTCTTTCTAAATCACTTTTCTTTTCTTATCTTCTACATTTTTTTTCTTAGCCTTTTTTTTTTTAAAGTATACTTTTATTGTATTGAAAAATTCTAATTAAAAAGAGAGAGAAACAGCAAGAAACGGCACCAGTTATTTTCGGCATTCATGGTTGGAAGTAGCTTTGAGGCAGCACAAATATGGTTCAGGACACAGGTGGCTCACTTTTGTGCTACTTTAGTGGGCTAGTTAAGATAGTTAAGCACAATCATAAATAAGTCTGTTCAGAAGTAAGACATTTTGAGCACAGTTGGGCTTACTCAATGGCAGGTGAAGATAAGATGTATCTTAAAATTATAATACTTTGCATAGTTATTATAGAAAGAAGCTGGAGCACAATAGAAGACTGTCAGCACAAACATGCATAGGATTATACTCTTATCCGAACAGAACCTTTCCTTCGCTTGGCACACCTAGAAGTCACTTTATATGCCAATTTAACATGTTCTGCCTCGCTCCTTCTTTACCACCAAGATTAAATCCATCCTAAAATATCCTAAGAAATTAGTAGCTGCCATCATCTATGACAAGGGCACTGAGCCTCTTTCTGTCAGATGGCAGCATTTTCCCCCTCAGCTAAAGTTTTAGACTTTTAAAAGTGTTAGATTTTATCCTGTTTAGAAACTTAACTATGTAGCAGAGCAGATTTGTGGAGTTATATTTCCAACAGTCACCTCATCTGACTGTTATTGTGGCTGTGTTTTCAGATACACATATCTTTTTTAAAAAAATAAGTTTTATTTGAGTTTCCACAAAAAGAAAAAAAAATACAAGTAAAACATCTTTTTTGAAAGCAGCATAATCCCGGGTTAAATCTCTTCGTACAGACACAAATTCAAGTTCATGCTCATTTTTATATTCCATTCCATATATTATTACTATTCTACATTTTCTGCATAGCTTCTCCCCTCTTTTAACTTTCTTAATTTTATTTTATTTATTTCATCTCAATTCAAATCATTGTACTTATATTCTTTGTCTGTCCTGTTTCAACTGTCTACTATCTTTTCTCATTAAACAAAATTTCTCCTGTAATCACTGATTGGAGTATGACACCTTTATATCTTTCCCCTAAAATTATAACACTTAATATAATACATAACTTTCATTCGGATTCTGCTTGGTACATTCTAAAACTACACATTGTATCCTTGAAAAAAGAAAAAAAGATTATACATGTATAATATAATTAAAACAACAATCGGTTCCAATTCAATTCTATCATTAATATTAATATTCATTTAGATCTTAACATTTTGCACATTACTTTTCAAATAAATATCATACTTCTATGTGAACCATTATAAACTTTCCATAGTTAATTTCCCCCCCTCTTCACTTATATTTTATAAAACATTGACTAATTAAAATGTTCCCGTTCCATCCTAATTCAATTTTCTCATTTATTTTATTTCATTTATTTTATTCACAAACATTTCCCCAGACCACACCAACTACTTTATCCCTCTTTTTAATCATATGTTGTTATCATTTTTCTAAAATTATTTCTATTACAAATATAACAATACAATCTTATGTACCTTCACAGAATCCCTTTTTTGGTTAGATTTTCACCCATTATCTCTAAATAGGTGCTGTTTCTTTACATCTTGCTCCAAACCTTTATAACTTCTCTTCCTTTCTTTCTTCCCTCTCTTCTTCTCTCTCCCCTTTTTACCCGCCTGTCCCTCCACCTCCATTTTCCTCTTCTGTATTCCCCTTTTCTGTTGCTTTCCAACATTATATCCACTTTTCAAATTATTTTTCCCTTTTTTGGCTGTTTTTTTAGGTCTCAAATTCTCCATTCTCTTTCCCCACTTTCCCCTTTCTTCCCCACATAGAGTTACTTGTTCATTAAAGATGGCTTCTTCTTTGTCAGTCTTCTTGTTTTGGAGTCTTTTCTTGTTGTTTCTCATAGTTGGAGATCTCCATTTCTAAGAATTGAAAAATGAAGCCAAAAGAGCCCTTCCCTTCTTGTGCCTCTTCTTTGTATTTTTTAAGTTCCATTTTCAATTCATCCAGAAGTGATGCCATTGTAAAAAAAATTTAACAACCACCCAATTGATTTTAGTCATTCAAATATAATAACCATAAATCCAAAAGTCACCAGACAGTCCAAATACACACAGCTGTTTCTTTTTACACTTTCTCTTCCTGGGGTTACTATTTAGTTGCAAAATCTCAGTTAAAATGTATCTTTTAGAAGTCTTGTTGAAGTTTTACTTTAGATTCTTTTGAAGTCCAGGCAGTCTCCTCCCTCCAGATCCTGCCCTTATTCTTTTCCTCTCCCTTCCTGCTTATAAAAAAAAAAAGTTTTTAATGTCCAGAAATCTTTATTGTCCCTTTGGCATTTAGTTATATTTTCAGCTTAATTGCCTATTGATGCCAAAGCGGATTTTTCCAATTTCTTATTCTGATCTCTTAGTTGTCAATGTAAGGAAGGAGAGAGAAGAAGAAAAAACACCTTTCCCTTTTCACTTTCTTTCGCTGCTTCCGACCTTCTTTGGGACCGATGTTATCTTTTGTAAAATTTAAATTCCAGGGTACCTTAATTGTTGTTTTTTCAGCTTAACCTGGTCAGCCAAAACTTTCACTTCTTATCTTCCTCTTGCACTTTCTTTTCCGGTTGAGTTCTTCTTTGAGGCGGCCATTTCTGACCACCATTCCTACTGCCTTCGGGAAAGGGAGTTTCGCCAGCTGAGGAGGAGAGATGTGGCTCTCCTCGACCCTGCTGGCAGTCTCCCCTTCTTCACCACCTTTACGGGGCCAGCTCAGGGTGTTCCAGCGGCAAGCCCAGGCAGAAACCACACATGATCGCGGATTCCTGTCTGTCGCCGAAGCCCTTCAAACCGGAAGTCTCCAGATACACATATCTTAGTAAGCCTTCCCATTTTCCAGTTCATTGAATGTCACCTGGTCCATGGCAAAAAAAATTTTTTGACATATTGCATTAGCAAAACAAAGAAACTAAAAGTGATAACTATTTCAGGAGAAATGGGGGGCTGTCATTGTTAATTTATTTCAATAATGCTAACATAAATATTTTAATTCTAAGAATATTACTATTGTGAGCAAAAGCAGAGCAAGGAAGGCAATAAATTCGGGGGTGGGGGAGCATTTTTGGTATACATTCTGTTGAAACCAACATTCTTAATTCAGCTTGAACATACCAAGTATGTTTTCAAGCTACAGCGTGTGCCAATGCATGTGTCTCTTTGTTTCTCTTGGCTTAATTTATACAGAGAGAATTTTATAGATGCAGATGGTGTTGGTGACTTTCTTGATTTGAGAGCATCTGCACTGAGTTACATTTTAATGTTCTTTGTTGGCTCTCTCAACATGCCTGAAAAATGTAATAAACATGTTCATTTTGGGTCTGTGTTGTATCCATTTATGCTACACTTAGTACTTAGGTTAATCCATTATCATAAATATTTGGCCTTCCACTTTCATAACCACTAAATCTGAATTCATTTTACAAAAATGTGAGGGAGGGAGGGAGGGAGGAGGGAGGGAGGAAGGAAGGAAGGAAGGAAGGAAGGAAGGAAGGAAGAAGGAAGGAAAGAAAGAAAGAAAGAAAGAAAGAAAGAAAGAAAGAAAGAAAGAAAGAAAGAAAGAAAGAAAGAAAGAAAGAAAGGTCCTTAGGATTAAGATCCTAAGTCTGGTACAATAACTATAGAATGGTGGTATTGCAAGCTCTAAAGCAGTTGCTTTAAAAATTGTTACGGGTATTAGTGTTCCTTTGCTTTTAGAACTTAAAATACCTGAAAGGTGAAGAAAAATATTGTGAGTCTCCTAGGGATCAATACTCTTAATAGAGGATGGGCTCATGGCCCTCATTTGCAATAAAGGCAACTCATGGAATTATGGGGAGGACATTCCTTTTTTCATAGGCCATTATGAGATGGGTTCACTTTCTGATTCTGGTGATTTGTTGATCACCTGACTTTATGCAATTTCGTAGATTTTTAAAAAAATGCCAAACTTCAATTGACTCTGGATACTTTACATTATAAAAAAGTTAGACCAATAAAAGAAAGAATGAAGAGATATGCATTAGACCAGGGCTGTCAAACTCCCCGCCCACTGGCTGGATGAGTCACATGCTGGCCACGCCCATGCCCAGTTCAGCAAAGGGGAGGAAATCCCGAAGCATCATGCATTGCCACTGTGATGACATGAGTTTGACACCCCTGCATTAGACAAAAGAAAAAAAATCTTACAGAGATTTACCTGTAACCACTTTAATCCAAGGCTTGAGAAAATAATATGTTTGGAATGCCTTTTGGGCATCTTCTGGGCTTTTATTTATTTATTTATTTAGCATATGGCATCTAGAGAGGTCATGTAATCACTGATATAGAATACTAATAAAGCACCTGATGGGTACAAACACAAACATAAGTATCATTAAAGGATCAGCATATACATGTAAGTAAAGTATTTGGACAAAACAATAAATAAGCTAAAATATTAATTTAGGATAAAACCATTAGAAAATTCCCACAATATGGTGGCATAGAATTGCAATAGGATAGATGTTATAGTTCAATATCCAGCCATCAAACTTCCATCTAAGTTAGATGGATCTTCAGGGTGAGAGCAAATGGAACCCTGCCATAATGGCAGAAGGAAACCAGCTATTAGGAAAAGGACAGGAGTAAGTGAGTTTGTCATTGTATGTATGGCATTTGACCAGGGGTGGGATTCAATAAGTGTTACTACCAGTTCGGTGGCTACGTTTTGGATTCTTAGCATGTAGTACAGCTTAGACCAGTTGACTGGTTTATCATTCTCAGCTATTTACAAATCCTGATTTATTCAAGACCAAGGTTACATATGTTGTGCAGACATAGCCATTACCAGTCAGTGCCATTATTATCAATCTACTGATACTGATGTTAAAAACAGTCACAATAAATTATGGATTTTGCTGAAAACAATTAAGGGTGCAAGAAAGCCTTGAAGGTTCCATGGTGGTTGTCCTAACATTATTTAGAAAGTAAATAAGATGACACTGAAGAAAATATGTAAGAACCTTTACTTAGGCAAAAGGGGGATGAAACATTTTGTAAACATTTTGAGAATTTACAACTGCGCAGTCATCACACCCCCTTTTGCAGTAGGTTTTATCTCCAAACAAAGTTGTCCAGGAAATTCAACAGAAGTCTCCATCTGACTCTGAAAGCTGTGAGAGATCAGCTGGGGGGGAAATAGACTGAGACATAATCTGAGCAAGATGGATTGACTGTTGTTTCAGAATCTTCCAGTTCCAAAACAACTCCACCTTGGCTGTGGGCAAAATTCTTTGAAGTAATAGATCCACAGGAGATTCTCCAACACTTGTACTTCTGCTAAATCTGTTGCTAGTTGCTAACATTTAAAATGTGATGCATAAATACCAGACCATGTTTCTAATATAATAATAATTCCACAGACAATACTGCTACCCTTCAAAAAGACCTCGACTATGTATCAGAATGGTCAAAGAAATGGCAATTTCAAATCTCAACAAATAAATGCTCTGTCCTACATATTGGCAAAAAGAAAATCAGAAAATAAAATACAGGCTGAATAGTCAAGACCTTGTTGATGATCCAAACTCTGTCAGGGATCTTGGAGTACTCATCTCTAATAATCTAAGTGCTAGAGCCCACTGTAACTACATAGCCAAAAAAGCATTAAGAGTTGTTAACCTAATCTTATATAGCTTTTTCTCTGGTAATATTACACTACTAACTAGAGCATACAAAACATTTGCTAGACCAATACTCGAATACAGGTCATCAGTCTGGAACCCACATCACATCACATCAACACAATTGAGAAGGTCCAGAAAAATTTCACAAGAAGAGTTCTCCTCTACTCGTTGCAGAATACCTTATGCCACCAGACTTGAAATTCTAGACCTAGAAAACCTAGAACTACACCGCCTTTGGTCCGATCTAAGTATAGTACATAAAATTATATATTGCAATGTCCTACCTGTCAATGAATACTTCAGCTTCAACCATAACAATACAACAGCAAACAATAGATACAAACTCAAGGTTAATCGCACCAAAGCTGATTGCAGGAAATACCACTTCAGCAACAGAGTGGTCAATGTCTGAATACTCTACCTGCTCTGTGCTTTCTTCCCCAAACCCCCAAAACTTGAACCTTAGACATTCTACTATTGACCTCATCCCTTTCCTAAGAGGTCTGTAGGGGGCGTGCATAAGCGCACCAACGTGCCTACCGTCCCTGTCCTATTGTTTATTTTTCTTATATGTATCCATGTATTCATAACTATGTTTTTACTTATACCTATTATCTTGTAAGCAATTGACAAACCAAATAAAATAAATAAATAAAATAATATGGTGATTTGGCAGAAATGTTGGCATAGGTTTGTGAAAATTCTCCTGATAGATGATACTTGAGTAACAGTTCATGGAACATGGAACACCTTTTTCTACCACAAAATATAACCTTAGTACCAAATTTTGATTAGGAGGAGTCTGAGAGTAAACTGCATGATTGGAACAGGAATCATTTTGGGACAGTAGACACATCTCTATTTTGAGACCTATCGTAGTTAATTGTGAAGTCATTTCTGACCCATTGCAACCCCATTGACAACCTTCCCCCAGGACTTCCTGTCCTCTACCATCTCCCAGAATCCATTTAAGCTCACGCCGACTGCTTCAGTGACTCCATCTGGCCACCTCATTCTCTGTTGTCCTCTTCTTCTTTTGACCTCAACTGTTCCCAGCATTAGGCTCTTCTCCAGTGAGTCCTTACTTTTCATTAGGGTGGGCAAAGTATTTGAGTTTCATCTTCAGGATCTGACCTTCTAAAAAGCAGTCAGGGTTGATATCCTAAGACCTATAGGTTCCAACAAATTGCCTGAATACCAAATGACTGCATAATGGGTATGGACAATCACAAATTCTTACAGCTTACATAGGATGCTTTCAGATTGCATTTATCTTCTTTCTTGGAATATAAGTTCCATTTCAAACAAAATATAAATGTTAGTCGTTCCACTGTGAGATACATGTGAAGTCCAGGACCCTATTTCAACATTGAAAGGATGCTAGAGCTTATCCACCTTTGCAATGCTTTGCTGGAAAAAAATTCCACTGCAAGATGCCAAATAAAATAGTTACAGATATATTAATGCTAATGGAAACCAACTTATGCTTGACTTAGATATCTTAAAGTTCAGTTTGCATAGTTGTTACAGTGGACCAGATTGTCAGGTTTCTTCCTTCCTCAGGATCATTCTTGTGTGGAAATTTCTTACAGTCTTCAGCCCTGCAATTCTGCATTTCAAAGACAAGCTTGTTCTTATTAAAGGGAGAAATTATCTTCTCAAAAATAGGAAGCATACTTAAACAATAGAAGGTTTTTTTTTCTTGACAAACCTACAGGTGGAAGAGAACAGAAAAAGCAAACTGGTTGTCAGAGATATTGTAAACAAGTTCATCTATATGGTTCTAACAAGTATTTCCCCCCAGATGTGTAGCTGGAGCTTCCCTAATTCCTAGACATCTCTAACAAACCACTTACATTTGCCTTCATTAAACTTTATTCTTTGCTTCCATGTGTGACACGGAGATTGATTCCATTTTGCATGTATTATTACTCTGCAAATTCTTCAGGGATATTAGGTATTCTTATCTTCTCTCCTAAATTAGTTGTCTTGTTTTAGGCAATATGTAATTTTACTTTATTTCATAGATTGCAATATTTCAGGTTTATAGTTGCACAACTAATTAACACAGCATTGTAGTAGTGCCTGTTACATTTTTTATTGTAGAGACGCCTTGCTATGCAAATATTTCATCTTATCCACTTGATTTTACTTTTGATATTTATATTAACAAACCTTGCTGGTCACTGATTGAATAAGCATTATTTGACTTCATTTCTTTACTTCCAAGGGATAGAAGCTAGATTTGTAACTATCTGTCCAAGGTAGACTTTAATGAGAAAGCCAGTTCCAGTGATATTTGTTAGTAACTGTTTCTGATTTGTTACTTGAGATGAAATACTATTGTAATTTAATCACATATGAAAATTTAATAGCCACTAATTATCATGTAAATACAATTGTCATTTATTATTACAATAACTCCACTACTCTCATCTTAAGAAAACAACTGAATGTTTGGAAATAATAGTAGCAGTAGTTTTATTCATTATTCATCTGTAACTAAGGGAAGAACGGACACAAAATAAAACAATTGATAAATAATGTATTATTAATGTATTATTAATTAGAATGGCATAATATAAAATAAGGATCCATGAAATATTAACTATGCATTTAAAATAACAGGTAGTAATTAATACATAACATGGTGAAATATACAGTAGTATTTACTATTTAATGGCATTGATCACAATTAATTGCTCAGGGTCAGGGTATCAACACATCTACAGCCAAAGAAATACAGTCTACTTATATTAATATCACTGGCTGTCAGTATCATGATTGAAAAGCTGCCATCAACTGACAGTTTGCATGTAGTTGCATTTTGTTTTTTTACAGTGTTTGATGTCTGATTTATAACAGTATTTGATATCTGACATTATTGACATGGTCATTGATATTTGGGGCAATGCTCAGTAGTTAAGGAAAGCAGCAGTCCAAGTTCAAGACCCAAGCATCACATGATGAGGTAGTTCCCATCCTAGACCCAGCTGCTGCCAACTTTCCTGCTTGAAAGCATGCAAATGTGAGTAGATAAATAGGTAGCACTTCAGTGGGAAGGTAACAGCATTCTGTGATGACACACTGTCCATATAACTGCAGAAATGTCTTTGGACACCACTGGCTCATTGGCCTTGAAATGGAGATGAGCACTTGGCAACCACTAGTGGAATAAAATCCACAGGGACTCCTTAATATTTTTTTTACCATAGATATTTGGCAAACGGTTGTTCATGAAATTTTGTTTGCAACTCATCACTATAAAAACAATTAAGGATGAGGGTGAAGGTTCATTTTCTGATTTTGTGGGTTGGTTTCCAAACATTTCATTACCAGGTAGGTAACATCTTCAGCAAAGTTTAAGGAATGTCAGTGTTCTTCTGTTTATAAGGGCTTTGTATAGTCAGTAGATCCTGTGATGAGTCAGGTATAGGTGTATCAACTGAGGATCTTATGATGAGTCAGGTGTGAGTCATCAGTGGGAATCTTGTGATGGGTCTTGAGATAGGGAGATCACATCAAGTGAGGGTAATTGGGAGGTGAAGTGCTGGTTGTGTGAGTTGGTTGAGGGTCAGTGGTGTCTCTGGTTAGACTGGGTATGAAACATTCAGACACCAACCTACAAGCTCAGAGAATGAAACTTCACCCTCACCCTACATCTAAGCTACAGATATTTGCCACTATTGCAAACAATTAGGGTTGCAGTCTTATTTACACTTACCTGGATATAGATAATTTTGAAGCCACCGAGAGTAACTTCTAAGTAGAAATGCCTAGGAGTACTCTATGAGAGATGTTTACAATTCTAAAACATTAAAACTTTAAAGATTTCATATTCAAAATGTGGTTTCAAGAGCTAGGAGCAGAGACCCAAATTCCAGCCCCTGGAAAAACAGACCATCCAAGGTTTGCAAGTACCATGATGATTCAAAGGAAATACCAACTCTGGTACATTTTTAAACAATGCAGAACAGAGCCAAACTAAATCAGCTTTTCAAAGAAATTACATTAATAGATCGATCAGGTTCAGAGTTAACCCCAGAGAGGTACAAAATTGTTGCGTGGAAATGCTACAGGGGCTAGCTTACGTGTGGAATTTGATAGTCCTGTAACCTCAAAACATGTGGAATAGCAATATACATCAATCCTTAATTTTTAAAGTATTTTATTTGTTATTATTCTTTTTTACTGACAGGTTAACATTGATGCTACATTAAATTCCTTTGGCTTTAACTGTTAAGTTTTAAGTTGTCACACAGAATTGCCATATTTTTTTCTGGCCTACCTCTTATGTCTAAAAATGAAATATTTAGCAGGTTTGACATCCTGTCACCTCCTTGGTAAAACCATAATCTTCTGTGTGATTACTTGAAGCTCAATGTATTCATTGGAATTGACTTGGTTTAATTAGTATGTTATGATCCAGCTCTTGTTAAAAGTCACAAGACAAGATCAAGTAAATAAAAAATTTGAATTGTCTCTCCTCATTTTCTTTCAATCTTTTAATGATCATTGAAAATAATATACTGACATGCAAATTAGAAGGTTTTTCAGTCCCAATTTCATTGCTGTTTTACTTTTAACCCTTTCATGTGATTATCTATTGTTGTTTTTCTAACTCACTCTATTCTCTGACATTTACTCGAGATATGATGTGAGTTTTCATTCCCTTCCTGGATAATGGAAAATCGCTTTCATGGTCAAAACAATTTTAACCTGCTACATTGAATAAAAATGGAAATGCATTTTAAAGCTTACTCTATTTACACCCAAAGTTCAAAATCAAGTGATTTGAACCTGAGTCCCTGTTTATTTTCAAATGGAGAGAGAGGTTTTTTTATTCCAAACACTTCATTTTATTCATTCTATCTCAAAATGGTAACCAGAATAAAAGCAGCACTGAACAGTGTTCTCTTTAATTTTTTTTAAACTTTAAATGGAAGAAAAATATGTGTTCCTATTTGTTCTTGCTCTTTGCTATAAGCTATTACTATGTTAAGCATGTTTTACAATAGGGAGATAAGTATCACTCCCAAGATAAAGGCAACTATTGCAATAAACTTCTCATCTTTATTTTATAAAATCCCCATCACACATCTAAAAAATCCTGTTGGTACTGGGGAAGATAATCAAAGATATTCTGAGCTTTGTATTTGCCAAAATTGTATTTCTACAGATTATAACATTTATATCATTTCTTCCTTTCAAGAAAAAAAATACATGTAAGAAATGTACTTGCTTATTCTCTGGGAGATGAGAGGATTTCCCCCGCTTTCTCTCTTGCTTTTAAGGGGTCAAGGGCACATCAAAGTACAGGCTTTGATTGCAATATACATATTTATCTGGGAGAAAACCCTCTCAAGGCAATCAATTATATTTTTCAATAGACATGTATTGGTGATCAGACCATTGGAAATATATGTAAGTTTACTCATAAGTAAGTCAGCTCAAGTCCAGTGAACTATAATCTCAAGCATTGTTTATATTAATAGAAACCCATTTTTTTAAATTCCACTCATGAGGTGACATTTTTCCTGAAGATAACCTTTGATCAAACCTCTTTATTCCTTTTCCCTCAGTGATATATTTTATTGATTAAACAAGCATGTTCCTTATTGTCAGCAGAATGAATGAGCTGCCTGGAGATGGTTCTTTTGAGAAGCCGATTAAATTGGACAAGGGCAAGGAGAGAATGACCACATCTTTATTTATATGCAAGACCTAAAGAGGGGAGAGAATGCTCATTTAGATATCATCCTCTCACACCTCAATCAGAAGACGGATAATAATCTTTTTAAGATTTTTTAAGAAGAAGAGGGTATGAAATAACCATTTAGACAGGGAACAAATGGTAAGGTCAGAACTTCAGTATCTCTCACTGAGGTTGCCGCTAAATAGCCAATAATGATGAAATTGCTCCTATTGTTCCTGGTGACTGGAGGAACCCTAAGGATTCTCAGAAGACTGATACTGTGAAGGCCTTTCAAAAACCCCATTGCCCTGCCCTAAAGTAGAAGTGTCTATAAATGGGAGACCCAAAGCCACAGAAAAGTAGTCTATATACATCTATATGATTTATGACCTATTATAGTACTTGCTGTTTATAATGTATACTGTGAATTTATGTACCAGAGACAAATACCTTGTGTGTCCAATCACAATTGGCCAATAAAAAATTCTATTCTATTCTATTCTATTCTATTCTATTCTATTCTATTTTATTCATGATGAACAAAGTTATGATATTATTATGTAAGCTCCACCCTTTTATACTGGCCTTGCAATAGCTTATGGAATTACAGAATAGTACACTTGCTTTCTAATGCCCCAACATATCCTCTGTCCCTTCTCCCCCTTTTTGCCTCCCTTGTGGACACCTGGATGCTTAGTTGTGGCCTATAGGAATCTTAGTAAGCTTGTTGCATTTAAATATTGTTTGAATTTCTTGGAGTGCAATTTGCAGATGCAAACAAAAATGTGAGTGTTGTGATCTTTGGCATACTATGTTAGGTCAAAAGTAGCCCTTGGTGTGGAAAACTGTACTATTTGAAAAGCAAGAGTAGGAATGCAAAGAAGCGGTATAATAATACTTAGGAGAAAATGTCCAACAGTGCACGCTTTCCCCATGAGGTAGGTGTCTGGGGAAAGGTTTTCAGGAGAACTCACCAGTTACTTAGTACCAAAGAAGCTATCTGAATGAAAAGTAAAACGTTTTCAAAGGAAAAAAACTAAAAAAGTCCAGTTGCCTTTTGAGGAAAAACAAAAAGCATTTAGGATAACCATGACCTGGATGATTGAGAATCGCATAGACAACTTTCAAGAGAGCATAAGTAGTGACTTCCAGGAATGTTGTATCTGCTTCTTGAATGGCAGGCTAGTCAAGGGATTGGATGGACTTCCATCACTGTGGTTTGGTTGCTGGATTGTGCTGATCTAGGCTTTGTTTAATTATAAATGATTATATAAACCACAATTTGTGCAACAATGAATGCTCTAATCAGTGAATCAGCAATGAGGTTGAGGTAATTCCCCATTAGGAGAATGAGCGCATACAGGGAGATGTATAGAGAGTAGTGTTTGAATAATACACACACAGCACACAGATACACTGTACAGTAAATGTAGGATTGTACTTTCAATAAAGGTTTAAGCAAGTTGAAAATAGTCAATCCAAAGTCATTCACAGGTTAAATCAGTCAGTTTTCAATCCAGGGATAATCCAGTAACAAAGTCCAGTGTCAAAAACAGTTTAGTATCAGACTTACATCAAATCCAGTAATATCAGTCAATTAGAAGAAATGGAGGAACCGCAATACTTTCCAACAGAAGGAAACAGAGATACACTCTCTTCTGAGACTCAGACTAAAACAAACCAGGTTTCTGGCTCCATCTTATGGCCGTTTGAGAAACCACACCTAATTACAGTTTTGCATTTTCTTAAAGATACAATTTTAAAATGTTTATCCTGGTTTATATATTTCTAACCCAAATACCTAACAATGAGCAATCCATGACCACTGGCTAGCTTCTGTTATTTCTACAGTACATTCAGTATTCCATAGTTGATAGAATCAAAACGTTGGGGGTTATTGTGATTGCTTTGAGAATTAACGGAGAAAATAATAGATTTTGCAACTTTATGATACTTATTTGTCTCTTCTAACAAATTGGACCAATGTTCTCCCTCAAACCTACCAAAAGAAGCCCAACATTTTGGTCTCTATCTACTCAAGTCACATCTTGAGGTAACAGGCCTCAACCTCAGTGGCCCCTTGTCTGCAAAAAAAAACCCCTCGTTCACCATTTTCATAATGGTGAACTGAATCAAACCAAAATGTGCAAAATTAAGCAAAACAAAAGATGGGAGCCCAGTTTATGTTTCTACTATTAACTCTGCTTATTTGCCTCTTAATGAAACCCCAGTGTTGTGATTTGTCGGCAGCAGGTGCAGACGGCTAAGGTCTCCAAGAGCGAGGACTCGGATGAGGGGCCTGCATGTGATGAAGGGATGGGGCCAGGACTATCAGAGAGTGGAATGCTGCCTTCAGAGATTGTGGAGGCTGGCATCAGTGATGAAGAGGACCCCGAGGAGCCTGTACCCAGTGCGCATGCATGCAGGGCTGCTCAAAGGAAAGAGGAGCTGAAACAGCACAGGAGACTCAGAAGTAAGGCTGCAAGGTAATGGCCCCTCCCTTAAAAGATAAAAGCCAGCCTGAGAGACCAGGATTCTTTGCAGGAAGCAAAGAAGTTCTTGCACTTCAAGGCTTGTGGACGCTTGGACTATCCTGGTTTGTGTTTGGAGACTTTTTGTTTTGAATAGTTCTTGGCAATGTGTTCTTGGCAGCCTTGCACAACCTTGGCAAGGCTCGTTCTTATCAGAGACAATTAGTTTTCATAGCCCTTTAACTGTGAAGGAACTGAATTTGCAGAGAAACATTAAAAGGTTTTGCTTTTACCTCTATTTGGTGTTTGTTTCCTTGGAACAAGGTTTGGCTCAGAACATCCAGAAACCCCACAGATAGTTGATCATCTAAGACAGTGGTCCCCAACCACCAGGCCCCGGACTGGTAGTGGTCCATGGATCATTTTGTACTGGGCCGCCTATTTTGCTTGGGCACCGCCATCTTGTTTCGACGGCACTTGAGAAAGTACTTCCGGGTGAGTTTGTCGGTCGTCGAAAGTGGCGTTTGGGTGCTGAAGGAATCCTCGTGCCTTAGTTTCGTCAAAGTGGGGGTGGCTTCGAACGAAGAGCCATCCCGATGGTGGTGGAGTCTCGCGTTACTCAGGAGGAGATTAAGGAAGAGTCCAAAAAGCCCATCGACCGCGAGAAGGTACAAAGGAGGAGTTGAAGGTGGCAGGGAGAAGTGGGGGATGGCTGGATGGCTGGTCGCTCGGCTCGCCTTGCCTTGGTCGGGCGTGCTGATGCCAGTACCGGTCCGTGGATCATTTTGTACCGGGCCGTGGTACAAAAAAGGTTGGGAACCACTGATCTAAGATACAGGCTATATGGCATTGCAGGAAGAAAGGCTTTGGGGTGGGAGGTGGAGAGCAGCTCTGTACATATAAAATGATTGCTTCACTCAAGAGACTGTATCCAGAAACCAAACAAGCATGCAGCCAAAGGAGCACTTGTGTATATATGCTGCTAGTATCTTCAGGAATTGAATTCAACAAGATTTGTCACAGTGTCAATACCTGCCCTGTCCTCTGATATTGATCAGTGTCGCTGTTTTCAAAATCTCACAATCATAAAGCACCTTACTTGGAAAGATGTTTTATTTTTATCCCACCTTTATTATTTTTATAAATAACTCAAAGCGGTAAACATACTAATCTTCCTTCCTCCTCATATTTTCCCCACAATGACAGACCTGTGAGATAGTTTGGTCTGACAGAGAGTAACTGGCCCAAAGTCACCCAGCTGACTTTCATGCCTAAAATGAGATTAGAACTCATGGTCTCCAGATTTCTAGACATTACAGGTTGTCCTCGACTTACAACAGTTCACTGAATGACTGTTTGAAGTTACAAACAGCACTGAAAAAAGTGACTTATGACCATTTTTCACATTTATGTCTGTTGCAGCATCCTTATGGTCACATGATTTACATTCAAATGCTTGAAACCTGACTCACTTTTATGACGAGTGTCCCAGGGCCATGTGAACCCCTTCTGCAACCTTCTGACAAGCATAGTCAATGTGGAAGCCAGATTTGCTTAACAACCGTGTTGCTAATTTAACAACTAAGGTGATTCATTTAACAAATGTGGCAAGAAAAGTCATAAAATACGGCAAAACTCATTTAAGATAAATTTTGGGCTCAATTGTGGTCATAAGTCGAGGACTACCGGTATAAACAGGCTCCATAATAAAATTCCTAAAATTATACATTTATCAACAGTATATTACTGTCTTTATCTCACTATAGGAGTTTTTTAAAAGCCATTTTGTAAAACAGCAGAAGCTACATTATATTACTCAAGCTATTTCTGCAAAGCAAAGTTACTATCATTCTTAATGATACTGATTAACATTTCAGCGACTGCAATTTTTTTCCCCCAGCAGTTTGTATTTCTTGTTGCCTTGGAATTTATTTACTTGCACTTCAAACAATCTTGAGGACAAATAATCTGTTACTGGCTCGTTACATTTAAAACTTTAAAAGCTGAAGGGCTTTTTGTATCTTTATCTAGCACTTTGTGAACCATGAGAAAAGGCCCTCATCTCTTGATTTTGCTTTTTCATTTCTCAATATACATCCTTTCTAAAATTGCACACATAAATATTTGCATTAAGGTTGATGAAGAAGAATTTTAAAATCTCAATCTTAAATCAAAGCTGTAAAACAGGGGTGTCAAACTGGACTTCTTCGAGAGCCAAATCAGCATTGTAGTTTTCCTCTGCTGGCCAGTGGTGGGGTGGGAGGGGGCAGAGAAGCAGGCCAGCTGCCTCCTGAAGCACCTTGTGTCAACTCATAAAGCATGCTTGTTTTCAAGTTGCCATAAGCGGGGGGGGGGACCTGAAGGAGCAGTACAGCAATTAAAACCAGAAGTACATTCCACGCTTATCTTTCAAAGTTTGTAACCTAGGCTACTGGATCTTCTGCCCGTGAAAATTCTTCATTGGAGAATGTGATTGATGACACCCAGCCCATGAACATGCTTCATTGGAGAATCTGATTTATGACACACCCAGGAGGGAGGGGGGAAACAGGGTCACAGGTGACTACATATTATATGTGGCAGAGTTGGCTTCATATGGGTTAATGCTGACATGTTTCTCCTAAATCTTTTGAAGCTTTGGGATTTTTTTGAAGCCTGGCTCAAGGCTCATGATTTAATTAGGGCAATTGCCGGAAACCTGACACCCTGCTGGCTAAAACAGGGCACGGAGGATCTGCACATGCCCCCCCTACACCTCGTTTTTGCCCTCCATGGCCTCCTGCAGCACTCTGCCAGCCAAAAATGGGCCTGTTTGGGGGCTTTGGGGCCGTTTTCAGTTGTTTTTTTGCCTGTTTTGGGCCTGTTTTTTGGCCTGTTTGGGGCCCATTTTTGGCCCAGTTTCAGCCTAGTTCCGGCCCAGTTTTGGCTCCCAGAGTGCTGCAGGAGGCTATGGAGGGTGAAAATGAGGTGCAGGAGGGCCTCACACAGCCCATTTCAGCCGCCAGAGGCACCGTGGGCCAGTCCTTTGCTATTGGGCCAACCCATGGGCCAGATTTAAGCACCCCATGGGTCGGATCTGGCCCACAGGTCTTGACTTTCACACCCCCACTGTAAAAGGGAAAAATCCCGAGTAATATAAAAACATGTTCCTATCATTTTGTATGCATGGTTCCCTATTTCTCTAAGCAGGATCAAATTCCAAGGGATTATCAGAGTAAGCTTTATACTGAGTCAGAACTGTAATTCATGTAGGTCAGTGCCAAGAGTTCTTCATGGTTTTTGCAAGAACCTTTCCTGTCTGAACTTTAAATGCCAGAAACGGGACCTGTTATGTCCCTGGAACTTAAAGAAGTTCCCACCCAGGTCCGTTCGCGCCGCGGGGGCGGTTGCCCTCTCTCATTGGCTGGTTCTCCCCAGCAGCCAGCTATAAAAGCAGGCTGCGGGGTCCAACCAGTTGCTGTTCGCTGCGAGCCAGTTCTAGGCTTGGCAAGCACGTTCAGCCCTTTATTTCCTAAATAAAGTATTGTTGCATCCATGCCCTGGTTCAGCCTCTCATTGCCCAACCACAACACTGGTGACGAAGGTGGGATGGCTACCAGAGGCAAAATGCAACCGCTGAATCACTAGCCGCTGATCCACAGCCAGAGAGAACGATCAGCAGGCAGCGAGAACGAACGCTGATCCGCAGCCAGAGAGAGCGGTCGGCGAACAAGTGAGAGTGAGAAAGCATCTGTAGCCGCTTGTTAGCCAGCTACAGGGAAAGTGTGCGCTGCGAGCCGCAGCCGCTCTAAACAAAAGGGCGTGAAATTCAAATGGCTGTCATTTGAATTTCTATACAAAACACAGCGCGGTGCTGTGTTCTTTTGAAATCACTGACGCCAACGCAGGCGCCAAATTCAAAGCGCTGCCAAACAGCCGCTGCTGCTTACAGCGCGCAAAACCCAGAGAGAGAGCGGGAGGCGCGGAGTCCCCCCAGAGCTGTAATCACTTGCCTGCCTAGGCACAAGAGTTTTTCTTGCCTCCATTGTGGTCCCAGAGAGATTCCAAAGCAGCTAGCCACTAGATTCTCAACATGAATTCCAACCCAGTCTTCCCATCGCTCAAGCCGGATGAGGAGAAATGGGAGTCATACAAGAATCGCTTTAACCATTACATCGACGCCATTGGGCTGGCTGATGCAGGGGAGCACCGAAAAAAAATCATATTTCCTGATCTACTGTGGAGCCATCGTCTTTGATACTGCCACAGCACTCGCGTGGCTCCACGTGAGTTAAAAACGCCCCTGGACAGAACTGTTAGAAATCCTTACTAACCACTATTCTCCTAGACCCTCACAGATTGCCAGGCGGTTCACCTTCCGTATGAGGAAACAATCAGACAAAGAAACTATCAACCAGTACATGGCTGCCCTCAGGACTGCAGCACTCCATTGTGGGTTTGGGACCTACCTAGAAGACATGCTCCTCGATCAGCTAGTCTGTGGGGTCAAGGATCTTCACCTTCAGAGACGCCTACTCGCCAGGAAGGACCTCAACCTCGCTCAAGCCGTCGAGGAAGCCCTGGCAGCGGACCTGGCAGCACACTCAGCCACCGAGATCCAAGGTCCTGGCTCCAAACAAATTGCAGTTTCCGTCCACTCTGAAGAGGTAGTCATCGAGGAGGACCCCAGTGATGCGGACGACATCCACCGCCTAGCCCACACCAGACACCCACAGGTAGGAGCCAAGCAAGAAAGCATCAGTCCATCCAAGCACATCACCCTGTGCCTATCCTGTGGTGGATCTCACCTGAGGACCACCTGCAAATTCAAGGGAGCCACCTGCAACAATTGTCACAAAAAGGGGCACATCGCCAGAGTCTGTCAAGCCACTCACAACTCGGCACAAAGGGTCCCTTCCTTTTCACATTCCGGACCCCAAAGGCAAGTATTGAACTGTCACACCCACCACCATGCTAAGCACGCTTGCCACACCATTAGTAAAATCTCTCTCTCCGCTTTTATTAGAAGGTAAACCTTTGCCGCATGGAGGTTGACACGGGGTCAGCGCTCTCAATTATCTCTTGGAGCACCCTCAAGAAACTACAGCCCAGTCTATCCAGAAACCGGCTCCAGAAGTGCCAGCTTAGCCTGAAGGACTACCAGGGAAGATCATTCCTGTAATCGGCAGAGGCAAGTTTCTTGTTAATTTTAAAACTTTCAAAGGCCACCTACCTCTAGTGGTAGTTAGCGGCAACCTCCCTACACTTTGGGACTTGATTGGTTCCCCCACCTCGCCTAGAGTTAACAGGAGTCCATGCGGTCTCAACCTCTGACACTGACTCCTTATTCGCTGACTACTCAGACGTATTCAGCAATGAGCTGGGGTGTTAGAACGGTACCCCTATCTCATTCTCAGTCGACTCCCAAGCAGTCCCAATCCGGCTGAAACCTCGTAGAGAGTTCCATTCGCTATTCGGCCTAAATTAGATGCGGAACTGGATAAATTATTAAAACAAGGGGTCATTGAGCCAACAGATTTCGCCAAATGGGAGACCCATTGTCACACCCTCAAAAAGACAGTAGCCTGAGAATTTGCTCGGACTACAAAACCACAATCAATAAGTTTTTACAAGTTAGCGCTACCCAGTGCCCGTCATTCAGCATTTATTACACACTTTTGAACCTGGCAGCATTTTTGCCAAATTGGACATGTCTCAAGTGTATCAACAGTTCCCTGTTGACAACCAAACAGCGGAACTCCAGACCATTGTCACCCACAGGGTGCTTTCCGGTGCAAGCGCTCCAATTTGGTGTAAGTGTTGCCCCAGGCATTTTTCAATCCCTCATGGAGCGGATTTTGCAGGGCCTCCTGGTGTAGTACCCTACTTGACGACATCTTAGTCTCGGCCAGGGACAGACCCCAACTCTTCCAGAGAGTTCGAGCAGTGTTAGAGAGGTTCAGACAGCATGGCCTCAAATTAAAAAGAAAAATGTGCCATTGCCACCAGACAGGTGGACTTTCTGGGTTATAAAATTGACGCCTCAGGCATTCACCCCTGGAGTCCAAGGTTAAGGCAATTCACGAGGCACCCACTCCAACCTCCAAAGCGGAACTGCAGGCCTTCTTGGGGCTACTGAATTTTTACGCATCTTTCCTGCCCCATAAAGCATCTGTGGCGGAACCCCTGCACAGACTTTTGGATAAAAATCATCTTGGCACTGGGGACACAAGGAAGACTCCGCACACGCAGTCAAATCACTACTCACGTCAGAGGCGGTCCTTATTCAGTTTGACCCCAACCTTCCATTAGTGCTAGCAGCGGACAGCACTAATTGGAATTGGGGCAGTGTTAAGCCACAGGCTCCCCAATGGCTCGAGGCTCCCATCGCTTTTTTTTCCAGGACGCTCTCTGCAACAGAGCGCAATTATAGCCAAATCGATAAGAAGCTTTAGCAGCTGTCGCAGCAGTGAAGAAATTTCACGAATTTCTTTTTGGCCACTTTTTCGAGCTGGTCAAGGATCCTAAGCCTCTCCTGGGTCTACTAGCAGGTGACAAACAGATCCCTCAAGTCCTGTCTCCTAGAATGATGAGGTGGACTCTTTTCCTAGCGGCATACTCGTATAGACTCATACACCGTCCAGGTAAAACATTGTCCCACGCAGACGCCCTCAGCCGCTGCCCCCTGCCTGCTCCAGCTGAGGATCCTGCCCCGGTCCATGCTACCTCCCCATCACTGCCCTTGACATTGCCGCCAAATCCAAGGCAGACAAAACGATCGCCCAGGTACTGGACTGGGTGAGGAGGGGGTGGCCGGGCGGTGATGTTGAAACCAAATTCACGCCTTTTAAGACCCGCCTACAGGAGTTATCCAGTTTGCAGGGCTGTTTGCTGTGGGGCACATGAGTGGTCATCCCGACCTCACTGCGTACCCGAGTGTTGGAGGCGTTGCATGAGGGCCACCCTGGCATCGTCAGGATGAAGGCATTAGCACGCAGCTACGTATGGTGGCCTGGCCTCGGCGATGACATCATCAGATGGGTAAGCTCCTGCCATCCCTGCCAGGAATCCCATCCATCCCCTCCACTGCCACCCCCACTAAGTGGGAAAGCGCCAGCGCACCTTGGTCCAGGATTCACATCGACCTAGCGGGCCCGATACACGGCAAAATGTTCCTGGTGGTCGTGGACTCTTACCTAAATGGATTGACATGGCACAACTATCCACAACCACCACGCAAGCGGTTACCAAGGTATTGACTCGCCTGTTCGTAACACACGGGCTACCAGACTCTATTGTTTCCGACAATGGCCCCAGTTCGCATCGGCCGAGTTCAGTCGCTTCGCTGCCAATCTGGGCATCCGCCACATCTTCACGGCTCCCTTTCATCCTGCCAGTAACGGATTGGCAGAAAGAGCCGTTAGGACCACTAAAGAAGCTCTAGCTAGGTTCAGCAAGGAAGACTGGCACCACAGACTCTCCCGTTTCTTGCTGAGCCAGCACTCAACCCCTGCACAGTCACTAATAAGTCCCGGCTGAACTCCTGATGGGTAGACGCCTGCGGACTGTATTGGACAGGCTTCACCCACATTACTGCCCTGACTCTCCCTCACTTCCACATCGGGGTTAGACATTTTGTCTTACAGGAATCCGTGTTCGCGAGGAACTTCGCTGGAGACCCTCTGTGGATCCCGGCAAGATCGTGGCCATCACCGGACCCAGGTCGTATCGAGTCAGACTGGAGGATGGCCGAATCTGGAAAAGGCACCTGGATCAGCTGCGGAGGCGCCAAGGCACTCACGTCAGCAGTGACTCATGGTTGCAGACCGGTGCGAGGCTACAGCATCAACCCCACATCAGCACCAATTCCGGTGACCTGTTTACACCTGCAGCCGAGCCGGGAGCCCGAACACGAACCGTGGCCACCAGACGGCTGACCAGTCCGAACCAGTCAACGGGAGCACATCCCCAGTGACCAGCCCTACGAGTCCCGAACCAGCACTGACCGAGGAACGTGTTCGTGACACCCCCACCAGTCCGACCTTCCTCTGCAGACTCTGAACTACCAGACAACTCACCAGAGTTGCGCCGTTCTGGCGCCAGCATAAGCCTCCTGCGTACCTTAAGGACTATGCGTGTTCGCATCTGGGGGAAGGGGTGTTATGTCCCTGGAACTTAAAGAAGTTCCCACCCAGGTCCATTCGCGCCGCGGGGCGGTTGCCCTCTCTCATTGGCTGGTTCTCCCCAGCAGCCAGCTATAAAAGCAGGCTGCGGGTCCAACCAGTCGCTGTTCGCTGCGAGCCAGTTCTAGGCTTGGCAAGCACGTTCAGCCCTTTATTTCCTAAATAAAGTATTGTTGCATCCATGCCCTGGTTCAGCCTCTCATTGCCCAACCACAACAGAACCGAAGATTTTCTGCATGCAAAATAGAAACTGCATCACTCTGTATGGCCTCTTTTTTGTAAGATGCCAGAACCTCTTTTGTTTCATGAAACTGTCAGGTTTCCCCCCCCACACACACAGAGTCTTGATCTAAAGTACCATGAAGAATGAAAAAAAAAAAAAAAAACAGGGCCAGGCTGCCCATTGCAACGCTTCTTGCCACGCCCAGCATCAGCCAAGTCAAATTCTGGAAGGAAGGAAGCAAAGCTTCACTTCAGTTATGACCAGACATTTCAGCTTTGAGAAAGTGTTTGATAGAATTTCTCTCCTCCTGTAGAAATGTTGTAGAATAACTGACAAATGATACAGATGTAACTCTGTAATAATCCCACCTTTCTTTAATTACAAAAAATAAAAAAATAGAGAAGGTAATAAACAATGAAGTACAAAAGACAATTAATAAACTATATCAAACCCTAAACAGAACAAACTAGATCTCCCAAAAATAAGAGCTCCCCAAAAGCTAATGTTCAGCATCTAAATATGAATATTTAAATATTTATATTTAATATTTACCGTAAATAAATATTTAATATATTTAACCAATGTAAGAAATCACTAGTTAATAGAAAATACCTCACACCACTATAATTATCTGCTGCTATTTTTACTTTATTTCTAATGTTATAAATCATCATGAAATTGATAGCAAAAAGCCACATAGTGTTCATTTTCTGATTAGTGGAAAATACTGTCTTCTGAACAAATAAATTACACATTTCTAAAAATCAATCTTTAATATCTATAATAAGATCAGTTTTCCAGTTTCTCAAAATAAGGTTTTTTATGATCCCCCTTCCCCATACCAGATATAACCATAATTCTTCCAAATCAGATTCAAAATTAATTCAACATAATACTACAATCTTTCTTATTTATGGATGTACCCATGTATATACATAAATATTAAAATAGTATTCCAAAAAGATACAAGTAATTCACAAATCTTCAATCATGGAGGTGTGTCGACGTTTAATTTTCTTTTACCATAAGTCCATCTTTTCAACAGGTTCTTTCAGGCTTGCAATATATTCAAAATACAATTTTCAATTTATCAAGTATAATATTAAATCAGTTGATATCAATATAATGTTCTTCTGGAAATCATAAATGAGGTATTATCAGATATTCCAATTCTTTTAATCCATAAATCCCAGATACATGAATTTAGAAGAGACAAATGATACTTTCCAATGCGGTCCATAGAGGATGGTACTTTACTAAATTTTCATTCCCCAGAAGGTTAGGAGCCATGTTCACAGGTTCATAATTTCTGCCCATGTTGTTTTTTTTCTCCAACCTAAAACCCATTTGAAAATAGTTGGCTAGGACTACTTGTGGCAAAATCTTTCATGTCCTCTGTGGGAGCAATTCCAGATGTGTTGCAGTTCTAAAATGGCAAGTCACTTGTTTCTGGTGTCTAATTTTTCAGAAGTGAACAATAGATAGTAGAACATCTGAGTGCCATCTTGCATGAGTATTAATGCACAAAGGAAAGTAAGGGGATCTGTATGCTGTTTGTTTTTGACCTTAACTTACTCCTTATTGGTTGTGGTGTATTGTGTTCCCCAAAATATTCCTAACTGAATAACCGGATTCCTCTCATCTGCCATTATTTGCGAAGCTAGGGAAGATTTCCCCCCTTGGCTTCTGTACCACGAAAAGCAAGGAGAAGGACAGTTGTGAGAGCCAGTTTGGTCTAAGGCATCTGACTAGAAACCAGGAGGCTGTGGGTTCTAGTCACACCATTGGCATAAAAGCTAGTTGTGAGACTTTGGGCTAATCACTCTTAGCCTAACCCACCTCAAAGGTTTATTGTTGTGGGGAAAATCTCAGAACATTACAGCACATTTAGGATTTGAGCAGGAGATATATCAGTATATCACAAGGTCGTAGACCAGGCTTGTCCAACCTTTCACCTTCCCTGGGCCACATTAGAAGATGAAAATTTGGTTTGGACCGCACATAAAATAAAATAACAGTAACGATACCTGATCATCCAAAAATACCATAGAAAACATTTTTTTTCATAAGATATCATAAAAAATAGTCAACCAGGGGGAAAGGAATGCGGTGCGGGGGGGAAGAAAGCTCGCTCGCCTCACGCCTACCTCTCCTCCTGCAAATGGCCCGGCTGGATGCGGCAGGACTGGAAGGCGAGGACCGGGAGGCTCAGTGCAGCAGCAGCAGCAGTGGCAGTGGCGGCGGGGGCAGAAGCCGCTACAACAGCTCCGGCGGCAGCAGCAGTGGCAGCGGCGGTGGTGGGGGCAGAAGCCGCTACAACAGCTCCGGTGGCAGCAGTGGCGGCGGCAACAGCAGGAGGTGGCAGAGCGGGACTCTTGGGCTGCGGCTGCCTCGGCACAAGGAGCGCTCTGACGGTGCCCGCCTTTTCTGTTGCTGCTTGGCGTGGCGCTCACCTCGCCCTGCCTCGTGCCTGCCTCTCCTCCTCCTCCTCGCTGGCTCGTCCTCTTGCACAAAGGTTGGTGTGGGCACTGGGCTGCATTATGAGCCGACCTGGGCCGCATGCGGCCCGTGGGCCGTGGGTTGGACAAGCTTGTTGTAGACTATATAAAGAAAACCAAAAATGTTCCAGCAAAAGACAATGGCAAGCCACTTCTCTATTCTTGCCAAGAAAACAATAGAGAGAGGCACATATCACCAGATTAAGCGACACCCACTTCCTTTTCAAGGCATTTCTTCAAGTATTACCCTACAAAGCCTTTCATTCAGGGCAGCCTCCCCATCCTTTGGCAGTCCAGAGGTACTGAGCTATACCTTCCATAAGTTTCAGCAAACATCTGGCTGAAGAAGTTGCTGTAGAGTAGGGGTGTCAAACTTGATTTCATTGAGGGCTGCATCAAGGGTGTGTTTGACATCAGGGGGCCAGGGTGGGCATGGGCAGGGTGGGAGTAGCCACCTTGACATCACTCATGTCAGGGCGCCTGTTGAGGCCTGAGTATTCTGCCAGCGAACATAGACTCTTGAGCTTCATTTTCATTTTTGATGGCTTCCTGCAACTTTCTGCCAGTGAAAATGGTGCTTGGGATGGCCACCCTCAGCCCTCTCGAGCTCTGTTTTTGCTGATAGATGCATCATGGGCCTTTGCTGTTTCCATGGTGAAGATCTAAGCACCCCACAGGTGGGATCTGGCCCCCAGTTCTTGAGTTTGACACCCCTGCTGTAGAGAAATGTGATGGCCTTGTATTCTTTACAAAGTTATAACAACCATGATTTGTACTTTTCTGTTTGTGAGGCCTACTAGAGCAGTGCGGCTACATCAGATTGCTATCACCCTTTTAATACCACCCAGGAAGCACATGTAGCTTAAGAAATGCTATGGATGCAGGTGACTTCTGCTCCCCAGGAAACAACACCAGAGGCGGCTGCCTGGATAACTGAACTGGACATCCAGTTATGAGGCCATTGATGTACCTCCGTAGAAGTTTTGTGTATAATTATGTGAATTGTGTGCATATGCGTACTAGTCTTTGTCATACTCTCATCATATGCTAAATAAATAAAAATGATTTGTACAAGTGTTTAGCAATTAAGGACTATGACAGCAAAGGCAGGAGAACCTAACTTAGAAAAATAAGTTTCATCTCATCCACACTGTTTTTACAGCATAGCAATAGCTAATTCTTTTGCAAAATCTTTATTTTGAATATTGTTGACTAATCAAGCAATTTTATACTCTATTCTCTTCATACCACAAATGGATTTTGGCAAGGCAAGTGTTCTTCATAACTCATGAACAGCTAAAGTATAAGGAAATGTAACAAATTGCACTTTTGTTCCAGCTAAATTTAATGCTTTATGCCTTCTAGATTTATTATTTGTTTATTCATTTCGCTAAATCCTGAATGGCAAAGAGTAAATGCGGAAAACATTTTAAACTGTGTTTATTAAATCAATGCTGTTTTCAACACATAGGGCTTGGTTTAATGTAATTTGTTTACTTTGTTAACAGTTACACCTAAAACAGCAACTCTGAATATTTAAAAAAAATAGCATTCTTATAGTGAGAAGTGAAAAACTCTCAAATGAAGAAATGTGTGGACTGAAAAAAATAAGCTTTGATGAAAAATTATTATAGCAAAGCAGCATTCATAATTCATGAGATATGGATAAGTTAACATTTAATTTTTACCCACAGAGAGACAGACATTTCTACAGTTTATTGTTTTGTCACAACGTGTGCCCAATTGGTTCATGAATTGGAAGGCAATGAACATTCAAATGAGGGAGAAATTGAAGTGGGGTTTTTTTTTAACAAAGCAGAGGAAAAGAATAACAATTTTCATGCCAGGTAAAAAAAAATCCACAAACACAGCAACAAGAACAGGCAATAGTCAATAGAAGAATATGGATATGAAATCGAATCCTATGTTTTTTGGGCCCTTCCTTGTCAGGTGCAACCCCATACTTTTTACAGATTACTGCATACTATTTAATAAATCTATGTTGAATCTTATTCCCAGAAAGGGCTTAAAATAGTGTACTATTGCAATTATTCATACTTCTAATTAAGCAGAGCTATACTTATTGCCTCTCAGGTAACAAAAGTACACCTTAGACACAACCAGTTCTTAAATCACACTCTCCTGGCCACAGGTGGCTGACCTTTGGTCTGGCAGAACATTTTGGAAAGAAAAACATGATGTTCTTGAGCTAGGTGACATCAAGGCAGGGAAAAAGAGCTAACTAAGGAAAATAATAGAGGGCATGGAAGGCCAGAAGCTTGCTTTTGAAAAACCTGAAGTCTTACCAAGATATGTCATGTACAAGAATAAAGAAAAGAAGTCATTTTTAGACAGAAAAGCCCAGTGGAAAACAGGGCACACCATCTATTCCTCATCGCTATTATAATCTTCTGCAATAGCACAGCAGACCTGTTTCTTTATTAGGTGTAAATGAATTGGGCCTAACCCCCTAGGACCTATGTGGGCAAATGCCCTCCATCTTGACCTTTCCCGAACAATAATCTGCAGCTCTTGACCCTATTCATCAACTTTATCTGTCATCATAACTGTTGCATGTGTTCACAACCAGAGAACTGATTGTTAACGTAAATGCAGTTTTACCTCAGTCTGTTTGTATGATGAATTATTGCAGTGGTTCAGTAATGTGTATATTCTCTTGCAGTTCTCTTATTCTGCTGTTGATCTAGAACAGGACTTTTAAGTGTCTCTTCTCCTACAGTTTAAACAACATTTCATTGGTGCCTGATGTTTTTCTATGGACAGGCTGCTCTATTGCTTCTTGTATTTCGCTTCCTAGTAGAGTTAGGTCCTTTCTGTATGAACAAATGATCTGTCATTCTATAATACATTTGTAGAGTTTCAATAACATTTTTCCATCTTCTTTTTTTCTTTAATTAATAATTTGGACCTTTAATTCACATAAATAAGCAAATCTCACTTGCCTCTCTTAGAGCTCTTCCACAATTACTTTTCAGTACATAAGAATATAAGCAATACCTTGCTCAGTCAGACTCCTGTCCAGGGGTGGGATTCAAATTCTTTAAAAACTGGTTCTGTGGGTGTAGCTAGATAGGCGTGGCTAGGTGGGCATGATCATGTGACTGGGGGGCATGGGTTCTTCTTTTTGTGCAGCACTCCCTCCCATTTTTTTGCTCCTGGGCCTTAGGGGAGCCTCCTGGGGAGCATATTTGCTCCCAGAAGGCTTCCCTGGGGCTCAGGAAGGCAAAGAACAGAAGGAAGGCAACACCCCCTTGTGCTCCATTTTTGAGCCTCCTGGGCCTCAGGGGAGCCTCCTGAGGGGGTGTTTTTGGTCCCAGGAAGCTTATCTGGGGCCCAGGAAGGCAAAAAAGGAGCATGGGGGGGTCCAGCTCCCCCCTGCGAGCCCCCCTTTGCCTCCTGGGTGAAGCAGTAAGACAGCAAGGGGGTTCCCAAAACAGCTGATCATCGGAACAGCTGATCGTCAGGAGGAAAAAAAGAAATACCTTAAGGAGTGACTGGGTGGGGGAAGAATCATGCATGTACAATAAGGACTGACTGGGCAGGAAGGGGAGGGGTGGGCAGAGCCTGCCAGGGACACAATGTGCCAGTTCTCCAAACTGCGCAGAACCATAACAATCAGTTCTATAGAACCGTTAGAATCCCACCCCTACTCCTGGCCTATTCTGTCCAGCAGCCTGTTGTCCCAGTGGCTAACTAACCACACAAGATAACTCACTAGTCTCCCAGCAGATGGGCTTCAGAGGCAGCCACACTGCCATTGAGACTAATAGCCATTGATCCCCAATGAATTGGTCCAACCCCTTTTGGAACCAGCCAAACTGGTAACCAGCACCACATCTGGAGGGAGGGAATTTGAGAATTGAATTATAGGATGTATTTTTTTTTTTAAAAAAAAATCCTTTTGCTTATCCTATTTTTTCAAGATTCCATTTCATTGAATCAGATGAGCTCCGGAATTTTGGAAAGGAGAAAATAGCTTTTCCTTGTCTGTTTTATCCATGCATAATTTTGTATACATCAACCATTATCTTATTTGCTTTCTTCTATATTAAAAAGTCCCAAATGCCATAACCTTTCCAGTTCAAGAAGTTACTCCAGCCCCTTGATCATTGTTACTGAACTTCTCTGAACTTTCTTTGGCTCCACAATAAACTTTTCAACATGTGGCAACCAGAACTGCACAAAATGTCCCATTGATTTATATAATCACATTAGATTTTAGCATCTCTATTTTCAGTACCATTTCTTATTATCCTTAACATTCTGTTGGCCTTTTCTGTAGCGGATACACACTGCATTGACACTTTCATTGAACTGTTTACCATTACCACTTTCCCAGTTGTAAATTTGTCTGTTTTCAATTATCTTCCTCAAACTCTATCACTTTTCTTTTCAATTATCTTCTCCAAACTCTATCACTTTTCTTTTCTTGCTACTTTTTTGTCCTTCCTAAATTGACATTTCAAACATTTGTTTAAATACTGATCACATTTATACCCACCTCAATCAATCAGACTCTTAGAGGTTTAAAGTAATTAAATGCAGCAATAAACAAGACACTCAAAATTAAAGCATCTACAGTAAGCTAAAACAAACACTTAAAATCATAAAAATCACATAAATGATCCTGAGCATTCTAGAACTCTGGAATAATTTAGTCTTCAAAAGTTCCCAGAATTTGAGGCTGGAATGGGTGTGTGGCATGGCAGCAACCTGAATTCTACCAAGAACCACTTCATAAATACTTACAGAATTACAGAAGTGATCATTTGAATTTCCAACAGCAGTAAACAGTAGTGCTTATAACAGTCACTATATTTCACAGTCATGTGATCAAAATTTGCAATCTTCACTGGTGGCTCCTCACAAGCAAAAACATTGGGAAAGCCATCAGGAAATCATAAACAGTGACTGTCGTATTTTGTAATAATACTCCTAACACGTGAATTCTCTGCACACAAACTGCTCTATTTTTCTTAACTCGTCCCTTCCGGTTCCTTCATACTGTGTCACCTCAAAATATGTCCTTCATTACTCTCTGTCTAACATTGGTTCCTCTTCACAGTTAAACATCAACAGGTTCCATTTACCCTACACCACAGCGACCATCGACAATGTGCTTAACTTTCTGGTAAGATTTCCTTAACAACAGCCACCAGAAGTGGCAGAATCCTAAGTGACATGATTATGGGATGTTATACTTTATGATTGCTTTGCATAGCAACAAAAATTCTAGTCCCAATTATGTTGCTAAGTGAGGACTGTCTGTATATGTGTGATTATAAAATACAACATTTTCTTTTACTTGTAGCATCATTAATAACTAGATATTACAGTGCCTTTGATCTGGCCACACTGTTACCTTAATACCTCCTTGAGAACATTTAATGCTTTTCTCCTCCTTCATCATTTGCCCCCTTTCAGATGCCCATGAGGGAGCGGTCTCATCATCTAGCACATATAGGTCCAAACAAATGCAGAAGTGTAATGGTAGGAGGACTGACAAGAAGTTATTTCTCACTGTCTTCTTTTAAATTTGATTTTGGTGTTCCTTCTAGGTGAGTGGATGACCTTCACAGCTGCAGAAGTTCACCTGCCCTCATATCCTGTGGATTATGCTTTGATATATTTCTCCTTCAATTTTATTGGTAGAGTTGACTAACAGAAATTCAGTCTCCTGCAAGCATAGCTCTCAGAAGCACTGAAGCTTCTGATTTCAGTACTACATACCTGAGGGTTTCATAGTGCTTAACAATGAAGACATGTATATGTATAAAGTCCATTGACATATTACTATGGATAGCCATTATCCATATCCTATCCGTGTCCTATCTTCAGTTTGCTGGCTGAGGGGTTCTGAAAGTTGAAGTCCACACATCTTAATATTCTCAAGGTTGACAAATATTATTTGGCCCATTCATTATCAAACACAGATACAGCCTGTGACTTGCAGATATAATCCATCCTGTCCTACATTTGTAGTCCAGGAATTCTTTTTTCATGAGCATATTGGCACAGGAATTTGTGTGCAGAATTTCAGGCTAAACACAGCATATAGGATTATAGTGTACAGATTCTAAATATTTGATCACTGAAAAAAGAAAGTTAACTGTAATTATTTAGCCTATTTTTTAAGCTGTGAAGAGTTTCAAGGGAGTACTTGCTTCAGGAAGCCTTCAATTAAAGTATGTCCTTAAAACATCTCAATGACTGCAAAGCTTTCAAAGCTCCTTCTATCATGACCGAGTAGCTTGGTTCTGTCTGGAATTCTTCGTCAGTGTCCTTGCAATAATTGGATGGGGAATAGTCTAAAACTATTTTTAAAAGTGAAAAACATTTATCAGTGTATGAGGAAGGCTTTTGGCTAGAATATTGATAAGATAAAACTCCGTCAGGTGTTCCTGTCAGAACAGTCACTGTGTGATCTGAAATTTGGAGAGCTTTTGGTATCCCCTTCTCATGGTCAGACCATGCCTTGATTATGTTGGGATTTTCTAGCACCATTATCCATTGTAGAAAGGCTAGACCCATTAAATTGCCCTGTGCCAGTGACTAATGGATATGGGTGGGTTCCAGAGGGAACTGAAGGTTGTTCCTGCTGGTTTACGACATAGGCCATCTGAAGCTTTGATCACCTTTTGGGAATAAGGGGGAAGATGAGGCTTTGACTCAAATAATGCCTATGTGACCACCCTCCTCTGAGGATCCCAGTGCTCACCCTGATGTACAGAACAGTTGAGGGAGAGAAACTGAAAGGAGCAAAATCTAGAGACATCACCAGTACTTGACAAGGGACAAACACAACCAAACATGGTTTTAGAGCTGATATTAAGGTCTACCAGTGGTGGGATTCCAAAAAAATTTATACCGGTTCTGTGGGCATGGCTTGGTGGGCTTGCCTTGGCTTGGTGGGTGCGGCTTGGTGGGCATGGCAGGAGAAGGATACTGTAAAATCTCCATTCCCTCCCCACTCCTGGGGGAAGGCTACTGCAAAATCCCATTCCCTTCCCACCCCACTAACCTGCTTTCCAACTCCATTCTCCTGTTCAGGGCAACAAAAGGAGATCCAGCCGATCATCTGGGACTCGGGAGGCAGAGAATAGATGGGGGTGGGACCAATCAGAGGTGGTATTTGCTGGTTCTCTGAACTACTCAAAATTTCTGCTATCGATTCTTCAGAACTGGTCAGAACCTGCTGAATACCACCTCTGAGGTCTAGCTAATAGTGATAAAGGTGGCAAATTGCCACTACTCCTCTTATTTCATTGCATCCAGAGATAGCCATTCCACAGACAGTTTCAGGTGACCCAAATCATCTTGGGAAGGATGGCTCAGAGAATTATTAAATGGGGGCTCAGAGGAATTTTCCCAGTGTTCGTTGAGTGAAATTTCTCAGATTCATTTTCAGTTGGATCCTGGCTGTGGAAATGCCTAAAGATGAGTCTTGCCCTGTTATCTGGAAAGGTTTTGTATCTGTTGTATCTAAGAAAGTGGACAAGGTCCTTACAGATGTGAGCTAACCCCCTTGCTATTTAGAACCATGCCCCTCCTGCCTGGTTACAGTGACCCGGTGTGTGTGTATTATGTGAGTTCTGGTGATGGTTAATGCTTCCTTAAGTGATGGAATTGCTCTTTCAACTCTTAAGGAGGTTTGGTTTACACCCCCTCTCCTCAAGATGCCATTGCTCAGTGTCTAATATTGTTGGCTATTATTTTCTTTCATATCTAACTTCCCCTTTGGGGGGAAGGGCATTGTTGCGTTCAACAGACTAACCCACAGTCTTCACTCTGGTCCGCGCTTCTGGCGGGAGCGTGGACCACTCCCATTGGTCGATGCAGTTTGACAGCCGGCTATAAAAGGAGCTGTCAAACGGCATCAGGTGTTGCTGACAGCTGACTGCCTGTTAGCCCGGCAGCCACGGAAACCCTTTATTCTTTGTAATAAAGTTACTTGACGTTCACTCCATGTCTGCCTCAGCTCATTACCCGCTGCTCCACAACACTGGCGACGAGGGCGGGATACAAATAAGAGGCAGCCAGACAAGAACCGCTGAGCTCAGTCACTTTCAAAAAGAGCCGTAGTCACTAAGAGCTGATTGTCACAGCCACTGACGTTATCCGCGAGCGCGAAATTCAACTTCCCCGCTGAGGAGACAGGCACCGCCGATACGAGATGACTTCGAACCCTGCATTCCCACCTTTTAGATCTACGGCTGAGACTTGGGAGTCCTACAGGAACCATTTTGACTGCTTTCTAGATGCTATAGACCTTGCTGACGCTACAGCCCATAGGAAAAAGTCCTATTTCTTAAGTTTTTGCGGAGCCGCAGTATTTGACACTGCCACAGCCTTGGTAGCTCCGCATTCTGTCAGGGCTATCCCATGGGAAGAATTACAGGAGATGCTCTCCAGTCACTATTCGCCTAAGCCATCCCAAATTGCCAGAAGGCATGCCTTCAGGAGACAAATTCAGGCTGAGGGAGAAACTATTAGTGAATACATGGCTGTCCTATGGTCAGCTGCCTTGCATTGTGGATTTAAATGGCCTCAGGCAGCAGAAACCCCTTCAAGAGGAAATTAGGCCAAAACCCATCCTACCCCTGCCCCTGCCCCCCCCGGCAGCAGCCCATCTGCCTAAGCTGTGGAGGAAACCACCTCAGGGCATCCTGCAAGTTCAGGAATGCCATTTGTTTGAATTGTCAAAGAAAGGGTCATTTAGCCAGGGTCTGCCAAGCAGGAAAAACTTTTGACCAGAGGCCGCAGACAACCCCCTTCTTTCAAAGGCAAGTTGAAGACTGTTATATCTGTCACCACTCCAACCAGACAAACAAAGGCTCTAACAAAATCCGTATTTTTGTTTCCTTAGAAGGTAAACCCTGCAGGATGGAAGTTGACACAGGCTCTGCACAATCCATCATTTCCTGGGAGACCCTAAAAAAGTTACTTCCAAGACTGACAAAGAAGAAGCTCCTCGACTGCCACCTGACTCTGCGCGACTACCAAGGCAGAACCATCCCAGTCCTTGGAAAAGGCAAGTTTTTTATTCAATTCAAAAATTTTAAAGGTTACTTGCCTTTAGTTGTAGTGGATGGTGCCCTCCCTAGCCTATTAGGATTAGACTGGTTTCCTGCTCTTGGCCTCCACGTAACGGGCATCCACTCTATTTCAAATACTGAAGTGGGTACCTTATTCAAGGACTATGCTGATGTGTTCAGCGAGGGGCTGGGGTGTTACTCAGGAACCCCAATATCATTCAGTTTAGATCCTCAGGCAGTACCAATCCGCTTGAAGCCTCGTAGGGTACCCTTTGCAATCCGCCCCAAGTTGGATATGGAACTGGACAAATTAATCAAACAAGGGGTATTGGAGCCTGTGGACTTTGCAAAATGGGAGACCCCCATAGTTACACCAATAAAGAAAGACAGTAGCGTGAGAATCTGCGCTGATTACAAGATGTCCCTGAACAGATATCTGCAAATCAGCGCCTATCCAGTCCCTGTTATCCAGCATCTTCTGCATTCTTTTGAGCCTGGAACCATTTTTGCTAAATTAGACATGTCACAGGCCTATCAACAGTTCCCTGTAGATGACCAAGCTGCAGAACTGCAGACTATAGTAACGCACAGGGGCGCTTTCAAATGCAGGAACCTCCAGTTTGGCGTAAGCGTAGCCCCTGGGATTTTCCAATCCTTAATGGAAAGGCTACTCCAAGGACTCCCAGGTGTAGTCCCCTACTTCGACGATATTTTAATTTCAGCCATAGACAAACCCCAATTACTACAAAGAGTCAGAGCAGTCCTTGATCGTTTCAGACAGCATGGCCTCAAGTTAAAAAAAGACAAGTGCACCATTGCCACTAAACAAGTAGAATTTTTTGGTTATAGAATTGATGCCTCTGGTATTCACCCAATTGAGTCCAAAGTCAGGGCTATCCACGAGGCACCCACACCTTCTAACAAGACTGAGCTCCAGGCCTTCTTAGGGCTTCTCAAATTCGATGCTGCATTCCTGCCTCACAAAACTTCCATTGCAGAGCCTCTACGCAGACTTTTGGACAAACAATCCCCCTGGCATTGGGGACCTAGGGAAGCCCATGCCTTCCACGCTGTCACATCGTTACTTACATCCAACGCTGTACTAATACAGTTCAATCAATAGCTGCCTTTAGTTCTAGCTGCAGATGCTTCTCCTTTTGGCATAGGGGCTGTTTTGAGTCATAGACTGCCAAATGGTTCTGAGGCACCAATTGCCTTTTTCTCCAGAACCTTTTCCTCAGCTGAGCACAATTACAGCCAGATTGACAAGGAGGCTTTGGCTGCAGTTGCTTCTGTCAAAAAATTCCATGAGTTCCTCTATGGACACCATTTTGAATTGATCACAGATCACAAGCCTCTGTTAGGCCTTTTGTCTGGTAACCCTAACCCTAACCCCTCAGATTTTGTCTCCAAGAATGACCAGGTGGACTTTATTTCTGGCTGCCTATTCCTATACGCTGGTTCATTGTCCTGGAAAAAACCTTTGCCACGCTGACGCTCTCAGCCGCTGCCCTCTGTCTGTTCCTGTACAAGATCCTGCTCCAATTAATGCTGTTTTTGAGATCAACGATCTCAATCTTCCTATCACTGCCTGTGACATCGCTACCCACTCCTCAAGGGACAAGGTAATCGCCCAAGTTCTGGACTGGGTGGGAAAGAGGTGGCCAGCAATTCCATATGCCCCCGAATTTCTGCCCTTCAAGATTCACCAGCAAGAACTATCGTCTTTTCAAGAAAGTTTACTGTGGGGAACGAGGGTAGTTATCCCTTCCAAGCTGCAGGGCTCAGTTTTGAAGGTCCTGCACGAAGGCCATCCTGGCATTGTCAGGATGAAGGCTCTGGCTCACAGTTACGTGTGGTGGCCAGGCATGGATGCCCAGATCACTAGCTGGGTTAGCGCTTGCCAGCTATACCAGGCTACCAGGCCTGCTCCACACACATCTACTCCAGGCAGGTGGGAAGATTCTGGGGCCCCTTGGTCCTGGCTGCACATTGATCTAGCTGGCCCTGTGCATGGGCGAACATTCCTGGTAATGATAGATTCCTTCTCAAAATGGATAGACCTGGCCTTACTGACCACAACAACCACACAAGCTGTTACAAAGGCCCTAACTAGGGTATTCGTTACCCATGGTCTCCCTGACACCATTGTGTCTGATAACCGCCCCCAGTTTACCTCCTGTGAGTTTGAGGTTTATTTAGCCAACCTAGGGATCAGGCATGCCCTCACAGCTCCCTTTCATCCTGCTAGTAATGGCATGGCTGAAAGGGCAGTCAGGTCAGTTAAGGAGGCCCTGGAAAGGTTTGGCCCAATTGACTGGCACTCTAAGCTTTCTAGGTACCTGTTAACCCAACACACAACCCCCTGTGCCACTACTAACAAATCCCCAGCCAAGCTCCTTATGGACAGATGCCTGAGAACCACCCTGGATAGGCTCCATCCTCATTATGCCCCAGTCACCCCCCTGGGATCTGATAGCCAGACCAGGGAGTTTGCTCTACATGACCTGGTCTATGCACGTAATTACGCAGCCAGAGCAAATCATGGCAGTAACTGGGCCTAAGTCCTACAGGGTCTTGCTGCAAGACAGTCGTACCTGGCGCTGGCACATCAACCAGCTGAGATGGCGCTGGAGCATGGCTACCGACGACCCTCATTACATGCCGAGCAAAACGGACCCACCAATGCATGCTGACGCTTCCCCGGGGCACTTCAAGTGAGTAAGCCTACCTGGACTGCCACCTGTTCCTCGCCCAGGGTCACCCGACAACGAGGCTCCAGTCCCTGCGAGTCCCGAAGCAGCCTGGCAAGCAGAGGACTTCTCTCCTACAGCAGCTCCACCAGAACTGCGGTGATCCGGCTACCTGCGCAGATGCCCAGCCTACTTAAGAGACTATGCATGCTCCATGCTAGGGGAAAGGAGTGTTGCATTCAACAGACTAACCTGCAGTCTTCACTCTGGTCCTCGCTTCTGGCGGGAGCACGGACCACTCCCATTGGTCGATGCGGTTTGACAGCTGGCTATAAAAGGAGCTGTCAAACGGCATCAGCTGTTGCCGCCATCTGACTGCCTGTTAGCACAGCACCCGCAGCAACCCTTTATTCTTTGTAATAAAGTTACTTGATGTTCGCTCCATGTCTGCCTCAGTTCATTACCCACCGCTCTACAACAGGCATTGTGAAGGTGGTTGTGCAGTAGCATCAGAGAACCTTGGTCGAAGGGAATTATATGGATGCTTTTCAGTCATGATTCAGGACAGGATAAGGGAGATACATTAGTTGTACTTTTGGATAATCTCTGGTGAGGACAGAGTGTGGATTGCATCCATCCTTGCCTTATTTGACTTCTCTGTGGCTTTTGATACCATTAACCAACTTATCCTTCTGGATTGGTTCAGATCAACTGCTCGAGCAACCAGGATGATTAGGGGACTGGAGAGTAAAACATATGAAGAATGGTTCCAGGAACTGGGCTTGGCTAGTCTAGTGAAGAAAAGGACCAGAAGAGACATGATAGCAGTCTTCCAATATTTGAGGGGCTGCCATAGAGAGGAAGGGGTCAAGCTATTTTCTAAAGCACCCGAAGGCCAGACAAGGAATAATGGATGGAAACTGAACAAGGAGAGATTTAACCTGGAAATAAGGAGAAACTTTCTGACAGTGAGAACAATCAACCAATGGAACAGCTTGCTCTCAGAAGTTGTGGGAGCATCATCATTTGAGACCTTCAAGAAGAAATTGGACTGCCATTTGTCAGAAATGGTGTAGGGTCTCCCACTTGGGCGGAGGGTTGGACTAGATGACCCACAAGATCCCTTCCAACTGATTATCCGTTATCTGTTATCTGATTATGTCACCAATTTGAGTTTTCAAGGTGAAATTTTGATAGAGTCATACTAATTAACTCCAGGTTGACAGTTTTTAAAAAGTTTTTGCATAACTTTACTCCATAGGTTTTTGAGCTATAAAAAATATTCTGTCAGCCAGTAATAGAACATATTTTAAATATGGTTTTTAGTTGATTAAAGTGTAAGTAATAATGATAAAAAGATTGTCAATGCAGGGATAAAATGAGAGGTGACACCATATAAGTGTCTTTTAGTTTCTTAAAGGAAAGACATGGTATAAATATAATTCTGAGATGGATGAGTAGATGAATAAAATCACTTGTTTGGGATTTGAGTTTAATGAGCAATAATGTCTTACATTTAGAAGTGTGCTAGATACTATTTATGCCATCAAAAGACCACATTTTCCCCCTTAAGAGTTACACCATTCTTTGAAATTGTGCCATAGAAGCCTCAATTATTTTCTTCCAAAGCTTTTGAACATAATTCTGCTTAAGAACTAACAATTTTTATCCTGAACACAAATTACTTCTTGAGGTAACAGAAGAATCTGGAAAACACTTCTAATATATGGCATTTTGTTTTTTCATCTTAGTCTGATAAAGTGCCACAAGTTAATTAGGGTGCATGTTTCCTCATTCCCCAACCCCTTTTTTTCCTTCATCTCCTAAATCCTTAAGTTCTATTAAACCCAACAGCTCTTTATGCTTTTATAAAAGACACACAAATTCCTTCAGAATGCTCAGGATGGATTTAATCAGCTGAATATGCAATCTTAAAACGTCTGCTCAAAAATAAATCCCATTAAATTTAAGATTGCAGTCTGAGTCTCCATTATCTTCTAAAACCTTATACTCATCACTCTAGTTTATTAGAAAGAGATGAAATAAAAATGAATCACTACACATTTTGAAAAATTCAAGTACCCATACATTCCTTATAAATTCAAGGCTGTAACTGTTTGGATCAAAGCAATGAAGTAGCAATAAGATGGCAGGGGACAAAAATCAGGAATAGTTGAAGGGCAGGTATCCAGGCCAACCTGACTGAAATGTTTCAATTGTCTACTTCCTCACCAGAGATATACAAGTTTTGGGTAAATGTGCTTAGGGAAATAAAAACTCTTTTGTTAAAAACTTTCTCTAAGGCAGTATTTTCCACGGGGAACTGAGGAATTCTTTCAGTTTGTTCATTTATCCTAAAATTGCCCAAGTTGAGGAACAGTGCTCTAAGGGAAGGAAATAAGGAAATCACAGGATGTTGCATAGAGGTACTGATTATTGCCAATGGAACACTTGGATCCATTAAGAGGTTCTGTTGCAACACAGAGCAAATTGTTTTCTTCACAAACCAGTTGAACTGGTACATATTCGTCTTTGAAGCTGAAATGAACAAGAAGATTTTAACTTGGTTCTGGGTGGCATACAAAACTGAAGTAAAACAATAAATATATTTTTAAAAGTTATTGTCAAAATATATGAAATAATCATTATTAAAAATCTAAGGCACAGGAGACGGGGAATATTAACTGCAATGGTGAGCCATCTTAAAATGATACTGATACTCAAAGAGTTCCAGGCCTGGACTTGAGACTTCCAGAACAGTAATAAGGATGGACTAACCTCACTTCAGGGAAGGGGGAGAATGCAGGTGCTACAGCAGAGGAGGTCCATCTTCTGGGAGCTGTCAAATATAAGACCCTCATCAGACAGGATCCATAGTAGGCTCTCTCTGCCAGACATAATGGCATAGTCATATGTAATCAGAAAGAGGTGATCCCTCATATAACCTGGGCTTAACTTAACAACTTCCCTGAAGCAGCTTTGTGGAAGCACATAAAGATTTGGTGCATATAGGTTTAAGATGCGGCATTACATTACATTACGTTACATTACATTACATTGACTTCCCAGTTAATTAATATTTCAGTTTTAACCACAACAACACAAGAGCACACAACAGATATAAACTAAATGTAAACCACTCAAACTCGATTGCAGGAAGTATGATTTCAGCAACAAAGTGGTCAATGTCTGGAACTCACTACCTGATTCTGTTGTCACCTGATCAAACTCCCACTCCTTTACCCTCAAACTAACCTTTATTGACCTTACCCCATTCCTAAGAGGTCTGTAAGGGGTGTAAATAAGCGCACAACCATGCCTACCATCCCTTGTCCTATTGTCCCCAATTATTAGTTCCTATTTCTTGTATTTAAACCTATGTTTATTCTTATTTCTATTGTACTGTAAGCTTTTGACAAAATAAATAAATAAATTACAGAAAGAGAGACGGGAGCGGGGACAGAAATGAAATGTATGTGCTCAAATGTCAAATGTGAAATATACAAAGGATCCCTGCACAGATCATAAACAACTGAATCTTATGATAAACCTAAGGTCTGGTGATTTTTAAAAAATGAGTCAGTTCTATTCACAACAGCTTCAGGGCACAATTTATCTCTCACAGAACTCCAAACTATACTCTGTTACTTCCACTAAAAACATTCCACTATTATTACTCAAGATTTTATAGAATTAATTGGATAACAAACTTGGAAGGGGCTTTGGGGGTCTTTCTAGTCCAACCCCTCCCCCCACAACTTAAGTAGGAGACCCTATATAATTGCTGTCTAATCTCTTCTTAAAAACTTCATGATGGAGGATCCACAACTTCTAGAGCAGGGGCCGCCAACCTTTTGGACCTCAGGGACCACCAAACTCATAATTTGAAATCCCGCAGAGACTCTGGGAAAATCCCAAAAAAGTCTGCAGAAAAATCCCCCATCCCATTTTCCTACTGATTGATTATTCTTTATTTGGGATCGCAGGATACCGTCTCCAGCTCCGTTTCAGGAGGAGAGAGAGAAAGAGAGCGACTTTTGGCTTCATGCAAGGAAAGCAGCAGAAGTCTTTCTTTCTCTCTCCCAAACTCCACCAGAAATGAGTCCTTGTGAGACGTGTCGCACCAGTACAGCCTCTTGGAGCAGGATGCCGTGCAGAATCCCAAGACTCATTTCTGGCGGAGTTTGGGGAAGACAAAGAAAGACTTTTGCTGCTTTCCTTGCATGACCAAGGGAGGTACGTGGGGCAACTGGGTCAAGTTCCCCCCCTTCTGCTCTGTCCCCCCTCCCCTCACTTACCTCATGTTGTTCGCAATGCAAGTGACACAGGCCATGTGAGCAGCACAGCCTTGGGTTCCCGCACAGCCTGAATTAGTTAGTTTACTTTATTGTCATTGCACCTCATACAACGAAATCAAACATCATCTTCAGTGCACATCATGACCATGAAAATAAACACAAACACACATCCTTCACACTCCACATTAATTGCTTAGGGGTGACATTTCTCTGTGGACCACCGAAATTTTCTCATGGGCCACCAGTGGTCCCCGGCCCACTGGTTGGTGACCACTGTTCTAGAGGCAAGCACTTACACTGATTAATTGTTCTCACTCACTTTTTAAAGCTTCCATCTATTACTTCTTACCTTGCCCTCAGGTGTTTGAGAAAAGAGGGTGACCACCTCCCCTCTGTGAATATTGGGAGACTACTCAAGGCTCCTCAAAGATTGGAAGGTTGCTATCATATTACCCCTAGTCCTTTTTCTTCATTAAACTAGACATTCCCAGTTCCCACAAATATTCAGCACATGATTTAGCCTCCAGTCCCCTAGTCAACCTTGTTGTTCTTCTCTGCACTCTTTCTAGAGTCTCAACATCTTTTTGTTTAATCATGGTGACCAAAACAGTGTGGTATTCCAAGTGTGGTCTTATTAGTGCAGTATAAAGTAGTATTAACATTGCACATGATTTTGATAATTCTCTCTGTTGCCTGCAGTCTAGGGCCACTGATGGCTCATAGTAAACTGGTCATGTGAGAGAGGAATCTAGAAGTCCACGCACATTTTCTGCTGTTGAGCCAGGTGCTACCTATTCTATACCTGTGTATTTGGTTTTTCTTGCCTGAATATAAAACCTTACTTTTCTCACCACTGAATTGCATTTTGTTGAATACAGTCCAGTGTTCAAGTCTGTCAGGATCTTTCTGGATCTTGACCCTATCTTCTAAAGTGTTGGTTACTTCCCCCAGCTTGGTGTCATCTGCAAATTTTATGAGTTCTCCTTCTATTCTCTCATCTAAATCATTTATGCAAATGTTGAAGGATCTAGGACAGAACTTTGGGGTACTCCACTGCATGCATCCCTCCAGGTAGATGCAGTTCCATAGATTGGTCAGCCAGTTACATATTCATCTGATGGTAGTGCTGTCTGTTCCACTTTTTTCTTTCTTATTAAGAAGTAGGCTGTGGTCAAATGACTTACTGAAGACCAAGTATACTACGTCCTCAGATCAATTAATTTGGTCACATTGTCAAATAATGCAATAAGATTTGTCTGCCATGATCTGTTTTTGACATGTTGGCTTCTAGGAACAGCTTTGCTCATTTCTAGAGGTTTGCAAATCTGTTGCTTGGTATTGATGTTGGGCTGATTGGTCTGTAGCTTCCTGGATCCATTTTTTCCCCTTTTTTTGTAACACATCAGCTCTTTTCTAATCGTAGGCTAGTTCCCTAGTGTTCTTAGTCTATGTTATTTATCTGGAAAAAAAATCCCTTTGATTACAAAATGTTACACTGCATCATTGGGAGTCTCCTGCATTACTTCAGGGCTTATTTCTGAATGAAGATCTATACCAGATTGCAATTGACAAAAGATTCCCAGCCTTCTATCATTATTGCCACTGTTGTAGCACACTTACCTGATAATTGCCTTAGCTTTCTTCTTCCAGCTTGACCCCACTGTGTTAGGTGACGGGAAGCATTCTCAGTGAGACCCATTGTGTCACTTTGCATTTTTTTGCCAGGGAAACAAAGCAAAACCTGGCATATATTTGCTATAATCTGTTACCCTGGAGTGTTTGTTTGCTCATTCCCTTCACTATTGAGCCACCATGAGGACAACAACTTTTGTAGAAAAAGAGAAAACTAAAGAGATTTTTTCCCCCTCTTCCAGTGGAATGAAAACTGCTGGTGAGCTTATGACATTGCCTGTAAATCTATCAGCCCCAATTCAGGCACTTGGTGGAATCATTTGCAATATTTTTAAGATATCCACAAAGTCTGGTGTAGTGGTTAAAGCATCATGATAGGAATTGAAAGACTGTGAGTTGTAGTCATGCCTTGAGCACAAAGCCAGCTGCGTGATCTTGGACCATTTTCTTGCAATCCTAGGAAGGAAGCAATGGCAAACTACTTCTGAAAAGCCTTGCCAAGAAAACTGCAAGGATTTGTCCAGGCAGTTGCCAGGAATCAAAACTGACTCAAGGGCAAACACGAACACACACACACACACACACACACACACATACATCTACAACTGGGTGGATGTACAATAATTCCAAATAAAATGCAATGCAAAACAATTCCAAAACTGCCCAACAATAATCATCTGAACTAGCAGTCAAAAGCTCGCTGGAAAGGACCAGTTTAACTTTCTTTCTAGAAAGGAGTAAGGAGTGCCAGTGTGCCTTTACTTCTGGGGATAAGGTAATTCTTAAGGTAAGTGTCAAGAAGGCCCTTTCCAAACCTATATGGGCAAAGGGAAGCTGGGGTCTATTTCTTTATACCCATGATGGCGAACCTATGGCACGTGTGCCACAGGTGGCATGCAGAGCTATTTGTGCGGGCACACAAGCCCCAGGCAAACTTACCTCACTGCACATGTGCGCACCTCCCAGCTGATTTGAGGCCAGTTTGAGGCCTTTTTCAGCCTTCCAGAGGCTTGAGGGAAGCCTCTGCAGCCTTTGGAGGCCAAAAACCAGTCCTGTTTTGTCACTTCCTGTATTTCCAGAAATACTGGAAGTGACAAAACGGGCCCATGTTTTCGGCCTACAAAGGCTGCAAAGGCTTCCCTCGAGCCTCTGGGAGGCCGAAAAAGACCTCAAATGGGCTGAAAATCAGCTGGGAGGCACAGTGCAGGTAAGGGCGGCATGAGCAGGGGGCGGAGGGAGCATTCACATTACCTTCTGGATGCTGGCACACAAGCATGTGTGTGCAAGCGCATGCACAATTTTTGGCTCAGAAGCCCCAAAAGGTTAGCCATCACTGCTTCATACTGTCACAGTAGCTTACAGACAGTAAAACAGCAAACGCTTCAGAAGAGCAGTCAGGGCTTTACAGATACAGTAGCAGGATGAATGGCATACAATTTTCACTTTGCATTTCACTTGTGGATTAGCCCTAGTACATCCATTTGGTATAAATTAAAATTCAAATCTCTCATCTAGCTCTTAGCAAAACTCTTCTAAAACATGCTAGTAAGTTTGAATAACTGATAAAGATTCAACTCGGAAAGTTGAATCATAGTTGTTATTTGCATAAAAAAGTGAGTATAGGTAGTCCTAGACTTACGGCAATTCATTTAGTGACTGTTTGAAATTAACAACGGCACTGAACAAAGTGATTTATGACCGTTTTTCACACTTACAACTGTTGCAGCATCCCCATAGTCATGTAATCAATATTGAGATGCTGGGAAACGGATTCATATTCATGATGGTTGCAGCATCCTGGGGCCATGTGACCCCTTGTTGTGACCTTCTGACAAGCAAAATCAATGGGAAAACTCGATTTACTTAACAACTGTGTTACAAACTTAACAATTGCAGTGGTTCACTTTACTACTATGGCAAGAAAGGTTATAAAATGGGGCAAAACTCAATCACTGCCTCACTTAACAACAGAAATTTTGGGCTCAGTTATGGTCATAAGTCAAGGGCTACTTGTATGCCAATTACATTAATTTGGGATTTGAAACAAAAGAACTTAAACAAATAAACTTGACTAACCAATTACTCTGTTGTCATGTACAAAAGTCTAGATGAAATGAGTGCCCAATAAATTTTAAAAATAAATAAATGTACAAAAGTTGAACAGAGGTTTAATTAGAACTTTGTGCCTTAATAAAGCCTTTTATTGACTTTTATTCATTTTTTATATTATACAACATCATCTTCAATAGAAGTGTTCTGACCCAACTGGGTTCCCAAAAAGCAAACACAGACAAAGGCAGCAGCCCCCACCTTTTAAGGTTTAATAATGAATTCTGTTCCTTTACAAATAAAAGGCTGCTTTCCACTAATTAGCTCCGACAAGAAAGAGCTTTGCCAAGGTGTTCGTCAATGCTGCAAAAAACCCAGAGATAAGAACTAATTTACAAGATTCTCCAAACACAAACTAAGATGTCCACAAGTTGAGCTTCAGAGCTTCTTTGCTGTCTGCAAAGAATGCTTTTCCAAACCTGGCTTTTATCCTCTTGAGGGAGGGGCAGCCTTACTCCCGAGTCGCCTGTGCTGCTGTAACTGGAAGGAAGCTACAGACCAATCAGACCAACATCAATACCTTGCAGCCTTACTCCCAAGTCGCCTGTGCTGCTGTAACTGCTCTCTCCTACAATCAATCCTGTGTGCACACGCACTTGGCACAGGCTCCTCAGGAACCTCCTCATCACTGCTGCCAGCCCTCACAATCTCTGAAGACAGCAGTCCACTCCCTGATGGTCCTGGCCCCTTATCAGAATCCTCGCTCTCCTCAGCCACCTGTTCCTGCTGCCGGCTAACCACAACAAGAAGGGAATATATGTAAGGTTGAACTACAGAGTCTGATGACCTCTGGCCTTGACTGTCAGCTGGCAGATCTTTCATTACCCAACTAGGTGATATCAACAGTAAATATGAATATAGGGTTTGCTTCCTGTTCATATATAATAGCTTATATACAGTATTGCAGAACCAATAATAAAAAGACAAGTATGCATCCTTTCCATTATTATTTTTTCTCTGTCTGTTGTTGTTCGACAGCAAAATTGATTGTGTGTATTATGTGTAATATTTAATGATTTAAAGTGGGGTTTCAGATTCAATCCCATTGCAGGCCGGATCAGGATTTTGTTTGCCCTTGAGGGATCAGGGTGGGTGTGGCCTGGTTGTCGCAGCCGACTGGGTGGGCTTGGCTGGGGTGGGCCAGGGCACTGCGGCTCCATGGGATAACTCTGGGCCTACCAGGCCATATGTTTGACACAACTGATTTAAAGCATCACATTGATGGGATGGGATGGGAAGGGAAAGGACAGTAAAATTTCTAGAAGGCAATGGATCTTGGGAAAAATAGAGTGCTTTGCTCATTCATCTACCCCCTCTATGAATAAAATGCTTCCCTAATCTAAAGGTTTAAAGTAAAATCTTCTAGTCAATGGGAGAATGTTTTTTAGAGGACAAAGTTGTTCATACAGGCCAGGATTCCGAGAATTACCCAATTGCAGATGGGCTCAAGAGAACCTTGGACTTCATATGCAACTTGTAAAATTATAAAAGATGCTTTAAAATGTATTAAGTTTAATAATAGTCAGCCCTGCAACCAGTGGGCTAAGGGAGAAAATGCAAGCATTCTTGCTTTATGGAAGGCTCCTGCACTTGTGGTTCCAGCACTATCTATCATATAATTTTTAAAAATGATCCAATTTCTCAAGTATCATTGAGATTAATAGCTGCAGCTCCACCATTTTATAGTGTGCAAAACGCTTTCTGTTCCAACAGGGTCATTTCAAAGAACATCTAAGATGGCCACAAATTGACTTAAATGGGGGCAAGGAATCCATTCATGAGAGTTTAGCATCTTTTCTTCAAACCACCATGGCAACTGGACGGTGGGGCAGGGTGAGAGTACCATGAAAGATGTAGATTGATAGCAGAGGGAGACAACCACTCTTAGAGATACCCTTACAAGATCATTAGTTCTCATTAAAATAAACAACGAGGGAAGCAACACCGTGTAATTGGGGATTTATAATCCTTAGAAGAGGCTCAGTAAATAAATGCAACAGATTACTTCAATATTATTGAATGCTGCCATTTGGATTCTCTTTGGCAGATTTAATAGGGATATATATCCATTTCAGTGAAAGCGGGAAGATGACGAGCATCTAAATCAAGAGGGCAGACAGTTGAGCAGCTTGATAGATATCTATCGTTTGACTCAGTGGCAGTAATGCATGCAGGTTTTGGAAAGATTTATGCCTGGATCTGAGGATTATCGTATTCCTCCTGAATTAACTAATTTTGGCAATCAATGTACTGTGAGTGATATGCATCGAATCATAGGTTGCGTCAAGTGCCCATTACCTTCCTGTTTCTGTTGTGAATTTATTGGGTTACGTGAAGAGCTGTGGCAGTTTTTATACATCAGCAAAGATGGGTAGGAGTCTGTTTTCCATTATATGTTGAAGTGAGAAGGCTGTAAATAAAATGAAACTCAGAAAGGAGGCTTCTGGGTTTGTGTAAGCACACAATAACTAGTATTTTTCCTTCCTCTTTTTTGTTTTCTTTCATCCAATTACTCATTTCCAGCAAAATCTATTTTTTCCTCCAATTTTATGAGCAGAAAATGCAGTGCATAACCATGCTTGGGGAAAAAAAAGCAGGCTCTTGAAGAAAAGTGAGGACCTTTAATCAATACGTAAGTGGGATATATGCTTACCCGATAATGAATGCAATCTCAGACAAATGCTTCAAGAGGCAAAGCGATTTGATTTCATCGCTTATCCTATAAAATAGTTTTACCTTGTGGTCAGAGCAACAAGTTGCAAAGACTACAAGGGGAATAATAGCTACAGTAGTTATTTGGTAACATACCTCATAACTTCAAGTTCAAATTATCCTAGTTCTGTTGCAAGGCTTCCTTGGCCAAATGAACAAATTTGTGGCGATAACTTCAACTAAGTAGAGATGGATCAGCCTTTTCAAGAGAGCAGAAAACTCTCCTTCCCTCTGTACGTCTACCCCCTCCACCCCAACCCTGCCACCCACCAAAAACCAGCTCCAGAAAATTGACAGATCAGCCAGAGCATAATTTGAAAGTGCAGAAGGGTTGCAAGGGAAGGAGAACTGGTATAGTCCTGTTGTGAACTGGTAGAGAACTGGTACGATCTGCCTGCAAAACACTGAATGTAACCCAGCACCCAAACTCAGAACAAAACAACTGAGTTCTTACTTCTTAGACAAAGTGAAAGTACAAGTAGATGATGGTTAAAAATTGGAGCATTATCTGAAATATTTCCATCATCAACAATTTACTGTTTAAAACTTGGTTCTTGTATAATGAAATGGAAAAAGTCCGGCAATCTATATATTCTCAGTGGTTCCTTTTTTTTTTCCAATCTCCAGGACATGCAGAGTATAGAGCGATAGATCATCTGTAACTGCTCAGTAGGTGGCTGTGTACTGAGATCAGTTAAAAGACCCCATTAGAGCCAGATGACATTTTTGCCAGTGTGCTGGTATAAAAAAGTTATGTAAGTCCTCACTAAGCAGTTCTCCTATTGAAGTAGCTGCCCCATATAACCTCCTGACACAGTGTGCTCACAAAAGACGTCTCTTGATGGAGGTGTTAGAGAAGCCACTCTGATAGCCTGTTCTTGCTGACTGCAAGGAAGGAAAGGTCGTGGCCCACCAACTTTTCTGAAAGGCCATGCCAGCCTTTGAGTTCTGCCAAAAACAAATCCTGTACTTGGCTGAATAAAAGTACAAAAAGATTAAAAGACATTAAAGCTAATGGAATGCCACACACTATTTGGAAAAGAAAGTTGGCTTTGAGTCTGTGTCAGCATCTGGAATTGAGGATAAAAGTGAAAACAAAAGGTAGACTCCTTCTGATTTTCTGGACATGTCCATGTGGCCTTTTGGTAACAACCAAAAATTGGCTCTCACTGTGTTCATTTAGGGTGCTTTTTCAAATTCTCAATCTAGCCTTGAGCTTTGGTAATTACTAGGAGTCTCCCATTCAAGTACAAACCAGATGTATTAAGATTAAGCTTTTGAGATTAGCCAAGGTCACTGCAGGTTAAGAAAGGAAAGACTAATTCCCCATGGCTTAGAATAAAAATATATAGATCTTATTTCATGCACTGTTTTTCCTCAGCATGGCACTTGGAACTATATGACCAAAGAATGAGGCTGAATTTAAGCAAATTTGGATATGTAAGTGAAGGAGTGCTAGTTTTCAAACTGCACAGATATTGGCACTCAAAAGTATCAACCTTAGATGTCCTTCCAGGACTATGAGTTCCATCTAGATTAATGCCACAATAAATTTACAAAGACTTCTCATTGGTGCCTTGTTAGGCTTTATTGGCAGAATTTGCTCCTATCATTGTTGCATACAGTAATAGAGGAGAGGGAATATAAGTATATATTACAGTATTTTGACTACATCTACAGAGTAGGCATCTGATAGTAGGCCGTGCCAACTCACCTTCCCAGTCCTTAACACTGGCAAATTAATCCACCTCAAAAGCTTAGCATAGCTTTAGAAGGATCCACTGTACTAGATAAAGATTGGTTCTTAAAAACATGGGAGAGGAAGATGAGATGGAGTATGTTTTGAATTCTAGATGCTTGAATATTGGATTTACTGGAAGGGTTGCTCTGACATCAAGCAGTCTTGGGAAATGGCAAAGAATATGCACACGCCACAACTTTTCCACTAATACCCAGGCAAGCTCCATGGTCTAAACTGATTATCACCAGGAAGAAGGCATATTGGTTGCCAGTGTGCTTCTGGGTTCAATACAAGATGTTGGAATTGAACACTAATGCTCTTTATAGCATGAAGCTGGCTTAATTGAGGGACTGCCTCTCCCCAATTATATCTACCCATCTCATCACATCCAGAAGAAGAGGTATGTTCCATGTCTCATCTATTATGGAATGTCATTTGATCGTACCCTGTTAACTGTTAACAGGTTAATTCTTGTGGCATCTGCCCTTTGAAACATTACTTACCCGGAAATTAGATTAGCCCTGACTCTGCTAGCCTTTCACAAGAACTTTAAGACGCGATTGTGTCACCAAGTTTGGAAATCTGGATGTGTGACTAAGAGCCTGTAGGATGGTTATGCCGATTTGGCTGTTGGTTGTTTGGTTTTTCACTTTAGTTGCCAATTATGTGTGCATTTGTTTTATTGTTATATATTGTTATATGGTATTTTTAACTTCTGTCACCTAGTGGCAACTATCTCAAATTCATAGGTGGCCATATAAATTGAAAGATGAATAAATGAATCTTAGTATAGAATTTGTTTTCACATAGGTGTTGACCTCAGTAGAATGTAGAGAAGAGGTTTTGGAAAAAAGATCAAAATCTCATTCAGATAAACTACTACTACTGTGTATATAAATATCTCATTCATTAATCCAGAGATCACTGCAGGGCAGTTATCGTGAATTCAAATTTGCCATATTGAATGTCAAAGGCTGTTAAGTATTCATGTCCCTCTTATATCCAAATCAAACTGTAAGCTCCTCTTGAGTCCAATTTAATGAAAATACATGTTTCTGAATGCAGTCCAGCAGATCTGCAATTAGAGGCAGTGGATAATAGTCCCTAATCATCACAGAGTTTAGAAGGCTATACTGTAATCATAGTCAGGAAGAATTAATTTTCTTATAAGGGAGAAAATGCAGGAGAGGAAGCAGAGAATTAATCATTCCTTCAGAATGCTACCCTTTCTTTTTTTTTACATGGCTAACTCTGACCTAGTATATTGCCTTTTAGTGCGGGTCTGAGTTCAGATATTATGTTAGTGATATGACATGCCCAATGGAAGCAAGGTAGCTGCTTCCTCTCTCCCCACCACCCCCCTCTGCAAAAGATCAGCAAAATTTGCATTCTTTTCTGACAAGAAATAAAGTTGAAGAAGCAATGCAGGCAAGAGAGCAAGATATGACTCAGACACTTGCAAATAGTGTTGCTGGTATTTTTGAAAAAAGAAAAAGAAATAGTTCCTTAGCATCAGTGAATATCAAAATTACATGTCTGAAAAGCCAGTTTATTCCCAAGACAACTGAGATGTGCAGTCCAATACAGTTACAAAAATTCTTTGTGGCAAGCTATTCTCAGCTACAGAAAAATCGTCTTTCACAAGATGGGACCTGATTTTTAAGGGTCTGCCAAGAAGCATCTTCACCTCCATACAATTTTTTTCACAATTACGTGAGCAAGTGGAACAATAACCTCATCGATGATGTTGGCAGTTGAATCAAATGCCTAAAGAGATGGGAGCTGGATTACCAAATCCATGGAAGTACAAAGACTAATGGATATTCTAAAATGCAATTAACTGGTGTTGGACATTGGAACTTCCTTTAATTATCTGAAGGCCACCCAGGGAGCTATTGGAAAAAGGGGGCTGTGAAGTTACCAAAATCAAAGTTTTGGCATGGTCTGGGCATTTATTCACAAGATGAGCCACATTTTCATGGGACACTTTTCAGCCAGTTCCAAACAAGGAAACAGCAGGGTAAACCACCACTATGTGTCCTAGGTCACTGCAGTAAAAACAAACAACAAAGTTGTCCCATTTTTGTTGTTTCTCTTACTGAAGAATCATCCACTTCTTCATTGGGCATATCAGCATGGGCTTCACACCATTGGAATCCAAAGTGGCCATAAAATGTTGAGCAGGGGAGAGAGAATTTGACAAAAAGCTGTGAAACCATCTTGTTCTGTTATTCCCTCCATTGTTCAAATCTTCCATGAATTACCATGCAATGCTGAAATAATTTTGCCAAGTTCTCTGGCCTGCCTCACTAATTCATTCTTGAGAAAGTCCTTCCTGAGATTGATTGATCAGGGCAAAATTATTCCGACATACATCTCTGGCATTCAACTAGAAATCAGAGATACTCACAAACCCGACAAGTTCCTTGCCTTCCTTGATTCTTCACAGTTGCTCTTCTGGTCAAATGGAGCTCTAAATCTTTGCATGCGATTCTGATACTTCTCTGAGCTGGCACAGTTGTTTTTAATTACTGAAATGTTCCTTTTTTCAGCAGTCTAAGAACAAAGATGATCTTATAAAGGAGACTATTTGTAGCTTAGGATTGAAAAGAGGGGTCCTTGGTACTTTTTATTATTATTTTATTTGTCAATTGCTTACAAGAGAATAGGTATAAGTAAAAACAGTTATGAACACATGGATACATGGACACATATAAGAAAAATAAAAAATAAACAATAGGACAGGGACGGTAGGCACGTTGGTGCGCTTATGCACGCTCCCTACAGACCTTTTAGAAAAGGGGTGAGGTCAATAGTAGAAAGTCTAAGGTTAAAGTTTTTGGGGTTTGGGGAAAAAAAACACAGAGTCCGGCAGACTATTCCAGACATGGACCATTCTGTTGCTGAAGTTGTATTTCCTGCAATCAAGTTTGGTGCGATTAACCTTGACTTTGTATCTATTGTTCGCTCTTATGTTTTTATGGTTGAAGCTGAAGTATTCATTGACTGGTAGGACATTGCAATGTATGATTTTATATACTATACTTAGATCGGACCGAAGGCAAAGTAGTTCTAGGTTTTCTAAGTCTAGAATTTTGAGTCTGGTGGCATAAGGTATTCTGCAACGAGTAGAGGAGTGGAGAACTCTTCTTGTGAAATATTTCTGGACTTTGTCGATGGTATTAATATCAGATACGTAATGTGGGTTCCAGACTGATGAGCTGTATTTGAGTATTGGTCTAGCAAATGTTTTGTATGCTCTAGTTATTAGTGTAATATTACCAGAGAAAAAACTACGCAGGATTAGGTTAACAACTCTTAACACCATTTTGGCTATGTAGTTACAGTGGGCTCTAGAACTTAGGTCATTTGAGATGAGTATTCCAAGATCCTTGACAGAGTTTGGATCATCAACAAGGTCTTGACTATTCAGCCTGTAGGCACATATTCTGTCCAGTCCAATAGATAGAGATGGTTTTAGATTGCGTAGTGCTTTTTCAACATTGTCTTCTGTAAAATCAATATGTATTAGATCATTGTAGTTGTCTGTGGTTCAACTAGGAAATACTAGGCACGATCCATTGCTGTTGACAAATACTGAGCCAAAGAATGTGTTAAAGAGGTTGGCTTTAATGGTGTCATTGTTGCAGTCTTTACCATTAGGTCCTTTCAGGGGTGGGATGGACCTTGAGTCTTTTAGTTTGTTGTTTACAAAATTGTAGAAAGCACGGGTGGAATTGGTGCATAGAAGGTTTTCCTCTTGTTTAATGTGATAATTGGTGCATTCAGTTTTTAACTGGTGGCATAAATTTTTGTATCAGCTTTTGAAGTTGGCAACGTGACCAGATTTGTTTTTCTGCCATTGAAGCTTCCTTATTGTTTTGGGTAATTTCTTTTTTCTGGTTTTGGGAGTTGTTAATGGTACATATACCTACTGTCTGAGTTTGGTTGTTTTCTTACAGATGTTTCATTACCCAAACTAGGTAACATCATCAGTGCTAGGCTAGCACTAGTGATGTTGCCTAGTTTGTAATGAAACGTCTGCTAGAAAACAACCAAGCTCAGACATCACCAAAGACCCCTTAAAGGTGACCTTAGTTTGATCTGTAGAAAATTGTACTCCCTATCTGCCATGGACAATTCACATTGGGGTGTAAAAATTCAGAATTGGTCTTGAGCCTCCATCCAACCCAAAAACTTCTCCAGTAAATTTCTAGGAGAATGAGATAACACTGGCTATACCAGTAGTGGCTAACCTTTTTCGGCTCCCGTGCTGAAAATTATGCATGCACTCGTATGTGCGCACTCGCATGCCAGCACCCAGAAGGCAATGCATGCTGGGGGGGCCAATGCCCCAAGTACAGGCACACGTGACCCCCCGTGTGTACCATGCATATCTGCGCATGCATGCACAACCCCCCATGTGCTATGCATCTCTGCACATATGCATGCATCTCCCATATTCCTCCACCCCCCATGCATGCACACCAGATACCTGACAATCAGTTGTTGAGCAACGGAACATGCGCACATGTGCAGTGGGGCTCTTCCGGGTGACCTCTCGCATGCAGGCAGAAGTGGCTCTGCATGCCACTTCCGGCACGCATGCCATAGGTTCGCCATCACAGGGCTGTACTGTTGATCTTCTAATATTGCCTTGGCCACTTGTTCTGTAGAGTAGGGTACTTCAAGGATCCATTGATATGTTATAGATATCATATTTATCTAGAAATAAAAGTCCATTGCCTCTCTGATGAATCATTAAGACCAGTGTGGGATTCAGCCAGTTCGTACCACTTCAGGAGAATTGGTTGTTAACTTTCTGAGCAGTTTGGTGAACTGGTTGTTGGAAGAAAATTTTAGGGCAGAGAACTGGTTGTTAAATTATTTGAATCCCACCACTGCATAAGACCTTTAAGACTGATGTCAGGAAATAGGAGTCATTAGAAAACTTAGAATGTTTAATGCAGTTAGAGAAACTTCTCAAAACCCACCTCTACTTCAACTTATACTTAACACAACCAAGAGAAAGTTGTATCAAGTTTCTTTTTCACACTTTCTACTTTTCCAGGACTTGTTTCTTTTCTGTAAAGGCTCAACATTCCCTTTCCTCTTCTCTGAGTAAAAAACTCAGAAACCTCTCAAAGCGTTGCTGGGTGTTGTATGCAACAACAAAGCCTCAGGTTTCTGTGAAGGATTCTGGGTAAGACCCAAATATGATGCCCCTGCCATTCCTTGTGGAAGAGGTCTTTCCACAAAGCCACTCGTTGGGAGCAAATTGGCTCTTGAAAGTGCTTGTGTCGCTATCATCCCCTTGCTGCATTTACTTTAACTTAACCTTTAAACACTATTTCTTTATTTGCCACCATTTATCGTCAAATATTCAGTCTGATGAATGTCCCAGTTTGCTGCTCTCCAGATGTGTCAGGATTCTATTTCCAGAATTCCAGCATGTCAAAAATTCTTAAATCATTATCTCCTATCACTGCTATTGTAATGCAAACTGTACACTTTTGACATGCCACCACAGGCTGGTAGCAGATGGAAAAGTTGATTGAGCAAAGATGAAGATGAATGAAAAGAAGGAAAATGAAAACCCTCCCTTTTGTTTTCATTTTGGAACCTTCTTTAACTTTTCCATCTGCTACCTTGCTACCAAACTATTTTTTAATGAGACAGAAGGGAAAACGTATTGAATACATAAAGAACAGTCATATGATAATTATATCCATTTCATTCCATTTAAATTAACATAATTTTTAGGTTTTGCCATACATTTTGGAGGCTGCTCCCTCCAAACCCCTCAGAGACCAAATGTGACCTTCAGTTGAAAGAAGAGGAAACGAAAGGGGGCATTTTGAAGAACCCAGAAAGTAGATGTGTGGCATATGACTGTAGAAATGTGAAGGCAGAAGGAGAAACAGGGTAAATTGGTAGACGAAGGGCTTCTAATAGCACCTATAGAACATTCACATTTCTGTGGCCGACTGAATTGATGCTGAAGTTGAAGATAATGAGTTTACCAACATTCAGTTTATTTTGGCCACAGGTAAAACCAGTCCAAGAGACTTGAATTTCACTTACCCTTTGGAAACAGCCGTCAGCAAAAAATGTCAGGCTGAAATAGGACTCTTTAGGAGAATTTCACTACAGTGTAGAAAATGATGAAGACAGGTAGGAAGAAATTATAGGGAGGCTTGCTACCTTCAAGAGAAACAGAAAGATGAATGCAAATCTGGAAGCTGAAAGAACCTCTCATTCTCTGTTTACCGCTTCATGATGTGCATACCGTGTGGTTCTCATTTAAGGGAAAAATTCCTTCAGAAATCTGGAGCCCAAGACAAACATTGGGTTATATAGACTATCTACACTTTAAGAATTATACATTTTATTAATCCCATCCTGTCGTTTCCAGCATTTCCTTAGAGTTCATTAAAAAAGAATTACAGCAACCCTGGATTCTACTTAGACCAGGGTCGTTGCTCAATTATATAACTGTAGGGGAAGAAAACATTTTGCTAATGTCCTGGGTTAATACAAGCAGAGCATTGCTGTTCCAGGCATGGCATACAAGGCTATCATACTTGTTACATCCCCAGTGCAAGAGAGATCTTTTTATACCATTCTTCAAAGCATAACTTTCCCCCTAAAAGCTTACCCTTGCAGTTCTGCAAATGTGTTTGTGATTTTTGCTGGTTCATTAAAGATAGCAATAAAGGCTTATTCATTCATTTCCCAAGACTCTGATCAACCAGCTGTAAAACTGATTCACTCTCGCACTCATCCAACTGAATGAAGGGTATCCAGGATTTAGTAACTCCTCACTATCAAAATTCCTCAGCTGGTCATCAAAGGAGCATTTTCGATATTGGCTATACTAAAGCCTAGGCAGAAATTAAGCTGCTTCCAACTCCCTCTACAGAATTTTTAACTATGGAAAAGTTTTCCTAATTTTCTAGCAAAGCACCAACAAATATTGTACTGAAATATTTAAAGACTCTGATTAGGTCACTCAGTGAGCTAAAGCCCGGGTTGCTATAAACTGCTTTGTTTGGGTTTGGGGATTGCACTCTAGTATTTTACTCTATGATACAATCCCAATTTTGTACACCGTGCATCACAATGCTTGTTGAATAAAGCGTAGTAACCTACACTTTCTACATAACTCTAAGTACACGTAGTATCGTTGTATTTATCATTGCAATTGTTTTAATACTAAATAAACAGGTTCAGAATTATGAATCAATAAAACAAGCCATAATTCATAAATCACCATGGTTGGCTTTCCAGATAGCGCAAAGCCAAAGCCAAACAAAGCAATTTATAACTTAGTGAAATCGATGAGCGTGGGCTTTAGCTCACTCAGTGACCCAATCAGAGTCTTTAAACATTTCAGTACAATATTTTTTTTTAATTCTTTGCTAGAAAATTACCAAAACTTTTCTATAACAATATTGCATCTCTGAAGTCTTTCTTCCTGCTCTGAAACAGAGAATACTCACAGCTTTGCTGAAGTTGTATGGAGTTAAACAAGCATCACTGTACTTTGCCATCTGGCCTGCCTATTACTGGGCTGATGGGGATCCAGTTAAGAGACTAGTCTGCACATATAGGCTCAGCGGGGCATTTTTGTGCACAGTATTATCTTTGCAGGTTGAAATAAAAAATGAAAGGGGGCAATTGTCATCCCAGTGCTTTGGTTCTCTATTCACGGCAGAGAGTAATTTAAATGGAATAATTATAATGCAGACTGAAAGCAGAGGGTTTTCTGCCTTCCCTGGGGTTTGGATAATGGCAAAAAGCCAATGAAGCCTTCAGAATGAAAGACAGCCCGTCTGTCTATCCTTTTGTAAGAGTGCCGTGTGTTCATTTGTGATCTTTGGCGAATGCATACACATTTCACTCTGCTTATTCTAATGCTGGGGGGGTGAATTGTCCCATTCTGCTCCTAGGTGTATGTATTGAGAGATCTGACATCCTTTATCCCACAAAGAAACAGACTGTTGTCTCATGCTGAGCCTTGTTTCTGTGATGACCTAGGGTGTGACACAAAGGCAACACAGTCAAATGAGCAAGAAGAGTTGCTTTAATACCTCCAACTTTGCCCCCCAATGCCCAGGTTATCTTCAGCTGGAGAAAAAACTCTCCCAAGAAGAGTCTTTAAGTGGAGGAAATTCAGTCCGAAAACAAAGTACATACAAACTGTAAATAAAAATCCACACAAACCACGCTGCAGCAATTAACTTGACAGGGCAGGATAAGGAATTGCAGACTTGAAAGGCCAACAAAACACACACAGTTGGAAAGATGCCGAGAACCCAGATAAGCCTTGACAATAACAGATCACTCACAATTTGCTTCCAACAACTTGGCTGTGTGTAGCTTCCCTTTTTAAACACTGTGTTCCCAGCTGCAGCTAATGAAGGGAATCAGGGCCCTTTCCTCCCACATTAGCCATGCAATTCACATTGCTCCCTTGTCCATTCCTCCCTGCATGTCGTAGGATGAAGAGGGGGTGGGCCTGAGTTTTCCTCTGAATTCCCTCTCCCTTGTTCTACCTATCTCCTGCTCTGCCCAGCCAGACTTTGCCCTTCCCCCAGTTTCTTCCACAGCCAATGGAGCCACACTCCCACTCCCTGTCAGCTGTTCAGCCTCCCTCTCGGAATCAGATTCCAACAGGGGCATGACATTTTCTTTTAAGAAGGCTTCCAATTCCATACTCACAAAGTGATGTGATGTAACACAGAGGTTTCTTTCACCATGGCAAAAATGCAATGGGTGCATTTTTACCTTTCTAACTCTCAGGAATAGATCTGTTTGCCATGGTATAAATACATGGGATGCCTGAGAGCTAGGAAAGCAGAGAAAGATTGAAACATGCATCAACTTAGACCTACTTATCTACTCCAGGCATTTGCCCTCACCAATCTTGATAGGTGGCATTTTGGTATGTTAGTATGTGAGACAACCACAGCAGTTCCTATAATTGTAGTAGCCATACTCACTTTTTAATCATGGTAGCAGGACAGGTAAGTCCTCAACTTACGATCACAATTGAGCCCAAAATTTATTTTTGCTAAATGAGAAATTTGTTAAGTGAGTTTTGCTCCATTTTACAACCCTTCTTGCCACATTTGTTAAGTGAATCACTGCAGTTGTTAAATTAATAACATGGTTGTTAAGTGAATCTCATTTCTCCATTCATTTTGTTTGTCAGAAGGTTGTAAAAGGGGATCACATGACCCCAGGACACTGTCACCATCATAAATGTGAGTCAGTTGTCAAGCATCCAAATGTAAATAATGTGATCATGGAGATGCTACAATGGTTGTAAGTGTGATAATGGTGCCATTGTAACTTCAAACAATCACTAAGTGAGAGTCAAGGACTACCTGTAATTGGAAGTACAGCTACCAATAGAAATGCTATATTTCCATTAAGGACCTATACCACCATCAAAATATTATCTTTTCTAGATATATTCAGGAGGAGGAGGAGGAGGAGGAGGAGGAGGAGGAGGAGGAGGAGGAGGAGGAGGAGGAGGAGGAGGAGGAAGGAGGAGGAGGAGGAGAAGAAGAAGAAGAAGATGATGATCTTTTTACTAGGGACTTATAACATCTTTCTAACAATCACCCACCATTCATTAAGGTAATATGAAGCCTATTCTCATTACTGTTATTTTGATAAAATGGTGGATAATAATAGTAAAGAAATTGATTAACTCCCATAATTCTCAATATGATGTATTATAGTAATTATTTATGAGAATGGCTTTATGAGATAAGTGGAGCAACAGCAGCAACAGATAATGATAATGACAACTAGACAACAGTCAGATAAGAAGCAGCTAATCTGCAAAAGAAATAAGGATATGGCAAACATCACAGAAAGGACCCTCTCTAATCTCTTGGAGTGTAAATGTGAAGGGATGGGGAAAATGTATTTTGAATGAAAGTTTGATATCCACTTTTACAAGTAGCTGAGACGCAGAAGCTCCAACTCTAAGTACTAATACTACCTTGCAAGTCCGAAAGGACATCTCCACCCTTCCCATCTCTTGCCCCCTTCTCTTCCTGCCTCTCAAGGACAGTCTCGCAGATATTTACAATTATATTGCAAAAGCAAGTTCTTATATGGGTTGAATAGGTTTTTGAAAAGACCTTTCTCATCCACAAATATGGATAAATAGGAACCATCCTAATATCTGTACCTCCTCAGCTCAGTGTAGCTGTCATATAGGCTTCCAGAAGACATTTCATGACCTCAAGAAGTCTAAAGTCTGATTTATCTCATAACCTGATGTCTGACTATAATTAAAAGCTAAGACCTTAGTAAATGTCAATGTTCTCCAGCATTTGCCATCAGTAGAAGTTCACTTGAAAGGCAGGAACTTACTTCAAAATTTCTGATTAAATGGATGATTCTTCCACTGGGGACCATAGTTATCAATACTTCCTTTAGTAGAGATGACCAAGTTTACTTTCTAATTAAGTTCCATAGCCTTTATATAAGTCTAGGGCTGGGGTATGCCTTGTTGCTTTCTACTACTACAGATAAAATCAGATTGCACCTACAGTGTTCTTCAACGATTGTTTGGTTTTAAAAAGTTCTGTTCACATCAAATGCAGCAGTGGGAATGTCTTTATTTATGTTATACCATTTCTTCCTCTTCCCACAGGTGTTTCAATTCTCTAGGTATTCTAAATTTATTATACTATACTTTGAGGTATAGTATAGTATAATATATTTTTTTTATTCTTCTGCAAGCAATCAGCTTCACTTGGAAACCCTGATATCTCCTAATTTTTTAGTTGGGGGAAAGAGCAGCTTCGTCTATATGCTACAATAGACGCAGCACCTAGTAGCACCTTCAGCATTGCTCCCAAAAGCTTATCCCCCTAATAAAAATTGTTAGTGGTGCTACCAAACTCCATGCCTATTCTCAACTCTTTCATGCTAGTCTTGTTTTAACTACATTGCCCTTTCCTTTTAGAAGGGAATCACTAGAAGAAAACCCTTTCTGTATATAGTCATTTACTATTTCAAATCTGGTGTTGAGAACAGCTGCCAAAATTATAATAATAAATACCTCAATAACTGTGAGGAACTAAGAAAAAATCTCATGCTCATAGTCTGGATGCAATGTAATAGAATATGTACAAGAAATAAAAATGCATTAGTGTAGAGCAGGCTTGTCCAACCCGCGGCCCGCGGGCCACATGCTGCCCAGGTCGGCTCTTAATGTGGCCCAGTGCCCACACCAACCTTCATGCAAGAGAACGAGCCAGTGAGGAGGAGGAGGAGAGGCAGGCACGAGGCGGGGCGAGGCGACCGCCACGCCAAGCAGCAACAGAAAAGGCGGGCGCCGTTAGAGCGCTCCTCGTGCCGAGGCAGCCACAGCCCAAGAGTCCCGCTCCGCCACCTCCTGCTGTTGCCGCCACCGCCGCTGCCACCGGAGCTGTTGTAGCAGCTTTTGCCCCCGCCCCCACTGCTGCCGCCGCTGCTGCCGCCGGAGCTGTTGTAGCGGCTTCTGCCCCCCCACCGCTGCCGCTGCTGCTGCTACTGCACCGAGCCTCCTGTCCTCGTCTTCCAGTCCTGCCACATCCAGCCGGGCCATTTGCAGGAGGAGAGGTAGGCGCGAGGCGGGCGAGCTTTCTTTCCCCGCCCCCGCTGCATTCCTTTCCCCCTGGTTGACTATTTTTTATGATATCTTATGAAAAAAAATGTTTTCTATGGTTTTTTTTGATGATCAGGTATCATTACTGTTATTTTATTTTATGTGCGGCCCAAACCAAATTTTCATCTTCTAATGTGGCCCAGGGAAGGTGAAAGGTTGGACAGGCCTGGTGTAGAGCTTTTGTTACAAAAGTATTTATCTAGAAGAAACCTACATTACTCTGGTTTAAGAAGTGATGGTTGATCCTGCTAAAGTGAGGAAAGTGGGAAGGAGAGATCAGGAAAGGACAGAAGAGAGAGGAGAGAAGAGAGAGGAAAAGAAAGGATCCTGTGGTTTATGTTAGGCCAGGTGTGTTAAACGCATGTCATCCCGGCAGTGTCATGTGATCAGGACTTTTTTCCCCTTCGTTAAACCGGGCATGGGCATGGCCAGTGTGTGACACATCTGGCCCTTGGGCCAGGAGTTTGACAGCCCTCTGCTAAACAATCTATAAGTAAATGATAAGCTTTCACAGAACACATCTGGAATTAAGACACATACTATTCTTTTACAGGAAACCCTGTTATATTACATGTACAACTATACCCAAAAGTGAGCAATCCAGTGCCCTTCATTCTGCCATCAAGTTGTTGTTGACTCCTAGTAATCATGTAGATACAGTATCTATATGATATTCTCCATGACAATCTGTCCCAAACCTAGTCTTTCAGGTCTTCCAACAGTGTACACATGACCACTGCCACTGAATCCATCCTGTCTTGCTGCTGAAGGTCAGCTTTTTCTTGTTCCATCTATCTTTCCCAGTATTAGAACCTTCTCCAGAAAGCTGGATCTTCATGTAAATGTGTCCAAAGTACGATAAATTGAGCCTGGTGATCAGGGGTGGGATTCAAATTTTAAACAACTGGTTCTGTGGGCATGGCTTAGGTGGTAGATGTGGCTTGGTGGTCATGTAACTGGGTGGACATGGCTTGGTGATCATGTTATTGGCTGGGTGTGGCCAACTCAATATCACTCACATCGAGGCACGCATCTCCTCACCTGGCCTCTCATGACAGTGGGGATGCTGCAACAGTCGTAAGTGTGAAAAATGGTCATAACTCACATTTTTCAGTGCCATTGTAACTTTGAATGGTCACTCCACACAAGCAAAGTACCAGCAAAGGAGGGGGGAAAAGCTCCAGAGAGATTCCTGAGACAGGAAGTCTAGTCCTGCCAAGAATGTAATAACGGTTAACGGTGAGGCAGTTTCTGTAAGCAACACCAGAATGTTTCCTTCCTGCCTTCCTTACAGGATTAGGCCAGTAATTTCTTCTAACAACCGGTTGTCCAAACTGCTTAGAATGTTAACAACCTGTTCTAGCGAATAAGTGCGAACTGGTAGAATTCCACCCCTGCTGGTTATTTGTACTTTACGGTATGTGGTGGCTCAGCGGCTAAGATGCTGACCTTGTTGATCAAAAAGGTCAGCAGTTTGGTGGTTTGAATCCCTAGCACCATGTAACAGAGTGAGCTCTTGTTATTTGTCCCAGCTTCTGCCAACCTAGCAGTTTGAAAGTATGTAAAAATGCAAGTAGAAAAATAGGGACCACTATGGTGGGAAGGTAACAGCATCCTATGTGCCTTCAGCATTAAGTCATGCTGGCCACATGACCATGGTGATGTCTTCGGACAGCACTTTGTAATGGAGATGAGCACTGCCCCGTAGACATGGAAATGACTAGCATGTATGTGTGAGGGGAACCTTTATCTTTACTTTTATTTGTACTTTGAGTGAAAACTCTGGGTTCCATTGTTTATGATAGACTGTTATCAAAAAGAATATGCTGAATAAAAAATGATCATTTGGAGTAAAATCCAAAGCATATTGTTTAGATAATGCATGGGCTATAGTTGAAAAACATCCATTGGATATACCTTATTTATTACAAAAGACAAAATCTTCCAGATTCATGGAGGATGAAGACATTTTTAAGATAGCATTTGGATTCCCTTTCAATAGCCTTCATGCCCCAAATGGCACATTGTGGCTGAAAACCAAAGTAGTCACTATTCTCAAGGATCAGCCAATCTAATGATGGGAAAGGGGAAGCAGTAGCTTCTGAATCGTCAATCCAGAAAGTTGACAAAATTTTGAGGAAGCTAACCCCTCAAGCTTGAAAATAGCAAGAAAAAGGCTGCTCTCCACCAGCTTTTCCAAAGCTTTGCAAGGAAGAAAATGATAGAGAGCTGATTTGGTCCATCAGTCCTATCATCTATGGCAGGGGTGTCAAATTCGATTTCATTGAGGGCCACATCAGGGCTGTATTTGACCTCAGGGGTGTGTGGAGGGTGGCGGGGGGGGCATGTCCAGCTTGACATCACTCATGTCAGGGGTGCCTGTGGCAGCCCAAGTACTCTGCCAGCGAAAAGCTCCGTTTTCAGCTATGATGGCCTCCTGCCACCCTCTGCCAGTGAAAATGGTGCTTGGGAGGCTGCATGCAGTCCTCCTGAGCTCCATTTTCATTGCCAGAGGCACCGCATGCCACTCCTTCACTGTTTTCAGGGCAGTCCTGCGGGCTAGATCTAAGTACCTTGCTGGCTGGATCTGGCCCACGGGCCTTGATTTTGACACCCTGATCTATGGGCTTCTTTCTCAAGACCATTTGAAGATGAGCTTGAAATTTTTTGCATGCAGAGCTTGTGCTCTTTTATCTTCATATTCAATAATATTAGCCCTCAGCTAAGTGTGCATCAAATTGTTACTTTAATTATACACACAACTTCACATACACACATATACACTAAAAAGGTGAAGACCTGGTGCCTCCTGAAATTATCTACTCCCTACTATGTTCTAAAACAAGGGTCTTCAAATTTGGCACGTTTAATATTTGTGGACTTCAATTCCCAGAATTCCTAAGCTAACATGACTGGAGGATGAATTCGGGGAGTTGAAGTCCACAAGTCTTAAAGCTGTAAAGTTTGAAGACCCCTGTTCTAAAAGATGTGTGAAACTAGTAATGAATTATCAGCACAGCAAATACCAAGCAAGATCCAAGGAACTATAGGCCATACATACCTGGTGATACGTAACAAATATAGTCAGCCAACAAGCATTACATTAAAGTCACTCAGTGACACATTCAATTACTGGGAAAAGAAAATCATGCAAAACAAATATCACAGTAAGTAATTAACTGGAGTGCAGAAACTTTAAACCCAGACTGCAATTTCACATTCTGCCTGTCACCATTTGTTCTTGGAAACATAAGAAATCTTTCACTTGCTATTAAATGATTGCTATCTTTAATTAATAGTCACAGGCAGAGTGAAATTGAGCAAAAAGGATGGGCTAGAAAAGTCACAACCGAAGCTGTAAGGTTGTCTTTTTTACTGTAATGTATTTCAGTATTTTTTAGGTACTGTAGATTTTCTGGCATAAAATTGCCATGTCAAGTTTAAACTTTGAGTAGCTGTGGACTTATATTGGGAGAAAGGAATTGGAATCCAGGAACTGTAAAAGGATATAAATCAGAATCAAAATAGAGCTTGGAGGTCTTCTAGTTCAGCCCCTGTTTAAGCAGGAGATTGTATACTATTTCAGCCAAGTGACTGTCCAGTCTCTTCTTAAAAACCTCCAGTGATGAAGCTGTTAATTTGCGGGAAAGACAACTCGAGACCATTTAATCTTTAGTTACTTTTAATTTTCTCTCTGGAACTGAACAATGACAGAGCCGCGGCAGCCCCTATTATAGCGGCTGCTCGCAGCTCGCAGCCAATGTCGGCTATTCAAGTTTCCCGCCGTCTGGCCGACCAATCAGAACAGAACATTTAAACGTTCAAATATATAACACCCCTCCCTATGTGGTCCAGTCCCACCAATCAGGCTATCCCTATGTTACGTAGTCACGTAAATAGGTGGGGCTCTTAGGGTTTCTACTGGACCTGTGCAATTCAGTCGTGGTGTTGTCTTCAGACTGCTCGGATGGGTTCGCTGCTCCTCCCGTCCTCTTCGGTGGAACCTCCTGGACGGTGGAGTCAGCCATGCCACTCCTGCCTGTTCTTTCCTGTTCCTGCCAGGAGTGGCTTCATGATGGTTTTCCGACGCCTGCTCCAGTCTTCTGAAGTTTTCTACTTCTTCAGGTACATGATTTCGATTTCCCCTCAGGGCTAATGGTGGTATTGGTTGTTGCGTTGTTGTTAGGGTTTGTTTTGTTATTTCTTGTGCTTGTGGAGGGTCTCCCCCTCCCCTCTCGTTTGTGTTTGAGGGGTCTCCCCCCTCCTCTGGTTTGGTTATTATTTTGGTTTAATGTTTGATTTGGTTCCTGTGTTTATGTGGGGTCTTCTCCTTCTTCCCTTTGATTGTTAGTGTTTCTTAATAGGGCCCTTGATCTGAGTTGGTCTATATGTCTCCTCCAGCTCTTTCCATCCTCTGTCTCTACTCTGAATGACCAGGGTCATGTTACTTGGATTATTTTAGCTGGTATCCATAATGGCTCTCCCATTAGGTTTTTTGCATAGACCAGGTCCCCTGTTTTAAATGTGCGGCACTTACTGGAGGAGTCTGTTGGCTTTTCTGTGCTATATGTGGGGTGTAGTCTATCTAGAGTAGATCAAAGTTTGCTTCCCATCAATAGTTCTGCTGGGCTTTTATTAGTTGTGGCATTTGGCGTAATATGCTGTATCGTTAGCAATTTATAAATTTTTTCCTGGATGTCCCCAACTTCTAGCCTGTGTAGTGTTTCCTTAGTATAACGGATCATGCGTTCTGCCCGTCCATTTGTAGCCGGCCGACCTGGGGCTGTTAAAGCGTGTCTTATGCCCTGTTCGTCCAGGAACCTCTCAAATGGTAGTGCAGTGAATTGCGGTCCGTTGTCAGATACAGCTAAATCTGGCAATCTATGCATTGCAAAAAGCTTTCTTAGTTGTCTAATAACGGCTTCTGTTGTGGTTGAGTGCATAATGCTTACCTCTAGCCAATTTGAGTAAGCGTCTACTACTATTAAGAATGTATGCCCTTTAGTTGGTCCAGCAAAATCAATGTGTATTCTAGACCATGGACCCCTAGGTATTTCCCAGTCAAGTGCAGGTGCAGAAGGGGGTGCAGGTCTAGATTCTTGGCATCATTTGCACATTGCTACCCACTTCCCTATATCCGAATCCATCCCTGGCCACCATACATAACTCCTAGCCAGGGACTTCATTCGGACAATACCTGGATGACCTTCATGTAATAGTTTAAGTATTTGTTCCCTCACTCTGTCTGGTATGATCACTCTATCCCCCATAGTAGACAACCTTTTAAAATTGACAGCTCAGTTTGTCTGTGCCGAAATGGTTTAACAGTCTCGTCACTTTTGGTCTCCGGCCACCCTTTACCTACCCAATTTAAAATCCGCGCCTGGATTCTGTCTCTTGCGGTTTTCTTCACAATGCCTGTTGCTGTTATGGGTAGGTTTGCCAGCGTCTTGGTGTGCAGGGTTGATGTGGTTGGTGCAGGATCATCATCTAACTCAGGTAGGGGAGAATGGCTCAGTGCGTCAGCGTGTGTTATGTTCTTTCCTGGCCAGTAGATTAATTCGTAGTTGTATGCAGAGAGGAATTCGGACCACCTCGTCATCTGCGGTGACAATATGTTGGGTGTGGGTTTGTTTCCTGTGAGTATTCCTAAAAGAGGTTTATGATCTGTGACCAGTGAAAATTTCCTGCCATTGATGTACTCGTGGAACTTTTTAACTCCTGTTATTGCGGCCAGCACTTCTCTATCCAATTGGCTGTAGTTCCGCTCCGCTTTTGATAGAGTTTTTGAATGGAATGTGATCGGTGTTTCTCTTCTATTGGGTAATATGTGGCTGAGTATGGCCCTGACACCAAATGGTGACGCATCGCAGGTTAACGTTAGTGGCAGGGTTTCACTATATTGGATAGTACACAGTCTGATGTAATTAAGTCTTTGATTCCCTGGAATGCGGTTTCTTCTCATCGCCCCCAGGTCCAGGTAGCTTTCTTATCCAGCAACCTGTGTAGCGGTTCTGCTATCATTGCCTTCTGTGGCAAAAATACATTGTAAAAATTAATAAGTCCCAAGAAGGCTTGTATATCTGTTTTATTTCCGGGTCTGGGAACTCCCTTGATTGCTCTGATTTTCTTTTCAGTGGGGTGGATCCCTTCTTTATCTATAAGGTATCCCAGGAATTCAACCTTATCGGTGGCTAATTGGCATTTCTCTCTTTTAACTTTAAGTCCCGCCTCTTTAAATTTTTGTAAGACCTCCCTCAGGCGGTCTTCCAGTTGTTCTTTGTCCTTGGCTGATACCAGCATGTCATCAAAATATGGCACTACCCCTTTAATTCCTTGCAGTAGGCACTCCATTGGAATCTGAAATACCCCTGGGGCCACGCTAACTATAGTATATAGGTGCTGTACCACCGGAACTGGGTATGCGCTTTGCTGTAGCGCATGGTTGAGGGTGGCCTTGTAGTCTCCGCAGATGTGTACAGACCCATCTAGTTTGATAGGAGTCACAATTGGGGTTTCCCCCCTTGCGTGGTCTATTGGTTCTAATACCCCCTGTGCGATAAGTTTATCTAATTGTTCATAAATTTTTGGTTTTAATGCAAAAGGGACTCATCTCGCCTTTAACCTTATTGGGGCTATCTTAGGATCCAAATTAAATGAGATAGGGGACCCTTGGTACTTGCCCAGTTCTCCATTGAAGACAGCCTGGAATTCTCTCATCAGGTTCTCTTCCCAGTCTGTCTCAGTGATGTTGTTTATTCTGGTCACTCCGATTCCTAGTGGTTCGAACCATTCGTGTCCTAGTAGGCTGGGGCGATCCCGGTCGACTATGGTCAATGGAAGGACTTTTGTGTATTTTTTAAATTTGATCTGGAAATGTCCAGTTCCGACTATGGGAATTCTGTTTCCCTGGCAGTTTTTAAGTGTGAGTTTTTATTTTTCTAGTTCCTTTCCTTTCATCAGGGTATCAGGCTTTTGAGAGTGTTCCATGATACCATTGACAGATACGAGCCAGAATCCACCTCCATCTCACATGGTTGGCCTTCTATGTTGAGTTGTACCAGTACCTTCTTCGCATTGACTGCGCTCGAGTGTACAATAGTTATTGTCTGGTCTGTTTCTTCTTTCTATTGGCTTCTTTCCACCACTTGTTTCTGCTTTCTTGGCTCCAACGGCCCCCTGTCTGTCTTTCTCTCATTCTGGGGTGGGGGTATTTCCTCTTCATCTAGGGCTATAGTTATTTCTGTTTTGGCATGCTCTAGCTATGTGTCCCCGCCGTTCACAATGCCTGCAAATAGCATTGAAGAAATGGCATTTGGAACGTGGGTGGTCCCCTCCACACCTGGCACAATGAAATCCCGACTTTCTTTCCCTTCGCTCCCATCTGCCTTTCTCCGACCGAAGTTGATTTACTTCTTCTTCCTCCTCATCAGTTTCAGATAGGGATTCGATGTCTTCATGGTGTGTTGGGGTGGTGGGTTTTTGAATTTCCTCTTACTTCTTGTTTTGAGCTTGGTTATTGTCTTTCGGGGTTTCCTGTGTTACTTTATTCATCTGTCGCATGGTGGCTGCTGATTTCTGTGCTGCTTCTGCTGCGGTGGCTTCTTTTATGGCCTCAGTCAATGTTATTTTGGGACTGGTCAGTAGTGTAAGGCTCTGTAGTGTAAGGTCTCTTAATCCGAGGACCACACGATCCCTCATAGCCTCGTCCATGTTTAGGAATTCACACGCTCCCCCAATGTCTCTTAGGGCTACAACAAAATCTCTGATGCTTTCGTCTTCCTTTTGGTCGCGCTTGTAAAATTCGTGTCTCTTGATGAGGCATGAGACGCTTGGTGTATAATGGGCTCACAGTAACTTGTCTAAGCCCAACCACATCATTTTCTTTACATCGTGGGGTGATGCCAATGCTTTTGCTATTTTGAAGACGGTGGGTCCGCAGTGGGTGAGGAAAACGGCTCTCTTCCTATTTTTGGATATTCCTTGGAGCTTGTTCCCTTCTAGAAACATGAGGAATCGGTCGATGTACAATTCCCAGTCTTCCGTTGCTAGGTTGAACGGTGTGGGTGGCGAGTTGTTGCCAGCCATCTTGTCAACTCGGTTCTCATTGCCACGTGCTCAACTGGTCTCCTTTGTCTCAGTATCCCATCCTCGTCGCCAGTGTTAAGTTGTGGGAAAGATGACTCGAGACCAGTTAATCTTTAGTTACTTTTAATTTTCTCTCTGGAACTGAACAACAACGGAGCCGCGGCAGCCTCTTTTATAGCGGCTGCTTGCGGCTTGCGGCTCGTGGCCAATGACGGCTATTCAAGTTTCCCGCCATCTGGGGACTTCCGGTTTGCAAGGCTTCAGCAGCAGCAGGGATTTGCAATTCTGTGCAATCCCTGCTGCGCTCGCTGCTGAGGTGCCCCTGATCCGGGTGGATTTGGGGGATATAGCTGCCCCGTAGAGGCAGCTGAAGACAGGGGGTTCCGGACAGGGTTTTGGGGGTGTTGCAGACCCCCTCCCCAGCCAGCAAAACCCCCTTTTCCCAAGGGGGTGGAGTGGTGGTCAGCAATGGCCGCTACAAAGAAGTCTGCAGCTGGATAAGAAAGTGCAGGAGGAAGAAAGGGAAAGTTTTTTCTTTGGCTGAGCCGGGACAAAGAGGAGCCCTTAAAACCTGGAGTTTGCCTTTCTATTGCTACATTGTTCCCAGAAAGACTGTGTAAGCAGCAAAAGAAAGTGAAAGTTATTTCTTTTCACTCTCCTTCCCTACGGAAGTAGCTGATGGAAATCTGGAAAACCTGCTTGGGCTAAGAAGGTAAATAAACCTAAAAATTAAAGCCAAGGGGATAAAAGATTTCGGAACATTGGAATTAAAAGTTTATTGCTATAAATGGGAAGGAAGAGGTAAAAAAAATGTATCCTAAGACTTTATTGAAGAAGACTGCTTGAAGTTTATAAGATTAGAAATTGATGACAATAAGGCTTCTAAAAAATTATTTGAAACAGTCTAATTGAATTTCACCCCAGGAGGAAGGGGGAAAAAAAAAGAAGAAGAAAGTGTTAATGGAACAGTCTGCTTTGTTTTGGATTGCTTTGTGACTTTGTGACTTTTGGGGAACTATTTCTTGAAAGACTAGAAACATTTGGGTTGCTCTTTAAAATAATAATAATAATAATAATAATAATAATAATAATAATAATAATGGCATTATTTGTGCAAGAATTACAAATGGAATTTCAAAAGCTACAACAAGATAAACAAGAAGGCAAGGACTCTCTTGGATCTATCTTTTGTTTTTTTGAAATGGCGATTTCTACTTACCAAGAAATACAAGAACAAGAGGATTGGGATGAAGAAGGAGAAGCCATCTTTAATGGACAATACATTCAAGAGGAAGTATTTAATGGACAAAAAAATCACAGCTGAAAAGAATAAGGGGGGAAAGAAAATGCAGAATTTAGAACCTAAAAAAGCAACCAAGAAAGGGGAAAATAAGATGAAAAATCGATACAATGCCAGAAAGCAACAGAAAAGAGAAACACTACAGAGAGGGAAAATAAAAAAAGTGGAATTTGAGAGATGGGGGGGGTAAAAAGACTAGAATTGATAAGAAAGGAAGGGGAAAAGGGAAGAGAAGCCATAAAGGTTTAAAACAAGATATTAAAAAAAAGTTTTTTTTCAGAGACAAAGGATAAATTATAATTTAATATATGATTCTGCAAAAGTATATAAGATTGTATTGCAGATATTAGTACTTGAAATTGAGTTAGAAAATTGAAATATTATGAGTTAATAATGTATTAAAGGGAATATACAAAATGTTTAAAAGTAAGAGTTTATTTCTCTATGGAATATTGTTTTGATTATACTATAAATTCAATCCCTTTTTTATTGTTGTTTCACTATTTCAAAATGTAGTACTTTGTGCTAAGCAGAATCAGTATGGAAAGTATGTATTATTTCAAGTGTCAAATTTAGGGGAAAGATAAAAAGTTGTCATACTTCAACTAGTGATTGCAGGAGAAATATTGTATTAGAAAGAAAAGATAAATAGATAATTGAAGAGAACAGACAAAAGATACATGTATAATTATTTAAAATGAGACGAAATAAATATAATAGAATTATGAGAGTGAATAGAGGAGAGAAAATATATAGAAAATATAGAATGTTAATTAAGATATGAAACAGTATATTAAGTGAGTATGAATTTGATTTATGTCTGCATAAAAAGAGGTAACCCGGGGTAAGCCACTTTCCAAAAGAAGTTTTAGGTATTTATGTTTTGTGTTTTGTACGTCTATGTCTGAATTAATAAAATTTTAGAAGAATGTAGGAAGAGAATAATGAAATTGTAAGTAAGACAGATGGATATAAAAAATGTATACAATCTAAAGTAAAAGAAATATAATTAGAATAAATAGAAGGAAAGGGAGTAATAAAGAGAAGTTGGAATAAGATATGAAGTTATAAGGTAAATATATATATTAAATTGTGTTCATATGGAAATGTGATAATTTGGAATTATCCTGTCTTTAAATAAGATGTCTTATTGTTTTTTTCAGAAAAAGATTTCTTATATTATTATATCCTATGCTTTGTTTGTCTGTATATTGTTTTGTAAAATTAATAAAATTTGTTTTAAAAAAAAAAGTTTCCCGCCATCTGGCCAACCAATCAGAACGGAACATTTAAACATTCAAATATATAACAGAAGCAGCCCCAACCTTTGAAGACAAGCTGGTTTATTATTCTCATTATTAGGAAGTTTCTCCTTAATTCCAGGTTGCTTCTCTCCTTAATTAGTTTCCCTCCCTTGTTTCTTGTCCTGCCCTCTGGTGCTTTGTAAAATAAATTGACCCCCTCCTCTTTGTGGCAGCCTCTCAAATACTGGCATCCTGCTATCATGTCCTCCTTAGCCCCTCTTTTCTCTAGACTAGCTAAATCCAAATCCTGCAACCGTTCTTCATGTGCTTTAGTGTCCAGGCCTTTAATCATCTTAATTACTCTTCTTTGCACTTTTTCCAAAGTCTATTTATATGAGTAACCATATAAATGTATGTGGTTACTTATAGAAACAATAGATGTTTTTGCAACCATTGGGAACAGGGATGTCTATTTTGTTGGCTTATTGTTTATGCTATAAAGCTCTGCCTACCCTGGAAGTTATAGGCAAATAAAGTAAAATAATGAAGACCACAGGGAGTCATTTTCAAGTTTGAATTGACTTTTCTTTTTGTTCATTTTGGATATAAAAGTATCTTATGACAGCCAAATTGCAAGTGAGACCAACGTTGAAAAGTTCAATACCCCATGTGTTGGGATTGTAATAAATGTTTCATAAGCAATTCGTAATCCTTCATACCTTTATAACCATGAAGCGATTCTGAGGGCAACACAAGTCTACTAAAAAAAACTGTATAATGATGATGGAAAAAAAAACAAGAATGTTTTTTGTTGCATTGTGGGAAAAGAGACTCAAGACCCAGTTGACATTTTTTTCTTTTTATTTTCTTCTAGGAACTGGGCCTGGAGAAACCGTGGCAGCCTTTTTTATAGCTGGCTGCTCGCGGCTCGTGGCCAATGATGGCTCTTCAAATCTCCCACCGCCACAGACCAACCCATCATAGGTAAGTATACAAATATATAACACCCCTCCCCATGTGGTCCAGTCTAACCAATCCTGGCCCCACCTATATAACGTAGTCACGTAGGTAGGCAGGGCTCTTATGGTTCCGACTGGACCTGCGCAACTCAGTCGTGAGTTCATCTCTCACCTGTTCGGATGGGGTTGCTGTTTCTCCCGTCCTTTTCCGTGGGGTCTCCTGGAAGGTAGAGTCGGTCATGTCTCTCTCGCCAGGCCTTTCCTGGCTGGTTGAGTCGGCTCAGTCGCTCCTGCCAGGAGTGGCTTCCTGATGGTTCTTCGAAGCCTGCTCCAGTGTCCCCAAGTTGTTTTCTTCTTCTATGGTTTCAGTTACGTGTTTGTGATTTCCAATTGGGGCTAATGTTAGTATTGGTTGTTGTGTTGTTGTTAGGGTTTGTTTTGTTAATTCTTTTACTTCTCCCCCTCCCCTTCTGTTTGTGTTTGAGGGGTCTCCCCTCTCTCTGGTTTGGTTATTTTTGCATAATGTTTGTGGCAATTCTTTTATTTGCGGAGGTTCTCCCCTCTCTCTGGTTGGGTTGTTTTTGTTAGAGGTTGGCGGTGGGTCTCCCCCTTCTTCTTCCTGACTGTTTGTATTTCTCAGTGTGGTCCTTGATCTGATTTGGTCTATGTGTCTCCTCCAGCTCCTCCTGTCCTCTGTGTCTACCCTGTATGACCAGGGCCCTGTTATTTGGGTTATTTTTGCCGGTATCCACAATAGTTCCCCTGTGAGGTTCTTTGCATATACTAGGTCCCCTGTTTTGAATGTGCGGCACTTACTGGAGGAGTCTGCTGGTTTTTCTGGGCTATATGTGGGGTGTAGTCTGTCTAGGTTTGATCTTAGTTTCCTTCCCATTAATAATTCTGCTGGGCTTTTATTTGTTGTGGTGTTGGGTGTAATATGTTGTATACTTAGTAGTTTGTCTATTTTTTCTTGTATATCTTCAGGTCTCAATTTGTGTAGTGTTTCCTTTGTGTAACAGACCATGCGTTCCACCTGTCCGTTCATAGCTAGATGTCCCAGCGCTGTTAGTGCATGCCTTATCCCTTGTTCTGCCAGGAACCCCTCGAATGTTATTGCCGTGAATTGTGGTCCGTTGTCAGATACAACTAAATCCGGCAATCCATGTGTTGTAAAAAGTTTCCTTAGTTGTCTAATAACAGCTTCTGTTGTGGTTGAGTGCATGATGCTTACCTCCAGCCAATTTGAGTAAGCATCTACGACTATTAAGAATGTGTGTCCTTTAGTTGGTCCTGCAAAATCAATGTGTATTCTGGATCATGGTTCCCTAGGTGTTTCCCATTCGTGTATAGGTGCAGAAGGGGGTGTAGGTCTAGATTCCTGGCATTGTTTGCACATTGCTACTCATTCTCCTATGTCTTTATCCATCCCTGGCCACCATACATAACTTCTAGCCAGGGACTTCATTCTGACAATACCAGGGTGGCCTTCATGCAATAATTCAAGTATTTGTTTCCTTAATATGTTCAGTATGATCACCCTATCCCCCCATAGTATTCATCCCTTTAAGATTGATAGTTCTGTTTGTCTATTCCGAAATGGTTTAACAGTCTCATCGCTTGCAGTCTCTGGCCACCCTTTACCTATCCAGTTTAAAATCTGCACCAGGTTTTTGACCTCACGGTTTCCATAGCAATGTCTGTCGTTGTTATGGGTAGGCTTATCAACATCTCGATTTGAAGGGTTGATGTGGTTGGTGCAGGATCATCGTCTAAGTCAGGTAGTGGGGAATGGCTCAAGGCATCAGCGGGTGTTATGTTCTTTCCTGGTCGATAGATCAAGTTGTAGTTACAGGCAGCTAGGAATTCGGACCACCTCATCATCCGTGGTGACAGTATGTTAGGTGTAGCTTTGTTTCCTGCAAGGATTCCTAGAAGAGGTTTATGGTCTGTGACAAGTGAAAAAGGTCTGCCATAGATATACTTGTGGAAATGTTTTATTCCTGTTATTGCGGCCAATGCCTCTCTGTCTAGTTATTCCGCTCCGGTTTAGATAGAGTTTTTGAATAGAATGCGATAGGTGCTTCTCTTCCATCAGGTAATACGTGGCTGGGTATGGCACCAATGCCGAATGATGATGCATCGCATGTTAGTGTAATTGGAAGGGTCTCGCTGTATTGTATTAGCACACAGTCTGATGTAAGTAAGTTTTTATTTCCTGGAATGCTGTTTCTTCTCATTGCCCCCAGGTCCAGGGAAGCTTTCTTATCAAGCAACCTGTGCAGTGGTTCCGCTATAGTTGCTTTCTGTGGCAAGAATATATTGTAAAAATTAATAAGTCCCAAGAAGGCTTGCAAGTCTGTTTTATTTTTGGGTCTGGGAGCTTCCTTTATTGCTCTGATTTTGTTTTCAGTGGAGTGGATCCCTTCTTTGTCTATAAGGTATCCCAGGAATTCAACTTTGTCGGTGGCTAATTGGCACTTCTCTTTTTTTACTTTAAATCCTGCCTGTTTAAACTTTTTTAAGACCTCCCTTAGGCGGTCTTTCAGTTGTTCTTTGTCCTTGGCTGATATTAATACATCGTCAAAGTATGGTACCACCCCCTTAATTCCTTGCAATAGGCGTTCCATTAAACTCTGGAATGCCCCTGGGGCCACGCTAACTCCAAATTGCAGTCTGTTGCATTTGAATGCCCCCTGTGTGTCATAATTGTTTGTGCTTCCACTGTTTCTGGATCAACTGGTAATTGTTGGTAGGCTTGTGCAAGGTCCAATTTCTCAAAGATTTTACCTCCCCTTAAAGAATGTAATAGGTGCTGTACCACCGGAACTGGGTATGCGCTTTGCTGTAGCGCATGGTTAAGGGTTGCTTTGTAGTCCCCACAGATACGTACTGACCCATCTGGTTTAATAGGAGTAACAATTGGGGTTTCCCACCTTGCGTGGTCTATTGGTTCTAATACCCCGTGCGATAAGTTTATCTAATTGTTCATCAATTTTTGGTTTTAATGCGAAAGGGACTCACCTCACCTTTAGTCTGATAGGGGCTATATTTGGATTTAAATTAAATGAGATAGGGAACCCCCGGTACTTGCCCAGTTCTCCGTTGAAGACGTCCTGGAATTCTTTCATCAGGTCCTCTTCCCAGTCTGTCTCAATAATGCTGTTTATTCCAGTTACTTTGATTCCTAATGGTTCAAACCAATAGGCTGGGTTGATCCCGATTGACTATGGTTGATGAGGGGACTTTAATTGTGTTTTTTGAATTTAACTTTGAAGTGTCCGGTACCTACTGCAGGAATTCTATTTCCCTGGTAGTCCTTTAGTGTGAGCTTTTGTATTTCGAGCTCTCCCTTGCTTATATCAGGTATTAGTCCTTTTAGGGTATTCCACAGTACCATTGATAAATATGAGCCTGAGTCCACCTCCATCTTGCATGGCAGTGATGGTGACTTCTATGGTGACTTGTACATGTACCTTTTTTGCATTGGTTGAGTTTGAGTGCCCAATGGTTATTGTTTGATGTGTTTCCTCTTTTCTGTTTGCTTCTTTCCATCACTTGTTTCTGTTCTCTTGACTCCATCGGCTCCCTATTTGCTTTTCCCTCTCCCTGGGGGTGGGGGGGTGTTCCATCTGTGTCTGGGACCATAGTTATTTCTTGTTTGGCATGCCCTAGCTATGTGTCCCCGCCGTTCACAATATCTGTAAATAGCATAGAAGAAATGGCATTCGGAATGTGGATGGTTTCCTCCACACCCAGCACAACGGAATTCTGACCTTCTTTCATTTCGCTCCCGTCTACCTTTTTCCGACCGGAGTTGATTTACCTCTTCTTCTTCCTCTTTGTCTTCTGATAGGGATTCGATGTCCTCATGGTGTGTTGTGGTGGTGTGTTTTTTTGTTTTCTCTGGTGTCTTATTGTGCATTTGACTCGTGTCTTTTTGGGTTTCCTTTGGTAATTTATTCATTTGTCGCATGGCAGCTGCCAATTTTTGTGTGGCTTCTGCTGCAGTGGCTTCTTCTATTGCCTCCTTCAATGTTATCTTAGGTCTTGTTAGTAGTCAACTGTGCAGTGTACGGTCCTTTAATCCAAGGATCACATGGTCCCTCATGGCTTCATCCACGTTTAGAAATTTGCATGCTCCACCATGTCTCTTAGTGCTGCAACAAAATCTCCGACGCTCTTGTCTTCCTTTTGATCACGCCAATAAAATTCATGTCTTTTGATGAGGCATGAAACGGTTGGTGCGTAGTGGGCTCGCAGTAATTTCTCTAGGTCCATCCATGCCATTGTCTTTACATCGGTGGGTGCTGCTAATGCCTTTGCCATTTTGAATACTGCAGGACTGCAATGGGTGAGGAAAACGGCTCTCTTTCTATTTTTGGATATTCCTTGGAGGTCTCTCCCTTCTAGGAACATGAGGAATTGGTCGATGTAGGATTTCCAGTCCTTGGTTGTTGGATTGAATGGTGCAGGTGGCGAGTTGTCCCCGGCCATTTCGTCTCACTCGGTCCTCGTTGCCACGTGTTCAACTGGGCTCCTTTGTCTCAGTATCCCACCTTCATCACCAGTTTTGCATTGTTGGAAAAGAGACTCGAGACCCAGTTGACTTTTTTTTCTTTTTATTTTCTTCTAGGAACTGGGCCCGGAGAAACCGCGGCAGCCTTTTTTATAGCCGGCTGCTTGCAGCTCATGGCCAATGATGGCTCTTCAAATCTCCTGCCGCCACAGACCAACCCATCATAGGTAAGTATGCAAATATATAACATTTTTGATTATATATTGGTTCCTTTTTCCTTTCCCCATTCCTTTGTTTCCCTTCTTCATGTCTGCAACATTCGTATTTTTTATTAATTTAAACTGTCAGGCTATGCTTGAAATCTAGAGAAACAGATGCTTATACTGATACCTTTTCCCATTAAGTTTAATATTTTAAAAGTGGGTGGGAGGGTCATGAAGAAAGAAATGAGAGCCCATAGCAGATGGTAAGATCTCCATAAATGCTTCCAAATCAAATTTCCTGCTTAGATGAGCAACAAGGATACTTTGCTGTTCTGTTTACGGTGACATGCTGCCTTTGCATATTAATCTAATTTCTGATGAAGTGACAACCAGCAGAGAAAAATAGTGGGGTGAAACTGTGCACAGAATCTATAAATGAAAAACAGCTGCTATTTTGGCCCATTTCAACAACATCTGCTGGAAACCTGGCCTATATAAATTCCATTAAATAAATGAAAAAGTTCTATTTCTGTTTTACAGGTGTCAACTGTCTTATCCCCCAAATAGACTGCAAAATATAAGATGAAATTGCAACTTAAAACCTGAAATCTAGAGGAGAAGTTGGCATAGAGGCCAACTTAGAAATCTGGCAGTATAGTGTAGAGTGAGAATCGCAAAAACAAGTTTACTTGACAGAAAAATCAGTTGACTTAAACTTCCTACCAGTAATGCCAACTTAGCAAAGGGGAAACTATAGGATGTTTATTTTTGAGAGCCAAAGCTAAACCAGAAACAAACGAATAAGTAGAAAATATAGGAGTGACCATCAAAATGACCATCAGAAAACCAACAGTTCTTGGTGGCTAAGAAGTCAGATTTGATTTATCATGTTGATGGGATTATAAAAGAAATCCTGGTAGGAAGGACTCTAAAGCAAGAATGAGAAGAAGCAGAGTTGAGATTGGGTGGCATTATAGTCACAGATCTGGGTTACATAAAAAAAATTATTGAAGATAAGCCAGGATGGTTGAGTTTAACATAAATGAAGAAATGAACATTTTTCATAAGGATCTAAAAAAATAAACAAAAAGAACATTTTCTTTTGGAATTCAAATTTGTATGCACCAGCTTTCTGTATCTATATACCTGTTAACAATTAGCAGTAATAGATACCACTTTTTTCTGTTTTCCTTGTGTAAAAGGTTTAGTTTTGCCTATGTTTGTTTGATCCTTCTTTCCCTTTTCAATTTAGTTCTCTCATTTTGTTCTACAGCACCTCACCCAACTTGCTTTTTCTCCATAATGAAGGAGAGCCCACTATAGGTCTTTAATTATAGGAAAACTTAAGTAATGCTGGCCTTCCTATTACTAGTCTATATATTCCTCATCTCAAGTCTTTTTCTCATGAGATATGTATTTGTTTGTGTGCCAGAGAACAGGAGAGACACCTATGGTTATAGACAGAAAAAAATAACAAAATAGAAGTGAGTTAACATATTTAATATTAAATTGTATATTTCATTCTATTGCTTTTATTTTACTTTAAAGAATCATAGAATATATATCCTGGAAGGTACATTGGAAATTATCTAATTCAATCCCCAACCTGATATAGGAATCCACTCTTATAGGATTCTTGATACATTGCTACACAAGAGATGCCATCTTCTCCAAAAGCAGTCTGTTCCATTGTTGAAAAGATTTTATAGTAAGAAATGTTTCCTGATGTTCAACTCTAGCCTGTTTATATATTTTTAATATCCTCAAGTAATTCTTGACTACTTAAGATTGCCTGGAATAGTCCCTGCAGTTTTCCTGGGAGGATTTGCAAAGTGTGTTCCATTGCCTCCTTCCTGGGGCTGGGAGAGTCCCACCCCCTTCTCAAGCAGGAGATAATTCCTCCTCCTCCTCCTCCCAGAATAACAAGAGTTGGAAGGGATCTGACCTTGGAACTCAAGACTCCTGGCTTATAGCCTGGTGCCTTAACCACTGTAACAAACTGGGTCTCAACTCTAATCTACTTCCTTGTAAATTTAAACCCATTGTTTCTCATCTTCTGTTGTCTTGGCTTAGCCTAGCTTATCTTTTGGAAAAGCCTTGAACAATTCTGCTCCATCTTCTATAAGGGAGCCCTTCAGATAGATATCTGAAGATTGCTATCACTTTCTCCATAGTCTTCTCCTCTCCAGGATAAACTGCCTGCAAACTTTCAACCATTCTTCAGGTGCCTTAACATCCTGGTTGTCTCCTCTATCAATGTCTTTTCTGAAATATAACGGCCAAAACTGGATGAAGCATTCTAGATAAGATCCAGTGCAAAACAGAGACTCACCTTGACACTTTATTTCTATTGATGGAGTCTACTATTGCTTTTTTCAGCTTCCAGCTTGATCACATTGTAGAGTCATATGTTCAGTTTATGATCAATCAAAGCATTCCAAATGTTTTCACATGCTGCTACTGCCTGATGTGGTTTCTCCCATCTGACACTCGAGTCTGTGAGCTTTTTTTTCCTAGTCAAAGGAATTTGTTATTTGTTGAAATTCCTCTTGTTCTAAACAGTCTTCCTAGCTATAATTCTGCCTAATCTATAGTCCCCACTGTGTGTTACTTTTATTTACTGGGTAGACATATTTTTGGCTAAACTAATAAAACAGGTGATATCCAACCTACTAATTTCCTCTTTCCACTGAACCTAATACAGACCATTAGCCCCTTGAAGGCTCACCAATATAATTGATCTGATCTTGGGGGTTTAAACTAATTCATGATGATCAGGCATCAGTGGAGCACTGTTTCCTTTGGGAAGAAGGAAAAAGCAAAGTTGAAGAACTTTGTCTTCCCCATCTGTTACATTTTCATATGTATTGTCTACTCCTGTAAGCTTAACTTCCTTTTTTACACTGCCAGACTTTTCTTTCTGCAGATATTATCTGCTTGCTGCAAAACCTCCTTGGAGATTATGCTCATCTTCTATTTCTTATGCATGTATCAGTCTTTTGAGGTAGAACAGACCAGGAAAACAACCCCACAAGTTTGACTGGAACTATATTTTATTGATACTGACTACAGTAACAGAAACTTGACGTCCTGATTACATTTTCCCTTCTTTCCCTCTTAAACCCTGGCGAATTAGGGCAGAGCCATTCTGAGGTTTTCTAAAAACTTTTTCTTTGTTTCCTGGGCTTATGACAGGTTTTTGTATATCTTTTTATATCTGGCTCTGCCTAGTTTCTCCAGACTAATCTCTATGGCTTTCTACAGTTCTGTCCATTTATTTCATATCTTAGCCTATAGCTCCTTATGTGTAGGTTTATCGACTCTCCTATTTTATTTCTTTTGATTGGAATAGTAGATGATTGTACTTCCAATATATTATTTATGAAGAGTTCCCTACCCTCCTACGTTCCCTTTTACTTGAGGATTTATGTCCATGGGATTCTACCTACTACTTCTGTAAGCTTGTATGAAGCTGGTTCTCATGAAATCTAAGATATGGTATTTGTATACAGCTATGTCCCAGTCCCTTTTGTCCCAAAGTTCCTACTGCTTTTAACTCTTAAACCAACTCCTCCCTATTGATGAGGGTCAGTTCATTGTATCTTCTTCAAACTTTCTAGAAAATGAAGCAATCAACAGGACTACTGAGAAATTTTGTATATATACTGCAGTCTGGTATGAATTAATTTTTCTAACAAATATCCAAATAGTTGGAATCTCCTGTTATTACTATGCCTTCCTTCTGAAATCTGTAACCTGGCTCAGAAATAGACAATCCAGATCATGCATCTGCCCCACAATGATAAAAGCAATAATACTATTGTTTCTCAGTCCATGTGTTAGATCTGGGAGGATGGTTCAAGAACGGAGGCAAGACTCAGATAACAACAACAGCTCTTTATTAGTGACTTCAGATCTGAGCAAAGAATCCCAGCCGCAGCAGCCCCTTATATAGGGCTGGCTGCGACTAGGCAGCCAATGAAGGCGATTTGAGTTTGCCGCTCTTGGCAGGGCCAATCGCAGCAGCCCGTTTACTAGCCAATCGCATCAGTCTGCGGTGACCAATCACGATCTGCTATTCGCGGGCCAATCAGAGTTGCAGGCTTTCGAGCCTGCTAGTCTGGAACACCCCTCCCCTCTCAGTTCCGTTTAAGGGGTGGGGTTATATAGTCTCGCAGGTAGGCAGGTCTTCGTACCTGTCTACCTGACTTACGTAATTCCAATTGTCTGTTTTCAAATTCGGGTTCAGATGGACTGCTTGCTGGATCTAGTTGGAAAGGTGAACCGGTGCTATAGTTGGGACTCTCTCCTGATGCCCTCGGGGTGATTGAGTCCTCAGCTTCGTTGTTACCGCTATGGTTCCCTGGACTCTCTGAACCTGCTTGGCTGCTGCTTCTTGGTGAAGTGTTCGTCTGCCCAGGTTCAACTACGGCTGGTGAGTATTGCAAGCTATGGTGTGGTGATCTCGGGGTTAGTTCTGAAGGAACAGGTGTTGGTTCTATTTCTGGGCTCTCGGCTTCCCCTCACCCCCTGGTGTCGATGCTGGGGTCAGGGATGGAAGTTGTGGTCAGTCTGGAGCGTAGTTGGTCAATGTGGCATTTCCACACTCTTCCATCAGTGGTCAGTAGACGGTAGGAGCGGGGACCCTTGACTTGAGTTATTTGAGCAGGAATCCAGAGGGGATCCCCTGAAAATTTTTTTGCAAATACAAGGTCTCCTACCTTAAAGGCACGATGCTTGCTGCTGGAACCCAGGGGCTTTTCCGGGGTGTAGGCAGGGTGTAAGCGGTCTAGAGGCGATCTGAGTTTCCTGGCCATGAGGAGTTCAGCTGGGCTCTTGTTAGTAGTGCTGTTAGGTGTGATGTGCTGGAGAAGCAGCATTCTAGTGACTTTATCATGGATGTTACCTTGTTCCATTTTCTGTAGGGTTTTCTTTGTGAACTGAACTATTCGTTCAGCCCTACCATTCACCGCTGGATGAGCCGGCGATGTGAGTGCATGTCGGATGCCCTGTTCAGCTAGGTATTGTTCGAAGGCTAAAGCAGTAAATTGGGGCCAATTATCAGAAACCAGGACATCGGGTAGGCCGTGTGTGGCAAAGAGTCTGTTTAATTTCTTGATGACTGCCTCTGTAGTGGTTGTTTTCATTTTATTGACCTTGAGCCAGTTAGAATATGCATCTACAGTTATTAGGAAAGTGTGTCCTTTAGTAGGTCCCACAAAGTCAATATGAATGCGCGACCAGGGACCTCTGGGTGTTTCCCATTCTGCTGGTGGAGCTTTTGGTGGGGCTGAGTGGTTTTCCTGGCATCTGTTACAGGAGGCAACCCAGGATTCAATTTGTTTGTCCATATCTGGCCACCAGGCGTAGCTTCTTGCCAGTGCTTTCATACGCATGATGCCCGGGTGTCCATCGTGTAACATTTGAAGGACTTTTTTTTGTAGTTTAGTTGGTATGACGACTCGGTCTCCCCATAAAACGCACCCTCTTTGTGAGAAGAGTTCTGTCTGTCTGTCTGTTTTTGAAAGGTTTAAAGGTTTCCTTGGGCTTGTATTCTGGCCATCCCCTCTCCACTCAGCCAAGGATTCGTGCCAAACATGAGTCTTTTTTGGTTTCAAAGGTGATGTCCTGGGCCATTAGTGGAGGTGAGGGAATTGTCTCGATTTGTAGTATTGGTAGCGTGGGAGCTGGGTCATCCTGCAGTTCAGGTAGTGGAGAGCGGCTTAAGGCATCAGCGTGAGGAATAGATTTTCCAGGGCGATATCTTAGTTGATAGTCGTAGGCAGCTAGGAATTCCAACCATCGCATCATTCTGGGGGAAAGAATGTGTGGGGTAGGTTTGTCGCCCACCAGAATGCCAAGCAATGGTTTATGATCTGTGATAATGGAAACTGATCTCCCATATACATATTCATGAAACCTTTTAATCGCAGACACAATAGCAAGGATTTCCTTATCTAGGTGGCTATAGTTTCTTTCTGTCTTTGACAAAGTTCCCGAAAAAAATGCAATTGGTGCTTCTGAACCGTTTGGTAGGACGTGGCTCAGAATGGCCCCCACCCCAAAAGGTGAGGCGTCACAAGTAACAGTCAATGGGAGTGTCTCATTATATTGTATTAGTACTGCATCAGAGGTGAGGAGGTCCTTTACTTGCTGGAAAGCATGTTCCTCCCGTCGTCCCCAAATCCAGGAGGCCCTTTTATCGAGTAGTCTATGAAGGGGTTCAGCAACAGTCGCCTTCTGAGGTAGGAAAATGTTATAAATTTAATGAGTCCCAGGAAGGCTTGAAGGTCAGTTTTGGTTTTGGGTCTTGGAGCATTTTTGATAGCTGCCAATTTCTTTTCTGTAGGGTGGATTCCTTGTTTGTCAAGAAGGTAGCCAAGAAATTCTACCCTTTCTGTGCATAACTGGCACTTTTCCTTCTTAACCTTGAGGCCAGCATCTTTGAACCTTTGTAGGACTGTTCTGAGGCGTTTCTCTAATTGACTTTTTGTTGGGGCTGCTATCAGTGTATCATCAAAATAGGGCACGACCCCTTTTATGCCTTGCGATATTCTCTCCATCAGGCTTTGAAAAATGTGACCAATCACGATCTGCTATTTGTGGGCCAATCAGAGTTGCAGGCTTTCGAGCCTGCTAGTCCGGAACACCATGAATCCTTACTCAAATGCTTTCTGACTGGCCCCAAACTGCTCCGATTCATGGATTTCTACACCTGGTGGATTTCCTTCCATCCATTCTCCTTTTTGCATAACTATTCCTTTTGAAAAAGTTGTATCTGTGAGTCTATATAAACCTCTCATGAACTTTCTCCTAATAGATTTCATTGTTACTTATTAAATCGTATTTGACTTTCTGCGTTAAGAATCTAGGTCCTTTGTTCCCATTTTTATAATGTTATTGAAAATCTTGGGTCTTCATTCTGCATTCACCTTCTCATTTCTGCACATCTGCACATCCTGTGTAACATTCACAAGTCTTAATCTCACCCTGTCTTCCTCTCATCCAAAATTCAGTCCCCAACCCTCTGAATCATGATTGCAAGGCACTGTCCAAATACATTTCTCTTCCATCTCTTGTCAGAAGCTATTTATTTACAATTTGAAGGCCACTTGACTCCTAAAGACCCTGAGTGACTTTTAGTCCAAAAAGCAAGAACAATACTATAAAAGGCAGAAAAATTCATAATCAGCCCAAAGACAAACTTACCCACAAAATATCCAACAGAAAGGCTACTCTCAACCAGCCCCCGGTCATAAGAGAGAAGACAGGTCCTCAATGGCTTTCTCTTTTGTTTCTTCCAATGGTCTTTTCTCTCTCCCTGGGTCCCTTCAACAGGAAGAAATAAAAAGTACATCACTTCTAGTCTCAAGATTTCTCTTCCTCTTTTGCAAGAAGGAAAACTTTTCACAATTCCTTGCGGTATGTCTTAGGAGATTCTCAGTTATCCAGGCCAGACAGTAATTGTCTCAAATGTGCTTATTTCTTCAAATAAGGGTTTTTTTTTCCCTTTGAGGAAGAAGAAAATGTTTTGCTTGTCATCCAAGAAGCTTCATCAGTTCTGATGGTGGAAGGATGGAAGGATAGGTTCTGATTGGATGGTGGTTCCTTGCAGTATTTCCATAGCTGTGTCTTATTTTTCAACAGGAATCAGTAAAAAGAAATATTTATAAGTGGACTTAAAGTGTTGGAGTCCTTCTATCATTTTCTAAATATGGAACTCAGGAAGACATCTCTTTGCTTGAAGGACTATCCAGATGACAGATTGTTATTCAAATTAGAAATGGGATAATTTCTCTTTGCAGTCCTCTCGCTCAATTCTTGAAACTTGGAGCAGATTTGTTTGTTGGTTGCTTTGTTTAGAAAATTTATATGGCTGCCCGCTTACACTCAGTGACTCTGGGTGGCTTACAAAAAAATAAAAACCCATAAATAACCATGAAAACAATACCCCTCTGCCAGTGACAACAATCAAACAAATCATTGGATGGGCTCTGGCTTCCACAGGCTTGTTGGCAAAATCAAGTCCTCAGGACTTGCAAGAGTATTGAAGGGGGGGGGCAGTCTAATCTCTGCAGGAATGATGTTCCAAAGGGAGGAAACCACCACAGAGAAGGCCCTTCTTCTGGGTCCTGCAGTTCTGTGGTGGTATGCTACTGGATCAGACCGGTTCATTAGTAAAAAAAAAAAAAAGCCTACGGGCAGCTCAGAAGAGGAAAAAAAATCCTCCAACAATCAGCTGAGAGGAAAAAAGAAGAGAAAAGCACAGAATCGGCTCTCCCACTCGCCCCTGCACTTTTCTCTTCTGTATCCTCTCAGTTGATTGGCGCTGCAGATCTCAGTTGGTGTGGGAAAAGCTGCGCGCCGGCGTTAGGCAAAGCACGCCCACCAAGCCACACCCACTGAACCAGTGGTAGAACAATTTGAATCCCACCACTGCTGCAGTTGTTATTCAACCAGAGATATGGTAACATCATCTACAAGGAATTTTTTTTTTTTAAGTGCAAATGCACATGCGCTCCAAAGCACTTCTTGATAATCTTGGTCCTTCGTATCATATTCTTATTCTATCTTTTTTGTGCGCTCTCTGATTTTCTACATTATGGGATGTTTCTTGGCACTGTTCTCCTTCCACAAGCACCTCTTGTGTCCAGTCCAGAATTCTTCACCTTTACTAATGAGCTAGAGAGTGGACAATTTGTATCCAGTCTGTTCACTTTCTTTTTCATGAGGGCAATCTATCTGCAATTGCAGCATGTATAATTCATATGATCTTCCAAGATAAAAACAAACTTGGGCACCTTTTTTAAGTTATAAAAGCAATTCTCTGCATGTTGCTTAGATGAACAGATGAGGAGGAAAAGAGGGTCTCCTTGAGTCCTTTCATCAAACTCAGTGATGCGATTCAAAAATTTTTAGTACTGGTTCTGTGGGTGTGGCTTGTTGGGCGTAGCTTGCTGGGCATGGCAGGGGAAGGATACTGTAAAATCTCCATTCCTACCCCACTCCTGGGGGGAAGGTTACTGCAAAATCCCATTCCCTCCACACCCCACTAATCTGTTTCCCAACTCCGTACTCCTGTGCATGGCAACAAAAGAAGACCCAGCTGATTAGTTGGGCCTCGGGAGGTAGAGAATAGATGGGGGCATGGCCAGTCAGAGGTGGTATTTGCCAGTTCTCCAAACTGGTCAGAACCTGCTGAATACCACCTCTGATCAAACTCCAGTTTTTTCCTGTTCTCCCCATTTGCTTACTATCCTCTGTGAATTCAGTCTCTGAAAACTGGCTTCCTTGTGTCTCCTGAAACTTCCTTAATTGGCTCAGCAAAAAAGCAATGCTCCAATCACATACAATGGGCAATCAACAGCTGTCAAAGGTAGAAAGACTTGACATTACCTACAATTGAGTAATCCTCGTCCATGGTGAAGATGATGGAACTTGCCAGATGGTCAAATTGATATCTTTGATCAGAAAAAAATACATTAACTAAGTTTAACACTGACTTGAAACCCTTTACAGACTTTTCTGTGTGAAACAGAGAAAAAAATAAGCTTTTGATATAACGATTTGATTATTTGAAAAAAAAAACAATAGGTTATAGAAAAAAATGAAAGCCATGTTGTAACCATAGAGTAAGACATTAATTTACTTTTATACTTATAATTGCTGCAAAAGAAAATTGAAAGTTACTTCTTTATTTTCTTTCCTTTTTTCCTACACATTTGACTTAGTTTCTCATAGAGTTTATCCTTTTTTTAAAATCCTAATAAAGTTCTTTTGAAAAATGAGAAATCAGCAACTGTCAAGAAGCAATCCAACAGCTACATATAATCAGCAGTCTCTCCGCCTCTTTGGTTCTTTCTCTCTCCTTTATTTTTTTTCCCTTTTTCCATCAAATCCCCACATCTTGTTCTTCCTGTTCACTCACCCAGCATTTATTTAATTGTTCATCCAAAATTGTATATTCTACACACTTCCAATGCATATACATTATTTATAATAATATAGTTCAGTTGGGTGTTAGAAATAGCCTTTCCACTATTAAAAGTACTCTGCTCTATGTCCTATTTTACATTTAAAAATTCTTATATGGACATACAAAACTGGTCAATAAATTTTTACAAGGGTTTTTACTATTTTACAAAGATGTGATTCTCTGTATTCACTTTCAGTGAAGATTCTCAAATATGTATGCTTGTTTCAATCTACATGTCAAAAATCTTTGACTAAATATGCATTGCTTGATTTGACATTTTCCTTACATTGTTGAATATAATTGCAGAACCAAAACTACTCTCCCATCAACACTTTCCTTTTTCCTATTATTATTATTATTATCACTTTTATTTCTCTCACCCTTTTTAACATTGACCTAAGAGGTTAACAGGGTCATTACTTTTAGCATATACAGTAAAGGAACCTCTAGTCTAGAGATTCTATTTATTTAATATTTACATAGAATAGGCCAATAGTAGTTTAGCAAAAAATATTGTTGGATTTTTTTTAGGATGAGACAGAAAGTCCTCAACTTACAATACTTAATTTAGTTACCGTTCAATGTTACAATGGCACTGAAGAAAGTAACTTATGACCATTTCCACACTTATGAATGTTACAGCATCCCCATGGTCACATGATTTACATTTGGATGTTTAACAACTGGTTCCTATTTATGTTGGTTGTAGTGTTCCAGGGTCATGGGATCATATTTTGTAACCTTCTGACAAGCAAAGTCAATTGGGAAGCTAGGTTCACTTAACAATTGTGCTACTAATTTAACAACTGCAGTGATTCCCTTAAAAGAAAATTCTTAAATGCTATAGAAGGCGATGATGAGGCCACTAAGCATCACACATCTTTCATCCCACTAAAGGAAACACATAAAATGGAGGTCATTTGCCAAAACTCCCCATGGATCTTATGGTGACCAAAACATAATAGATTGAGGGCTAGATCAGTTGAGTTCTCAAATCTTAGATTCCATCTCCCAAAGTCATGCCCCTGATGCAACAGAAAAATATAAGCCCTTGAGTCAGAATTATTTTTCCTCTCACTGAAGCAAAGGGAGATAATCTTTTGAACAAGATTACCCAGCCTAGGGGGAAAAAAATTAAAAAGACTTTCTCATACTGCCTTGGCTGCATATGCACTGAACTCTTGGGAAAATATTCATTTAAATTTCATCTTTAATTCCACCCTTTATACTGCCTCTATAAGTGTCCTTTGTAGAGATAAGATAAGACCATTTTGGTAATATTTCATAATCATGTTAATAACCAATTTGCTGCCTTCAGCTTTTTGAAGTATTAAAAACACTTCTCACCTCCCTTTTACTAAATTAAATAAAGGAGCAATCATAAATGTATTGCCATTATAATTTGTGCTATTACTATACAGCAGCTTGAAATTCATGTTCATAATTAACAAGCATACTCAAATTTTTGGACAGAAAAGTACAATACTTTGAAGTTTGGAGCGAGACCTTAATACCTTAATAATTTGAAGTTTGGAGCAAGACCAGAACTACAGATTTATTAAGGAGCAATGCAAATTCACTTTCCTTGTTGAAAGGAAGAATAAAAGCATAAAATTCTGAATTGGCAGTTTACAGGTGATGGTGGTACAGTTTGCTTTATTTTGATGGAGTGGCTAGTAAATACATCAAAGAGTTGGTACAGATATCATTAGATCTCGATGTTTACAGGTATAAAATGTTACTCCTAACAGTCTCTTGGGAGCAATGCAATACAGAAAACATCTGAATGTGTTAAATGGTAGGTAATAAAATACAAGGAATATTTTCCCATGCTAATAATAACATTCTGTTTACTAGGCCAGTTTTTCCTCTCCTGCATTTTGCTCTGTTCCTTATGTTATCAGAAGATTAGACATTTTTATTTACAAAAGGAATGTTTCAAACAGAGATATAAATAATGGTGCAAATAGAAATGTTAAAATACAGTACTGACTGCATAGATTCTGATTTTAATGGTTGTGTGTTTTCCTCACTACTTATTTGTTTTCTTCAATCATAATATATACTCTATGCACTGAGATATCTCTTTTCCTAAAGTATGTACCTACTCCTTAAATGCTTGGCTAGCCTGTATTCTATTTGTTCCATATTAGCAGGCTTGAAACATTGCGTTCCTATTGGTCCAGAAAAACCGGATCGTGATTGGATGGCTTGAACGTTCCTGATTGGCTCGTACAGGGTTTGCCGCGATTGGCTGAAACCAAGTGCGGCAAACTCAAAGAGTTGTCATTGGCTGCCTAGCCACGGTCAGCTCTATAAGAAGAGCTGCCGCGCGCTAGGGTGTCTTTTGTCTCAGAATCTACCTGTTAAATAAAGAGCTGTTGTTCACTACTCAAGCCTCATCTATTCATGGGACCCACCGACCATACATAACACTATTTCTTTGTCATTGAAGGACAAACATCCTGTCACATGAAAAGGTGAGCTTATTGCAGAACCCTTGTTAAATTAAATGGGTTTATTTTAGTTTTAATTTTACACAGTCTGGCATGGGCAAAGGCACGGATACTTGCAACAGCATCCCAATTTATGAATCAACTTATCTGGAAAGATTAGCAGAGGATCAGATTCACCATCAGGTCCACCATGATGTGGATCAGAACCAGGGGTGGGATTCTACCAGTTCGGCCCAGTTCAGGTAAATCGGTAGCTCCGAGGATCATCTGAGAGCGAACCAGTTCACTCCAATGATCAGCTGTTCGGCCCACCTGCCTGCCCTGGGTCTAGTCTGTGCTTTACATCATGGTTTTCAAGCTCAGCTGATTCATGTGGCACAATGGATTGCTGCACGTCAGCTGTTTAACAACAGGGGTTGCAGGGGAAGATCAGTAGCAAACATTCTGCGCACGCTCATCAAAATGGTTGTTAATACCAGTTGAATTGCACCCCTGATCAGAACTGTGAGAAGTCATTAGTAACCTGGCTGCACTACAAATAAGCCTAAAACAAACTGAGAACAGAAAGTCTCTTTCAATCACTATGAAAGGCCATTGGTCTAGCAGCATTCAGCAACCAAGCATTTTGGCCCCATAATTTGAAACCTCATCCTGTATGGTTACCCCACTTTTTTCAAAGTTCCTTTTCATGTAAATATAAATGCACCATACCATCTTTCAGCATCTTTGTTTTTTCTAGCATTCTCTTACCAAATATCCATCCATCTATCCTTTCATTTCATTTTATTCACTCATTCATTTATCATACATATGTAGAACTTTTTAGAAAATAAATGTGGTTGGGATCATCCCAGCACTTTGGAGTTGTGTCCACCTTCCCCCCAAAAAGAGACAGCTAAGTTGGAATGATAGGAGAACAGAGGGAGTAGGAAGAATTGTTACATTGTGTAGGATAGCCATGTTGTGCAACTGCCTGCAGCAAATCCTTAGCATTTCAGATGCGACTACACTTCTCATTTAGAGAGAATATACCAACTCTTCAGACAAATTTCTGGAGGACAAAGAAGACTGGAAAAGGGTGACATTGCACCCATCTATAGTGGAAGTGGCCTGTGAATTATGGCTGTTCTCAGGATGTCGGAATCTATGCCAATGTCTTCTACTATGAACCTGTTTTCCTTTTTCAAATCTGCAAATGCTTTAGCCAGAATGTTGCACAAGGACACCCATGGCAGCAAAACATCAGGAGTCTCTATTAATTACTATGATTTTATTAAATAATAAAGCCCATTGGGAACCAAGCTGAGGAAGCAGCGGGTGAGCATGCGAGCTCAAGAAGCTCTGTATGCACACACGGCAGGTGCAAAACCATCCCCTCCCTCCCCGCCAGTCCACAGAGCCAGAAAGGTCACGGACCTCTGTTTTTGAAAGAATAGGGAAGAGAAATAGAAAGCTCCATTTTTGTCACAGCCAAAAAAGAAAGCTCCTTGCAATTTCTGGTGAAATGGCAACTGTAAATTGGTTAGGGACAAAGTCCATCTTCACAACCAGAACCGCATCCTGCAAATAGTCTTTCCTCTTTGAACTGACACTTATCAATACATAAGAACAGTAGGCCTCTACACCCAACAAAAGCACTCCTGAGCTTTTCCAATGGGCCAAAGCTTTTCCCCGAAGCTTTGAATGAATTGTAATCAGCCCTTTTATTATATAACTCCTAACACCCTGTTTTATGTCTCTTTATTTTTTTCACTTAGTTACAAGAAAATACTTTAAGATTCATAAACTAAAAAAATAAATAATGGGACCCTGTTTCATAGAAGATAATAGTTTAGATTTAACTGTGAAGAACTAAGGAAAAATGACTGTATATTTGTTTTCAAGGTGGAAAACATATTTTCTGTTTTCAATAAGCTGGAACCTCCTAGGGAACAAGCCCTCAATTTTTGAAATCAAAATTAGCACTGAAATACAAAAGAAAGGTAAGAAAGGGAACAAATTAAATGCACACCGTGACAGCAATATGGAGAAACAAATAAAGGGTGTTGTTTTTTCTTTAAATGTCAAGGAGTGGGAAGAAACAATCATCTTACATTTTCAAGGATTCTCTTAATAAACCTCACCAGATGGAAGCACAAAGCTAAGCATGACAGGCCAGGGCTACTAATTGGACAGGGAACACCTGGGAATTCTAGAGCTGTTGGCTAAATGGGAAAGTAGGGGGGTAGGAAATCCCACAGGAATACAGTGGCAAATCATTTCTTTAACACTCCCAAATAAACTCCTGCAGCTACCACAGTGTGGAGTTGAACTCCACATATCTGAAAGTTGCTGAAGTCGAGAAATATTTATTTTTACTTTTGTTAGATATCCAATTCCAGTGGCAGTGACTCTTCAGGACCTTATGATCTATTGACCACCAGATAGTCAAGGATTTTCTCTTTTTCTCCTTTTTATTTGTCACTCTGCCTGGTCTTGGCCTAATGCAGGGCTGTCAAACTCCTGGCCCATAGGCCAGATGCGTCATACTCTGGCCACGCCCACGCCCGGTTTAGCGAAGGGGGGAATCCCGATGCATCATATGACGACGCCATGATGACGTGAATTTGACACCCTGGCCTAGGTAAATCATGCACAGAGAGTGTGCTCTTGAAGTATCGTCCTTATCTAGGTGCTAGGTTTTCATATTCTTATAATGATTTCCTGTAAATAAATCTTATTTTTGCTGCCGTTACAAACCTGCTCTCCTAAATCTTACTCAAGTCACATTCCCATTCTCAGGAACACTGACATATATAAAGAGAAAATGGCTCAGCCTGAAATAATCTTTAATCTTTAAATTTTATCTTAACAAGGGATGAACATTTTCCTCCCTTTAGATACAGATAGTAATTCACATGTCAGCATGGAGGCTGACTCCTCTATCCCATACATTATTCAGTCATCAGCCTTGCAGAGTTTATTATTGAGGCCTAAAGGAAGCCCTTTACACAATTTCATGAATATTTTCCCCTGCATGACTAAAGGCTCTTGCAAGGTCATGGATAAACATACAGAGTCCTGCCCCATCCTTATCCCCACGCATGAAAAAATTAACAAAAAGCTGGAGCAGGAGTTAGGTTATTTTTTTTAAATGCATTAACCTGTGCAATCTAGTGCAACAAACTTTTGGTTAAAAAAAAATGCTCCATACAACAGTGGAGTTATATTTATTTACCACAGCTATTATCTCTATTTTTCAGGATGAAATTTTTCCCAAAGTAATTTACCAGTAATATAAACAATTTAACATAAAAAGGCAACCACTATTATTTAAAAATAAACAAACTTTTAGGATCCTTCCCACAAGGCAGTAAGTGGCAATGGCTTTTTAGGTGGAATGGGGCAGAGTTCAAATGGTGGCCATCCTTCCCTTTCACTTTTTGAGGGTTTTTTCCCAGTGATTATAAGAAATAAAAGTCCAATTCAAGAGGCTTCTGTTATGGGCATCTCCTGTCTTTCTTCCTCCTCCTCTTCACAAGTCTTTGCCACCTACTTTTATACTAGATGTTGAGATAACAAAGCTTATCTATATCCTAGAATCACAGAATTATAGAACTAGAAGAGTCCACACATCCAATGCTCTTCAGCATTCAAGACAGCCATTTGGGAAAGATAACTATCCATTCTCTTCTTTAAAAACACCGGAGACAGAGAACCCACAATTTCCATAGCTGGACTGTTCTAGAGATCTTACCATCAGGACGTTTTCCTTTATGGATTAGATTTTAAGGGTTTTATATACTATTATCTGACCTTTATTATTATAAGTAGTTCAAGTTGGGGAACATACATGATACTTCTTCTTCCTTCTATTTTCCCTATAACTGCAACCCTGAGGGGGACTTGCACAAAGTTACCCAGGTGGCTTTCGTATCTAAGGTGGGACTAGAACTTATCGTCTCCTGGTTTTTAGATCAGAACCTTAACCACTGTCTCAAATTGACTCTCTTATATTTAAATGAGGAAGCTAATAGAGGGATTATATTTGCTTAGGAATGTATCAGTGCAGAGTGAAGGTGAAGACAGCCACAACATATTGGCTATTTTACTTCATCAAGATCCTTGAGAATTGTGGAAGAGAGGAAGAATGCTTAATTTTCAATGTGGGCATCCTCAGAGAGACAAGGGGAGACAATGAGTAACACAGGCAGAATGACATAATTATACAAATGCTGCAATTTACATAGTTGTGTCAGATGTCCCAGCACAAATGCATAATTTGTACCATCTGTGTGATTACATCATTGCATGTGTATTGTTATTTGGGCATCATCACAGTTGGCTACAGAGACTGCTGTTTTCAATGGCTCAGCACTTGCTTTGTGCACAAAAGGGTTTTTTTTCCCCATCTCTAGCTGAAAAAAGATAATGTAACACACCAGGGAAATACTTCTGTTTAAGATCCAGGAGAGCCAATGCTAATCAGAGAAACAATATTGGGCAATGGATCAACAGTCTGGCTCAGTATAAGACAGATTGATAAGGATCCAACGGTAAAATTGCTGCACCTATATTTATTTTCTTCTCTGGAATTATCCAGGTTAAAGTTCATTTTCAATCACTATCAATTTATTCTCTTTGGAAAGGAATTATCACCTGTCAATATGTAATTATCTGCAACTCTGAGGCTAGTGCTTTATCTTCAGTTAGAGTTGGGCTGTAGATAATATTCTAACATTGTACAGAAAGCTTTGCCAGGTTACATTCCATAATCATATCCTGTCATTGCCAAGATTGTACCCAGTGAAAAAGGTAGGTTTTCTTGAGGCCCTCTGCCCAATTTAATAATACCACCTTGGGATAGAATCAGAGAGGTGATAAAAATTTCTCACTAGGCTGATTTTCTTTCTCATGTATTTCATTTGGAAAAAAATAACATGCAAATAACATGTTATGTTGATTCATTAATGATGTAAAATTCTGTCTTCGTGACTATATCTTTACTGCTTGATAAAGCGATGAAGATAACAAATAATTATTTTAGATATCAGGGGATTCCTTGGCCAATGCAGGATGGCCCCATGATTCCAGCATTTCCATCAGGAAAACCAAAAAATGAACAGGGCAAACACGTCTCCAAAGAAGCCCGCTCCTTATGACTGTTTATGCTCTGCATCCTATAGAAGACAAAATGGGTACTTGGGTGGTTTTATTTTTTCCACACTGCCACAGAACGTTTAATTTGCAATATGGGAAAGAACACTACCATTTGCTTGATGTTTTACTACCAAACTTTTGAAAGTGCTCTTTTGTCTCTGTCTTCTTCTCAGATGTTGGCACTGTGGGTTCTTTCCTTGCCATGCCCTTCTCTTTGCAAATGTATGATGCTACCACAATGTGTTGTCTTCTATGGATACAATGCCTTCCTTGCCATGTAAGCGATGGTCTAGGAGTTCTTTGTAGAAGGTTTTAAGACAACGGTAGATGATATATAAAAAGATATTCCACCAGATATTGGATTCAGAGCCTTCCAGGATATTTGAAGTAACCACTAATGCTTGACTTTGGCCCAGAAGTAGCCAGGTTCCCAAAACAGTACAGTTCTTTTATAATTTGTTTGAAATGTGAGTCTGACAGTTAATTTATGTACTTGAAGACTCCAAATCATCTTCAAGGGAAGTCTTGCATGTAAATTTCCAACCTGGAAATTTCCAGAACATATAGATCACCTTAACATGATAGGTATTTCTAGAAATAACTAACATTAGAGAAATGGTTGAAATTTAAAACAACACATGATGACCAAAGACATTGGGATATTGGGTGAACAATGTCAACATAATGGGTGCTACTAAAGAATTATAGCCTCATTCCATATGTATGCAGTGCATGCAATGCACATTGAAAATAGATAGACTTCAGTCACCCAGTCACACCCATCACTTTGATTTGTTGACTCCTCATTAGGAATACTCCTGGTTGTGACTGCAAGATCGCTGAGCCCCCAAGCAGTGAAAGTAGTCCTTAAAAGAGAACAAGCCAAACTAGGAAAGGGATTCATTTTATTGTATATATTTGGAAAACCATATTCTGGTTCACTGCTTTTTTTTTAAGATTAAACACTTGCACTAGGTTGTCATTTTTTGATTTCCTATCTTACAAAGGATTAAAGGAAAGACAATGTAAAAAATACTTGTGTAATCTAAGTACTGAAAATATAACCGCTAATTATGATTTAATAAAGAGTGGAACAGTGGAGTTCTTCTATCCCTTCAGAATAAATAAAATCAATTTCTCAAGGTTGATTTCATATAATATCAGGCATCAAGGCAGCCTCAATACAAATACAATATTGATGTTTCCTAACTTTCGTATACATATTTAGATTGCCTAAGGTAGTAAATACAAACCAGAATCAACTGACGGGAGTCTCATCCCATCCCATTAATTGCAAGAAATATTTTATTCGCCTTCACTTTTATTGATGAAGACATCTTCTATACATAATGAAGTTCTCAAAGTACAATTGTAAATGATCACAGCTGCTTCTGCTCAATGCCTCCTGGATGGCAGCAAGCAAAAACTCACTGGGGACAGAGAAAGTTTCCCATGGGATTAAAATATTGAGGCACAAATGCTATCATGTACAACTGTGTTCTTAGAGAATTCATATCAGCAAAAGGTTTCAGCAAACATCCTATATGCTCTAGCAGAATACTAAAAGTAGAAAGGGGAAAAATAAACAGTGCCAGCAATGAAACAATTCCAATCTCTTCAGCTCCTTATTCCTGGAGAAATGTAATCTTTTTCCTGAGACCTCAAAATACATTGCTGTAGTCCAAGTCTTTATTTTTTTATCCTAGAGCTGGTAAAGCAGATCATAGCCAGGGTCAAGCAAATTTCCATCATTTAGTAGATCTTTTCCTAAGGTATGCCATTCAGTTCTTGCAAAATTTTCTGTAATTATCTCACAAAATATATGCATATCATTGTTCCTTTGTAATCTCCTAAATAAATTTGCAGCTTTCTAGTCTCAGGGGGTCACAGAATGCAAAGGTAACACAACAGAGGTGGTATTCAGCAGGTTCTGACCAGTTCTGGAGAACCATTAGCGGAAAATTTCAGTAGTTCAGAGAACTGGCAAATACCATCTCTGACTAGCCCCACCCCCACCTATTCTCTGCCTCCCGAGTCCCAGCTGATTGGCTGGGTCTTCTTTTGTTGCCCTGCACAGGAGAACGGAGCTGGAAAGCAGGTTAGTGGGATGGGGAGGGAATGGGAATTTTACAGTATCCTTCCCCTGCCACGCCCACCAAGCCATGCCCACCAAGCCATGCCCACCAAGCCACACCACACCCACCAAGCCATGCCCACAGAACCAGTAGTAAAAAAATTTGAATCCCACCACTGTAACACACCATGTAGAACATCATTGCATTGAGTGGGGATAGCATTTGTGGGGGGGCGCTTTTTAATTGACCAGGGTTTAATCTCATGAACAGGTGACAGATTGTTGAATGTAGTGGCCAAAACCTGGCTTACTTAAAGCAACCAAATCACTCTGAACATACAAAATGTGATTAGGCGTGGAACAACAACTTAGAGCTCCCAACAAAGTATTGCCAGTTTATTGAGCAGCCTAAAAGCAAAAGTAAACCGCAGCTTATATATTTTGATTTTATTTATTTATTTGTCACACAATTATAAGATAACAGGTATAAGTATAAACATAGTTATGAATCCATGAAATGGATACCTATAAGAAAGAAAGAAAAAACAGTAGGACAGGGACGGTAGGCACATTGGTGCGCTTATGCACGCCCCCTACAGACCTCTTAGGAAAGGAGTGAGGTCAATAGTAGACAGTCTAAGGTTAAAGTTTTTTGGATTTGAGGTTGAAACCACAGGTAGAGTATTCCAGACATTGTCCACTCTGTTGCTGAAATCCTATTTCCTGCAATCAAGTTTGGTGCAGTTTACTTTGAGTTTGTATCTATTGTGTGCTCTTGTATTGTTGTGGTTGAAGTTGAACTATTCATTGACAGGTAGGACATTGCAGTGTATAATTTTATGTACTATACTTAGATTGGGCCAAAGGCGGTGTAGTTCTAGGTTGTCTAGGTCTAAAATTTCAAGTCTGATGGCATAAGGTATTCTGCAACGAGTAGAGGAGTGGAGAACTCTTCTTGTGAAATATTTCTGGACTTTGTCAATGGTATTTATATCAGATACGTAATTAAGGTTCCAGACTGATGAGCTGTATTCAAGTATTGGTCTAGCAAATGTTTTGTATGCTATGTATGTTTTGTATGTATGTATGTTAGTAGTGTGATATTGCCGGAGAAAAAACTACGCAGGATTAGGTCAACAACTCTGAATGCCTTTTTGGCTATGTAGTTACAGTGGACTCTAGCATTTAGATCATTAGAGATGAGTACTCCAAGGTCTTTGACAGAGTTTAGATCATCAACAAGGTCTTGACTATTCAGCTGGTATTTTATTTTCTGATTTTTTATTTTTTTTTGCCAATATGTAAGACAGAGCATTTATTTGTTGAGATTTGAAGTTGCCATTTGTTTGACCATTCTGATACATAGTTGAGGTCTTTTTGAAGGGTAGCAGTATTGCCGGTGGTGTTGAATGGCTTAACATCATCAGCTGAAAGAGTGCAGTTGCTCTTAATATGATCACATACCTTGGGCCTAATTTATTTCAAAGCCAAATCAAGAATAGACAGTGTAAATTACAATATGACATTGGAATGTTTTCACAATCTGGGTAACCTTGTTTTTATTTATCCCTTTCTCCCTTAGTCAGCATTGGCAATTATTATCTTTGAGATATGGCCAGAGAATATTAACAGTTTGGTTTACTGGGCCACTGGGCCCTGTCTGGCCAATTCAGCTTGTTATGAATGTTTTCTTACAAGGGCACTTTAAACAGTTCACGGGTACTGGGGTAAGAGTGGGGTTTCATAAGTTTGGTAATGAATGCAGCTGTTCATAGAAACAGAGAGTACTTTTTACAACCACGTTACAAGAGAAGTGTTGAAATGTGCACTATGCTGTCAGACCTTGCCAACATAAGAAGGAAGTGGGCTTCAGATATGGCCCATGGAATGATGTTCATTACAAACCATATTAACTTCAGAGTGTGACAACAGCTTCAATATAACTTCTCTCTGTCTGGTTAAAAAAAAAAATGGTTCCCAGACAAGCAGAAAAAAGATCAATGATTTCTTAAAAAAAAAAAAAGCTTTATATTTCAACAAACAGCACATATTAGAACTGTACAATTCATTTGACAAGATTGTCCCTTGGAACTTTATTTATATTTTTTATCGCAGCAATATAAATAAAGATGTTGAGACTCTTAGAACAGGGGTGTCAAACTCACATCGTCATGGTGGCGTCATGTGATGTATCAGGACTTTTTTTTTCCCCTTTGCTAAACCGGGAATGGGCATGGCCACCACATGACACATCCAGTCCACAGGCTGGGAGTTTGACAGCCCTGTTCTAGAAAGAATGCAGGAAAGAACAACAAAGATGATTAGGGAACTGACAGCTAAAATATATGAAGAATGGTTACAGGATTTGGGTATGTCTAGTTTAATGAAAAGGAGGATTAGGGGTGACGCAATAGCAGTGTTCCAATACCTAAGGGGCTGCTACAAAGAAGAGGGGGGCCTAAGTACCTGAAGGCAGGGAAAGAAGCAATGGATAGAAATTAATCAAGGGGAGAACCAACCTAAAACTAAGGAGAAATTTCCTGACAGTGGGAATAATGAACCAGTGCAACAACTTGTTTCCAGAAGTTGTGGGTACTTCAATACTGGAAGTTTTAAAGAAGAGATTGGACAATCATTTATCTGAAATGGTATAGGGTTTCCTGCTTGAGCTAGAAGACCTCCAAGGTCCCTTCCAACTCTGTTATTCTGTTACTTGTGCCATTTAATTATAAACAAGTTTAATTTTAAACTTATGCTCACTTTTAAAAACCAAATAACTCTTTCATATTCTCTTATCTCTATATATAATTTATGGCAGGATAGAATCAGAATACTTCCATTTCAACTAATCTTTTTATTTCCAGCACTGACATCACTGGGTCAGCAATTTAAAATCATTAGAAAGTAGCTCTTGATGGTAAATTATTCCTTCTTGACATGAAAGAAACTCCCTGAAGTCATTTCATTGCTAAGCAGTCACTACTCAAAATTGAGACAATGATTCAAATACATTAGGCTTGCTGATTCCAAGAAGCTGCTGATCATTATATTTGTCAATCTTCACTACATTTCAGTAATACTTGGGATGGACAGAATTATACGTAGTATGGTGCAAGACAGTTTTTATATTTTTAAACATAAACATAATGTTGATTAAACTTTCAAGGAATTTGAATTCAAATTTTATTTTTTTAAAATGTAGCAGTTCGTAAGAATTATAATATTTCAGAAGGACTCAATGGATATCATTGTCTTTAAATAATATTTCATTTTTGCAGGAGATAATAATCTTATTTTCATTTTTGTGATCCAAAATAGATGTAGAATATATTAAGCGAATAGCTTCTGAAAGAATGTTTTAAAAAAGCCCTTCAGGATCCAGCCACGTTTTAGCCCAACATGCTATGTAGCACAGTAAATTAACAACATTCGGAAGCTCACAAGAATGGAAAGCCCTTATAACAGATACACCTTAGTAGTCTTAGTAGTCCCTGTGTTATGCCGGAAGCAGTATATCATTAGAGCATAAAGATTAGTGAACCAATTGTGGTTTGATCCTCTGAATTTATTCTGTTTTTTTTAATGACCTGAAATCGATTTCTCCAACACACATGATAGCTGTATCATTCCTTAGTTTAGTGAGTTATGAGTTTTAATAAATAAGTACATTTTTGTATCAGGCTTGAATCTAGTTGCATTTTGTTTGAATTGATTATTCTAAAATTGTGAGAAGAAGGGAAAATGTCTCTGCCTATCTTTTTTAGAATGCATAAGTGATATATCAGGGCTGATATATCCATGGGCCAGATGCATCATGCACTGGCCACGCCCATGCCCAATTTAGCGAAGAGGAAAAAAGTCCCCATACGTCACGTGATGCTGCCATAACGACGCGAGTTTGATACCTCTGTGATATATCTTCTTTCTTTGTCTTCAGTCTACATTTTTTTCTGCACTTTCTGTAAAGTAGTAAAGAGTTGGACTTCAGGGCTCAGGTCAAGAGCCCCAAAGAAGGGTCTACATAGCCACTCAAATGATCACTAATGATTATTTTAGGATCAAGAGCTTCTGATGTACTTAATCAACATCAACTAACAGGTTGATCAATAAAAGGAAACTATTATAAAAATGAAAAAGTCAATAAAAGGAAACTATTATAAAAATAATCTAGCTTAAATTATGCAGTCTTAACAAGATAACTTGTAGAAGAAATGACTTAATGTAAGCTATACCTCTTAGACAATACTACGTATGATTAGAAGGAAAATGTATATAAGGGTGCAACACAATTATATTGTATCATATTTGTATTGTATTATATTGTATTTCTATTATAAAGTCTCAAAGAACTGGACTGTTAGTAATGTTTAATACACATCTGTGTATTATTATTTTAGTGTTCCCATACGTTGATTTGTATGTCGTATCATTTTATAATCTCTTTTTAATAGCACAGCATTGTAATCTGTTGAGCTATTGAAGGTTTTTTAAATATTCATTTAAAAAACCTGCATTTATAAATGGTAACAGTTTTCCTAATCCAGAAAACTTTTCTATGCAAATATTCCCACTATACATCCTTTTTAGCCGCACATATTCTCCAAATTCTTTTTCTTTTTTTAACATAAATTTTCTAATGCATTTTCATTGCAAGTTTCTCTGATATGAACCCTTTTTTTAAAAAAATAACCATCTGTATACATAGTGCTCAGAAGCATTTTTTTTTTCATATGATTGGAGGTTGGTAGAATCTTCTTAATTCCATCCCCATCAGAATCTGTGAAAAATTGTTTCATATTTCTGTATGTCCAATGAGGCTTCCTCCTTTCTAACAGTGTTCAGAATTTAGGACCATTTAAGGGCTACTTCAAGCCAATGACTCAGCTCTCTATCAAGGACTAAGCCTCAATAAATATAACAGTGTCCCTCCAAGATAACATGCATAAGGGACTTGATGAGTTGTTTTTGTACTGAATGATTTTGCCAAAAAGAGGAAGAAAAAAAAATGTAATTTAGAAAAATGAGAAATGGTTCCCCTTAGTGGAGAAAAAAGTTAACTGCAATTTTATCCTGTTTTGCACTTAAGATTAAACATATTATAGCAACATTTCTACAATATATTTAAGTATCATATAAATAATATTTGGATTGGTATCATTGAGTTCAGAGCTTTTATTTGGTCAATAATTTCCAGAGCGCTAACTATGTTTGTCTCTTCTAGCAGCAACAGCAGCCCTGTGGCATCCTTTGATCTAACCAAGTTACTATGTGGATTTCTCGGTTTTGCTGTCAAATGTGAAACTGATATCTAGATACTTGTACTAATATTTTAAAAGAAACTAGCAACAACAGTGATAAAAATAGAACAATTGGTGACCTTAAAACAACTCTTCTTGTACTCACAAGATTGCAAATACAAGTTGGAAACTGAAATACAAATGACAGCACGCTGCCAAGCACAACTGTAACAATTGCAACCAATTCTACGTGGGACAAACGTCACATCAATTAAAAACCAGGATCCATGAACATTGGCTGGCAGTCAAATCCTTGATCTTTACCCACACCGACACTAAACAGCGCCAGTTTAATTGGAGCAACACAAAAAATCATTGGCCATTCTACCACCACATCCGTGAGTTCATTAAAGCCTGGCACTCCATGAGCAAATCCATCAATATCTTGACCTACAACCAGCTTACAAACCCCTCAGAAGACAAATCAACCGCACAGCTAACCAGAGACAACACCGATCCTCATCCAACCCACTCAACCCCCCCACAACTAGCACTTCACCTCCCATGACCCACACCTGATGTAACCTCCCCATCACAAGACCCTCATTTGACACACTCACACCTGACCAACCACAAGACCTACTGACCACATGAAGCCCTTATAAACAGAACAACACTGATGCTGACATCCCCTACACTCCACTGAAGATGTTACCTAACAAAATGTTTGGAAACCAACCCACAAGTTTGGAGAATGGAGCTTCACCCTCACTGACTATAAAAGACTAATGCCTGAATCCTGTTTATCATGCATGTCAGTTCTAGAAAAGAGGCACAAACTGTTGAATTCTGGAACTCTCAATTACCTATACTTAAAAAAGTAAAATTAAAAAAGTAGAAAATGCTTACTGGTCTGGGTAAGTAAAATCTAAGAGTTTCTTCTTAATATGCATTTTTGGCTCAAATGCAGATGTTGTGTGACTCCATTTTCACAAAAGAGAGGGAATAATATGTGCTAAACTCAGCATTTCAATGCTGGTAAATCAAGGGCCTAAAGTAGGCGAAAAATGTGATCATTGGTACTGCTGTGTTTGCCTCAGCTGCCAACTGAGATTGTCATCACAACAAAATGAAAGTTTACATAGGTGGGAGAGACTATCACTGATTGCCTTAATCACTTTTCTTCGATCTACTAGTATTGAGCAAGGTCTATATGATCAGGAATGTCTGTTTCGATGTTGATATTGGCTAAGAGAGACGTTGTAATTTGTTTCCTTCAATTTTTTATTTTATTTTTATTTGCTAGAGTTATGTCGTACCTTTCCTCCAAAGCTCAAGAAAGTTTACAGCTACTCCTATTTCCATTATTCCTCCTCCCCAACCACAATCCTGGGGATACGATGTGCTAAGAAATAGAGACTAACCCAAAATCATCTAGCTATGCTTTGAAGTTTTGGAGCACTGGTTGTGACACGTCCTACTTCTATCTTCCTCCCAGTATTTAAAGATTTACATTCCAAAGGCTTCTTAAAACTTTACAACTAGAGAATACTGGTGGAGAAGACCAAATCTTATTGCCTGAGTTTAGATGTTATCAAAATTTGTCCTTTGCTTTAGCTTGTAGTTGTTTGAAGTTTGCCCCTTCTCTGATGGACTTCTAGCATCTTGCCTAGAGAAACCAACCAATTAATTATCCCCTAAATTAAAAAAGGCTGACAAACATTTTTCCTTTCTCCCTTTCTTTTGTTTAAAGAGAAAACTATTACTAGGTGAGATAATTGGTGATATCTAAAAGGTATTACTTATCCAGGGACTTTGTTTAATTAGGTATTTTCATAAATCATTTTACTACCTGTTTTAACTGATACTTGAACAGTTTAATGTAAGTAAGAAATTTTGGGAGCCTTCCAAATTGAAAGACAGCATTGAAATTATATAGATCAACCATACGTCCCTACTCTTAAGTGTGGGCTAAGCAACATGTGGCTTTCCAGATGTTCTTGCACTGCAGTAAACATTTTTTTCTATAATAAGCTTGCTGTCCAAGGCTCGTTCCAACATTTGGATTGCTTAGATGGTTCCTATTTTTTATTTTAAACACCACAGATTAGTGTGCCTATGTTCCTACTTTAAAGTCCTCTATTGGAAATCATAAACTTCATGTGTATTTTGGAGAGCTTAAAGTTGCTTATTTGTAGCAAACAAATAAAGAGACAAATACCATATATACTGATTTTAATCTAAAATCTCAATCACAATACCTTTTGTGGAGATAATAATTGTAACAGGAATGGTATTCCAAACATATAGTTACTGAATTATTTTAATAATATGATAATTACTTTAACAGGCCTTGGCAGTAAAGGAGTCATTGGAAATAATGGTGGTCTAGTTAACAATATTTAATTACATGGTTCAAGCATCATGTTTCATCATGTATTTTATGAAGAGAAAGCCTAGACGAAATATTTGATTAAGAACATCTAATGTTATCCCCATTCTAACTGCTAATGGTTTAATTATAGAGCAATTACCATAAAGTAGGTATGAGCTGATTGATTATTGGCTTGGGATTTACAAGATAGTTAATATCTAATAGCAGTGGATTTATGGAAACATCTTGGTGTAATGGAACAGGTGGCATGTTGTATGAAGCTGTTTGTGAAATTCATTTTGCATTTTCAGAAGGCTCTCTGACAAGTTGGGCTTGACATCAATGGTATGAAATACAGTTATGATTGCATAAATATTCAGCACTCAAAAAAAGCACTCCCTTAAGTGCAAAGTCAAAGATCAGGACAATTCAAAAGCTAACAAGGAAAAAAAATGAAAAATAGTATTTTTCTGGCCTCTGGGTCAACCATTCTAGCATTAACAGTATGCTGTAATGTAAAGGGAAAAGCAACATTAAAACCTCTGCCAAATGATAAAATCCTAGGCTCAATATGAAAGTCCACTGAAACTTCTAACTCCACTTAAAAACTTTAAGAGTATCTGTTCTCCCTCAAATAATAAGTGACATCAAACAATGTTGCATGAGAGGATGTACTGTATCTTAGAGTCCACTTGAGACAAATATACGGACAAGTATAAGGCATGAACAAATCAATCATCCTTATGCTGCTGGCTACATATCTTGTAAATACTCAGATTTCCACTTTAGCACACTATTTCTATTGCAGGTTACTTCTCTGTGTCATAAACTAGCTTTTTGTGAAGGATTTTTCATCTCTGCTCAATGTCTAACTAGCCATTGTTGAAATGTCAACAGTGTATATTCCGCCATATAAATTTAATAAATATCTAACCCTTCAGATTGAAATGTTGTTTTAGACATTCTTATCCTGGCTCTGTAGAAGGTAGAATCCATTTACAGTCATCTTTCTTGTCCATTGCTGACTGTGAATGTGACATTTCATTAATACTAAGGCTAAAGAGGCAGGAAGAATATTATATTACTGAGAAAATGGGACCCATAACTGTACTTATTTATGTATCAAATATGCTGCCCCTCTCACTGTCTGTATGACTGGGCAGTTTACAAACAAAAGTTATACACCCATTTTTTAAAAACACAATTAAAAACAGGGTTAAATACAGAATTTTAAAAAGAGAATTAAAAACAAGCTAAAAGGCAAGTTAAAAGGCAGAGAGAATGCCTCAAGTCACACACACACCCAGGGGCATGCTGCTCTTCGATCTCCATGCCAGTTGGCACAGCCAGGTCCTCAAACTCTTCTGGAAATCCAGAAGGGTGCAAGCCAACCTCACCTTAGGAGTCAAGATGATCCATAAAATGGGGGCAGGGGCAGATAAGGTTCTCTTCTTTGACCCCACCAGTATCCCAAAAGGATGCCATGATTGATTGTATTAAAAAAAAAAAACCCAATAAGAAACCAAGAATAGCAAGGATGGAGCATTACCCACATCTCACTCCTGCCAGAAATCATTCAAAAGCACAACTAATAATGTTTCTGTCCCGTGTCCGGGTCTGATAACTGGCTGAAAGGAGTCCAGATAGTCTGCTTTATCCAGGACCCTCTTATAGCTTATAGCACATCCCAAAAAGGGGGGAACTGGATGAAAATTATCTAGCACAGTAGAGTTGAGGGGTGGTTTCTTGAGTGGGGAGTGCATGAGTGCCTCTTTGATGTGTACCAGAAATACCCTCCCTCTCTCAAAGATGAATTGACCATCGCTAGGACCTACCTACCAGGAAGCTTTGAGGGACGATGTTTTAACTTGCTTTTAATTCTCTTTTTTAATCCTGTCCACTTTCCTCGGGTCCAACAGGACTGAATCGTTCCCAGATAACTGGGTAAATTTGCCTCCCCACCAGGCATCTCCAAAGGACTCAGGTTCTCAAACCTACAAATGGTGACTATTGTAGAGGAATGCGTACTTGCCCATAGTAGCTACAAACTGGAATTAATCCTTCAGAAAGCTGCACATGTTGTGATGGTTCCATAGGCCTTCTTAACAAAAGAAGAAAGATAAAGGAAGTATTTCTTAAAGTAGATGATGCATCCCTGAAAAAGAGAGAAAAGACATGTAATTAGCCCTTCTCAGATTTTTCTAAGAACTTGTCAGTGAGAATAAATATATGTTCAAAGGAAGGAAGGAAGGAAGGAAGGAAGGAAGCATCTTTGGCCAAGACATCACCGTAGCATCTATACAGTGAAACATTTTAATTAACTGAAAGGCTATCTATCAGAAAAGAGTAAGTTATTTCATGGAGATGACAAAATGCCAGCAATCACAGGCACAAAAGCCAGAACTTCAAAGCTCAGACAAAGCCAGGCCAAAAACCACCCAATATGTTTTGTGCAAGGGGAGCTAACTGGCCTGTCAAGCTGCTAAACTAGTAGAAGAGATAAAGAAAAAGGGAAAATAATACTGCTGATTCTAACATAAGTAGGAAAGAAGGAAAGAAGGAAAGAAGGGAGGGAGGGAGGGAGGGAGGGAGGGAGGGAGGAGGGAGGAAGGAAGGAAGGAAGGAAGGAAGGAAGGAAGGAAGGAAGGAAGGAAGGAAGGAAGGAAGGACTGAAATCTCTATAGTTTTCTTGTTTTAGGGTACAGTAAACTATTAAGAGGCAGTAGGGAATAGAAGTTCCCAGAACTGGCCTCATCATTAGGGTGTGTGCAGTGATCAACCTAGTCAGAAAATTTAAGTATAGTGGTCCTCAACTTACAACCACAAATGAGCCCAAAATTTCTGTTGCTATGTGAGGCATTTGTTAAGTAAGTTTTGCCCCCATTTTACAATCTTTCTTGCCACTCTTGTTAAGTGAATCACTGCAGTTAAGTTAGTAACACGATTGTTAAGTGAATCTGGAATTCCCATTGACTTCATCCATCAGAAGGTCGCAAAAGGTTATCACATGACCTTGGGACATTGCAACCATCACAAATATGAATTAGTTGCCAAGTGTCTTAATTTTAATCATGTGATCAAGGGGGTGCGGCACCAGACTTAAATGTGAAAAAGGATCATAAGTCACTTTTTTTTCAGTGCCGTTGAACAGTCACTAAATGAGCTGTTGTAAGTTGAGGAACTACCTGAACCTGGATAGAACAGAAAGTTTGTTAGCCTTGTGATATAGTTCAGACAAGAAGCACACCCTAATGAACTAAGCCTACCTTATTGTAAGATTAGATTAACATCCTTTTGCAAGACTGAAAGCATGTCTCACTTTTTAATCTCTGGAAAACTAGTGTTCTGACCAAGGCTTATTGAGACACTAACAAACACACATTAGTCCCCAAGCCCTTTTATCTTTATTTCAAAGGTTGTGAATTTTAGCCATTCACACCCTGTAATGAGTCTCAAACAGTTTGTAATAGTCCCATGGAAGTCTGCCAAAGTCCTTCAGGATAAGTCTGATAAGCATGCACCTTTATCTTCCTTGAAATGCTGCCAATGATAAATTTCCAATTAGTTATACAAGGCCAACTGGAGCACAAATTCAACACAGAGCTTCAGGTTTCAAAACGACCAGTATAAACAAAGTTGCTTCCTGAAAAGTTTCCTGTCCCTTTGCTCCTCCTTTATGTCTTATGGGAGGGCCAATCACCTCCAAGCCTTACTCCCAAGTTGCCCCTTTTGTCTTAACTGTTCTTGTCTCCTGGCAGCTTTGCACACACGTGCACTGGAACAGGCTCCCCTTGTTCCGCTGTCTCGCTGCTGTCAGATTCTGGAGGTTCTGAAGTCAGCACATAACTCCCATATGGCCCTGGTCCCATCTCTGTATTGGATGCAGGACCCGAGTCCTCCACAGACTCCCCAAATGGCCCATGTTCCTCCCCATTGTCCGACTCTGCTGCCATCTCCACAGGCTGCCGGCAGATCACAACAACTAGGGAGAAACATTTCTGAAACATTTCCCATGCTGTTCACTCTGTGAACTAAGCTGATTTATATCAGACCATTGCCTAGATTACAGGTCTTCATCCTGTCTCCCAGGATAATTCCCATATACCATTACATATAGACAATAGTTGTCAGATTTCTACTTCATAATGCATACAGTTTGGGTGACTTTGGCAAACAGAGGTTGCCTTTTATTATTCTATAGCAGCAGGATGACTTTGGGAATTGCTTTGAAAATAACAAATACCTGAACATCAGGTACTGATTAGATTAATTTTCGTGCAACCATAGGGTGCCATGGTGTTGATTAATGAGTTGTCAAGCGCCAGGAAAATCAGGAGATCCAGACAGTTCAAATGGGTATAAAGATTTATTGTAAGCCTGAGCTCTCTACAAGAATGTGAACTATTAGCAGCCAAGGGAAAGTAGCAGGAGAGAAGAGTAGAAGGAATTCAAGGTGGGCTGGACTTAAAATCTTTTGTGAGTACGAAGGGACTCATGACTGATGACATGTTTGACCCCTCTTTCAGGCTCAGCCTGGTCATCTCAGTGGTGGGATTCAAAAAAATTTACTACTGGTTCTGTGGGCGTGGCTTGGTGGGCACGGCAGGGGAAGGATATTGTAAAATCTCCAGTCAGAGATGGGATTTGCCGGTTCTCCAAACTACTCAAAATTTCCGCTACCGGTTCTCCAGAACTGGTCAGAACCTGCTGAATACCATCTCTGGCATCTCCTACATGAGTGCTATTTTTTTAGTTCCCTTACACCCCCATGCTCAATCTATATATTCATATGGGAACCAGCTATCTGGGATCTCACACAAATGTCATCTGCCACTTGATTTACAAATAACAAGGATTAAATTTAAAAATGTGGGCATACAAAAGATGTGCTATACCATCTCTCCCCAGGATATCTTCATGAAATTCCTTGGTAAGACACCCGGTGTTTTCATCAAGAAACCAAGGTGGGCAGTCTGAATGTATGTTTGGTAGCAATGTGTGAAATGATCTAAAAATGTCCTAAAAGCGGACTTTGTCACTTTGTCATATATAAAAAGAAGCCCAATTAAAGATGATGTACATCCAATCAGATATGACTAAAATATGGATTACATCAGACTAAAAAGAAATTGACAAGTTTTAGTGAGAGATCAGTTATAGTCATTACCTGCCATTGCAAAGTCATTCGAGTCTAACTAATATTTAGTACAGAATAAGGCCCTCTTGCACTGCAAACATATTTACTAGGAAAAACTGGCATTTATATTTTTAATAGTCATTAATAAATGGCATCAATTGCATTTATTTTGGTGTTGGATACAGTTTCTTAATATAAAATGCAGCATGCAATAGCTGAGAAGAAACCGCAGTTGTCTTTCACTCTTTTGTGTATTTTTGAAACTGCTAAATTAAGATAGTTTTGTATTAAATATACATGTTGGTAGTTCATTAAATAGTGCTTTAAGTACATCAGAATTCTTTTCTTAAAGTTCATTTAATCTCAGAGTTACATAGCTTTGAAGTGAGACAAAACAATATAACTCCTAGGAGCCTGAGGTCTACATGATCTAAAGTATTTGGCCGTACAATTCTTTATCTAATAAAACTTGTGTGTGTGTTTTTTTAATGACCTGCAGCAAACAGACAAATCAGAGAAGTCGAAATGTTGAGGTAAGTTTGGAGGAATTTCAAAAGAACATTCATATAGGCTATTCATCATGTTAAAACATTTAAAATCCTAGGAGAAAAATGATACAGTTATAATTTAGATTCTAGGGGTGGGGAAATTATATGTTTTCTTTGCTGGGGAATAAAACAGAGAAACAAAGACCTCAATCATTGTCTTACTAAAAGAGAGAGAGAGAGAGAATTTGATCTAGTGATTAAGGCACCAGGCTAGAAAGCAAGAGACCATGAGTTCAAGTCCTAACTTAACCATGAAAGCCAGCTACATGATCTTGGGCTAGTCATTCTCTTTCTCAGCCCAACCCACCTCACAGGGTTGTAGGGTAAACAAGAGAAGGAATATGGATATGTTCGCCACCTTGAGTTATTTGTAAAAATAAGAAAGGTGGATAAGTAAGTAAATAAATTAAATGGCATATTTGGTAATTGGGTGTCATTTAGAGAAAATGGGTAAGAGGAATTAACTACACACAATGTGTATACATGAGTATGTTCGCTCTTTCCAATGTCAAGTCCGAAATGACATCAAACAACATTGAATTACTTCTATTGGAGATTGTGACTTTTGGGGGTTGTTTCTAACTAAATATTGTGGGGTAATTCTGGGTTGTGTCAGATCCAGAATTACCATGGACTTTGCCAATTTGATGCTTTCCTAAATAAAAGAAATTGTTTTGGAAGATGGACTTTGTTATTTTCTTTTTAAATGGATTTCATCACTTGGAAACCTGACATCCAAAGCAGTATTTACATATCTTATTGTTGTGGCTCCGGGCTTGGATTCAGCTCCTGTGATTGATATGAGTTCAAGTGCAGAGGTCATGGCAGAACAATATGAGCCGGCCTGGCTTAGTGATTGGACTGATAACCAGGATGAGGAGATGGACGTGACAAAGGACGACAGACCTGATGTATTAGAATTGTCAGGACCTTTGACCTCCTCTGGTTCCTTATCTGATCAACAGCCGGGAATGGCTGACAGGGAAGTTTTGAGAGAGTCTTCTAGTGGAGATGAGAACTTGGAAAATTTGTGGTTAAATGTAAAAAATAGAAGACGGTTGAAAAGGCAAAATCAGCTGGAGCGAATGAGAAGAGCAAGTCAGTAAATTAGCACATTGCCTCAATGACTATAAAAGGACACAGCTGGGCTGGTACATTTTGCCAGGAACAAAATAACTATTTGAGTGAAGACGTTACAGCAAGAAGCTCTGAGGCTGGAGATTTATTGCCAGGACTGGTTTGCCGGACAGAGTAAAGATTTATGCTGTGGTTTCTGCCAGCCGTTATCTTGTAAGACTTCTTTCCGTTTGATTTAATTGTGAAACGGCTGCTTTCTGTTTTGTACGTTTGAATTTCGAAGGGGAGTCATAACATCTTATTATCGCATAACTTTGGCAATGATTAAATTTTTGACAATATTAACCCTACACACACTAACTCACACACATTCCATTCCACTCACCTCCACCCATTGCAGGGGTGAGTAATAGTCATTAGAGAACTTATCTATTTCAATAGGCTTATTCCAAAATGTAGAAAAGCTAAAAGTTGTGAAAAGCAAGAAAGCAGGTGTCATTGCAATTATACCTTTCTCTCTCTCTCTTTCTCTCTCCTTTCAAAAGACACTTTATTGTCTCCAAAAAGAATGCTGAATATATAGCAGGATTTTTTTTTAATCAAACAGAAAGTGTTCTACTTCTGGATGTCACCTTATATTCATTATCATCTAGCTCTCACATGAATGCCCTAGATTCCTAACTAAAACACCCTCTGCCTCTCCACATTTCCCTGCACTTTTTTTCTAATTCCCTGGTCCCGGGCTGTACCTTCCTTGAAGAAATTAATCTCTTGGGGATATGTGTGACAGTTTGCAATGATTCCCAGACTGAACAGAAGCAAAACAACAGCCCCCCCCCAAAAAAAAGGTAATACAGAGAACAGTCATATCAAGGAATTAATCAAATGCACTTTTGCTGATGACATTCATACTTCTTTTCAACAGTACTGCTCCTCACGTTAAGTTTTTTTTTAATCATGAGTAACTTGTTTCTTTAGCCTGTCATCAAAGGAATAAATGTCACCCTGAATTTTCCACTTGAGAGTCCACAGTGTCTCTAGTAGGTAAAGCATTCCAAACTTAAATAGAACGTTCTCTGTTTCAAAGCCCAGTTGCAATGTACTTGGGAAGATATTTTTGTTCTCCAGAAGAATATAGTACCATATTATCTACCAAAGCACACACACTTGTAACCTGATTTAGAAAACACAGACCAGCAAAAATAATATTTTACTAGTGTTGATAGATGTAGATTACAGAAGATTTTCATAACTGCAGGCTGCAGAAGAGGCTGTTATTTTGCTGTAAGAAATCTATTAATGAAATCAGAAGGACCGCAGGATATCCACTTAAAATGGAAGCAAGCTCCTAAATCTGTTCAGAACATGAGAAGAATATGGCAGCATTATAACAATAAATGAAGTCGATTATAAAGCCATAGTCCCATGCAAGTACATGTGTGTACATGCACACGCATATGCTTGCACACTCTATGGATGAACAGATGGATGTATGGACAGATTGATGAATGGATGAATAAGCAGGAAAACAGCAATGGATCCCAAAGTCTAATCAAGCACCCTATATTCCAGTGATTAAAAAAAAAATAGAACAATGTGATCATAAAATGGGGAAGTTAAGGAAGTATTGCAAGAAGATCGGTGCAGTAGTTTTCCATACCTAAATTTCCAGGCTATGTCTCAAGGATTACAAGTAAAATAACTATGTTACATTGCTGCTCTTTCACTGAATTGTCTCTTCCAGAAAACAAATTCTAGCAAATGGATGGTCACATATATGGAATCATAATACTGGAAATTACACAAATGGAAATAACCCATTATAGCCTTCCTACTAAGTCCCATTCATCCAAGCTCTGCATAAAATCCCTTACTTCCAAAGCAGTCTTCTCCCCATAAAATAATATGCATTATCAAGATTATTTTCTAAAATTCTATTACATTGCTTTTTTTTTTCATTTGAACCTTTTGATTCTTGCCTCTATTATTTGGAAGAACAGAAAGCAACTCTGCTTCATCAACTCTGGCAACAGGGCCTGCTAGCATTTGGTGATAAAAAAATCTTCTTCCCAGCAGACTAAACACTCTTTAACTTTTTCAACCTTTCCTCCCAGTCCTGTCCTAGCTGGAGAGAAGTATTTATGAGCAGCCATAAATGTGAAAAACAGTAAAATATAAGATCATGTGATAGTGAATTCCAAAATATAATTACACATTATGCTATGTGTATGTATGCAAGCAGGCTTATGCGCTGGAGACAAATTCCTTGTGTGTCCAATCACACTTGGCCAATAATTCCTATATATCTGTATATTCATATAATTTCTTTTTGTCTGCCCTTATTCTTCCAGGATTCACTTTTCATTGGCTGACCTCTGATTCTAATATTTTGGAAAAAAAGGGAAATAGCTTCTCTTTGTATACTTTATCTGCACATCCTGTCGTGCCCCTGTCAGAGTCTGAATCTGAGGAGAAAGACAAACAGTTGACAGGGAGTGGAAGTGTGGCTCTGTTGGCTGTGGAGGAAACTGGGGAAGGGCAAAGTCTGGCTATGCAGAGCAGGGAATTCAGAGGAAGACCCAGGCCCACCTTCATCCTAGGCCATGCAGGGAGGAACAGAAAAGAGAGTAACATGGGTTGTGCGGCTTACGGGGGAGGAAAGGGCCCTGATTCCCTTCGTTAGCCATACCTGGGAAAAAAGTTTAAAAGAAATGCAGGCTGCGTGCGGCAGCTGCTGGGAGCAAATGTGAGTTTATTTTGTGTTGACTTTGTTTATCTGCGTCCCTGGCATCTTTCTAACCGTGTTGAGTTTTGCCGTGCCTTCATATCTGGAATTCTTGCTCCTGCCCTGCCAAACTATTTACCTCATTTTGCCTTGATTGGACTTATAGTAACAGTTTTTGTTGACCACATTTTGGACTTGATTCTCTGCAGTCAAAGGCTGTTCCTGGGAGCTCCATCCAGAAGGTAACCAGGACATTGGGGGCAAAGCTGGAGCTAATAAAGGGACTCTTATTGATTAACTGATTGTGTTGCCTTTGTGCCACGCCCCGGGTCATCACACATCCTTTCTTCATAAGGAAATTGTTCCAGCCTCTTAATAATTTCAATTGTCCTTCTCTGAATGTTCCACTGTACCTTTTTCGAGGTGCAGAAACGAGAACTGCATACAATAGTCCCGATGCAGTTGTACCACTGATTTATAAATGAGCATTATAATATTGGTATTTTTATTTTCGGTAGCATTTATTTTCATCCCTAGCACCTTGCTGACCTTTCTTATAGCAGATGTACACAGAGTCAAAACCCTGACTAAGCTTTCATTGGTATTATAAGACCCCTTTCCTCTTCAGTCACTACTAGATCTGATCCCATTAGTTTACATGAGTAATTAGGACTTTTTCCTGCAAGGTACATCGCTTTATGCACTGAATGATACCTCTTATTTTGATGCCCAGTCCCTTATGTGTAGAGATTCTTTTGCAACTCTTCATATTCCCTTATTGGTTTTATCAGTCTGGCTAATATAGTATCATCAGCAAATTCAGCTACACCATCAGTTATACCTGATTCCAAATTATTTATAAATATGTTAGAGAACACTAGTATTAGGACAGCACACTGAGAGACCCCACAAATTATATCCCTCCATTGTAAGAAATGTCAATTTATTTATTTATTCCCATTCTTTGGTCACAGTAGTAAATTCTTTTATTGCATGGCAGTTAAGCGTACTGAGAAATATTTGATGAGAAATTCAATCAAGGCTTTTTAAAAATCTAAGCCTGAACATACCTACTGACTCATTCTTATCTATCTGCTTAATAGAGAGCTAGTTGGTCTAGTGTTTAAGGCAAACTAGAAGACAGGAGATCATGAATTCTAGTCCTGCCTTAACATGAAACCCAACTGGGTGACTGTGAACCAGACACTCTGTCCCAACCTAACTCACTTCACAGGAGGAAGGCAGAGATGGTATTCAGCAGGTTCTGACCAGTTCTGGAGAACCAGTAGTGGAAATTTTGAGTAGTTCGGAAAACTGGCAAATTCCACCTCTGATTGGAGATTTTACAGTATCCTTCCTCTGCCACACCCACCAAGCCATGCCCACAGAACCGGTAGTAAAAAAAATATTGAATCCCATTACTGGAAGAAGGCATGTTTGGATAAATTTGCTTCCTTGAGTTATTTGTACAAAAAAACAATAAAGGCAGGATACAAATTAATAAATAATAGCATCCTCACAAAACTCAAATAAACAGGATTTGTTTTTAGTGAAGCCATATTGGGTATCATTTGTTAAGGCCTGAGTCTCCAAATTGTTATGTCCTCGGGACTGACACAAGTTCCCTATCAGGTCCGTTCATCCTGCGGGGGCGTTTGCAGCCCCCATTGGCTGGCTCCCTTCGACAGCCGGCTATAAAAGCCGGCTGCTAGGTCGAGCCAGCCGCTGTTCGCTGGAAGGTCTGCTTGTTAGCATGCAGACGCGACAGCCCCCTTTATTCCCTGAATAAAGCGTGTTATTGATATGCTCTGGTGTGGCCTCCCCTTTTTCTCGAACTTAACATTGGCGACGAGGATGGGATCTGGCCAACCAGCAGCAAATATCAAAAGAGCTGAAAACACACACCGAAACGCTGAACCGTAGCCGCGCCGTTGAGAGCTCGGTCAGTCGTAATTGCGGAAGTGAAAGTGGAGCGTGTAGCCGCTCAGTTAAAAAAGCTACGTGAGAAGTAGGGCACTGAGAACCTCAGTCGCCCAGCATTAGAGCACAGAATTCAACCGCTGCTGTTCGGATTCTGTTGTTAGCGAAACTTCGGCGCTGCGCTCACAGCCGGCAGAATACATTAGGTGCGCAATTTGAATAGCTGTCAGCACGACGCTACAGCTATAGCCGCCTACGCCCTTGTAAGGGCGCGAAATTCAAACTGAAGTCAGTTACGGCGCTACAGCCATAGCCACATAGAGCGTGTAACCCAGAGAGATCGTCTAAGAGCTGAAGCAGCACTGCGAGCTGCAGTTGCCACACCTATCAGGGCCTTGTATTCCCAGTGAGATTGGTCAGTCTACCAACAGGCTGAACACCCAATATGAATTCAAATCCGGCGTTTCCACCATTTAAGCCAGATGAAGACAAGTGGGACTCTTACAGAAACCTCTTCAATCACTACCTTGATGCCATCGGTCTGGCCGACGCTACAGAGAACAGGAAGAAATTGTACTTCCTGAGTTACTGCGGGGCCACAGTATTCGATACCGCCACAGCGCTACTCGCCCCAAGAGAATTAAAGAACGCCCCTTGGTCCGAGCTGTTGGAGACACTCTCCAACCATTATTCCCCAAAGCCATCGCAGATAGCGAGACGTTTTGCCTTTCGTATGAGGAAACAAACAGATGGGGAATCTATCAATCAGTATATGGCCGCCCTGAGATCCGCAGCTCTCCACTGCGAATTTAAAAATTACCTAGACGACATGCTCCTGGATCAGCTCGTCTGTGGAGTCAGAGATGTAAGGTTACAGAGGCGGTTGCTGGCCAGAAAAGATCTCAACCTCACCCAGGCGATCGAGGAAGCCTTGGCCGCAGAACTAGCGACCCAGTCGGCCGCTGAAATACAAGGAAGCGCAGCCAAGCCCAGTCCGGTCACTGTTCATTCCGAGGAAGAGTGAGCGAAGAAGACCCCACCGAACACTTAGAAGTGCATCGCCTCAAACCCTTCAAGCAGCCACAGGTAGGAGCTAGGCCTAAAAATGGCAACATGCCTAAACACATCCTGTTGTGCCTCTCCTGCGGGGGGTCCCATGCCAGAACGACTTGCAGGTTCAGGAACGCCACCTGCAACAATTGCGACAAGAAGGGCCACATCGCCAGGGCCTGCCAGGCAACGCACGCAGCTCCACAAAAGTCATCGTCCCCTTACTCCCCTCCGGGGCCACCCAGGCAAGTAGAAAATTGTTATACGTGCTACCAAGCTAACCACACTTTTTTGACACCTAATAAAATTACCCTCTCTATTCATTTAGAAGGTAAACCCTGTCTTATGGAAGTCGATACCGGATCAGCGCTCTCGATCATCTCATGGAGCACACTTAAGAAAATACGACCCAGCCTGTCCAGGAAGCAACTCCAGAAGAGTCGTCTCACCTTGAGGGATTATCAAGGGAAGAATATCCCAGTACTCGGAACAGGCAAGTTCCTCGTTAGATTCAAATCCTTTAAAGGCCATCTGCCTTTAGTGGTGGTAGATGGTGCCCTCCCTAGTCTTTTGGGGTTGGATTGGTTCCCCTATCTCGGCCTTAGCTTAATGGGAGTACATGCTGTCTCACCTTCCGATATCGACTCACTATTTTCAGACTATGCTGATGTGTTCAGCAATGAATTGGGTTGTTATAACGGTACGCCCATTTCCTTTTCGGTGGACCCCCAGGCAGTCCCCGTCCGTTTAAAACCGCGCAGAGTACCATTTGCTCTGCGCGCTAAGCTGGATGCAGAACTGGACAAATTGCTCCAACAAGGGGTGATCGAGCCCACGGATTTTGCTAAATGGGAGACTCCAATTGTCACACCCCTTAAAAAAGATGGTAGTATCAGAATGTGTTCTGACTATAAAACCACAATTAACCGCTATCTACAGACTAGCGCATACCCAGTCCCAGTAATCCAACACTTACTACACACATTTGAGCCGGGAACCATATTTGCCAAATTGGATATGTCACAGGCTTATCAGCAATTTCCTGTGGATAACCAAACGGCCGAATTACAAACTATTGTCACCCACAGAGGGGCATTTCGATGCAAGTGCCTCCAATTTGGCGTTAGCGTCGCCCCAGGAATCTTCCAGTCATTAATGGAACGGATACTGCAAGGCCTCCCTGGCGTAGTTCCGTACTTTGATGACATATTGATTTCAGCCAGGGACAGGCCCCAACTTTTTCTCAGAGTCAGAGCGGTATTGGATAGGTTCAGGCAGCATGGCCTCAAACTAAAAAGGGAGAAGTGTGCCATCACCACTAGGCAGGTGGACTTTCTTGGGTATAAAATAGACACCTCTGGCATCCACCCAGTGGAGTCTAAAGTCAAAGCCATTCACGAGGCACCCACTCCGTCTTCCAAGTCACAATTACAAGCTTTCCTGGGTTTGCTAAACTTCTATGCGTCGTTCCTACCCCACAAAGCGTCAGTAGCTGAACCGTTGCATAGACTTCTAGACAAAAACACTCCATGGCATTGGGGACCCAAAGAGGAATACGCCTTTAAGGCAGTCAAATCGCTACTCACTTCGGACGCTGTCCTAATACAATTTGACCAGCACCTTCCTCTAGTCTTAGCTGCAGATGCCTCACCTTTCGGGATTGGGGCTGTCTTAAGCCACAGACTTCCCAACGGCTCCGAAGCGCCAATCGCATTCTTTTCTAGAACCTTGTCAACAACCGAGCGTAATTATAGCCAAATTGACAAAGAGGCCCTAGCCGCCGTTGCTGCGGTCAAAAAATTCCATGAATTTCTTTTTGGTCACAACTTCGAACTTGTCACAGATCACAAACCACTGTTGGGGCTCCTCTCAGGAGAAAAACAAACACCGCAAGTCTTGTCCCCCAGGATGACTAGGTGGACCCTATTCCTGGCGGCTTACTCGTACAAACTGGTTCACCGCCCAGGAAAAAACCTCAGCCACGCCGACGCCCTCAGCCGCTGCCCGTTGCCAGCACCCGTGGTGGACCCGGCCCCGGTCCATGCCATTTTTGATGCCAGTGAGTTCGACATCCCAGTTACCGCTGGCGACATCGCCCTCCACTCCAAAAAAGATAAACTTATCGCCCAGGTTCTGGACTGGGTACGGAGGGGGTAGCTGGGCAGTAATCTCTCAACTGAATTCTCACCATTTAAAACCCGCCAGCAAGAACTTTCCAGTTTACAGGGCTGCCTGTTATGGGGGACCAGAGTTGTCATTCCAAAACCGCTGCGCACACCCGTCCTGAAGGCGTTATACGAGGGGCACCCTGGCATCATCCGGATGAAAGTGTTGGCTCGGAGTTACGTCTGGTGGCCGGGCATGGACGACGAGATCACGAAATGGGTAAGCTCCTGCCGCCCCTGTCAACAATCCAGGCCAGCACCACCGATCACCACCTCAACCAAATGGGAAAGTGCCAACGCACTGTGGTCATGGTTGCACATTGACTTGGCCGGGCCCTTCCACGGCAAGACCTTCCTGGTGGTCGTGGATTCGTTCTCCAAATGGATCGATGTAGCTCTCCTACCCACAACCACCACCCGAGCAATTGCCCAGGCTCTGACCCACTTATTTGTTACACACGGTCTGCCTGACACCATAGTCTCAGACAATGGCCCCCAATTTACGTCCACAGAATTCAGCCGGTATGCCACCAACCTGGGCATCCGGCATATCCTAACGGCCCCTTTTCATCCCGCTAGCAATGGGTTGGCGGAGAGAGCCGTTAGGTCAGCAAAAGAGGCGTTGGCAAGATTCACTCAAGACGACTGGCACTCCAGACTCTCTCGCTTTCTTTTAAGCCAACACTCGACCCCATGTACTGTCACAAACAAGTCCCCAGCCGAATTACTGATGGGCAGACGTCTAAGGACAGTGCTAGATAGACTGCATCCCCACTATTGCCCAGACACACCAATTGGTTCTAACACTAGGGTCAGGAGTTTTGTATTACAGGACCAAGTTTTTGTCAGGAACTACGCAGGCGATCCCCTGTGGGTACCTGGGGAGATCGTGGCCATCACCGGTCCAAGGTCATACCGCATCCAGTTGGGGGACGGGCGTATCTGGCGGAGGCATCTGGACCAGATAAGAAGTCGCCAGGGCGAACATGCCAGCACTGACCCAGGGACTCCAGTGACTCTCCAATCGCCGCACCCGAATCCTAGCTGGGACCTCCAGAGTGACCAGTCTCAACCAGCCGAGTCGAGGGAACGGACGGTAGACCGGGACCGTCCTACAGAGTCATCAGCCGTACCACCTGACGACACCACCGGGTTGCGTGACAATGACAATTTAACAATCCAACCCGAGGACTGTGACCACTCCCAGACTCCAGACCGGACCCCAGATCGACCCTGTTGTCCGGCAAGGCCAGTTCCTGACTCCCAGAACTCTATGCCACTTTGTGCATCGCCAGAATTGCGCCGGTCGGGGCGCTCACACAAACCACCCGCTTACTTAAAGGACTATTCGTATTCGTATCTAGGGGGAAGGGGTGTTATGTCCTCGGGACTGACACAAGTTCCCTATCAGGTCCGTTCATCCTGCGGGGGTGTTTGCAGCCCCCATTGGCTGGCTCCCTTCGACAGCCGGCTATAAAAGCCGGCTGCTAGGTCGAGCCAGCCGCTGTTCGCTGGAAGGTCTGCTTGTTAGCATGCAGACGCGACAGCCCCCTTTATTCCCTGAATAAAGCGTGTTATTGATATGCTCTGGTGTGGCCTCCCCTTTTTCTCGAACTTAACACAAATGTTTGGTAATTTTATCTTTAATAGCAAGAACACATATGAAACAGGTTGGATCTCCCCAGGAGCCTTTATTTAAAAATTGGAATTATGTTGGCCAATTTCCAGTCCTTAATTACAGAAGCCAAATGTAGAGACAAGTTACATACTTTAGTTAGGACATCCACAATGTCAGCTTTAAGCTGCTTAATATTCCTCAAGTGGATACCATTGGGGCCTGGTAATGAATTCAATTGGTCAACAAGCCTGAGCTTTCTTCCCTTGTTACCACAGCATGGCTCGGTTAATCTGACTCCCTCCCTGAGATTAGTTGCTAAGGCTCAGGGATCTGCCCCAATTTTTCTCCCGTGTAAACAAATCCACATGATTTCTTTCAGCTTCTCTACAATTTCCTTTTATCTTCTTAACACACCTTTGATCTACCAGCAGCCTCCTTGGCTGACTTTCTGCTTCTAATTGTATTTGAGGATTCTGTTATTATACTGTATGTCTTTGCAGTTTGGGTAATAGATTCCTCCAATTTTCTTTTTGCCTCCCCTCACAGTCTCTTTGCATTTCTTTTGCTAGAGAAGTTGTAATTTATCTTGGGTTTGGAATAGTTATAATTGTTATAGCCTGCCTTTCCTCCAATAACTCAAGGTAGCATTTGTGGTGCACATAAACCCTGCAATTTCATCCTTACAGCCACCTGCTGAGATAAATTAAGCTGAGAGGTAATCACTGACCCAAAGTCTCCAAGTGAGATTCATGGCTGAATGGTGAATTGAAATAGTCTCCTTAGTTCTAGTCTAGCATTCTAGCCACCACAGCATACTGATTTTAACGAAATAGGCTTTTCTTTCTTTCTTTCTTTCTTTCTTTCTTTCTTTCTTTCTTTCTTTCTTTCTTTCTTTCTTTCTTTCTTTCTTTCTTTCTCTCTCTCTTTCTTTCTTTCTTTCTTTTTTGGAAAACGCATAGGATTATTCTGCAGTGACTCTACAGAAACAATGGATTTTACACCTGTTAGAAGTACTGCCTGTTTAAAATGGCAAGATAAAGAAGACTGCAGATTTAAACTCGGAACTGATGCATTTTCTTGGATAATGGAGTTGTCAGATGCTTTGTCAATTTTTGTCAACTCTTGAAATGTTTAGCATTCAGATAAAAAATAGACTAGGACAACCATTCTCCATTTATAACTATTTACAGGCGATGGCTGAAATTTGAAGAACTGCTGCCCTCTGCAGGAATTTGCCTTTGTCCCGTCTTTCTGCCTTATTAGTAAGCTTGCAGGAAAACATAATATGGATGAATGATATTGATTCACTTAAAATAGATCCAGCTACTTGTTAATACAATGTTATTTCCAAGGTGCAGCACAGATAGATGATAGAGGGTACCTACAACTTTGGAAAATTACTGCTGTTGGTCTACAGTGCATAATTGTCAACATGATGGGTGAAAGAAGCAAAGGATGAAATATCAGAACACAACCTCCTGAATTACATACTTGTGTTTGATGTTGGAACACAAGTAACAAAGGCTGGTGGTTATAATGTGACCTCACATCATGCCCCTTATGGTTCTTTTCGTCATCTTAGTTTGCTATACTAGAGAGGCCAGACCAGTGGTGGGATTCAAACTGGGATTGGGCACCCCAGTTCTGTGGCTGTGGCTTGGTAGGCATGGCAGGGGAAGGGTATTGTAAAATCTCCAGTCAAAGGTGGTATTTGCCAGTTCTCCAAACTACTCAAAATTTCTGCTACCGGTTCTCTAGAACTGGTCAGAACCTGTTGAATACCACCTCTAGGCCAGACTCTTGACCAAGACTATTTACAAACTGTTCCTATGTTCAGAACATCCAATGTACAGACAAGTCATACTTATGAATGACCTTCTATTACTAAATTGGTAAACATTGTTCTCCTTCTCAAGCCAACAAGACCCCTGAAGCCAGACAGTATTTTCATGAAGTTTTAATATGCAACCTGTTCTCAAAAGTTTTCAAAAGTTCATGATAATATTGTGTGGCTTCAGCAATTCAGGCCTGGTGGATTTGTAAAAAAAGCCAGCACATTTTGGGTTCAAATAAAAACAAAGATATGAAGAATTTCAAAAATTAATATTTTTTCAATATTCTGAAATCAAAACTTTTTTTGCTGGGATTAGCAGAAAGAAAAGAGCCAAGGAAGACTATTGTTATATATGTTATACTGCTGCAAGATTACATTCTATACATAAAAAGGAAAGACTTTGAAATATCCACAATGATCAATAAAGATGATGGCAAAAGCAAGAAAATATTCCTTCTTTTGAACAACCTTATGGAACAGCCTCCCTTTGAAGATTAGGTTGCCCTGTTTTTCACTGATCTTTCAAAAACTCTTGAAAACCAAACTGTTTTCTTGTAATTAAAATCTTTCATAACAAATTATGTTGGGGGGGACTCAGGCTTTTGGAGACCGTTCCTTTGATTTAATGTTGTTGTCTTGATTTTTTTTAATGCGTTTTTGTTTTAGTATTTTATTATTCCTATTTATACTTTTGGGTTGTTTTAGAATTATACAATTTAGAATATTTTAAATTGTACTACTTACCCTAGAAATGCCACCAAATGTCTTTTTTTATTATAGCAGGATAGAAATATATTAAATAGAATAAAATATTCAAAAAAAATCTCATTTTGCAGAAACACAGATGTTAAAATGAAGATTCAATCTGGAAAAATACCGTGATTGACGTTATTAGAAATCTCAATTCAGACAAAGAGATTTTAGTGGGACTTTGCTATCCATAAATTTTTCTCAATAATATATTTATACAATATCTGTACAATATTTAAGAGAAACTAATACTGTAACCCATCTAAACACATTATCCATTTTAATTACATTAACCTTTACTCAGAAACCTAATGCCAATTTTCTCCCTTGTATCCCCTATAATCATATATCTGCATATATTTAATTTTATTTCAAAAATAATGTGACATATTTTGAGAAAATTATAACCCCAAATATATTATTCAGCTTAAAAGAACAGAACAGAACAGCTTTAATTGGCCAACTGTGACTGGACATACAAGGAATTTGTCCCCAGTACGGAAGCTCTCAGTGTACATACAAATAAAAAAGTAATATGATCAGAAGATATGAATAGGAAAAGGCAGTAGAAAAGATGGGAAGGCTAACAATAATACAGCCCTACGACATGGGTAAATATATAAAGCCATTTTCTTATAACAATCTATCCAAGTTTTGAAGGAGGTAAATTAGATGTATTTGCAAATGAAAAAGATACTCAAAACAAGACACCATATTGTTACATGACTTCAAAAGCCATCAATAATGATACTAAATAATTATCCAAAATAGCCAGCTCAGTAGGATTTAAAAAAAACTACTTGAAAAGCTTGACAGGGTCTCCTTTGTACATTTGTTTGCTTTTAAGAACCTTGCAAGGTGTCAATCAGACATAATGTGGAAGCATAAGAGTGAATTTTTTAAAGTAGTTGCTTAAAGCAGGGGTCTCCAACCTTGGCAACTTTAAGACTTGTGGACTTCAACTCCCAGAGTTCCTCAGCCAGGAGTTGAAGTCCACAAGTCTTAAAGTTGCCAAGGTTGGAGACCCCTGGCTTAAAGGCATTTTTATTTGGGCAGGTCTTTCCTTGCAAAAGGCACAGATCTGTACCAGATCTGACATGCAACATTCAAATGACCACTAGATGTCACGGAAGACTAAAATGTTCTCTAAATCTCTTCGCTTGCCATCTAGTATTCCATCCGATTTTTGCAGGGGCAATTTTAGCAGATCTTTTTAGCAGGAATCCAGAGTCCCAGTTAATTACTTTGAAAATAATTTGCTCTTTTAGATTCTCTGACAGCTGTGATAAACATACAGCTATTTTCTAATATCTTTTCTTTTCTATTTATTTCACAGAACTTGCATCACGGTTAAAAAAGCAAGAGAGAAAACCTAAACCAGTAGGGAGTATGACTCATATCATGAGGAATAAATCTTTCTCTTCTCGAATGATCTGGTAAATGGTCTGTGACACATAAGAATTCAAACATTTGCTCAGCAGTCCCACTAAGAATGTTATGATCCTTCTAATGCTTTTAGGTCAACCTTCAACTACGTTTTACAACAATTTCAATTTTTGAGGGTTTTAATTCATCTAAAGATATCTTCTGTTTCCTCGATATAGTCTTTTTTGAGTAACCTATCTTTTTATTTTTATTTATTTATTTATTTGATTTGTCAATCGCTTACAAAATAATAGGTATAAACATGAGTAAGAATGCAGGAAATAGGTACAAATAAATGGGGACAATAGGACAGGGACGGTAGGCACAATGATGCACTTATACACACACCTTACAGACCTCTTAGGAATGGGGTGAGGTCATTAGTGGATAGCTTGAGGTTAAAGGAGTGGGGGTTAGAGGATGTAACAACAGAGTCAGATAGTGCATTTTAGGCATTAACCACTCTGTTGCTAAAGTCGTACTTTCTGCAATCAAGTTTGAAGCGGTTTACATTGAGTTTGTATCTATTGTGTGCTCTTGTATTGTTGTGGTTGAAGCTGAAGCTGAAGTAGTCATTGACTGGTAGGACATTGTAGCAGATAATTTTTGTGCTACGCTTAAGTCTTACCATAAGCGGTGTAGTTCAAGGTTATCCAAGCCCAAATCTCAAGCCTGATGATATAGGGTATTCTGTTGCAAGCAGAGGAGTGTAGTACTCTTCTTGTGAAATACTTCTGGACTCACTCAATTGTATTAATGTCCGATATACAGTGTGGATTCCAGACTGATGAGCTGTATTCAAGTATTGGTCTAGCAAAAGTCTTCTCTATCCATCTCCACACATCTTCAGTCACCTACACTCAGCAATCACTTCCCTGGTTGCTCTTGACAGAAACAGTGTCCTTGTTACTGTTGTATCTTTTCTACTAATCAAATAAAAGACACTAGAATCAGTCCTTTGCTGAAACTTCTAGAAGAACTAACTAACCTCACTGAGCTTGCAAGAATTTCAACATATCTGGGCAGCCCAAGTTAATCAAACATACAAAATGGTTGACAGGCTTGATCAATGACAAGAATAACTAAATGCAATGTATCCCATCGAGATACACATCCGTATTATATTCTAGAAGATATAGTTACTTTTGTGCATACACAAAGGTAATAACATCTGCCAACTCAAATAGGAATATTTTATAACAATCATGTACCAACCAGTAGTTTTGTGTCTACTTTGGTCTGAAGTGCACTTATTTGCATACTCAGCTAATATGGCAGTGAATATATTATAATCAATGTTGATATTAGATCTTCCCTAATTTTTCTCTGAATGATTTCAGCTATGTTGGGAAAACTCTCCATATCTGTGAAAGAAAACATGCCAAAAGAATCTCCATCTTATGTAGATTTCCCAAATGGTTTGTCCTCTACAGGTGAATGGCACATCAATCCATATTTGCATGATTGTGCACCCTGTTGAATTATTTTCCATTTGTGCTCTGCAAAAAATAAAGCCCAATGCTTCATTGAAGCAGCTTCTGTCAGCTGAATCCATTTTTGTTCACTGAAGACTGTCACTAGTAACTGATGAGATAAACTCTCTTCTGTAAATGATTTGGTCAAAACATTTAACCCCCAAACTAAACTTAGCACTTCCCTAACTGTCTGTGCATAATGTTTCTCTGCATCTGTAAGAAAGCATGATGCAAAATCAGTTGGGCATTCACTGTCATATTTCATAATGTGTGACATAAGTGTGTCAATGCCATCTTCTTAGGCATCACAGGCCATTTCACTGTTAAGTGTGATTTATAACTCAGATCTGATGTCACCATTTTCTTCACTTCTGTGAACATCTGCTTGCAATGGATTGTCCACCGCCCTGCATTTCTTGCTTGTATTAAAGTGTTAAGAGGGCATGAACTTAATTTGGCAGAAATCTGTTATGGTAATTAACAAACCCACTACCCCCAGGAGACATATCTGGGACACTTCGGCTTTATAAGTGCATCTAAGATCATAAGACCAATAAAAAAAATATTTGTGGCTCAGGGTTGAAATGAGTGGTCCTTGATCAGTGGTGGGATTCAATTTTTTTTACTACCAGTTCTGTGGGCATGGCTTGGTGGGCATGGCAGGGGAAGGATACTGTAAAATGTCCAGTCAGAGGTGCGATTTGCCAGTTCTCTAAACTACTCAACATTTCCACTACTGGTTCTCCAGAACTGGTCAGAACCTGCTGGATACCACCTCTGTCCTTGATGCTTTCTTGAGTTTTGTCGTTTTCTTGCAGATGTTTCATTACCCAAACTAGGTAACATCATCCATGGGTAATGAAACAACTGTTTTGAGGTTTTACAGATGTATCTCATCAACTTTTCTACTGACAGTTCTGTCATCTAAAGAATATCAAGTAGCTGGGCAGCCTTGCAGGACTTGGTCCATGACTCTCTATCAAAGCACTGATAAAATGATGCTACTCCAATAACTTTTCTGTTATAATGATATATACGTGAAGGTGCATTTTTGGTGATCAACACAAAAATAGATCTATTTTGCTGAAATGCCCTCCAAAGATTTGCAACAATGTTCTTAATGTGTCCCACCTCCATTTTTATGCTTCCAGTGGTCATTTGGTACGGGACAACCTGCTGCAAAAAGCTGGATGATTTCGCTCCACAGGTAAAATTCTGGCCATTTTTATTCTTCTTTTAACGGAATGAAATTGACAAGAGTTCCATAACATTTTCTTTCTTGCTCAAGTGACCATAAAGCTATTGTCCCTTTTAATGATCTTTACCAGTCCTAGAAAGTCAGGCCACAGAGGTCCATTGGTACTTGCTTTCTTGGCATAAGAAAGCCATAGAAAGCAGAAGATTCTACCACTCAGGTCTCTGTTTTCTGTGGTCCAGGCAGAACACCAGGTCATTACTGTAGCCAAGTGGAGGCAGAAGTTGAACTCTGGAAAAGGAATGTCTTAAGTTAATTTCTTTTGGAGATGGTTTATACATGGGAGGCAAGCAGCTGATGGCTGTACTCTGAAAAGGGTCCCTGGTTTTGACTTCCATTGAATGCAATAATTTCAACAAGCAAACATTTATTGGATTGTGGTGTCAATCAGACATGTTTTGTTACTTTGCCTTGTTATTTGGTGATAGGCAGAAAGAACATCTACAACTCAATAGCATTACACTTCACTCACATAGGAGCCTGCAGTTTGAAATGACACTTGCAGCTGATATGCAAGCAGTCTTGTATTCAAATAAAACCCTCGTTCTGCCAAATCCATGTAACAATTTGGTGCTATTCTTGCTTAGAGAAAGCTGTCAGTCAAAAGGCAACATACAAAAGCCACCAATGTACTGACATAGGACTTATTTAATCTTTGGCATAACTGTGCACGATTGCTTGCTATTCAGTGAGTCACAAAGCATAGCATTAAATGGTGCTTACTAAAATATGAAATCCTTCATTGATTCCACAGTTATCTTGGCAAGAAAATTTCTGTCAGGAGCTGATTAGGTTCCATAGCAGAGAAAGTGCACTTATCACATCAGATCTCTGTGTGGTTTTGCTTTGTTTTATAAACAAGCTCTTTCTTGGTCATGGGAAACATCAAAGAATGAATGGTGCTGAAATGCAAAGAGAAGAAAAGAAGAACACACCCCAGAGCAATCCAGAGGATTAAGGGAAAGGCAGAAAAGAGAGAAGCCACAAGCAGCAATTTAGGTGAGAGTTTAAGTCGGGGCGAAATAGAACAAGAGAGTCATTCTGTATGCTGGCAGCAAGAGAACTGAGAACACTCTCCAGCCTCTTTATAGGAATTATACAGTTTCCAGAAAGAAGAGATGAATAAGATCCATTTCCAGAAGTGGAGCTCATTTGAGTTCTGAAGATCACTCTGTAGATCTGTAACATGCTGGCTTTATTTTAGGTGTTTCCTGCTCCTCTCCATCAAGGGATGCTAACGTTCAAAGCAGTGGTGGGATTCAAAACATTTTACTACTGGTTCTATGGGCATGGTGTGGCTTGGTGGGCTTGGCAGGGGAAGGATACTGTAAAATCCCCATTCCCTCCCCACTCCAGGGGAAGGATACTGCAAAATCCCATTCCCTCCCCACCCCACTAACCTGCTTTCCAGCTCCATTCTCCTGTGCAGGACAATAAAAGAAGACCCAGCCAATCAGCTGGGACTCAGGAGGAAGAGAATAAATGAAGGCAGAGGTGGTATTTGCCGGTTCTCTGAACTACTCAAAATTTCTGCGACCGGTTCTCCAGAACTGGTCAGAACCTGCTGAATTCCACCTCTGATTCAAAGGCCAATTGTTTGAGAGACATTCCCAGAGTTTCAAAACTGCAAATATTAGAATTGCTTTTGTTGTTTCCATTTACTCTACTACACCATGCTGGAAGATGATCGAAATAATAGAATAACAGAGTTGGAAGGAACCTTAGAGGTCTGCTAGTCCAACCCTCTGCTCAGGCAGGAGACCCTATACCGTTTCAGACAAATGGTTAACCAATCTCTTCTTTAAAACTTCCAGTGTTGGAGCATTCACAACTACTGGGGGCAAATTGTTCCGCTAATTCTAACTGTCAGGAAATTTCTCCTTAGTTCTAAGTTGCTTCCCTCCTTGATTGGTTTCCACCCATTGCTTCTTGTTCTATTTCAAGTGCTTTGGAGAATAGCTTGACTCCCTCTTCTTTGTGGCAGCCCCTGAAATATTGGAACATTGCTATTATGTCTCTCCTAATCCTTCTTTTCATTAAACTAGACATACCCAATTCAAGCAACGATTCTTCATATGTTTTAGCCTCCTAATCATCTTTGTTGCTCTTCTCTGCAGTCTTTCTAGAGCTTCAACATCTTGTTTACATCATGGCAACCAAAACTGGATGATCCTTAAAAGTCATTTCCAAAACAAAAAGAAAATACAAAGGGTGAGGTTAAGCTTTGTATATCTGGCAAAACACTAAGAATCTGTCTTCTGTAATAATAACAAGTCAGGTTTTGTTATCTTCACTAATCATTTCCCCTATTTTCCCCCCACACCTTCAGTGATATCAAATTTGGTGTACCTGAGGCACTTTTCTACCTGTAGATTAAATGAATGAGAAGGAAACCACCAGAAATTCCAACAGTACTTCAGGGGATCACCTACTCCAGCAAAATGGGCGTCTTCAAGTATTGTTCAGAATGCAGCTGTTGATTTCTAATAAGCTGCCCCTTACCAAAATTAATACTATCTGAAAGTTCCTTGCTTTTTTGTGATGCAGCAAAAAATTATCTGGTGAGTCTTACTACAGAGAAAAAATGTTTAAGCCTTTAAAACCTTTTGTAGAAGATTTTCAGTGCCGGGTATGTAACGCTGTTTATTACTGTTCAACAGTGCCACCTCCTGGTAGGAATGAAAACTGTTTTGCTCTCTTGGAAATAAGGTTGGTTTCTCTCTACCTTACTGCAAGTATTTACAGTATATTCAGGTTACAGACTAACCTGAAAAATTTATTTGGAAATGTGTTTGTTTATGCCTTTTTGCTCTAATAGATGCAAGTTATAACTGTTGGATCTCACAATATAATCACTTCAGTGTTAAACAACTCAGTCACAAACCCTTAAATTATATCTACACAACAAATCTGCAGTACCGAGTGTACCAATAAATATTGAATAAGATGAAAAGCTTCGCATTGAAACAAACCAATCTTATTAGTTCTTTATATGGCATTGAAACAAACCAATCTTGGGGCTATGTTCTTTGCATCATCTTTTTTTTTATCACCCAACAAGGCTCCTTTGCTTAAGATGGATGGTGGATGGTGAATTGTGTATGTATTTCTTTAATTTGCCATTATACTATGTTTTTTGTGATATCAATATTTGGTTATGTTAGGGATGAGGAAAATATTTAGTATCTGGAATTCAAATCCAACTCTATGTTACATTTTTTTTTTTTTTTGGATGAGTTAGCCAAGTCATTTTGCTTTTTGTGAAATGAAAGTTGGTGCAAGAAACAATGAGTTCAAAATAATGGGTTTTCCTTTTGGAATAAAATGGGGGGACAACTCCTTGTTTGTGTTCAGTTTATTTTTCTGAGTTTAACTTTCAGGAAATAGGTATTTTATAACCAAGCACATTCTGCAATGGAAGCCATTTCATGAGAGCATATATGATACACTCAGAATTTCAAGTTTCTCTTAGATTTCCAAATCCCAAATGAGAGGTCTCTACACGAGATCCACTAAAGAAGCTTTGCTCCATGCTGCAAAAACTGCTAGATTAACCATTAGAATAGATGGTTATTGATGGTTCTGCACAGTATTCCGAAACTCTTTAGATAAGCTAAATGTTTTGCTTGTCTCTAATTCACAATGCTCTTTTAGAACCTGGCAGCATCTTATTCCCCTATGTTTATAATGACATCTTTTCTGGGTATGTTATTTCTCCCATAGACATAGTTGCCCACGTGTAAATTACAAATTAGTCTTTTAACAGATGTTCTACCCATTATATTCAATTTTTTATACACTGGGCTTTTTTGTTTGGTTTCATTTTTATTGTAATTGATAGCCTGTTTGGTCTAGCGGTTAAGGCACCAGCTGGGAACCAGAAGACTATGAGTTCTAGTCCTGCTCTAGGCATGAAAGCCAGCTGGGTCACCTTGGGCCAGTTACTTTCTCTTAGTCCAAGTCACCTCACAGAGTTGTTGTTAGATTTGTCTGCCACCTTGAGTTATTTATAAAAATAATAAAAGTGGGATAAATATAAATAAACGTACATTGTTAATATATATTATTAGACTTTAGCTGTAACACATTATGCCAATTTCAAGTTAAATATAACAGAATATAACATTTAATTAATGTTATTTAATATAATAATAATATACTTACATTTTTATAATATAATGACATCTATCATACATAATAAATGTAATGTAATATGATATTATAAATATATACATATAAATATTATATCACATCCATGCATGTTTCAACTTTTATTCTTTAATCATCATGCTACTTTTTTGAATATTCAATCTACTCCATCCTGCCACAAATTTCTTGCTCTTCACATCCTTCTCAACCAATTCATTCTTCCTTCGTATATTTGTTTTCTCATTTGACCTCCTCTTTGTACAGCTAAACGACCTCAACATCCTTCCTTGTGCTAGTCACTCAGGTTTGTATTCACTCCAAATCACTTCATCACTCTTCATTTTTAACCCTATTACTTTTTTGTTCGACCACAGACATTTAAGTGATCCTTTGCCATGGCATTCAACTTTTATCTATCTCCCAAAATGTCCAACTTATAGTCCATATAACAAGTTGAGCAGAAACATATTCAGTTATAGTAGCTATTTTTGCTTCTTTTGATACACATTCAACTGTAGAGTCATGCAAGATATTGCATAATTATAAGAACTATCTATGTGGTCTTTTAGAGTCAACAATTACTTGATGGCATATAATCAATCAATCAATCAACATTTATACTGATGATTTTATTTCTGCTCTTTAACATGGAGCTGCTGTTTTAACACAGAATCTTTTCTTCGGTCTTCGTGAAGAATCTGCCAAGTGGGGACACTCTCGGATTCAAGTCTTCTGACAAATATTCCACCAGCAGGGATGCTCTAAGGCAGCGGTCGCCAACCTTTTGGACCTCAGGGACCACCAAACTTATAATTTTAAATCCCGCAGACCAGAGACCTTGGGAAAATCCCCCCAAAAGTCTGCAAGAAAATTCCCCACCCCGTTTTCCTACCGATCAATCATTCTTTATTTGGGATCGCAGGATACCATCTCCAGCTCCATTCTCAGAGGGAGGGAGGGAGGGAGGGAGGGAGGGAGGGAGAGAGAGAGGGAGAGAGAGAGAGAGAGAGAGAGAGAGAGAGAGACTGACTTTTGACTTCATGCAAGGAAAGCAGCAGAAGTCTTTCTTTCTCTCCTCCAAACTCCACCAGAATGGTGCAGCCTCTTGGAGCAGGATACTTTGCAGGGTCCCAAAGACTCATTTCTGGCAGAGTTTGGGGGAGAGACTTTTGCCACTTTCCTTGTGTGCAGCCAAAAGCAGAAGAAGAAAGAAGTGGAAAGAAGCAGCCCGGTGGCAAGGCCAGGCACTTGGGGTGAGTGGGGCAAGTTCCCCCCCTTCTGCCTTTCCCCACCTCCTCTCACTACCTCGTGTTGTTCACAATGCAAGTGATGTAAGCCTTGTGTTCCCATGGGCCATGTGGGTGGCATAGCCTTGGGTTCCCCAGCAACCTGGATTAATTGCTTGGGGGGGTTCTTTGAGGGTGACATTTCTCTGCGGACTACCAAAATTTTCTTGCGGACCACCAGTGGTCCCCAGCCTACTAGTGGTGATCACTGCTCTAAGGTTGATATCCCCCCACCTCCTCCTTCCTCCTGGGGCACCCAAATAAGAAAAATATCCAACTTTTAGATATACAAACAGAAAAACGCTTTTTATTAGTTTCGTTAGAGAAACAATGATGATACAGATATCCAGAGAGAAACTAGAACAAATTTAAGCAACAGAAGAGCTCAATGCATTCACTGCCTCTCCCCATGTCCTAGGAGATTTCCTCAAAGCTAGCAGTTCATACACAACAGACAAAACAGTCTCCTTAAAGATATCTAAACTCCCTGCTTTCCTTTGGAAAAATGTTCATGACAAACATCTGCCTTTGCCAAAATCTCATGTAGCAATCCTCCTTACTATCTTTATCGTGGCTATTTAATCTCTCTTTGCAGGTAGGACCTTCTCCTTCTTGATCTCTCCGAATCTAGTCTGCTTTCTTCTTTTGGGCCCTTCAAGCCTCAGTTCCTAACTCAGCCAATCCATGATTTTCTCACCAACAAAACTTCCAGTCTTTCTCTAAGATGCCAACCAATATTCCTAAGCCCTCTAAGTACCTTCCAAGCTACCCTAGTTTATGATCAGCTATAAGTAATGGCATTCCAGCTAGACAAAACGCTATAGAAAGAAAAGTCTAATGGTTTCTCTCTTTTACTTCCTGCTTTCTGATGAATAATCACAGTTCTGTCAATTGGCCATCTCAAGTAAGTTCCATCATCTTCAATAACCATTTCTGGGTAAAGGTGAGTCTTTTTGCATTTGAACATATGTTAATCTCACTGAAGTTATCATATATAAAAACATAAAATAAAAAAATCTTTCTACTTTTGACCATATAGTAATCCCACTCCAGTTACATATAAAAACAAAAAATAATCTGTCCACTTTTGAACATACATTAATCTCACTGCAGTTATCATACATAAAAATAAAGCTGTCTATCCATCAGTTGCAAAAGGAAAAGCTTTGATTTTAATTGTATATTAGTCTTTAAAATCTTCTGAATCTGTATATGTATTTGCACTCAAAAGCTTCTGGTTTTTTTGCACATTTTCCACCATGAATCTGATTTTTTTTAATTAAGTTTGTGCTGCTGTCTAGCTCTGTGAAGCTAGTAAACTCAGGAAACAAGAATCACTTGAACTTCTGGAAATATATTTATTGCTAGAAGGGTAATGTAACAGAATCTTGAAAGCCTGTCAAAAGCAATTTTCCTGCTCAATTTGCACCTAGAATAATTAAGCCCTGAGTTTATTTCTCACACTTCCACCCACCCCTGGGCTGAGATATCTCTTTTGCAGCATTCCTTTTTCCTCTTCATTTCATTACAGGCATCTGGCAAACAATCTCTTAGCTCTCTCTTTTTTTTTTAATTTCTAGGAAGATATACCTGCTGAGAGAAGACAGATATTGGGGGTTTGAGACCCTGCAGATTATGAGTCTTGCATCCTAGGAATAAAATGAATATGCAGATTCTGAAGCTAGTGCATTCCTAGAATTACTAGAAAATATAATGAGGACGCTAAATAAAGTAAGAGAAATTCCAGGCGGTTGCTTTGGGTGAGAGTTGTAGAAGTTCTTGTTTGCTAAGCCTTGGTGGAAGAACTGTCCATCAGCAATCGAAACTCTAATCATTAGACAAGCAGAGTAAGGAACAGCATACTTCCATCTGATGAGTGAATTAGTAAAATTTCCCCTTGTGCCAAAAACTATAAAGGCCAGCAGCTGTATTCCAGGTGCAGCCTGGGTTTGCAGACTAGGTTTCAGGGTGACAAAATATTTAAATGTTCATATATGAGATCCTCTTGAAGCCTCTGGAGTCTAAGACAGATATTTCCTGACATGCCAGATGTGAAATATTTATAACATTAATTGGCAAATTCCCTTCTTACCTACAACTATGATGCTTGGGAAGTAACGGCACCCGTGTGTGAAGTTCCAGGTCACCTACAACTTAGACTTAGCTTTGAGTATGACAATATAACAGTTAGACTTAAGTGTAGCACACAAAATTATCTGCTACAATGTCAACCACAACAATACAAGAGCACACAACAGATACAAACTCAATGTAAACCGCTTCAGACTTGATTGCAGAAAGTACGACTTCAGCAACAGAGTGGTCAATGCCTGGAATCTACTACCTGACTCTGTTGTTACATCCTCTAACCCCCACTCCTTTAACCTCAAATTAACCACTGTTGACCTCACCCATTCCTAAGAGGTCTGTATTTTGCCGATACAAAAATTTATGCCACCAGATAGTCTGGATGCACCAATTATCACATTAAACAAGAGGAAAATCTTCTACGCACCAATTCCACCCACGCTTTCTACAATTTTGTAAACAAACTAAAAGACTCAAGGTCCATCCCACCCAGCCTCTTTAACACATTCTTTGGCTCAGTATCTTTCAACACCAATGGATCATGCCCAGTATTTCCTAGTCGAACCACAGACAACTACAATGATCTAATACATATAAATTTTACAGAAGACAATGTTGAAAAAGCACTACACAATCTAAAACCATCGGTATCTATTGGACTGGATGGAATATGTGCCTACTTCTTAAAAAAGCGATCTACTGCCATAGCCAAACCTCTAAACATAATCTTTGAAAAATCTTTCAGGACCAGCTCCTTGCCAAAACTATGGTCACAAGCCATGGTCATCCCCATCTTCAAAAAGGGAGACCCCAGCCTAGTTGAAAATTACAGACCAATCTCTTTATGCTGCGTCACCTGTAAAGTCATGGAATCAATTATTAACCAATCCATCATCCTCCACTTAGAGGCAAACAACCTACTCTCTAATAAATAATTTGGTTTCAGGAAAAAACTATCCTGTAATTTTCAACTCTTACACTGCAAAAATATATGGACTACACAACTTGATCAGGGCAAAGCAATAGACGCAATCTACATAGACTTCTGCAAAGCCTTTGATTCAGTGGTACACGACAAACTACTCCTAAAACTAAAATCTTACGGTATCTCTGGACACCTGCATAACTGGATAGAAACATTCCTGTCAAACAGACAACAAATGGTCAAAATTGGGAGTGCTCTGTCAAATTCTGTACCTGTCAACAGGGGTGTCCCCCAAGGCAGTGTTCTAGGACCAACTCTTTTCATACTCTACATAAATGACCTCTGTGATCATATTAAGAGCAACAGCGTTATCTTCACTGATGATGTAAAGCTATTCAACACCACAGACAATACTGCTACCCTTCAAAAAGACCTTGACTATGTATCAGAATGGTCAAACAAATGGCAACTTCAAATCTCAACTAATAAATGCTCTGTCTTAAATATTGGCAAAAAAATCAGAAAATAAAATACAGGCTGAATAGTCAAGATCTTGTTGATGATCCAAACTCTGTCAAGGATCTTGGAGTACTCATCTCTAATGATCTAAGTGCTAGAGCCCACTGTAACTAAATAGCCAAAAAGGCATTAAGAGTTGTTAACCTAATCTTGCGTAGCTTTTTCTCTGGTAATATCACACTACTAACTAGAGCAGGGTTGTCCAACCTTGGCAACTTTAAGACTTGTGGACTTCAACTCCCAGAATTCCTCAGCCAGCTGGCTGAGGAATTCTGGGAGTTGAAGTCCACAAGTCTTAAAGTTGCCAAGGTTGGACACCCCTGAACTAGAGCATACAAAACATTTGCTAGACCAATACTCAAATACAGCTCATCAGTCTGGAACCCACATTATGTATCTGATATTAACACAGTTGAGAAAGTCCAGAAATATTTCACAAGAAGAGTGCAATGTCCTACCTGTCAATGAATACTTCAACTTCAACCACAACAATACAAGAGCAAACAATAGATACAAACTCAAGGTTAATCGCACCAAACTTGATTGCAGGAAATACGACTTCAGCAACAGAGTGGTCAATATCTGGAATACTCTACCTGACTCTGTGGTTTCTTCCCCAAACCCCAAAAACTTTAACCTTAGACTGTCTACTATTGACCTCATCCCTTTCCTAAGAGGTCTGTAGGGGGCGTGCATAAGCACACCAACGTGCCTACCGTCCCTGTCCTATTGTTTCTTTTATTTTTTTATTTTTCTTATATGTATCCAGGTATTCATAACTATGTTTTTACTTATACCCATTATGTTGTAAGCAATTGAAAAAACAAATAAATAAATAAAAATAAAAGTAAGGGGCGTGCATAAGTGCACCATCGTGCCTACCGCCCCTGTCCTATTGTCCCCATTTATTCGTACCTATTTCCTGTATTCTTACTCATGTTTATATTTATATCTATTATCTTGTAAGCGATTGACAAATCAAATTAATAAATATAATAAATATAATTTTTCTCTTGCAGACATTGGAGATCTGCTGGTCCCCAGCTGCATAGGCGGGGAAAGATAGAGGTTTTCAAAAGGACTAATGTCCTCTTTCCTTCTTGCCTATATTTCAGTTGGTATCAAAAGTAGACCAGGATTAATGAAGTCGTTGTACCTAGCATGTCTTGATTACTTAGCTCATCTGGAACTTTATCTTTCCCCCCAAGCCTTTCATTCCCACCTACACACTGATTTAGAAGTTGAAACTCAACAGCATATTCTTACATCAAACGCTTGTCCTGTCAAAGGCAGCAAATATCACAGTTGGCTGTCACTGGCTTGACTGCATCTTCAAAGATAGTTCTCAGGTGTGCCACAATATTCGCTAACTATCACCATGAATAAAGAAGGCAGTATATTTGTTTGGATTCTCATTATATCTCTCTGGCACAGAAGCCCAACTTCACACAAGATGGGCAGAGCATCAGTTGGCCAACCTGGTTAACATTTGGTAGCATTGCCAGAGATTCAATAACCATCATGCTAATCTATCTATGAGATTTGCAATTTCTATCTTCTAATATACCCATGTTTTTTGCACTATAAGACACTCCAAAGTATAAGATGCAGCTAGCTTTTGGGGAGGAAAACAAGAAAAAAAAATCTGCCTCTGCCTCCCAGCAATTTGCCTCCTTGCAGCAAACAGCCAGGTCATGTTCAGCACAGCCTGATTTAGCACAATTGGGACCAGAACTTCCATCGCTAAGCAAAGTGGCTTTTAAGTATGATTTTTCTTTGCTGAAATCATTAAGCAAATCACTACCATCATTAAGTGAATCACATTGTTGTTAAGCAAGTCTGCTTGTCGGAATCTGGCTGGGAAAGTTGCAAATGGCAATCATGTGGCCTGAAATAATGCAACCATCATAAATACATGCCAATTGCCAAGCACCTGGATTTTGATCATGTGACTGTGAGGACACTGTGACAGCGAGGATCAGTAGAAAGTCATTTATTTTTTTTCAGCCCAGTTGTAACTTTGAACAGTCACTAAATAAATGGTCCTAAGTTGAGGGCTACCTGTGTTCGGATGTTAATACATTTCCATTGTTTCTCTAATTATTTGGGAAACTATCTATTATGAACTGCTAGGATGCAGATTGTGTGTAGATGTCTTTCATGATTTGGTTCTCGTGATTTGGTCTTCAGGGAATGCTAACTGTTCTGTGTTGTTACATCCACAATAAATGCACAATCTTAGATAGCACAGTTTGTGTCAACCAGTCAGAAATGATTAACTGGTTTTATCTTTTGATTTCTGTCACTATGCAAACTGGCAGCCTCTGAGAAGTAGTATAACTAGAAATTTTAATTATGTACAGTAACTAATATTGGCTGATAACAATGTCTATTTTTTCTCCAAACTATTATTATCTATATTTCTTAGAACATTATGAAATTATCATTATGGAGGTAATTTTATCATTGCAAGATTTTCTTGCATTAACTGTGTTCCATGGTAACCAGCATTTCCCAAGAAGCCTATTGATAGTTCCATTATTTTTACCTGAAATAATCAGGTAGATAAATTGCTCAAATGACATCTTATGTATGTGGTTTTGGGATGAAGTGGGGGGTTGGTTGTCTTTCCTGTATAACTGCAAAAAGAAGGTTAAGCACATTTAGTGTATTCTTATTTTAGAGGGCCATTGGATAGAATTTACATATCAGCTATGTTTACATCACACACATAACCAGATTAATTATAAAGGCTGTATTAACACATTTTGGTTAATTATAAATTTGTTCATTTGTAGTATGTTTGTTGTCATATTGTTTGAACTCTCAATTTGGTCAGTTTCTGATTTAGTGTTGTATGAATTGACTTATTCTGAAACATATAAAGATTATGCATTAAAAAGATTCATGTGAAGATGAACCCAGGGGACAAGGAAGGAAGGAAGGAGGGAGGAAGGAAGGAAGGAAGGAAGGAAGGAAGGAAGGAAGGAAGGAAGGAGGGAGGGAGGGAGGCGGAAGGAGGGAGGAAGGAAGGAAGCAAGGAAGGAAGCAAGGAAGGATGGGTGTATCTGCCTCTAGAGGAATTCATATGGAGTGAATAATTAGCCTTTAAAAGATACTTTTTCCTAACCTACTGTGTCTTGGAAAGGTGAGCAGGATGCTGGAATGCTATTGGTGGAACTTTTCTCCAATATAGTCAATTTCCTCTTTCCAGATACATACCCACATGACTGAGCCCTCATCCCTGTTCATAGCTTTCAGGAGTTTCCAACGCATATGGTGGTTTAGGTAAAAGTAGAAAATAGTTGCACAAGCTGGTATAACTATGGGATAGAATCAGTAAAGATGTATACCTTTCATTACAAGGAAATGTCATGCTAATATCTGTTGAACATCAGGAAAAACAATACAATAAAAATTGCTCAAATTGTCATATTCATTACCAATTTGTAAATATATTTTTATTCGGGTTTTACCAGGGGTGGGATGCTACCGGTTCTGCCCCATTCTTTAGAACTGGTAGCTCTGAAGAGCAGCAGACACCAAGCCGGTTCTGTGTTTGCTGCTGTTTGGCCTGCCCGCCCGCCTGGGCTCTTACCTGTCCTTTATTTCCTGCTTTTTCAACCTCAGCTGCTTTGCGCGGCACAGTTGAGGTTGAAAAAGCGGGAAAAAAGAGGCTTTTCAAATGCTGCACATCTGCGCGCAGCGCTTTTCAGCTGTCCAGGCGGCACAGCTGATTTTGTTTTTTTACACATGTGCACAGCGGTAGATAAGAATCACACAGGAATTCAAGGTGGGCTGGACTTAAATCTCTTGTGGGTGCGAAGGGACTTATAGCTGATGATGCATTTGATCCCTCCCTCAGACTCAGCCTAGGTAAAGGTAAAAGATTCCCCTCACACATACGTGCCAGTCATTTCCAGCTCTAGCCGAAGATCCAGCGCTGTCCGAAGACGTCTCCTTGGTCATGTGGCTGTCATGACTAAACATCGAAGGAGCACGGAACACTGTTACCTTCCCACCAAAGTGGTCCCTATTTTTCTACTTGCATTTTTACATGCTTTCAAACTGCTAGGTTAGCAGAAGCTGGGACAAATAATGAGAGCTCACTCTGTTACATGGTGCTAGGGATTCAAACCACCGAACTGCTGACCTTTTTGATCGACAAGCTCAGCGTCTTAGCCACTGCATCCGAGTCTTATCCTAAACTAGCATTGGGCAAAAGTCAAAACTTCTATATAATAAAGACACTGGATTAATGTACAATTACCAGCACTTCTTACTATAACCTGTGCTAAGTGGTAGTGCTGGGAGCTGTAGTTCAAAATATTTAAAGATTTCTCACCATCACTAAATTCAGTGGAATTTATTTCTGAGTCCATGCACAGGACTGTGCTCTAAAGGAACACAGATTTCATAAGCCCAGCATAATCCTGAACATACAAGAATTCTCCTTATCGCAGTTTTCATCTTAACCCACTTCAGTTGTATCCCACTATAGTGACCAAACAAGGGAGGAGACCAGGAGTGGGATTCAATTTTTTTAACAACCGGTTCTATGGGCATGGCTTAATTGGTGGGCATGGCTTGGTGGTAATGTGACTGGCTGGGCGTGGCCAACTCAACATCACTCACACTGAGGCCCGCATCTCCTCGCCTGGCTTCTCATGAATGTGGGGATGCTGCAACAGTCATAAGTGTGAAAAATGATCATAAGTCACCTTTTTCAGTGCTATTGTAACTTTGAATGGTCACTCCACACTAGCAAAGTACCAGCAAAGAAGGGGAAAAAAACTCCAGAGAAGTTCCAGAAACAGGAAGTCTAGTCCTGCTAAGAATGTAATAAGTGTCAACGGAGAGGCAGTTTCTGTAAGCAACATCAGAATGTTTCCTTCCTGCCTTCCTTACAGGATTAGACCAGTAATTTCTTCTAACAACCGGTTCTCTGAACTGCTTAGAATGTTAACAACCAGTTCTAGTGAATAGGTGCGAACCAGTAGAATCCCACCCCTGGGGAAACCCTGTACAGGGAGATGCTCTTGAGCATATAACTGTACCTAGGTGATACAAGCAGACTACAGAATATGATGCAAAATTTAAAACATAATAATGGAAAAGTAACGCTCCAAGGTCCTGATTGCTAAATCATACGCATCACATTAAAGTAACAAATATAGAAAGAATTACCTGAAATTAAAGACAATATATAAAGAATGAGACTGTAGTTTAGCGCCTAGGCTTCCCACGCATGTGAAGCTAATGCTGCCTTATTTGTAGAGACTTTTGAGGGACAGGGGCTCCTTGGTGACATTTTAAAAAAAATGGGTAAAATGTAAATGAACGTCATATTGCAGTTAAACCCGGTTTTTATTTTAGATGAAAGTAAATGGCAGGGGGAGGAGGACGGGGACTTACCAATTAGGGAAAACCAAATTGTGCTACTTTTTTTTTTTTTTACTGCAAGGCCGGTATCCTAGCAACAGCTGGGCCTGCTGTTCCCTTTCTAGAGGCTTTGCTGACTCACCAGCTGATTCACACTGACAGCATCTTTATTTGGCTTCTGATTAGCATCACCGCGTGTGGCTTCTGTGCCTGCCCTAGGCCAACCTATATATAGCTTCTGCTTTTCCCTCCATGATGCAGTGAGCTTTACTAGTGATGGTCCTTTCAGAGGGTGAACCAAGGATCTTTTTTTTCCTTTTTTTCTCTTTTCTGCTAGACATGTTCTCTTTGGCACCCAGGAGCAGTAATTAAGCTGAAGGAAACAAAGAATTCAATCTGTATAGTTAAAATCCTGAAAGGAACTCTCAGTTTTTGTGCACTTGCCAATAGCTGGAGGCCTGTTCTCCTATCGAGGAACATGTGCAATCTCCATGCACACCAAGAACCCCTGAAGATCACAGCAGGCCTCAATGAACTCAAAAGATCCTCCTTATGCAAACAAGAGTTGACATTTAAAGCAAGACAATGTGCTTGAATCAGTACCTCTCCCATTAATGCAGCTTTACATTAGACCAAGCTGCAGGCCAGAGTGAGATAGCTTTGATTCACCTCAGTGACTGATTTGCCTCAATGAAATATTTTATATTCCTTACTTTCTCTTCTCCAACTTGCAATATCTAGAAGGGGCCTGTCTGCACATGCTCCATGGAAGCCACTTTCAGCTTTATGGAGGAGAGACCATAGAGATGCAGCATATCTGATTTGCTTTTCCTAAGGTTGCGTTGCAGCTACTTTAAGGAGTTGCAGAGGGATTCTATGTTCACATCCAAAATACCCTTTTGCCTGCAATCTGATGTGCCGCACAACCTAATAGTAATGGATATCTTAGAAAATTGTAGCATAACAGATTCACCCTTTTGTAGATGTCCTTTCTTGTCACCTTATACCAATAAAAATGTATCTAGCCACTGGACACAATGGTACACAATAAAGTGTCTAAGTGAATATGTATGAATATGTGTCTAAGTATGTATTTTCAGGCAAATCGACTATTTTGACAATGCAGACCTCCTTTTCTGGGTCTGAGTGAATGGCTTTTACACTGAAAATATGGAAAGATTGTGAAGTCATTCAATTAGAAGAATAAATGAGACTGAAAAAAGTGACTGCAACTTATGTTTTTAAAAAGTTGCAGAAATAGGAAATCAAACAGAGAAGGCCAAACTATCAATGTCTAAGAGAAAATCAAACATGCAAAGACAAAAAAACAAATGAACAGAAGACAGATTAATAACTGATATATAAGATCATCAACCAGAATGGCATATCGATTATTAACCAATAACTCTTATTTAAAGAATGGAATAAAATTGTGCGATGGACATAATGAGGTAATGGTTAATAAGCTCAGAAGCAAACAAATGACTTTCATGTACCTATTAAACTTACCAGATACCTAAGGAAAACTAAATATAGAAGTGAATGTAGACCATTATTAGAAAAGGGTAATTATAGCATTCAACTTTAAAACTAGTGTTTGCTTTTGTCTTTGGAGTGTTTTCTACACTGTATCTGTGTTTCATTATTTTGCAAATTGCTTTTATTGATTTTAGGCTATTCACATATCTTGTAGAACATTTAAGGAAAGAGAGCATATATAACAGATATAATCCTTTCCAGTGACCTCTGATTTAAGATATGGATTATCTATCTAGACAGTACTTAGCTATTGGACAGAAAATATATGGAACCATTTCCTCAGTCTTGGTAAGAAATCAGATGGTTGCTGCCTAGTTCTATGGACTAAATCCTCACAGTGAAATCAAGCATTAGAATAGGGTTGCCTCAAGAAAACCTGAAAAAAATCTCAAATCTTTGTTTACCCTCTTTTACTAAAGGGGGAAAGGCAGATGGTATCTCATCATTGAGTGATTTTAAAACTTAAATGTCACAACTAGGACAAATATCAGGACAGCTTTCCTACTTGTGACATCAGCCCAATTTTCTTTCTCTTTATCAGCTCAGGGAATGGCAGAGAAGCCTGTCATAAAAACATAAAACTCGGCTTCTGAAATTCTGCATAACAATGTTGGTTCTTATGATACTGGCAGTAATGTATATTTTGATGGGGTTGAGAAAAATAAGGAAAGCAGGAAGAAGGAATTTTTCAGAGCATGGAAGATTGAAGAAGGAGCAGTGGGAAATGGATAGTGTTGGTGCAGAACTAGCACAAAAACATTTCAGATTCTTAGATGAGGAATAACTCTAATAAACAATTTCCTATGGTGAAAATGTAAAGAGAAGAGTAAAACAAATCAGAAAAAAATGATTAGCAATACATAAAGTAGCTACTGACTAGGACTGTGCTTATTTTGTAATGGCTTTGGGGAAAAAATATACATATGTTCTGTAAGCACTGAGCTTCTCTGCTCTTCATTGACCATGCCACTCCCACCCCCTCCCCCATGTTGCTACTGTGGAGATCAAATTCATGTGTTTATTTTTATGCCTTAGGAAAAAAATACATTGTGTTAGCTGAAGTATTAAGGGGCAGGTAGCTGAGTGCTCCTGTGATTCTGGAGTGGAGACAAAGAATTGAAAACTAGATAGCTGTCCTTCCTCCCGTGTGTGAATTGGATGGTATAAAAGTTGTGGATGCATCCAACAATGTTGTTTATTGTAGGTGCTGATAGGATCAAAAAGGTTAGAATCCTACTTTTCTAAAAGGTAATGGGGAGGTTTTTCTGATAGTGTGTCAAAAGCATTCCTGTGTAAGAATGCTTTTCTGTAAAAAGAATATTGCATTATAATCTTTTTATTCCTTGATGTAACAAGACAAATTCATATCATTTGCAGCCTTCATCTGTTTGGGACTCTTTTGCAGTTTGTGCATGCCAATAAAAAAGTATACTTTATTGCATCTATCGCCAATCTCTTCAATCCATAAAAAGTCTCCCATTTCCAGTAGACAGAACATCAGATAAATAAAATGCTATCAGACTGGTTTAAACACCAGTTCTTAAAAAATACTCCCCCTCCTTGAGCTTATTTTCTAATATATATATATATATGATTTCTTATCAAAAATCTCCACACCACAAGCCAGGCAAACACCTGGGCACAAACAGATCCCCCCTGATGCCTCCAGCTCAAACACACCCCAACCAGGCACCCAGATGAAACCTAGCTTCCTAACTAATGATAGCTGTCCATTTACCCGGAGCCAAGCTGGACTAAAGGCCTCCAATAAAGTAACACAATGTTGCCAGCCAATCAAGATACAAAAAGAGCCAAAAAAACAGACAGAAGATATTAGAAACACCAATCAAGCAGAACACAGCAAACTCCAAGACCAATAAACACAGACCAAGACTCCCAACCAATCAGGATGAAGAAAAAACCATTCTGGCACAGCAATAGGCTGCCCCAAATTTAAAACTGAAACAACTGTAAAAGTTTGACTCAAAGATGAACACTATACAGAAGCGTGATGATGGCAGATGAGATTCCGCCGAAACATTGCTACGACTTTAAAAGCACAACTACAATGACGTGGGAAAATACCTGAACAAAGCTGAATGCCATACATACACACACACACACACACATATACATACATACATACATACATACAGGTATATATGTAGGTCTAGGTGTTTTCTGGATGGTGGAAAACAGAGAACAGAACTACACACCCTCACTAACGTATTAATTTCCAATGGATTTCAAAGAAACACTATCACCAATCTTATCCGAAAAGAGATACCCAAAAAAAAACCAAGACACAGAACAAGACAATGATATTGCACTCCTCCCCTACATCAAAGGCACCAAAGACAAAATCAGCAAAATTCTCCACAAACACAATATCAGGACAGCCTTCGGCACTGACCAAAAAATAGCCAATATCCTAAGAAACCCCAAAGACAAGATCCAGCTAGAAAACCAAGGAGTTTATGAAATACCATGCAACAATTGCCCAGCCACATACATTGGACAAACCAACAGGAGAATAAATGCACGCATCGCAGAACACAAAAACGCAGTCAGAAGAGAAGAAAATACTTCCTCCCTCTTCCAGCACCTTAAAGCCACAGGACATGAAATTAATTTCGAAGGAACCAAATTAATATCCAACACTGAACACTCCAGCAAGAGAATAATCAGGGAAGCCATCGAGATAGAGAAACACCCCCATAACATGAATAGACGGGACGATACCTCCCACCTACCAGACATCTGGAAGCTAGCCCACACCAACAAGCAAGTCCCAGCCACGAAAAACAACACCAGACCTGAAACAACATGGGACACCACCACCAATCCCCCTCATCAGACCCAGGCCCAAGCCCATCCTATAAACAAAGGACAACCACCATCCAGAAAACAAACCACGGCTGCCTCACCAGCTGTCGCACCTCCCAACCCCAAAACCAAACAAGCTGACACACGCGAAGAACACAGACCCAGCCCCCAAATTCGAAGCCAGACTAAAACCCAGAATGCTACATCACAGCCACCCGCTCAGGATATTACATCAGGATCTTGCTGATTTTGTCTGTAGTGCCTTTCATATATGGGAGAAGGGCTTTGCCGTTCTCTTGTTCTCTGTCTTGGATTTTGGTTGGGGTTTCTTTTTGGATTAGGTGGGTAATGTTCTTTCTCTGGAATCAGCAAGATCCTCCAAAAACACAACATTAAGACAGCATTTTGCACAAACAGAAAAATATCCACCATCCTAAGAAACCCTAAAGACAGAATCAAGTTAGAAAACCAAGGAGTATACGAAATCCCATGCACTGCCTGCCCCACCACATACATCGGACAAACCAACAGAAGAATAAGTGCACGCATTGAAGAACACAAGAACTCAATCAAAAAAGAAGAACTGACCTCTTCCCTGGTCCAACACCTCAAAGCCACAGGACATGAGATTGACTTTAAAAATACCAGAACTATCGCCAAAACTGAACACTTCAACAACAGAATAATCAGAGAAGCCATAGAGATAGAAAAATGCCCACACAGCATGAATAATGAGATGATACCTCCCGCCTACCAGCCATTTGGAAACCCGCCCTCATTAACAAACAAATACCTAACATGAAGAATGACACCAGACCCCACCCACGAGAGCCACACAAGATACTACCACCACACTTCCACGTAGAAAACAGACTCACACCCACACAGATGATGAGACATGACCATGGACCAGAAGCCGTACCGCAGCTGCATCACTACCCGCTTCAAACCCCTCCAACCCATGCATGAAGTGAACGGGCGCCCACCATGAAGATGTGGCATGACCACGAACGCGAAGCCAAACAACAGGACCACATCTCACCAGCTCAAATCCCCCGGCAACTAAGACTAACCTGAGCACAACCAAGCCCCCACCTGAACAGAACACACCTCCAGCCAATCAGAACACGGCCAACCCTCCAACCAATCAGAACACAGCCAAACCCCCTACCAATGAGAACACACCCCCACCCAATCAGAACACAGCCAAGCCCCCACCCAATCAAGTCACACCCCCACTAGCAGTTAAAAGGAAGAAGCAGCTGCAAGCTCACATCACTCTGAGAAGCACAGAGCCGAAGACACAAGCCTGAAGATGATGAATGAGACTTCATCGAAATGTTGCCTAGATACTTCCAATCTTACGCGGGAGAAAACCCGAATAACCAAAGATCGATTGATCTATCTATCTATCTATCTATCTATCTATCTATCTATCTATCTATCTTAGTTTTCGTGGGTACTTAAATCCTTACATGTATGGTATTCAGCTTTGTTCAGGTATTTTCCCACATCATTATAGTTGTGCTTTTAAAGTTGTAGCAATGTTTCGGCGGAATCTCATCTGCCATCATCACGCTTCTGTATTGTGTTTGTCTGTGAGTCAGACTTTTACAGTTGTTTCAGTTTTAAATTTGGGGTTAGCCTACTGCTGTGCCAGAATGGTTTTTTCTTCATCCCTTCACAGTCTTGGTCTGTGTTTATTGGTCTTGGAGTTTGCTGTGTTCTGCTTGATTGGTGTTTCTAATATCTTCTCTCTGTTTTTTGGCTCTTTTTGTATCTTGATTGGCTGGCAACATTGTGTTCCTGTATTGGAGGCCTTTAGTCCAGCTGGCTCCAAGTAAATGGACAGCTATCATTTGTTAGGAAGCTGGGTGCCTGGTTGGGGTGTGTTTGAGCTGGAGGTATCAGGGGGTATCTGTTTGTACCCAGGTGTTTGCCTGGCTAGTGGTGTGGAGATATTTTTGTTTGTGAGTGCAGGCTTCCAAATAATTGACAGTCTGGTGGAATCATCTCTACTATTCATGCTTTCAAGTCTTTTTTTAATCTCTATGGCTTCTCTGATAATTCTGTGGCTGAGGTTTTCTATAGTGGCTAGGGTTTTGGTGCCTTTGAAGTTGATGCTATGACCTGTGGCTTCCATGTGTTGGACTAGTGAGGAAGTGTGTTCCAGCTTTTTTAGTGCATTTTTATGTTCATCCAGGCGGGTACTTATTCTTCTATTGGTCTGTCCAATGTATGTGGCCAGGCATGATGTACAGGGCACTTCATATATGCCTTGGTTTTCCAGGTCAATTTTATCTTTGGGGTTTCTAAGGATGGCTGCTATTTTTCTGTCTGTTTTGAAGGCAGTCTTGATGTGATGCCTGTGTAGTATCTTACTGATTTTGTCTGTAGTACCTCTTATGTAGGGCAGGACAAGCTGTTCCATAAGTCTGTTCATCTTCTAGGTCTCCATTATGTCTCAGTGTGTTTTTGTGAATCAAGCCGGTGATTTTGCTTTTGTGGAAGCCGTTGGCTGTCAGTACTTTAGTCAGGGTGCATAGTTCAGTCTTTATGTGTGTCTTGTCTGCCAGGCATTTGGTTCTGGCAATTAGTGTTTGGGCCAGGGAGTTTATCTGTGCTGGGTGGTGGTAGGATTGGGCGTTGAGGTAGCGGTTAGTGTGCGTTTTCTTCTGGTATATGGTGTGTCCTAGTGTGCCATCTGTTTTTTTGTAGATTAGTACATCTAGGAATGGTAGTTGTTTGTTTGTTTCCATTTCCATGGTAAACTTGATTTTGGGGTGTGTGCTGTTTAGGTGTGTTAGGAAATTGTTTAGGTTTTCTTTTCCATGGGGCCAAATCACAAATGTGTCATCGATGTATCTTAACCATAGTTTGGGTTTGTGGGTGGAATTAGCCAGGGCTCTGGATTCGAATTCTTCCATGAATAGGTTTGCGATGATGGGTGACAGTGGTGATCCCATAGGGGCTCCTTCAATTTGCTTGTATCTTTGTCCTTTGTATATGAAATATGTGTTGGTTAAGCAGTGTTCTGTGAGTTCCATGAGGTGTTTGGGTGGTTGGTATTTATTTTTTATGATCTGTAGGGTTTCTTTTATTGGGACTTGAGTGAATAGTGAAACCACGTCGAAACTTACAAGCAGATCTTCTTGTTCCACGTGTAGATCTTTGATCATTTCCAAGAAGTGGTATGAGTTTTGTACATGTGAAGCTGCTGTTTCAGCATGGGGCTATAGCTGTTTTGCTAAGTGTTTAGCTAGGTTTTGTAGTGGTGCTCCTCTGGAGCTGACTATGGGTCTGAGAGGTATGCCTTCTTCGTGTATTTTTGGGAGGACGTATAGTTTGGGGCATCTGGAAGATTTTTCTCTTGGGATGATCGTCTGTTGGATCTCTTTGCTCATGTGGCTGGTTATAATTTTCTTCTTGCTATAGCACCCAAAAAAATCCCCACAGAATCCATCATATGTGCAGTAGAATCTAGCCTAACTAAATTAAATACAGATGAAGCTGATAGAATAAGACACCAAGTTACTAACATCTTATGCACAAGCAAACCACCCAAAAGCAACTTGCACAAAGAAGAACTAAAAGCGCTGCAAGCCCTAAAAAAGGATAGCAGCATAATCATACTTCCAGCAGACAAAGGGAATGCCACAGTAGTAATGGATAGAAAAGACTACGAAATAAAATTGACAGAACTACTCCAAGACTCCACATACAAACCCATAAACATGGACCCAACCACATATCTGGAAAAATTAACCAAGAAGAAAAGTTAGTTCTGCTAGGAAGAATGATGTTAGTCTTCTGTTTTTTCCTATCCTGCTTCTCCTTTCCTGGAGTTCTCCTTTTCATTTTAAAAGAACTAATAATTGTCTATATGTAATAGATGGAGGAAATATCTCCCTTTGAAAGAGAATCTCTCTCCCTCATGAGAAAGTATATTCTGGCTAAGATGAATGGATTCTCTCTAAATGTGACTTCCACTTACATTGCAGTTTTATCCACAAGAGGGGGAAAAAGACATAATTTGTTGACAGCACTATCAGATCTACTTTGCCATTTAAGTAAAATATAAATACATTCAGAATTATTTCAAGTACACATTCCTGTGGTAAAGATTACTGGTATAGATTTTATAGCTACAACTTAGAAAACTCTAAATTGCTGTGTACATGCTATAATTTTATATTGTATATTATCAGCATGGTTAATATGTCAAGGCCGTATTGTTGGAGAAACATGGTAGCTAATATTTAGTTGTATTAGCTTTATTCTTGTCAAGGAATGAAAGTTTGTCTTGCAAAAGCTCATAGAGTAATGGCTATTGAATTACAAGATTGATGTTAGCCCTGCAAGATAATCCCGGCAGGAAACCTAGCCAAATGAACTCACTCTATTTATTGTAAAATTATATCAGCAGAATCTGAAAGTACATTTTCCTCTCATTGCTTTATAGCCGAAGAAACTAGAGGGGATCCAACCATTCCCTTGGCTGTGACTCTTTCTCTGTCTCCAAAGGTCATTCCTACATACCATTACAACAAGGCAGACTGTAATAAGGAATCACTTTAAGATTGAAACTGTCAATTTACAACAGTTATTCTGATGTAAATTGTAGTGATTCTTTCTCAATGTTATACTCAACTTTGGATGAAAAAGCCAAATAATTTTATGTTTGCAATATGGATACACTAAATTGAAATAAACATTGATAGATTTTTCTTTTTCTTTTGCATTATCAATCTTCTAAACTATTCTAAAGTGAAACTTGAGTCGGTCAATAAACAGTTGAACAAATCTGTGAACCTAATGACTACATATTACAGGGATAACTAGAGTAGAGTAGAGTAGAGTAGAGTAGAATAGAATAGAATAGAATAGAATAGAATAGAATAGAATAGAATAGAATAGAAGGGTTGGAAGGAACCTTGGAGGTCTTCTCGTCCAACCATCTACTTAGGCAGGAAACACTACATCATTTCAGACAAATGGCTGTCCAATCTCTTCTTAAAAATTTCCAGTGTTGGAGTATTCACAACTTCTGGAGGCAATGATTAATTGTTCTGTCAGGAAATTTCTCCTTAGTTCTAGGTTGCTTCTTTCCTTGATTAGTTTGCACCCATTGCTTCTTGTCCTGCCCTCAGGTGCTTTGGAGAATAGCTTGACTCCCTCTTCTTTGTGGCAGCCCCTGAGATATTGGAAGACTGCTATCATGTCTCCCCTAGTCCTTCTTTTCATTAAACTAGACATACCCAGTTCCAGAAACCATACTTCGTATGTTTTAGCTTCCAGTTTTCTAATCATCCTCGTTGCTCTTCTCTGCACTCTTTCTAGAGTTTCAACAGCTGAAGCCAAATTGCCTAAATTGCCTTTCCACTTAAAAAATCATCGGGTATCAAGAATGCTGCAGGTATGATGGAATGGTTTCAGCCTAAAACATTGCACCATTCCAAAGTATCTGGGAGTAACTCTGGACAACACATTTATCTTTAAAAACCGCTGTTTTAATTCCAAACAGAAGATATTTGCTGGGAAAAACATTTTGAAACTATTTAAATAGGAAGCAAATGAAAACTATTTATATTGTAAGAAACAAATAGCTAAAATGATATATTGAATATTATTGTGAAATGACAAAATGCAAAAAGAAAATGGTGACAGGAAAAAAAACCCCAAATAATTGTCAAATTCTAAAGAAAAGCAAGAAGAGTCAAGAGCAAAGAAACTGGAGACAACGATTGCATTAAAAGGACTACAGTACAGATCTATTTTAAAAAATGGATATGATAAAGGAATGCAAGGATCTTATGAAAACAATAAAAAAAAGACTTACATAGAACACTTATAGAAACAAAAACCCAAATAACTGACAGAAACTAGAGTCTCACTGTTCAGAAAGTGAATTTAAATGGGCACAAAATATTACTAACAAAAAAGTGACAGGAATTGATGAAATACTAGCAATATTCAGATCAGAGGTGGTATTCAGCAGGTTCTGACCAGTTCTGGAGAATCAGTAGTGGAAATTTTGAGTAGTTCGGAGAACCAGCAAATACCACCTCTGACTGGAGATTTTACATTATCCTCCCCCTGCCATGCCCACCAAGTCACACCCACAGAACCAGTAGTAAAAAAAAAATGTGAATTCCACCACTGGTTCAGATCTAAGCAAATTTGAGCATTTTTATCAATGAAGCATGTTGCAGATATCTCATAGTAGCACTCAGGCAGATATTTGCACCTTGCCATAGAAAACGCAACGTGTCAGCCTAAATATGGGTGTTGGAATACAATCCACTGATACAATAAAAGCAGAGAATTTGAAATGCTTCATTGCCCTTATTGGCGATGGAATAAACTTGAAAATTAGAGTTACCCATGTTTGGTAAAATTTGTCTTGCCTGCTGATTAATTGCAACAAGAGTAAAATCCTGCATATTATCCCTTCTAGAATTTGCTTATTGTATATCTCTAGCTTTGGGCTGCAGTTCAAACCAGAAATGGAGGAAATTCTGGTGTGAACCTAATGCAATAGTTCCTTGAATGTCAATGGCAATTATTTTTTTGTATGTACGTTACAAATGAAACCTGAGAAATCATACTTTGCTGCACTGTATGCAGTGCCATAATCCATATATCCGCGCTAACCAGCACATCTCGTGGTGCCGTGGGTTCATTTTGCAGCTTATCTATGGGCTTGGCAAACCCTGTATCGCAAACCAAAACAGGCCAATGGTCCTTCCTGTTGCAGTCCAGGATTAACATAAGCTCCTACTATCTGGAATCTCCTTTCACAACATTCCCAATAATTGGCAACCATTATCTAATTTTTATATCTTATCATATTGTACCTATCAGCTAAGCACCTTTTATGCTAACATATTCTAATCTTCTGCCAAAGCAAAGTTACAAGGAAAAAGTAAATGCAACCAGGACTTTAAATTCTGGTTTTGTACAGGAACTTTTAAATAGGTGTCATGTGATAGTTCCTGCAGTGCTTACTCATGGAGCTGACTATAATCAAATATCTTTAAAAAGTACCTCTTGACTGAAAAGAGAAGAAATGGTCGCAAAAGAACATTGAGCCCTAATAGCACTGTCTTTCATTTGCTTTTGCTTTTTCATTTTGGTAGTTGTGTCTTCAGGGTTTGTATCCTGGATACCTGCAAGGAAAAAGCAAGGTTAATAAAGCTCAGAGCTATTTTAAAAAGGGCCGTTTTGTATTTAGCTGAAACTCACAAGTCAATATGATGGAAACTGTGATCAATCAAGACTTGTGGTTCAATGCTTCTGATGCTGCTAATGCATTAGCAGTGGCCTCCACTGAATGAACAATCCATTGGTTTAAAATCTCCTCATCTTGTTCCATTTCAAGCTGCTGTATCTACACAGTCTGGCCCACACCATCCATCTAATTGTTATCTGTGCAGCAATAATGGATACATTTAAAGAATTTAGGCCTCACTCTTGTGCACCAAAAGATACCCCAGAGCCGATAACAGGATAATAAAAATAAGAGAGTTGTACTTCCATGGTTACTATTGTTATGTGGCACACCAACAGCCAATTCTGTCTGCTGATCTGATTGCCAAAATGCTTACTTTCCTGGAGAATGCATCCATACATTTAAATATGCTGAGTCTGCAATTACACACACACACACACACACACACACACACACACTCATTTGTTCAATCATGTATCATGTCCCTAGTTGGCAAGATTTATTTAGAAGTGGTTTGCCATTGCCTCCTTTCAAAGGCTGAGAGAAAGTGACTGGTGCAAGATCACCCAACTGCCTTTATGCCCAAGGCAATACTAGTTTATAGCTGAGTGCCTTAAATGTTATAAATGTTCTATATGAAGATAATACAAAACAGCATATTTCCTGGGAGCAAGAGAAAATGGGAAACGTATTTTAGCCAGAATAACTTCAATTTGCTTTCTTGGGAATCAATTAAACTTGTACTTGAGCATTTATTTCATTAGCTCAGCTCAGCTCTCATATATATTAATTTCCTCAGCATACCTGTTTTTACTATAATTTACTGTGTAAGTGCTTTATCTGCACAGGTATTCCCTTGAGGGGCTGAAGTTACTGTCAGCTTTAGCAAATCCAAGCAATAATGCTGCATCATATGCACAGTTACCAACTCGCAAATCACAATGACCTCCCTTTGTGTCTAATTTGTGGTGAAACATGAAAAGGACTGAAAAACTGATGATGCTTGGCTAATATCCATGGACATACAGAGAGAGAGAAAAACATGAGCTGGACTGTTTTTAATTCTTGTTTAGCATGCACAACAAATATTCTCTTCTCCTTCTGTAGATGCTGCAGCGCTTCATCAGTTATTCAGTACGCAGCACACCAGATTTGGTACTGTACTTTAGAAAGCTCTCTCTCTCCCCCTCTCTCTCCCTCCCTCCCTCCCTCCCTCTCAATAAGGAGTGGTGATCTGCATTAATCTCAATGTCTTTTTGTCAAGAGAATAAATTACACTCCTCATTTAGATACACATAAATGTACTGTATCTTGATGTTTTCTTCCCTACTTGTTCATCTTTTTCCTGATCATACAGAATCTTTGATGTAGCTCAAACAATACAGTGTGGATTTATTTTCGATGACCTAAAAAAACACTTGGGAAGTCAGACACGAAGAAGCAGATCCAATGACAGCTTTACTGTTCCTATTGGTATGTTCTCATAGTGGCATAAGGACATTTTAAAAATTCTACTTTAAAATTCCAAAAGTAAGCTTAATTATATGTATTTTAAAAGAAGCTGCTCTAGTTTCCCTAAGGATGATGTCACAGAATGAGTCAGAGGCATATGGCTGGAAGCCATTCATTCAAAATGAGTTTTCTCACCATAGAAATAATGTCTGTATTTCTGCAGGTTCAGCAGTGAGTTTCCCATTGTTATGTTGGCAGGGATCTGGCTCACCAGCAAACTCACCAGAGGATGAGTAGAAATAACCTTAACATCATAGCTGTTGCTACATGCTCCAGATAATTATAATTAAAGCTCTTGCTGCTTCTCATGTGCCTGGAATATATAAAATGTTTGCTTATGTAGAGAAAAGAAAGAAGCACTCTATGCTTGTGGTTTAATCATACAAATCATTTTACAGTATGCAATCCAGAAACATTTAAGAAAACTTCAAACTCATCCAAATATGTCAAGCTCCTTGATGCCAGTGTGATTTAAGGTATTCTTTCACTCAGTTCTTGGAAATGTCTTCATTATTCCATTGTTATTTTAGTATGAATACAAGAGAAAAACATACATATTATAGGGTTTTCAAACATTTCCTATCTTGTATGGCTGCAGACTTGATATCTTCAGCTATAGAGTAAGCTTTATGCTTTCCCAATTCAGAGAACAGAATACAGAGGAAATACACTATTAACTGTCATGATGTTGTATGGAGATATATGGACTATACATTCCTGATTACTTCACATATATAATTCCAAAAATGGGAGGATGGGTGGACAGAATAGAGATAATATAGATAGAATGGCTTTGTTCATACAAGTTGCACGCGAATCCTGAATCCAAAATTCTGGAAGGGCAATTCATTAAGCGTAATTTTCTCCACATGGCAACAAGGGGGGGATGCAGTTGTAACAAAAGGTTGACCTAGTCTGTAACTTGTTGACCTTAGGAAAAACAAACACTCTTCAGAAATTCTACTCCAAGGTATGGGTTCTCCAGGGATCAAAGATTTGCAGATCTTGAGGTAGACAATTAAACAAAGCAATTAAAGAAGGAGAAATTGATAGTAGAGTCTGTTAGCAGAATTGAAATCTATAAGAATCTTTGCCAAACTTTATTTGGATGCAAAGTAAAATCAGCAAAATCACCCAAGCAGAACAGCATTAATCAGCCACCATAAGTGCAAAGTATTTAGTTACTTTAAGGATTATCTTAATATGAAACAAATCTACCATCTTAGAAAAATAAAAAACTCAAGAAATAACATGAAACAGACTGAATAATAAATACAGGGTTTAATTTTCTGTGGCTCTAATACTACTTCAGGAAAATAGCACACTAAACTGTCATATTTTGGCAGAAAAACTGCAAACAACCACTGGATGACAATATCTTAAAGAAATATATTTTTTACATAGGTATTATTTTAAATGCTACTTTATCATAATATGATTTCATTTTGTTACTTTAAAAGTGTAGGTTGTAAGATAGGTTATACACATTTTTAAAATGTCTAACTATAGGGATTTCATAGAATCATAAAATTGGAAGATATGTAACAGGCCATCAGGCCCAATTGCCTGCTTACTGAAGATTCAATGCAACATCCCTGTTAGATAATTATCCAACTTCTCTTTGAAAACCTCCAATAAAGGGGAAAGTACATCATACAATAACCTATGCTCTGAAGCAAGTAAGAATAAGTCCTAGCCCTCTACAATGTGGAAGCCTTTGGATATTTAAAGATAGTTGTCATGTCCCCACTCAACTCTCTCCTCTGCTAGTCAAACACACCAAGGTCTTTTAACCAATGCTCTTAGGACATGGTTTTCACCATCTTGGTGGCCCTTCTCCAGACTTATCAATATCCTTTTTAAAGTGGAGTGTCCAGAATTGAACACAATACTCCAAGACAGTTTAAAAAAGAAATAATTATTGCCCTCAATCTGGACTTTATAGCCCTCTTCAAAATGGTAGTGGCCTTCATTGTAGATATGTTACACTGTTGGGCCATGTTGAGCTTGCAATCCACTAGTATACCTGAGCTCTACTCACATGCTGTTCTTAAGCCAAATTTTCTCATTCTGCAGATTTGTTTTTCTTCGTTCCTACATGTATAAATTAATGTTAACTTGACCGTTCTAGCCTGTCTGAATATTTTTCAATTTTTCTCTCCCCTCCCAAATATCAGCCATTCCTCCTAGTATTATCTACAGATTTGGTAAACATTCCCACAAGTCCTTTGTCCATATCATTTATAAAAATGTTGAACAGCACCAGGCTTTAAGCTGATCTGAACCATATTTCTTGTTTTGCTTTCCCCAGTCAGACATGGAGAAATCCCAAGGTTCTTTTGTAATCATCATTATTCTTATATACAAATGTTTGCATGAGCTAGAGAGACAGAAACATCAGTGATAAACTATCATATTATCATATCTATATTAGCAAATTATACAAACAGCTGTTTTAAGGATATAGACGGCATTTCATCAAGGCCATTTATTCATCTGCAATGTGTTTGTAGTTGAGGAGCTGATTTATTTATTCATACTCCTGTGTTTTGGTGCCCATAAATATATTGCTACAACTGGATTAATTGTAGCAGCCACAGAGTCCTAAGGAAAAAAAAGCAGGTACACCAGTTTTGCCAAGGTGGATTGTGAAGGGGCCGCACATGCTGAGATGAGATTGATGAGAAAATGTGGGCAACCATTTCACCTACTTTCGACAGAGCAAAGCAAGATTCCTTGCCATGCTTTAGCCAACCAGCCATAGAATAAAGAGTTGGCCTGCTGAGAGAAAATGAAGGATATCTTGCATAAATCACTTGTTAAAGGTGGGTGGCTACAGAAATCAAATCAAATCAACTACATGAAAATAAAGAAGCCAAATATACATAGATGAAAGATCTATCCCATCAGCTCCACAAGCTGGGCTGGATTCCTTGTGATCTCACACTTTCATCTTATCCTTTATGTTTCTTGGATCAAGGGATGCCTTATTCCATAAAAATAGGATATGATTCCCTGTCCAAATGTACAGTATGTCTAACTTCATACCAAGCATGTCAATAAATCTCTTTTCCAGAAAGTCAACCCTACATTTGATAATGAGCTAATACTTGAAAATTTATAGAGGTGCAAATTGATTAGATCACCTGCTATATTGCAAACAAGAAAAAAATTATATACACAGAGTTCTGTCTACTGCAAAACATGCATGTGTGTCAGTGACCGAGTTATTGTGCATCCTAGGCCTTTTCCTTCTGTTGTTTCCTGTCAGTGAACTTTTGGGCATTATTTTTTCAATACTGAGAGGTGGACATACTTCTTCCATATTTACCTAATGTTCTTTCTGGGCTGAACCATCTTGCTGACTTCTGCATTTAAATTACTTCATTTCTTATTTTATCCTTCCTCTCTCTCTCTCTTTTAAATCCACACAACTTAAAATTGCCAAGAATGAAAAACACTGTTTTGTTTGAAACAATTCTCCATGACCAGACAGTGTGTTGCTGTGGCTTCTCATTTCTAATTTCTCCTGACTCCTTGTCCTGCAAAATGTCTTATGACCCCAGCCCTGGCTATTATGGATATTTTAGTTCCAGACTATCAGATTGAAATCAACCTGTTTTTCTCACCTCCACTTATGCACCAGCTACAAATTACAAATTCTTTCTCTGCAGATCTTTCTTTAATTTACAGTCATTCAGTTCTGGCAGTACCTACTAAATGATGTACAACCAAGTTAATAAAACCATTAGAAACATGCTAATTACCTCCTGCTTGTTCATAAAACAGAATAGCCAACTGGAGAGAGGGAAAGGAAGATGCATCTGATTAAAGTCCACATACCTTAAAGTTGACAAGGTGGAGAAACAGTACAACAAAGATATAGTCTTTGAAATACATACATATACATGTACATGAACATATACATATGTACATACATACATACATACATACATACATACATACATTAACATCTCCTGCTCTCAAGATGTTCTGCCAGTTTCAGCTGCTCAATGATCTTAAATAGGCAACATGATTTAAGCCTTGGCATTCCGGCAAGGTCAGGCTCTGACTCTTTGCTATGAATTAGTAGCCCCTGGTGCCAAGTAGTTGCCTTCTAAATTGCAGAATTCTCTTTTTCAGCCTTGGAATCAGAGAATTCCATAAGAGGAAAAGAACTGGGAGGACTGGGAAAGATTTGGCAGCCAGCATAGATGATTAGTGGCCTGAAATGATGACTGAGTAAAGGCATAAACTAAGTCATTTTAAGTTAAGTCAGTTGTAAGTTAAAAGATCAGACTGATTTTTCTACTGATAATTTATAATGAAGCTAAAATAGAATTTATTTTCTCAATAGCTCCATCTCACTGTGATGTAAGAATAAGTGGAGTTTCACATCAAAGTGCTGAAAATGTGTTCTCCAAAAATGCCATGAATTATGGACCTGTCAGAAGATGGGAATAAGGGACAAATATGAGAGAGGGAGGGAGGGAGGGAGGGAGGGAGAGAGAGAGATTATCTAAATTAGTGATGTTCATTTTACCAGTGTTTTCAAGTAAATAATTTGTATTTTGTAGGCAGGGAGCCTTTTACAAGGTCCTTGAAATTTATTTTAAATATTTCTTGGGTTTTATCTCTTGTCTTTTGCCCATTGTTTAATTGGTTAGATGGGCAGTCATGCTGACTTGTTTATTGAATAAACAAATAAATAGAGCCTGATTTGTCTTCCAGGCCTATTATAGGTAAGTTTCTTGAAATGATATATGTGCATACTATATATCCAGTGGTGGACTATGAAATGTGCAAATCCACACCTGAATTTGCTACTGAGAGCTACTAAAGCAACATTAAGAGAGTCTTATATACATTTTGAAAGCCATATTCCTTTTTATATGAACTGCATTGGACAACAGAAATGGTGGCTCCAATTCTGAAGGAATGAAAGTCAGATTATCAGGATTTCAAGGACATTGTCATCTAGCCTATGCAGAAGATAGGCCTTGACTCCTCAGGTTTGCTTTCTCCTAATCCCATCTCCTCTGGAGCCACTTGGCCCCTTTTTTCACATCCAGTTAGGATAATTTCTGGACAACCCAACAATATAGATGGGAGATACCCCAATTCCCTATTGCCTCTAATGGCTCTTGTCTCAGTTCTATCCAGAGAACCTAGTCTAATAACTGACATACAGTGTAGCTTTACTGAGTAAGTTACTGATTGATTTCTGCTGCCACCACTGCTGAAGAAAATAATCCAAATTCTGTTCAATTCATTATCCCTGTTTTGTTATGTTGGAAGTTACGATTCACCCTCTCCAAGGAAAAGCAAAGAAATTTTAAAATATCAGAAGGGGAAGGAAAATTCCCCTAAAAGAAAGGAGAGGTGAAAACACAAGCAGGGTCAGTTCCATTAGCCCCCACCTGTGAATGGGATACAGAAAAAAGCCTACAAATTAGCTAAGATCCTTTCCCATAGAAATCAAATAGATGGCAAGCTATAAAAAAAACTTGTGAAAAGCGAACTCCAAAAGGAAAAAGGATCAAGACGCATGAGAAAAGGAAATACTCATCAAAACACAGTCATAAAAAAACATGGCAGGAAGAAAAAGACTTAAAACCATGATAGCAAACCAAAAGGCATAAGAGGAAACTCAGGATATTGCAACCTAATGCACCAAGCAGCTACAAAGTAAACAAGCAGCTACTATAAAACAATTACTCCTACCAAGATCCCAGGAAAAGATCCCAATCTCAAGAGACAGGATTCAAACGCCATAAAAAAAACTCATCACAAATCAAAGACTTCAAGGGTTCACGCTTACAAAATCAAAGGACCTGAAGGGTATAAGAAATGGGTTTTTCTAGTTACAAAATTAGATTAGTCTCAGAAACGCTGTAGGATTTATTCTTATTTGCCTTCCTACTAATAAACAGATTCTGGCTTCCAATGCAGCTGACCAATTATTTTGTAGTGAATTTCCCAGCCTGGAAAATTTGAATTCACAAAGGAGAGAGCTCAGCCTTTTTCTTAAAGGGCAAGACTCCCTTTACCTTTCCACAGTTAAGTGGTGGAAAAATGTGTTTAGAAAGGTTTATGTTATTTGCAAGCAGCTTTTAATGTATGACAACGTTTATTTATTTAAAACATTTACATAGCCACCTATCTTATAACAAACACTAGGCAGTTCCCAGCCATAAATTAAAACATTTAAAACCATATTAAATCTGAAAACCAAACTTATTAAAAACAAAAAAATGTGCACTAAGTCAAACTTCTTACATGCAATCACCTTATCTTGTCTTCCCCCAGGGCTTGGGGGAAAAGCCAGGCCTTCAATGATTTTATGGAAAGTTAGAAGGGTGGAGGAGGTCTGCTGAACTTCAGAGGAAAGCGTGTTCCCTAGGGCAGGGCCTGTCACAGAAATAACATGTTTCCTAGCTCCCATAAGATGGCAATATTTAAGGGACTGGACTAGGAGCATGCCCACACTTTCTGACCTGGTAGGAGAAACAGATGTCCTTAGGGAAAGGCTGTGCTGCAAGTTACTGAAGTTATTTTAATTCCCACCCTTTTGGAAATCTAGCACAATTGTTCTCCTCTACAGTTTAGTTTCCCTTTAATGAAAACCTTGACATTTAACTGCATTTTTAGTTTATTTTTGGAAATTCTCTGGAGTTCCCTAGAACATTACTAAGGCTTGATGGACTGCATCATTTTGAAAAAGCTATTGATTTATTCTTTTAAAATTCTGGGTCAGACTTCTTGCCACAGGTCAGCTACAATTGAAGAGGATATGTATGGTTTCTCTGTCTCTCAGCTAAAAAGTTCAGGCTGTTTGGGAACGAACAGATGTCAACTTTGTACATTGGTTAGTTCTTTAAAATACTTGGATTCCCCAGTGCTTCGTATCACAAAAAAGGACCCTGCTAAAGTTGTGGCAAATGACTCAAAACATTATATATAATTATGTTATATCTAACATACACGACTTTTTATACATTAAAGGAATTGCTTGCAAAAATGTATATTCCATGTGTGTTCTTTTTTAAAAAGCCATTGAGAACAAAATTTATTGGGGGACAAAGGGGACTGGTTTACTCATCTCACACTCATAGAATGAAAGGGTTGGAAGGGTCCTTGGGAATCATCTAGCCTGCAATCTTATACTACAGAATCACTAACTGACACAGTTCAAACATCTCCAGCAAAAGAGAATCTACCATCTCCCAGGGCACATCTGTTCCATTGTGGAATTGCTCTTACTATTAGGGCTTGTTTGTTTATTTGTTTGCTTGTTTGCTTGTTTGCTTGCTTGCTTGCTTGCTTGTTTGCTTGTTTCTGAGGTCCAGTCCAAATCTGCTTCCTTTAATTTCAAATGCATTGCTTCATGTAAAATAAAATCATCCAAGTTACCCAAGAGCTTGCTCTTCCTGAGACCATCGTCTGTGAACTGTCCTTAAATATCACATTTCGATTCTTACTATTTACAGAGCCCCTGATTATGACATTGAACATGTAAACAAGCTAAATTCACTACTAACATGGGCAACATCCTGCCCACACACTTTTATCTTCCTTGGTGACTTCAATCTACCTCACATTAATTGGACCCTAAATGAATGTAAGATTTAACCCATACATGCAACCTTCTACAATGCTGTAACAAACCTGGGACTGGAACAACTAGTAACCAACAATACTAGACTTAACAACTGCCTTGATCTCATCTTCTGCAATAGTTTGAATTCAATTTACGGAATACAAATTAAAGAAGCCTTTTCCAACAGTGACCACAGCATGACTGACTTTTGTCTCAACATACATCCACACAAAAATCAACACAACAATGTGATCCCCAATTATAACTTCAAAAAACACAACTATGATCTTATAGACAACGGTCTCTCATCCCTTGATTGGCAATTTCTATTCACTGGATGCAATACTGTTGAAGACCATTACAACATATTTTTACTTTAAGTCAAAAGAGTCATCAAACTATATGTACCAATAACAACTCCAAAAAACAGAAAAAACAGATTACCCATAACAATAAGGAAGCTTCAATCCAAAAAGAGATCACTTTGGCGGAAAAACAAATCTGGTCACGTTGCCAACTTCAAAAGCCAATACAAAAATTTATGCCACCAGATAAAGACTGAATGCACCAATTATCACATTAAACAAGAGGAAAACCTTCTACGCACCAATTCCACCTGTGCTTTCTACAATTTTATAAACAGCAAACTAAAAGACTCAAGGTCCATCCCACCCTGAAAGGACCTAATGGTAAAGACTGCAATGACAACATTATTAAAGCCAACCTCTTTAGCACATTCTTTGGCTCAGTATTTGTAAACAGCAATGGATCATGCCTAGTATTTCCTAGTCGAACCACAGACAACTACAATAATCTAATACATATCAATTTTACAATAGACAATGTTGAAATAGCACTATGCAATCTAAAACCATCTCTATCTATTGGACCGGACGGAATATGTGCCTACTTCTTAAAAAAGCTATCCACTGCCATAGCCGAACCTCTAAGCATAATCTCTGAAAAATCTTTCAGGACCAGCTCCTTGCCCAAACTATGATCACAAGCCACGGTCATCCCCATTTTCAAAAAGGGAAACCCCAGCCTAGTTGAAAATTACAGACCAATTTCTTTATGCTGCATCACCTGTAAAGTCATGGAATCAACTATTAAGCAATCCATCATCCTCCACTTCGAAACAAACAACCTACTCTCTAATAAACAATTTGGTTTCAGAAAAAACTATCCTGTAATCTTCAGCTCTTACACTGCAAAAGCATATGGACTACACAACTCGATTAGGGCAAAGTAATAGACGCAATCTACATAGACTTCTGTAAAGCCTTTGATTCATTGGTACACGACAAACTACTCCTAAAACTAAAATCTTACAGTATCTCTGGACACCTGCATATGTGGATAGAAGCATTCCTGTCAAACAGACAACAAATGATCAAAATTGGGAGCATCCTATCAAATTCTGTACCTGTCAACAGTGTCCCCCAAGGCAGTGTTCTAGGACCAACTCTTTTCATACTCTACATAAATCACCTCTGTGATCATATAAAGAGCAACTGCGTTCTCTTCGCTGATGATGTAAAGCTGTTCAATATCACAGACAATACTGCTATCCTTCAAAAAGACCTTGACTATGTATCAGAATGGTCAAACAAATGGCAACTTCAAATCTCAACAAATAAATGCTCTGCCTTACATATTGGCAAAAAAAAATATATCAGAAAATAAAATACCAGCTGAATAGTCAAGATCTTGTTGATGATCCAAACTCTGTCAAGGATCTTGGAGTACTCATCTCTAATGATCTAAGTGCTAGAGCCCGCTGTAACTACATAGCCAAAAAGGCATTAAGAGTTGTTAACCTAATCTTATGTAGCTTTTTCTCTGGTAATATCACACTACTAACTAGAGCATATAAAACATTTGCTAGACCAATACTCGAATACAGCTCATCAGTCTGGAACCCACATTACGTATCTGATATTAGCACAGTTGAGAAAGTCCAGAAATATTTCACAAGAAGAATATTTCACTCCTCTACTTGTTGCAGAATACTTTATGCTACCAGACTTGAAATTCTAGACCTAGAAAACCTAGAACTACGCCGCCTTCAGTCCGATCTAAGTATAGCATATAAAATCATACATTGCAATGTCCTACCTGTCAATGAATACTTCAGCTTCAACCATAACAATACAAGAGCAAACAATAGATACCAACTCAAGGTTAATCACACCAAACTTGATTGCAGGAAATACAGCTTCAGCAACAGAGTGGCCAATGTCTGGAATACTCTACCTGACTCTGTGGTTTCTTCCCCAAACCCCAAAAACTTTAACCTTAGACTGTCTACTATTGACCTCACCCCTTTCCTAAGAGGTCTATAGGGGGCGTGCATAAGCGCACCAATGTGCCTACCGTCCCTGTCCTATTGTTTCTTTTATTTTTCTTATATGTGTCCATGTATTCATAACTATGTTTTTACTTATACCTATTATCTTGTAAGCAATTGACAAACCAAATAAAATAAAAAAATAAAATAAAATAAAATAAAATAAAATTAAATTAAATAAAATTAAATTAAATTAAATTAAATTAAATTAAATTAAATTAAATTAAATTAATAAATAAATAAATAAAAATGTGCTGTCTCAAAATGAATTCTGAACAATTCATTTTGTATGAGAGATACTGGAATTCAGTTATGATATCTCATATCAATCTCCTGTTCTCTAAGTTAAATGCATCTAACACTAACACCACCAAAAACAAAAATGTAAAACATACTCATTCAGGTAAATGGTTGTCTAATGTTTGCTTGATGAAATGATGGAGCCTCATGACTGCAAAAGACAGATGGCTCCACTGGTTAATAGATCTCATGGTTTGGAAACTCTTCCTTATTTCATTGGTCTCCCTCTATAGAGCTTCTATTCGCTAGTTCTTGCCCTACCTTGAGAGCTATGTAGGATAAAGCTACCCCGTTTTCCAGTTACAGTCCTTTAAATACTGGAACACTGCTATCATCTCTCCCTTTAACCTTTGGCCAAATATATCCAAAGGTTTGTTTAACCACTCTTCATAGGATATAGTCAACAAGCCAAGCAAGCAAGATTCCATGAGATGAACAATGAAATATCAGAGTTTTCATCGAAATTAATAATGAATGTTGAGAGTTAACTCTTATAACCAAGTTGATATGGATCTAGTAGAAAGTCTTTTTGCAAAGAGATCACCACACCAGCATGTTTACCAGCAGCAGTAGCTACGTCTCCATCGTTGCAATATAGTCACATTTGGAGAAAAGACCATTTGCCAGAATGTCTTGAAAGAACATTGCTTCATGACATTTTGGAAAATTTACATGGCTGTGATTCAGGTAACTGGCTCTCATTGCTATATCTTTATCTTTTTTCTAGGAAGGCTCAGATCAAGGATCAGCAATAATCTCTGCCAGGCATTTGATGCCAACCATGTGTTGGGCCTGGACTTGTTTGCAAAAGAATCCAATAAAACAAGACGTCACAGTGCTTGGAACTGTGATAAATAAGTGGGCTGAGAAATAAGAAATACTGGGCTGATGACATTTTCTCATTCTGCTCCTTTCTTCCAAATGAAATTTTCACTACATGTTCTTTCTTCACCACTGCACAGTATTGACCAGTCTGTTATATTCTTCTTCCTGCATCTACCAACCCACAACCTAAACTTAGTTGTTTTAATTAAATACTGTATAGTGCTGTTCTTTCTTATCCTAGGAAATCCATAATAATTCCAATAAATTATTTTTATAGTTACAGGTTGCAAAAGGCAATTCTCTGTTGTTACTAATCAAGAAGGTTTTTTAAAACTAATCATGGCTGTTATTTAATGTTTTTCCTAATTATGGAAAAAGTTAATCTATTGCTCAAAGCAAAAAGGTTGTGCAAGTGATTACAAGAAGCTGAGGCAATCATCTGGTATACAAATAAACCCTTTAACTCAGTGGTCTCCAATCTTTGCAACTTAGTGGTCCGGCCCAGTGGGAGGGCATGTGAGTTGAAGGTGCACGCGCACAAACACAGTTCCATTTGTGTGAGCAGCATGCAAGAATGGAGTTTTGCACGTGAAGCTCCGCTCGTGTGAACGGAAGGTGCTTGAGTGGAGATCACTTGTGTTCGTGTCCAAAGCTCCATTTGTGTGAATAGAGCTTCGTGTGCAAGCAAAGCATCCTCTGATTGGGTGAGAGAAGCTTTGTGCACATGCATGTGTTTGCCTGCTGCTTGTGCTAGTGGAGCTTCAAGCACATGTGTATGTTTGGTTGCTGCTCATGTTAGTGGAGCTTCACACATTTGTACTTGTCCATTTCTTCCATGGCTCAGTTTTGAGTGGGCCACCATCCAGGAATGGGCCAGAGCCCAGCGGTTGGGGACTCTTGCTTTAACTGAGTCATGAAATGATAACAAAGATTATTTTCCAAGCCTGAGGAAATTTATTTATTTATTTTTACTATGTATCATAGCAATATGTACTATCTTCCTATCAGGTGTTATTGTCTGAATTTTGTCTTCACATTGGTCATTGCTCTGCATAGTATAAAACCATTGTTTGGTTACTCAATCTTTTGAAAATTGCTTTTTCCCCCCCAAGATATTTGTCAAGTTTTCCATTGGATTATTTAAGTTAAAATTCTATACTGGGTATGTATAAATTAAAAAATCAGTAGTACTGATAATCCTCATTTAGCAACCACAATTGGGATTAGAAATTTGGTCATTAAGTGAAGTGGCTGCCAAGTAAAATTGCGAGTGGGCTTACTTCAGCTTTCCTTCCTTTGCAGATCTGTGAAGATCGTAAATGCTAGAAGCTGGTTATAAAGTTACTTTTTCATCAGTGTTGTAACTGCAAATGGTTGCTAAAGGAGGTGTTTGCTAAACAAGTAATACCCGTAGTGAAGGAAACTCCAGAAAAGAAGAATACAAGCAGTGCCACTGCCATGACAGCTACACTTAAATCTAAAATTCTAGCAGCATTATACACTAAAAGGGCAGATCTAAAATGGAACATTATGGGGAAAAAGAAATTGCTTCTGGAACTTAAACCCAGGTGTGGGATTCAAATAATTTTAACAAGCGATTCTATGGGCATGGCTTAGTTGATGAGCGTGGCTTGGTGGTCATATGACTGGGTAGACATGGCTTGGTTGTAATATGACTGGCTGGGCGTAGCCAACTCAATATCACTCACATTGAGGCACGCATCTCCTCGCCTGGTCTCTCATGACTGTGGGGATGCTGCAACAGTTGTAAGTGTCAAAAATGGTCCTAAGTCACTTTTTTCAGTGCCATTGTAACTTTGAATGGTCACTCCACACAAGCAAAGTACCGGCAAAGGAGGGGCAAAAAACTCCAGAGAAGTTCCTGAGACAGGAAGTCTAGTCCTGCCAAGAATGTAATAAGGGTTAACAGAGAGGCAGTTTTTGTAAGCAACACCAGAATGTTTCCTTCCTGCCTTCCTTACAGGATTAGGCCAGTAATTTCTTCTAACAACTGGTTCTCCGAACTGCTTAGAATGTTAACAACCGGTTCTAGCAAATAGGTGCGAACTGGTAGAATCCCACCCCTGCTCAAACCTGAAGTGCAAATCCTTCATATCTTAGTTTGGCAGCAGCCCCTGAATCTGTTTCCATCCCTACTTCCTCCCCATGGTAAACTAAATTACAGGTAGTCCTTGGTTTACAACAGTTCATTTAGTGACCATTCAAAATTACAACATCACTGAGAATTAAGACTGATTTTCACACATATGACTGTTGCAGCATCCCCATAATTTGGAAGCTTAGCAACTGGTTGATATTTATAACGGTTGAAGTGTCCCGGGGTGATGTGATCCCATTTTGCCACCTTCTGACAAGAAAAGTCAATGAGGAAGCCAGATTCACTTAACAACCATGTGACTAACTTAATAACTACTGCAGTGATTCACTTAACAAATGTGCCAAGAAAGGTTGCAAAATGAGACAAAATCCACTTAACACTTGTCAACATTTGGACCAAATTGTGGTTGTTAAGTCAAAGACTACCTGTATTCCATCTGCAGTCCTGGTTCATATGACCAAGTCCTGAAAGAGAAATCATCCAGGATGGACTTTATTCCTGTAGGCTGCTATCCTCAGCTGTCTTGAGGTACCTGGTAGGCAGGTATAAAAAATAATTAAATAAAATGTATAATAGATTAGTGAATGATTTGATTGCATAGATCCTGTAGATCACTTTTGCATCTCCAAGAGCGATTCCTCTCTTTCTGTAAAATTATCTGTTGTTGCCTGTTGAGGTTGCAAAAGATACCCATAGTTTGTCAATGACAGGTAAGGCTCCAACTCCTTCCAAAGGGTGATTCATGGTTTCTTTTTCACTTTACAGAGACAGAAAAGAATTGACAAGCTAATGTTGAAGCCTAAATGTGGCCCTCTTGATAAAACACATATTTGATCTCAGCTTCTCTATTTCTTTAGAGATTGTTAATACTTCATTCACTAGACTATGGTAAAATAACAGGAAAAGTGCTTGTGGGGATTTTAATGCTACACATTTTGGCTTTAGATTTACTTTTGATTCCAAGGTTTTTAATGTTTTTTTTAAAAATGTTTTTATTTCTGCATAATTGCTGAACAATTGAGGACTCTGATTTAAACAGGGGAACAGAGTGTCTCCTGGATGCACATTTGCTGCACTAGAGGGAGTAGGATTCTTGTGTCTGATATGGGCAGCTCTGCCTGAAATCAAGCGAATATATTCAGAAAGCTGTGTTGAGACCATCAGCAATCCAATCCGGAGCTGCTAAATACACTTCAGTGAAGCATGAAAAAAAAAAGAGTAGAAGAAAACAAGCCTCTTCCCACAAGAAGCCCAATTTTATCTTCCTTCTCAAAACTGCATATTTAAGCTTATTAATAACTGGAGATCACCTGCTAAAATGCTAAAAGCTATACAGTCTCTCTCTCTCTCTCTCTCTCTCCCTCTCTCTCATCTCTCTCTCTCTCTTTCTCTCCCACCCTCCCTCCCTCTCTTGGGAGAGGGAGAGAGGGAGAGAATACCGAGAAGAAGTAACAAAAATCCAAACAGATTTGTGCATTAATGTTAAGATATGTTACTTGTTGTTATAGGTACTCCTCAACTTATGGTCACAATTAAGCTCCAAATGTACATTGCTATGGGAGAAATTTGTTAAGGGAGTTTTGCTCATGTTATGACTTTTCTTGCCACGTTTGTTAAGTGAATTAAGTGAGTTATTAAGTTAGTAACACGTTTGTTAAGCAAATCTGGCTTCCTCATTGACTTTGCTTGTCAGAAGGTCAAAAAAGGGGTGTCAACTCATAAAATATGTCTATGGTCTTTTAGAGTTGCCAACAGCAAGTGGGGGGGGGGAGCAGTGCGGCAGCTTGCATTCCATAAATGTTTTCGAAGATAGTAACTAGGTGATCAAAATTTCTGCCGCGCAAAATTCTAACTGGAGAGCATAATTGATGATTCTTAGCTATGGATGTGTCCCATTGGAGAATATGAATTATGATACACCCAGGGGTTGCGGGAAACCAGGGTCAAGGGTGACAATGAATGATATGTCTCAGAGTCGGCTACACCCAGGCAGTGTCGGCATATTCACTCCTCATAAATCCTTTTTAAGTTTTGGAATTTGGGCTCGAGACTCATGATTTAAATGGGGGTAGCTGACAGAGCCCCGACAAGGAGATCACATGACTCCAGGACACTGCAAATGTCATTAATATGAACCAGGTGTCAAGCATCCAAATGTAGATTATATGACCCTGGGAATGCTTGCAACGGTCATATGTGTGAAAAACAGTCTTAAGCAACATTTTTTTCAGTGCCATTGTAACTTCAAACAGTCACTAAATGAACTGTTCTAAGTTGAGGACTACTTGTACACACATGAAAACTGCAACAGCTACTTTATCACTCTTGAAAAAACATCCCTGTCTTCAACTAGCTGATGATACTATAATAATTCTATAATAAGATGGGAAAGGATATTGCTAAACCTGTATCATTAGGTTTAGGTTTAGTGATGAATGCCAAAATTATTGCAACACAGTATGCTCAACTAATCACATAATCCCCATTAACAGGAAAACTGAAAAGTATGTCCTCTCTGGCTTCTAACATCTAAAATGTTTTCTTTTTAAGTAATTATGCCTAAGGTAATTAGGGACTTTAAATTTAGGTAATGTAAATTGTAATACTCCTGTTGAGGTAATTACCTGATTAGATAGAAAACCCAAAGTGGGAAGAAAATCAGAGTAAACACATAGCCAAAAAAGAGGCAGCATGTCTTTTGGAGTCAGTCTGGGCTGCATCTAGAGATGCTTAAGGGCATGAAGAAAATTCAGCCATTGTGCCCAACATCACTACCTGAATTTGGCCTTACTTCAGGGGTGGGATTCTACCTGTTCTGATTGGTTCTATAGAACCCCTTGTTAACTTTCTAAGCAGTTTGGAGAACAGGTAGTTGGAAGCAATCTCCTTTTGTTTTTTTTCCTACCCTTATTGCATTTTTGCAAGTACGCCTAGACTTCCTGTCTCCAGAGCTTCTGAGGCTTGACTTTCTTAAAGGGGAAGGGTTGTTTTAAGATTTTTACACTGCTGTTGGGAGGAAATACTTCCCTAGACAATCAGCACTTTGAAGAAATAATTGAATAATGAAGCAGGGCTGTGAGAAAGAAGCTTTTAATGACAGGGAACCAAGATGAGTGGCATTCAGCAAGGCTTCTTGGCTAGCTAGAAAGATTGACGTTGAAACGTGAGTTTACATACCCTTTCTGAGTTTTGGTCTAAAACTGGTTTTTGGTGAAGGTTAATTCTGTGCTTGGTGATATTTAATCCTGTGTTTATTAATGGGATAATTTTCTCTATTCAGCTTCAACAAGCACCAGCTACTGTTGTGATTTAATTATTTGTATTGTGTTTGAATTTTTTCCTGCCTCATGGTTTTTTTGTCTATTTGGGGAGGGTCTTCCTCACTGCTTTAGTACTATCTGCCATTGTCCTTTTGGGGTGTACTTCCAAGAGGCAGGATATAAGCTTGGCACTGTTTTTTTTACTGCCTTTCTGGGGGACCTTTCCTTAAATCTGGATGGTTTCCTTAGGATATCTTGTGAGGTGATTGAGACCAGCTGGTATCTTTAAGTGGTGCAAATGGATCTAAAGATTGCTTTTCCTGGGTGTGCTTTTTCTGGGGAGTTTAAATGACCACACTGCTTAAGGGTTTTACTTTATGAGCAAGAGTTGGCTACTGATAGTTATCACTGCATTTTAACTATTTTAATTCCTCATGGTTCTCTGGCACTCTGTCTGATTTGTAATTCTGGCTTGCAGGTATTTTTAATCTAATGATTGGTATTTAGGGCAGCTTTTTGCAAGCAAAGAAGCTTTTTGTATTTTTGTACAGGTAATCCTTGGCTTACAGCAGTTCATTTAATGACCATTCAAAGTTACAATGGCACTGAAAAAAGTGAGTTATGACCATTTTTCATACTTATGACAGTGACAGCATCCCCACTGTCATGAGAGGCCAGGCAAGGAGAAGCACTCTTTGACATGAGTGATGTCAAGTTGGCCATGCCCACCCAGTCACATGACCACCAAGCCACACCAACCAACTAAGCCACACCCACAGAACCCACAGTTGTTAAAAAAACTGACTCCCACCCCTGCCTTACTTGTTGCACACACAGATCTAATTCTATCTTTCTTCAGCTTTCATATTTTTAGAGAAGGTGTCTGAAGGAAAGTCATAAGTATAACCACTTAGACTTGAGTACAGTAATCAATCCTGCCTAGAAAACTGCTTCAGTGAAGCCCAGGATTCCTTGGAGAGATCTACTTGCATTCAATCATAGAAACATAGGACTGGAAGGGACTTAAGGTCTTCTAGACCAAACTCCCTGCCCAAGGCATGAGACCTTATACCATCCCAGACAAATGGTTCTCCAATCTTCTCTTGAAAACCCTCAGTGATAGAGCACCCACAACTCCAGGATATAAGCTGCTCCATTCATTAATTGTTCTCACTGTCAGGTCTTTTTTCCTCTGGTTCAGGTTGGAGCTCTCTTTAATGAGCTTTCACCCATTGCTTCTTGTCCTACTCACAGGTGCTTTGGAGAATAAGTCAACCACCTCTTCTCTGTGACACCCGTCAAGTACTGGGAGATAGCTCTCATGACACCCTTAAGCCTTCTCTTTGTTATGCTGGATCCTTTATCATATTTGTCCCTCTTCTTCGCACTCTTTCTAGGGTCTTGGCACCTTTTTCTATATTGTGATGCAGTATTCCAAACACAGCCTCCCTAGTACAGTATAAAGCGGTACTATCAATCAACGTGTAATCTAATCTAATCAATGTGTAAAGGAGTGCAAATATAACTTTGACAAAGAAATGGAAGAACCATTAGCAGGACTTTACCATTAAAAAAGTCCCAAGAAAGGAGAAAGCATCCAAAAGCAACTCAACAGAATGCCATCTTGATTCAATATAGTAGTGTTTGTCAACCTCCGCACCTTTCAGATGCATGGACATCAACACCCTGAATTCTCCAGCCAGCAGTCTGTAGTACTGCATTCTAACCATTGAACCGCCACAGCTATATAAGTTAGACTTATGTAGCATTCCATAGTGCTTTTCTCTAAGTGGTTTACAGAGTCAGCATATAACCCCCAACAATCTTAAAGGTGCTGAGGTTGACAAATATTACTATGTTTTACTGACCTCGAGGGATGGAAGGCTGAGTCAACCTTGAGCTGGTCATGAATGAACAGCTGGCAGTTGGCAGAGTTAACCTATAATACTGCATTCTAACCAGTGATGAATTCCAATGAATTGGAATTGCAACAGTCCCGTAGTGTCTCTTTTCTGAGTAGGGGTCCTTGCAGGGCTGACACAATGCAAGTCTGTTTGTTTTATTCTTCCAGCCTGTAGAGGCTGAGTAGATCTACTTTCAGCATTTCAGCAAACAATTCACAGAGTTAAGATATCCAATACACTTAGGACATTATTTTGGGGACAACTGTAAAAGTGTATGCCTGAAAGTAATTCATAAACTGGTGCTAAGGAATCTTGAACTTCCAGTTACTGTAGACTTATAGGTGGCAGTAAACAGCATGAGTAAGGTATGTTTGGAGTTACTGTATATGTCAGCAAACTCTCAAAAGCTCTGGTTCTCTATTCCTGGGTCTAAAGTTTTAAAAATGTGCAAACCAACAAATCTCATGCATCACTCGATCGATGCCAATTTGACTTCTATATAGGTAATCCTTGACTTACAACAGTTCATTTAGTGAATGTTCAGAGTTATAACGCCACTGAAAAAAGTGACTTATGACCGTTTTTCACACTCATGACCATTGCAGCATTCCCAGGGTCATGCGATCTACAGCTGGATGCTTGACAATTGGTTCAAATTAATGATGTTGCAGGGCCCCGGGGTTGTGTAGTCCCCTTTTACGACCTTCTGACAAGCAAAGCCAATGGGGAAGCCAGATACACTTAACAACTGCAGTGATTCACTTAACAAATGTAGTAAGAAAAGTTGCAAAATGGGACAAAGTCACTTAACAAACCTCTCATTTAACAACATAAATTTTGGGCTCAATTGTGGTCATAAGTTGAGGACTAGCTGTATTGAATCCAGAAGGTAAGAAGTTATTTCTTGTGTTTAGCGGACTCTGTTTCTTGTGTTATTTGTGGCACTCTATATTCTGATTTTTGATTCCATGGGAGGTAGGGTTTTTTTTATTGTCATTGTTTTAATTATACGGGTACAATGATTATTATACAAATCAAATCCAATTGTAAATAGTGACAAATAATGTCAGGACATATTGGAAGAGGTAAGGATCCTACTTCTTGTTTTTTGTGCATTTATCTAGTTACTTACAAAAGCCATCCAAGCTCACAAAAACAATAGCACATTAGCAAAACAAGAGCATGACATCATGTAATTACACAAAACCTGAGGTCAGTTTGCATATAAGGTGTATTCCTTAATCAGCCTTGACTTTGATTGGCACCTAGAACTGTAGCATAAAAATAGCCCTGAAGCCACAAATATGTCCTAACCTTGTGCGTAAATGCCTGAAGAGTTTTGTACAGTTCTATGTACAAATCTACTTCAAAAAACTTTCTTGCATTTCAATTTGTTTGGCAAAACTCATTATATAGCAAGTGTGAACAACCTATGTGGCACATAGGATAAAAGTTCTTGCCATGACTCTGTATCACCTTGCATATGGAATATTCATCCATTAGTAATCGAGCCCCATTTCTGCAGACCCAGACATCCATCATGCCACCCAAATTTGGCAGAAAGCTCCCAAATAACAGCAATTTGGTTTTTACTCAATGTTCTGCCAAACCGAAACCAACTAGAACTGCAAATGTTATAAATAAAATAACTGTTCTTCATCTCCAGCAGCAGTAACATGACTCTTTTATTATTTTAAAAAAAATCAAAAATGAAGGAAGAAGACTAACATTCCCGCCCTGTCCTTTCTCGAAATGCTTTTGCATTGTTGCTGGGCTCCCATAGCTCTCATTACAAAGTGCTGCTGGCAGTCACAAAAAGTTGCCCATGCCTGCTATAAATAATGCCTGAACCGTCCTTGGTAGAAATATATCCCTCAAAGCAATGAACTGTGATGGTGGCATAATAGCATCTACTGCTAGCCTAATAAAATGAAAAGAGTAAAGACCAGGCATACTCTGGCTGCCAACTTTCTGGCCAGCAACAGGAGAAAAGGTACAGTTGCTTCCTCTCTCTCAAACAAGATGAAGCCGAGTACAATTTGGGGGGGCAAGGTCTCCTCCAGCTGCAATTGGCAGAGGCATTTTTATAATGTCATCCAACAATAATCTGCTAAACCTCTTGATCCTGCCAATCTCACATGGGGTTATCATTTTAAGGATGGAAAATGTTGCTGTTCTTCAACAGTGGCTTCAAATTGAGGCTTTTTTCCTCCTGGGAGAGGCATTTTAAGAGATTGCAAGGGTATTTTGTTTTGTTTTTTACTAAATAACCACATTAAAAATACACTAATATTCACCTGAAGATCTAACAGTTGGGGAAGATCAGTGGTGAATGGCAGGATGATTGGAAGAGGGGTGGGAGGCTATGCCAAGGCTGGCAGGTATTCCAGAAAGATTAGTAGACATGCAGTAGGAAGTTCAGGGCTGACTGAGTTGATGGGTTGATTGGAGACTGATTGCTGGAAATAAGAATGTGAAGGTATGACATGTAAAATGAGGAACAAATTTAATAGACATTCATGTAGGGAAGCAAGGTTTCTACAACAACAACAAAAGTAGGTAAAATGCCCAAAATCTTTGGAAATCCAGACCTAGAGCTATTAGATACAGATTGCAGTAATTCAGATGGTGCATTAGATGGTGGCAAAGAGCTAGTACTTTTTGCATCTCCTTACAGCTCAAAAGTGGTTGTCCAGAGTTCTCCAACTTTCCAGCTTTGGGTACCAGTGAGGGGGAGAGCACTGTGCGAGTGGCTGGCAAGCGCATGCGTGCAGCTCCATTTGCATGAGCAGAAGATATATGCACCCCCCTCTCACACAAATGGAGGGCACTCACGCTTGCAGGGCCATCGCTTCCATGGCCTGCTTTTGAATAGCTTACAGCCTATAGTGGGCTATGGTCCAGGGGTTGGGGACTCCTGTAGTAGTCCTTTCTGAATTCACATAATTGCAAATATACATGTACAGTAATGAATAGTTAACTCTGATAATTATTTTAGCACCAACATTCAATATTTCATCAGGCTGTCATCACCCGAAACCTTCCTTCTCTACTTTCCCACCCTATATAAAGCTGTTCACAGATTTTTTTTTTCCAAGAGAAGAGAGAGAATAGCATAGATTAATGACATAGAAAATATAGCAATTTTCTTTTTCCATTTTTTGTACACAAACCTACTAACGCTTGTTGTTTCTGAGAGCCATGGGTGATTCTAATTTCACTTTTTATTTCATTTTTGACAATCTACCCTAGTTTACATTAGTTGTGGGTTATTCTCATTTTCAAATTGTGCTTTTTCTCTTTTCCAGGTGCAAGTCTTGCCAACAACATGTCACTGACCGTTGTAATGATCTGTGGGAATATCCTTAAGAGACAGGAGGAGGAAGAGCCACAGCCATGGCAAAGATCAGATTAGAGACATCTCAGCCCACTGAAGGAATAAGAGATGTGGAAAGTGCCTCAGAAAAGATCCTCCCTAGTTCCTGGAAAGTAAAGACAAGCAAAGAGGAATATGCCTTCAGATTTGCAAGATTCTGTTACTACAGAGTTGTCCAAACTTGGCAACTTTAAGACTTGTGCACTTCAACTCCCAGAATTCCTCAGCCAGCAAAGTCTTAAAGTTGCCAAGTTTGGGGACCTCTGTGTTACTATAAACTTAGAATAAAGATGGTGTGTTGATATTGGTTTCTTATCCAGACTACTTCAAAGGGCTGACACTATCTTGGTGATGGCATGGTCAATGGCAGGGACCTTTTCAGGTACTGACATATACAACAACTCCAAGCAACTCATGCTGTTTGGGGGTAATTATAAGTGTATCGTAACTGGAAGTTCACAATTTCTCAGCACTAGTTTATGAGTTACTTTCAGGCATATCCTTTCTCCCCAAAAAATGACTTGTCCTCTAAATAATGTCCTGAGTTGGTTGTGTTCTTTAGCTCTGTTGTTTGTTTCAATGCATGAAATGCCAAAAGCAGATCTACTCAGTCTCCACCTCTTCAGGCAGGAAGAATAAAACAAATGGACTTGCATTGTGTCAGCCCTTCAAGGAAGCCTACTCAGAAAACAGACCCCACAAGGACTATTGCAATTCCAATTCATCGTTGTAAGGCGTAAGAGAAACTTGAAAGTCTGCCCCCTTTGGCAGTATTTCGCAAGCTCAGCAACTGGCAGCTGGGGAATTCCACGTGTTGCCATCCATGCATCTTAAAGTTGAGAAACACTACTATGTCAAATCAAGGTGGGATTATGTTGAGTCCTTTTGGGATGTTTCCTCCTTTCTCAGGATTGTTTTAATGATACAACACTGCTGATGGTTCTTCCATTTCTTTATCAAAATTATTTTTGCACTCCTTTACACAATCATTACTTTAGCTTAGATAATTACATTACATTACATTAGATTACATTAGACATCAGTTGATAGTCCTGTTTTATGCTGCACAAGTGAGGCCACACTTGGAATACTGGTCTAGTTCTGGTCACCCTAATGCAAAAAAGATGCTGAGACCCAGAAAGAGTGCAGAGAAGAGCAACTAAGATGATTGATAAGGACCTTTAGCCACTTTGACTGCTATGGGCATGCCTTTTCTCCTCTGGCAATAGTGCACGGTCTTCCTTGTCTTGTGCTACAGAGAGATCGGGCACTTGGCTTCTGCGGAAGCATCTGCCTGCATAATGCCTGAAAGGTGATTTGCTTAGAGTTGTTCAGGCATTATATAGGCTCCTTATATCCCTGGCTCTATGATTCATCAGGAAAGTATTTTAGGCCTGCTTTTCAACATCTATTAAGCAATCTTTTGAAAGACCAAATAAACCTGTTTTCTTTTTTTTTTTTAAAGGCAGTCAGCAAAAAAACAATTAATGCTCTTTACAATCTCTGCACCAAGCACATGATTTGTTATGCAGATTATTGCATAAGATTATAAAATGCATGGATTAGCTTCTGCGATATTGATAAATCTTTGTCTAGAAATAGGTTGGCTGACAGATTGGTGAGTTGGGGAATAAGCCATGGAAGCATCCTCGCACTTTACCATATACTTCTCTTTCCTCCCACCAACTTGGCTACTGAGACAGCACAAATTACACTGATACACACACACACACATTTCTACCAATTCAAGGCCTGGAGGAGTGTATATTAATGCAGCTGTAAGAATGAGCCTTAAAAAACATGCTGTCGTTTGACTGATTTAGATAAGATTTTGACAGGTACTGATGAAAAGGTGATTTAAAAAACTGTATGGATATTTATTAGAAATTAAGATAGAAGAAGAACAAGTCAAAGAAACAATGATTGCTTGGGAGAAAAATTTTGGATATGGGATTGATTAAGAGAAATGGCAAAAATTGTGGTCTCAAAATTATAAAATGACAATGTCAACAGCATATAAAGAAAATTTGTATAAGATGTTTTACAGGTGGCACTTCCCCCAAACAAGAATAGCAAGAATGTTCAAGAATACATCTGAAAAATGTTGGAAATATCATCAGATACTGGCTCATATTACCATATGTGGTGGACGTGTGCAGATGCTAAGAGATATTGGACTAAAATCCACACAATTGGAAAAAATGACAAAAAAACCACATAGACTTGAAACCAGATATTTTTATTGGGAATTTTACCTGAAATATACAGTAAGGAATTGAAGTATTTCATTGTAAATGTATTAATAGCAGCTAGGATTGCATTTGCTAAAAACTGGAAAAATGAGAAAATACCAACGCAGGAGGAAGTTATTGAGAAAATAATGGAATGTGCTGAAATGAGCAGACTGACATTTGAAATTAGAGAACAAGAAGATAAACAATTTTATAAGATTTGGGATTTATTTTATCAATGGTTAAACAATAAAATATGGTAATAAAATATGTAGATTTTTAGAATATAACGAATATGTAAAGATGTATTATTTTTATCATAACTACAATATAATAGGATAGATTTGGGATGATAATATGAATTGTCATAAAATAAATCAAGTAAAATATGGATTATTTTGTAAAACATGAATGAATAATAGTACAGTCAAATGATTGATTAATAATGATATTAATGTATTTAGTAATATTTGATTGACAATATGAGAACATATACAATGAAATTGTAAGCGATGACTATGAAGTGGATGCACAAAACAATTTGTAAACCAACCGACACATTGTATGTACATATGTGGAAGATGGCTTGATGCTGCTGTGCCATTTGCCCAAAGCAGAGAGATCTTGCTACTAGTAAAGTAAGCGGCACAGATTATCCCATTTATTGCTCATCGCTCCTGGAGAGTAAAAGAGAAGTAGTGGTGCTTATTATATATTGTGAGAATATGAACAGGTATGTAATAGAAACAATTCAGTTTACACTAGAATTAGATTTTCAAAAAAAAAATTGACAGAGTTCCTGACCAAAACCTTTAAATTAGCTTAATACATGTACATGAAATGCAGATTCTCTCATTGACAGGTAACTGGCTAAAACAGTGGCCCCAAACCTTTTTTGTGCCACGGCCCGGTACCGGCATCACAAAATGTTCCGTGGCCTGGGACCGGCATCAGCACGCATGACAAGGCAAGGCGAGCCAAGCGACCGGCCAGCCAGCCGTCCCCCACTTCTCCCCGCCACCTTCAACTCCTCCTTTGTACCTTTGTCAATGGGCTTTGCTTCAGGATGGCTTTGGGACAGTCGCTCGGCTCACCTTGCCTTGGGTGCTGAAAGAATCCTCATGCCTTAGTTTTGTTCGAAGCCCGCCCCTTCGATGAAACTAAGGCGCGAGAATTCCTTCAGGACCCAAATGCCACTTTCCAACCAGAAAAGCTCACCCGGAAGCACTTTCTTGTCAAACAAGATGGCGGTGCCCAGCAAACCAGCGGCCCGGTAGGAAATGTTCCACGGACCGGTACCAGTCTGCGGCCTGGTGGTTGGGGACCCCTGGGCTAAAAGACCTAGTTCAACAACTAAACTGCTTTAGCACACTGCCTTTCAGAAATGATTTTCTCTACAACATTAAAGGGCAAAAAGCTAAATGTCTTTTGTTTAATTTTTTTTTAGCTCTTGTTGTTTAGCTTTTTATTAGTTTATAATATAAAATACAAAATACAAAGCAAACAGTAGGAAAAATAAGGGAGGGAAATAGGAAGGGAGAAATGTAGAAAAGAAGGGAAAAAGAAAAAAAGGCATTGGCTTCAAACTGACTCTGGTGCAGTAGAATAAGACAGTACCATCAATCCTCAACTTTTTACTTTTTACATAATAGTAAAAACTATCCATTTCTATAACAACAAATCTATCTAATCAGTAAAACCCAAAATCAAAGTTTCAATTTTTTCTACCTCAAGCACAAAGTCCAGAAGTGGTTTCCAAGTAGAAACAAAGGTATTTGTGGTTCCCCCCCCCCCAAATGTCTTAACATTTACATTAAAATTATTCAGAATAACCAATATGAAATGAAATATGTGATTGTTTGAATTATATATTACACTAAACCATTATTTTGTTGAACTAGAGCCAGGCAAACACCCACCTTTAGCCATGAGAACTCACTGGGTGATTTTGAACTAATCATTCTTTCAGCCCCACCTGTCTTACCTGTTAAGAGTATTATGAGAACAAAAGAGAGATTCTAAAAGAGTATTCTAAGCAGTTCGGAGATCCAGTTGTTAGAAGAAATTACTGGCCTAATCCTGTAAGGAAGGCAGGAAGGAAGCATTCTGGTGGTGCTTACAAAAACTGCCTCTCTATTAACCCTTATTACATTCTTGGCAGGACTAGACTTCCTGTCTCAGGAACTTCTCTGGAGTTTTTTTTTCTTCCTTTGCTGGTACTTTGTTTGTGTGGAGTGACCATTCAAAATACAATGGCACTGAAAAAAGTGACTTATGATCATTTTTGACACTTACGACCGTTGGAGCATCCCCACAGTCATGAGAGGCCAGGTGAGGAGATGCGTGCCTCAATGTGAGTGATAACGAGTTGGCCATGCACAGCCAATAACATGACCACCAAGCCATGTCCACCAACTAAGCCACGCCCACAAAACCGGTTGTTAAAAAATTTGAATCCCACCCCTGGCCTAATGATAACAAGAATCAAAAAGATATTACACATAGGATACGTCAATCAATAGAATATCTTTGCATTCATAAACAGAAGTTTCAAATGGCCTGCCTAAGTATAAAATAATCCCAAATATATCATGTGCAAGGGAAAATTGCAGCTATCTATGAGTAAGAAAGAAGAAGTTGCTTACAAAACATGGCTTGTGCAGGCAAATGGCCAACACTAACCTATGAATATGAACACATATTTCATGCTTTTTGCTGACATCTATGAAATATTTCATGAAAATGGAAAAGTAACTACACTAAGATGACAAGTGAACCTATGAACATAATATAAAGGATTCATGGTTTTTATCTATGAAAACCTTCAACATCTGAGGGTTGTTGACAGCTTTGAGACAGAGGTGGTATTCAGCAGGTTTTGACCAGTTCTGGAGAACCGGTAGTAGAAATTTTGAGTAGTTCGGTGAGATTGTTGATTGTATTTATTATTCTTCAGGAGAAAGCATAATAGCGATAATAATAGCTGCAACAATAGCAACTGAAAATTAAGGTAATCACTTTGTAGTTTAGCATGGATGTGTGAATTCAGCATGTTTACACTTATTTTTGCTTCACTGGTGCTTTTAAGTCCAACATCTCCTTGCAATGTGTATCTAAGAATATTACCGGGTTCATTAGGAAGATTCAGTTGGATAAAAATAACCATAGCACTCATTTTTGTTACAGATAAGGCTAATAACACAGCTGATAACCATGACTGTAAACTATTAGAATATACTTTGCTCTCCAACATTATTCCTCAAGTACTCCCACAGTTTTCCATATCCTTTAAGACCACCAATCCTACCTACCACATACACACCTTGGTATTTTAAAACACAGTACAGGTAGCCTTCAACCTGCAACCACAATTGAGGTCAAAATTTCTGTTGCTAAGTGAGACAGTTGTGATGACAGCCAAATCTGTCTGTAGGTTCTGCGTTGAATGATCTTTTCCAATAAGCAACCGAGTCAGAAGATCATTTAAAAGTAATTTATTAGAGTACTCTGATCAAGTGGGGTCTCCCTATGAGAAGGAAAAAGGCTTACATTTACTTTTATAGTTAGCACAACGAAGAACTTCAAAGCAAAAGCTGATTGGTTTAGAAGCAGTCATCTGTCCACTACAACAAAAGAATTAAAGCAACCAATAATATCTGAGAATAGCCATAGAAGAGCATTGTGTTCTGAATAAAAGTAAAAGAAACATGTGCAAAGGGTATGGGTAAGAAGTTACATTCTCAGTTGTTTCCCAAAGTTGAGCTTGACCATGTTCTTTGTTCACGGAGGCTTGAGAGCAGCTAAAAATGAAATTGTGATCTGCTAACATATGGAATGAAAAAAGAAAATTTAAAATACAAGAAAATCCATGTTAGTTACAGAGGTGGAATTCAGCAGGTTCTGACCAGTTCTGGAGAACCCGTAGTGGAAATTTTGAGTAGTTCGGAGAACTGGCAAATACCACCTCTGACTGGCCCCGCCCCATCTATTCTCTGCCTCCCAAGTCCCAGCTGATTGGTTGGGTCTTCTTTTATTATCCTGCACAGGAGAATGGAGCTGGAAAGCAGGTTAGTGGGGTGGACAGAGAATGAAGATTTTGCAGTTACCTTCCCCTGCCATGTCCATCAAGCCATTACCACCAAGTCATGCCCACAGAACCAATAGTAAAAAATGTTGAATCCCATCACCGGTTAGTTAGCCAATGCAGCAGAACTACAAAAACCATTACATGTATCACAAAGTCCATCCTGTGTGGACCTTATTTGTTAAGTGACCTCTGTCCCATCTTATGAATTTTCTTGCCACAGTTGTTAAGTGAAGCACTGCAGTTGTTAATTTAATAATAACACGGTTATTAACTGACACTGGCTTCCCCATTGGCTTTGCTTGTCAGAAGTCGCAAAAGGTGATTCCATGATTCCCGGACACTGCAACCATCATAAATATAAGTCAGTTGCCAAGCATCTGAATTTTGATCACAACAGTGGAGTTGCTGCAACAGTCGTTAAGTGTGAAAGACAGTCATAAGTCATTGTTTTCAGTGCTATCGTAACTGCAAATGGTCACTAAATGTACTGCTATGAGTCAAGGGCTACTTCCACCTCAGGGTTGTGTGTATGGGTGTATTTATGAGAAAATGAGATCCTATTTATTGGCAACAGTATAATTCATCTAGGCCAGTGGTGGCTAACCTTTTTGGGCTCCTATGCCAAAAACTGTGAGCACACCAGCACGCCTGTATTCATGTGCCAGCACCCAGAATGCAGTGCAGCCCCCCCTCCGTATGCGTGCACAATCCCCACCCCCACCTACTTACCTGCACTGCACCTCACAGCTGATTTTTTTGGCTGGTTTGAGGCCTACTTCGGCCTCCCAGAAGCTAGGAAAAAGCCTCTGCAAGGCTTCTCAGGCTAAATTATAGGCCCATTACAGGAAGTAACGAAATGGGCCTATAATTTAGCCTGAGAAGCCTTGCATAGGCTTTTTCCAAGCCTCTGGGAGGCCGAAAAAGACTTCAAGCTACCTGAAAAAAAAATCAGCTGTGAGGCGTGGTCATGTGCAATGAGGTAAGTTTGCCTGCGGCTCGTGTACCAGCACAAATGGCTCTGTGTGCCTCTTGTGGCGCGTGCCATAGGTTCGCCATCACGGATCTAGGCTGAAATGTGCAGATGGTTCTTCCTCTTTTGTTTTCTTTGTTATTTTAATAACTGGCAGTATGAACCAAGAATAACATATAAGAGTAAGAAATTAGACTATGGCCTTTTTGTGAAGTCCTTGGTGCTCTTTGAGCTTGGTTGTTTTCTTGCAGACATCTCATTACTCGACTAGGTAACAAGACTTTAAAAATTGCCTTTTCCCATTTGAGAGAGACAGGCCATTGACCCACTGAATGGGAGCAACAGATTTATACTAATAGGAGTGATGTGATTTATCACCTGAACACCAAATTAAATGTACAACAGCAGACACTAGTCTGGTAATCTCGGTTACTGCCTAATAGCTGCAAACTTGGGGAGGGGGGAAACACTTCTTATGAGAATGGCTGGCACTTTTTATTTTGCAGTTGATAAAGCAAACGCTTCCGAGAGCCCCAGGTGGAAGAAAAAATTGTACTAGAAAAAGGAGATGGGCGAGAGAGCATCATGCACAATTCCTTTAAACTCTTTTTAAATATTGGATTCCTCAATAATTTTACCAAGCACTGCCCATGGCCATGCTAGCTGGGAATTTGGGGAGCTGGAGTCTAATACATCTGAAGACCTCCAGACTGAGAAAGATTGGCATAACCCTTCCCTAGCTGCTATTTTTTTTTCTGCAACATGCATCCATCTGTTGTTTTATTGCAGTCACTCAGTGCTACTGGTAGTTAAAAATCAGGAAGTCTGGTAACACCTTTTCAGATTAACCTATATTCTTAAAAGGCATAAGCTGTCATGAGCCATAGCTTACTTCCCCATGAACATGGAATGACTAAACTGATGCAGGGTTGTGATAGGAGGGAAGACTGGGGAGTGATATTTCATGATCTGATGAAGTGAGCTGTAACTTACAAAAATGTATGCCTGTTAATAAAATGTGTTAGGCTGAAAAGATACTATCTGATTTCTGGCTACTACTGACTAATATGGGTCTCTTGCGATATCTTTTCTAGTGCTAACTGGAAACTCCAAATCCACAGGTGCTGCCAAATATCAATTTTGGCCATAAGCATTCAACTTAAGAAACTATTTAAAAATCATACTTCATAAAATCCAGATAAATAGTTTAGCATATAAAAGATCTTCCTATGAACATAATATTTAGCTAACAAGTGATATGACTATTACGGATTACAAAGACTCATTTCAGCTGTAATTTAGTTCTGTGGGAAAGTTTCTACTTGACCTGTTTGTAAAGAACAAATCCTTTGGCATGTTTATTAAAGAAAGGTGTAGCACTGGGAAACAAACCAAAAACTTAAGTAGGCATTTGAGAAGATCATGTCTTGACAGGCTATGTAATACCTTTTACCAGAGACAAAATTAAGCCATCTATCTACACTGCTGAAACAAGTGGCCATGAGAAACCAGACGACTAAATGTCTATGGAGATTCTCAATCATCCAGGTCATGGGTGTCCCAAAGGTGCTTTTTCAAGAAACAACTAGACTTTCTGGTTTTTCTTTGAAGACGTTTTGCTTCTCATCCAAGAAGCTTCTTCAGCTCTGAAGAGCTGAAGCAAAACGTCTTCAAAGAAATTTTTTTCCAATCATTAGCAGAATGTGTTCATTACTTTCAATCTATTAAAGAACTTTGGAATGACAAATTAGAAAACTAACTTTAATCCTGATCAAAATAAAATTTTAATTATAAGTTTTAGAATTTAAAAAGTCTGAAATAAACAGCAAAAAGCTATAAGATTTTGATCTTAGAGACTTATAAACAGACTAAGACTCCAGATAAAATTGGAATATTGAAAGTTTTATAATAAGATTTTGGAATTAATTATAAAGTACAAACAACTTCTCATGGGAAATAGATCCGGTTTTAGTTTTACAAACAATTTCATAATTTCAAAAGTGGACACAAGCAAAAAATTTTAGAAGATAGATATATAGGCCTACAAGATGGTTATGACAATAAAAATAAGGAAAGAAAAATTTGAAGAATAGAAACAGAAAATAGTAACCATCATAGCAACACTATTAGTAATTATGTCTGCTTCTATGGATAGATGTTATTGAACAATCTCAGGTGTTGAACAAATTTTAGCTGATAAAGTAGACTTGGTATCAAAAGTGGGTTTATAACTGGCAAGCCAAGAGATGGGGGGAAAGATGTTTTAATGTATCTGAAGTTTTAAAACTTAAAAGGAAATACAAATGGCAAAAAAGAGAATGACCTGGATCATTTTTTTTCTACTGGATTTACAAAAGAGGCTTGCAAGCTTTACAAAAGAGGCTTATAGGCAAATCCTTGAAGAATTCTATGCAATGGGACAAAGAGAAATCAAATCCTAAGGCAATACTCGAATGAATTAAAAATTAGAACTGTTAGAAATAAAAAAGAATATAAAGTTGGTTTATTTGGTCAAGATTAAAACAAGCTATAATGTTATATCTAGTAATGCTTTATAGAATTTCTGCGGACATTAGGATTGAAAAGATGATGTATTATGGATTTGTTTATAGATAATAATGGGATATGAAGAGATAAATGTTTGAAACATTAAAGAGAGTAAAGAGTCACTAAATTTGTTTATACTTGGGGTGATGGTTGGAAGTCACTTCTTTATATATTTATTTTTTCTTATAATATTTCTATGATAGATATTAAAGATTTTTCCAAACATTAATCCCAAACCTAGTAATAGGAAAGAAGTAGGTTTTTAAAGATGGCCTGAAGAAAGAGTTTACTAGATGTCTGGCAAAAGAAGGGCAAGTCCTCTGTCCACTAGGCATAGGCCTAAAATCAAATATTGTCCGGCTTTTTGAGTACTTCTTCTGGAGCAGTTTTCCTCTGTGTGGCAGTGCTTCCCTAATAAGTGCTAATGGCAAGTTAACAAGCTTAGCAATGTGACCTTAATTAGTTGATTAGTACCCTCCGGCTTGCCCTGCTGCCTGGAATTGACAGGACCTTAATCAGTTACATGTCAAAGGCTTTTGCCTCTTAACCAGCTCTAACACATTCCTGCGACTGAAAACTGGTCTTTCTGATGCTGGAAAAAGCAACCTTGTATACATGTATGTTTATGTAGCTTTGTGGGGCAAGTTTTCACTGTAACTTTTGTTGCGAATGCCAGTTAAGCAGTTAGGGTTTCCTCTTCATTCCCGCCCATTTGCTCTCCTTTTCAATTATCTATGGCCTCCTCTGCCTCTTCAGATACACAATAACCCTACCTAAAGAGGGCCAAGATGAAGGCCATGTGGCTCTCTGGGTGTATGCTGCCCCACAGAGCAGGCTATTATCAAACTATCATTTTTTCCCCTACAAGTGCATTTTTCTTTTCTTTTTTTTTCATTTTCTTTTCTTGGATCAACTGAGTGTTGATCTATTGGTTGCCACAGGAATTGACTTGACCAGCTTCTCGTCCAAACCTGACATCAACGGCTGAGAATGACTGACTGAAAGTCATCTAGCCAGCTTTCATATCTGAAGTGGGACCTGGCCAGAGTTGGTATTCAGCAGGTTCTGACCAGTTCTGAAGAACTGGTAGCGGAAATTTTGAGTAGTTTGGAGAACCAGCAAATGCCACTTCTGACTGGAGAATTTACAGTATCCTTCCCCTGCCTTTTCTAAGGAAATCAAGATATCTTTGGGTCAAGCTCAGTTCAAGATGACTTATATGTATACATCCAAACATCTTTGTATGTTACAATTTAGGTCTTTAATGATAATAAGCACACTTGTATTTCCTTAGCACTATAAGGGAATGTGATTCTTAGGTCATAAAAAGACATTTGAATGTACCTGAAAAAGTGCAGTTTTAAGATAAGGTAGACTGCATACGCTGTTTTTAAACAATATTATGCTTCTTATGGACTGATTTTTAGTCAAAGCATTCCAGGAAATGACATTTCAGATTTATAACATTTTACTGTTGTGTCAGCAGAGGATTCATGAAGTTCTGCTGAATATCTTGATGGGTTCTGAAACAGAAAGATGCAATCAAATACACCTTATGTACATGTGTTTTTAGCATTATCAATCTGATTTAGAACGTTCTATCAATATAAAGTGTATGCAGCATTTGATTTGGTTGTTCCAGTTGCCTTTTGAAAAAGCACCTTTGAGACAACTATGACCTGGATGACTGAGAATCTCCACAGATATTTGGTTCAGTGTGATTGTTTACATGATTGCCTACTTTCAGTCAAATAAATAGGACTTTGCTCTGAGTAAATATGCACAAGACTTCAGCAATAATGTACTTTGTAACTGAGTTACATGCTCAGATCTGGAATTAATGATTAGGAAATAGCAGAAAAAACAGTGAAGATAGACTCTCCTAGATTAGTCCTGTTCCTGGCTTCAGAGTGAAATAAGATGCCCTTTGACCCAAAATTCTCTAGAAAAATATTTTTGCACTTGTTGAAGAAAGAGCTTTGAAGGCCTAGTAGAGACATTTGAAGATCTGGATTTTACAGACTTAGAATTGGCAGATTCAATGATTGATGAACTGGACTTTTAAAAAGATGGACATATCACATCCAATTGGTAAACAATTTGGAGTGGATTTTCCTGGGTAGATGGATCAATTTTGGAAAACAGATTTATTACACCCAACCAGACAACAACTGACAAGAGACTTTATACCTTGGTTCAGTCTTCAACAATAGATGTGGTGAAGATATTTACAGTAGTGGTTTAGGATATTGGAAGATGAGATATTGTTTGGAAGGCTTCCACCTAAATCTTAAGGTCAAGTTTTATTATTAAGAACCAAACAAAGATATTTGATCCTGAATGGAACAGAGATAATGATTGTGGTGATTTGTGGCAGATAAGAAGCCACTGTAGACTTTCTACAAGTTAAATACAATGACAGATTATTAACAGAGGGCTTTGAAGTTTAACTTTGGTGCCGATTTATCTGTTAACTATTTTGTTTTTACATATAGTAGATAGATGACAGGCTAAATTGGTTGTAAATAGCTGTAGAAGTTTATAGATGATGAGCTTCTTTGCAAGGGGGGAAAAACTAACATTATTGCAATATATTTATCTGTAATCAACCAGGCGGCATAATATTTATATATGTATTTTTGTCCTTGTTAATGCACTTTTTAAATGTTCTGTTCATTTTTGTTGTTCTTTGTTAAAAAAATTGAATTTGTATTTTAACTTTTGAACAAAAAAAATCTAGAAAAAAAACCAAATTCTGACAATTTCAAGTAAGTACTTAAATCAATTTTACCAAACTTGATATTCTCCAAATGCAATGGTCTGTACTGTGAAATATGGCCCTACACTTAGTTCAGGAACTGTATGAATAGTCACTAAGTATTGAAAGTGAATAAATTGGTGATAAAACATTTTTTAATCTCCCGGTAAAAACATTTTCATTTTTTAAATGGTAAATGAAAGCTGTACAGATAGTGAGGGAAGTCACAGATCACTCTGGTAAATGATTCAACCTTCTCCTACTATCCCTAGCCACACTGAGCTGACTCCAGTCACTTGAGCATCTGCTCCCACCTGGTAGCAGCTACCCAGCACCACCACCCGCCCTCCAACATGTTCACATCATGCCTTGCCTGCTGGCCTGCTTGCAAACCACCTGGGGCTTGCTTAACAACCCATAATCCTCACATAACACAACGAGGACTGATGGGATTACCATCACTAAGCAATGTGGTCACTTGATGTCTTGCTTTTGAGACTGCATCTCTCAGCGAATGAAATTCCAGTCCCTATTACCATGTTTAACTGATGACTGCCTGTTTCAATTTTAGCTAATAACTATTATCTGACAAAATATTTAAATATGTACTTTTAAACTTTGAAATATTTACTCAACTTTCGTCTCTATAATCTTATCCCACCCCTATGTAGTAGTTTTTGTTTCCTGATATATTTCTGAAAAATTAAAATACAGGCATTGTTATTTCAGCCATTTGTTATTGTTCTTTTTCTTCTAAAATTAGAGTTATGAGAAAAGTTAATAAACATGAACTGATTATTTGTATACAATTGTTTTTTGGAATTAAAACAAAATTGTCTTCTTTTGCTTTCAATGTTACTTGGCCATTTAAAAATTAATGTCAATTAATATGTATATACTTAGAATTAAATCTCATTAAGCTTATTCACTATTCTTCCAGATTGGTTTATGACAACAGCCTAAATAATAATTTATTTTGCTACATTGGTTGCATTCTTAAAATATATGTCATTTCATTCAACACCACCATTTCCAGAACAGATATGTCACTTTCTTATATTTCTTTATGCATATAGAGCAAGATCTTTAAGACCATAATGGCTGGAGCTATTAGGGGATGCAGCTTGTCAAGAATATGACATTCAGCCACCTGTTTTAGGCATTTTTATTTCAAGAAAATGATAGATAAGAGCAGTTTTAGTTGGTATTAAATGGTAGAATGTTCTTGGATGTGTTGGCTATCTTTGATGTTACCAATTTTAGTGAGTAACACTTGATTTTTTTAAAAAAATCACAGCAATAAATGAAATAAGCATTAATGGTCCATTGAGCCACTTAATTTATTTGGATAATAAAAACAGAATTCTATTAATAATCAACTGTGACAACTGTGATAAAAAGCTTGTAAATTTGATTGAATGTGCTAATGAAAAGAAATAAAATTCTATTTGCTACTATTGATTGCAAAAGACTGTTTCTTCAAAAGGATAAAGTTTTAAAGCGGCAAAAATTTTTCAAAACAAGTAAGAACGTGTAAAATTGACTTAAGGAATTAATGTCTAATATTTTAACCCAGAGATGTGTATAGTAAGCCACAATAACATGGGTCATGACATTATTGGGCAATTATGTAGGATATGGTCTGTTTATAGAATTCCAATGATATTTATTTAATGTGTGCATGAAGAGTGCATTTGTATCTAGTGTTTGGAGTAGTGCTGTTATTGATCCCATTACAAAGATAACAATGGGCTAACATTATTTGGGAAGGGTACTATAGCTTATGTTTAGAATGGAGGGTGTAGACCAGATTATTGCACTTCACCATAGAGTCCCTAAATTAAGAATGAGTCCATTCCTAACTTTGTCTTTAACTGAAATGTATGTGTACGTTGGAAGACATACTTGAAATGAGGTGTCTATTACTAAAAATAGCAAACGGCATTGTCCTTCCTAGAGTCAATGAACTGCTGAAGCCATGCAATGTTTTTATGAACTGCTGAATGGTGCTTTTAACTACTCATGAAAACATTGTGCAGCTTCATCAGTCTGTCGGCTCAAGGAAGAAACCATCTGCCATTTTTAGTAGTAGGCAGCCCGCTTGAAAGTATGGGTTGTCTGTAGGTTGGACATTGTTAACCAAGACTGCCTATAGATGACTCAGTTACGTACCCGAGGAAGAATATTATGGCGAGTGGGACCTCGCCGAAACGTCACCAAGATACTCTTAATCTTACATGGGAAAAGACCCGAACACACCTATATATATATATATATATGTGTGTGTGTGTGTGTGTGTGTGTGTTTTCTTAAGTTTTAAGTGTGTGTTTTCTTCAGTTTTCTTAAGTTTTCATGGGTACTTACATGTATGGTATTCAGTTTTGTTCAGGTATTTTCCCACGTCATTATAGTTGTGCTTTTAAAGTTGTAGCAGCGTTTGGCAGAATCTCATTTGCCATCATCAGGCTTCTGTATTGTGACTCACAGACAAACACAATACAGAAGCCTGATGATGGCAGATGAGATTCTGCCAAACGCTGCTACAACTTTTAAAAGCACAACTATAATGACATGGGAAAATACCTGAACAAAACTGAATACCATACATACATACATACATATATATATGTATGGTATTCAGCTTTGTCTGGGTATTTTCCCACGTCATTATAGCTGTGCTTTTAAAACTATAATGACGTGGGAAAATACCCGAACAAAGCTGAATACCATACATGTAAGTACCCGTGAAAACTTAAGAAAACATACATATATATATATATATATATATATACACATATTTTTCATATTTCTTTTCTATTTTTTCTTTTTTATGCACCTACTTTTTAAATTCTTCTTTTAGTTTGTATTAGTTTTTAATATTGTAATTATAATATTTAATAAAATTATTATAAATATATATATCAAAGACCAAGGCAAGTGAATTTGACCAAAGCAGATGAACTCATGTACTGTGCTAGAATGTTTACTAAAGATGGGAAAATGGATAGAGTTTTTTTAAGATGTGCAAACACTGATAGAAAGATGATAGATTGCATGTAGCCTGCTATTATTAGCCTTTCTTGAAAGAAACAAAAATGTCTCTGTAGCATAATATATTAAAACTCACAATGTTACATGGAAGTTCATCAGGAGAAACATAAATTTAAGTTGAATTCAGTGGGAATGAGGTAGTTACATGTGTGGGTAAAACAAGAGGAAATAAGATCAAGTATGAATGTGGAGTGAATATAAAGTGAGTGAGCAGTAAGAAAGAACATTGAGATGGTTTGCCCATATAGACAGAATGAATGAAAATTCAATAACAAATTTATTGAAAGGAAGTGACTAGAAAGGTTGGAAAAGACAAAGTTATGCTTCAATAGATTTCCTAACTTCATGCCTTTAATTGCTTTGGCTTACCAAAGCAATTTTGTGCTTTGTACAGCACTACTCACTCTGAAACGGAACAACATGTTGGATATGTACCTTTTAAATTAGGATTCTATAAATATGTACCTTGGAAGAAGCTTCAGTGAACACAATGAAAGCTATTTTCAAGTAAACAGAGTATTAGGCTACAAATATTATATGGACTTCATATAATGAGGTATAAAAAGGATTCTCTTTTGATGATAGGTTCCACTGTGATAAGCTCCTAATGTATAGGTTTTTTTTAAAAAATGGTTGAAGTTACCTTTGTGTTCTGCATGTGGAAGTTCCTCATGCTCTTTTAAGCTTTTGCTTTGATGTTTGATATCTTTTGCCAGATTACTTCATTTTCTCCTTTTCTGTTTAATTATGTTGCAATGCTCCAAGTTCTTGGAACAGAGTAAGATTAAATACACTGTTTTAAAAAATCAGATAAATTATAAACTATTTGTTTGCATTTTATTAGACTTTATTAGAAAATAAAGCTTATGCCCCAATTGCAAAATATTTACTCCTTTTATTCTAACTTATTTTTGTTGCGTAAAGAATTTATATTTTATTCAGTCTGTGTGCAGCCATTGACCTTAGTGAAACAGCAACTAAAAATGCTCCGGAATGTACGTGTGGAAGGATGTATCTATTTAAAATCGATGGACTTTTGTGGAATAATATTTTTTGTAGTTTGGGGGCAATTTGTTATAGTTTAGATTTGACACCACATTGCCACATAATGCATTAATTTCCGTGTTCACACCATGCCATTTATGCATGTGATAGCAAAGATTGTGTCTATGCATAGCAAATGAAATGTGCTACAGTACAATTAGGTACTATTTGCTCTATGCATTTGCAAGCCGTGCAGGTGTGTAAAACTGCAGTGGCAGGTTCATACAAGCCAGCGAATGTGAACAGAAAGTAAGACAACACGTTGTATTAGGCTTGCACTGACACGCGAATTAAATGCTCAAATAGGCTTCTACCCGAACACAGACCTTCTTCCATTTCACTGCTTTTACGCTTTGCCATACCAAGAAATTCCCGTGGGCTGCATATGCCGTGCATACAATATAGATAAGAGCACCAAACGTGGGTGTCATGTGAATAAATGCAACCTGTTTGCAGAGGTGCCGGGTAACCGTCAATCGGAATAGGTGCAGGCGGCAGCTTGCACGTATGAATGCAGTGCGGTCTATGCCAATGCTTCGCGGTGCAGTCAATTACATGTGGATGTAAAAATGGTGACTGATGCATGTGTCGGCGCAGTGTTAAGCGCACGCAACAGCACACTGGCATATTCCAGCGAAAGGCAGGACGTGATCCCTCCACACAAGTCTTGCTGTTTTCATGAATATGGAAAAGAGCTACTGGGGGAATCTGCCGGCAGGCTAGATTCGTACGTTTTCTGCGCAAAAAAATTTAAAAAAAAAAAAGCCATCAACTTCGTATTCCCTCCGCACCGCTACAGCAGGACCTCCCCGGCTCTTCTCGCAACCCAATCGGATCTGAAGGAGTAAGACCGAAGCAGAATGAGAGAAGCCGCTGCCTAAACCAGTCCTCGGCGCTCGATTGCTTTCGACTGAACCCGGGCGTTTAAAGGAATCCTCTTTTCGCTAAAATCTCGCCCGCGTTGTACTTGGCTCCTCCTTCGGGCAGCTCTGGTTCGTCTGACCTTTCCAAAGGCTCCGCCTTCCCCCCCTTCCGGGCCCGCCCCCTCCGTGCAGTTCGGCCTAACCGCGCGCGCTCCCAGGGACCGCCTCTTTCGAGGCCGGCTCCGCCCCCCCCTCCTCCCTCGCTCCACCTCACCCGTTTTCCCTCTCCCCTCCTCCTCCTCCCCCCACATTTCCTCTCTCGCGCGCTCCTTCTCCCCCAACTCCCCCCCCACCCGCCTCCCTGTCAGTGCGGTGGCTGCGCTGGGAAACATGGCGTCGGAGGGGATGATTTTAACGAACCACGACCATCAAATCCGTGTCGGGGTTCTCACAGGTAACGAACCGCGACGGGGAAGCCGGGCAGAGGTGGCCGGGCGGTTGGGGCTCTCCGCCAGGCCGTTCCGTGCAGGGTGTACCCGCCGCGGGCGCCGCTGCCGCTGCCGCCGCTGCCACCTTTCTCCTCTGTGGCCCCGCCGCCGTCCCTGCAACGAGACCCCCGAGCGCCGCTTGCCGGGGCTCCTCTCTCGCAGTTCCCTCCGAGTTCGGGCTGGGGTTCGGCTGAGGAGCAGCGCGGGCAAAGCTGCCGCCTTGGCGGGCGAGCGTAGCGGTGGTGGGGCTTTGGGCGCTGCTCTGGTTGCCGCATGCGGGCGGGAGGCTCTTCAGTGCCGCAGCCTCGAGTTCGCCGCTCCCGCTGGGGACTGGCCCGTAAATAACCTGGGGGAGAGAGAGTGGCTGCGAGGAGGAGGAGGAGGAGGAGGAGGAGGCGTTGGTGGGGTGGGGGGTGAGGGGAAACCAGCCCGGAGATACCGGCTTTGCCTGGGGCGCGGAGGGACAACCGGGAGACTCCGGAAAAGTACCTTGCTGGACGGGCGGCGTGATTCCCTCCTCTTGTGCCGAGCCCGGGAGGCTTCCGAGTTCGGCATCCCGAGCCCGGCGTGAGGGGAGCGGAATGGGAAAACCACTGCCCCCCCCGCCCGTTCCTCCCTTCCCCCGGACCGCTTTCGGCGGAAGACACTTCTTCTACCCTTCCCTCCTCCTTTTCCCACTCTGGGGGAAAGCCGCGAGCGTTTGAAGCGTGGAGAGAGAGAGGAAGGATCGTGGGGAAGGGAGGGGGGGTGTTGTGGGGGAAAGACACGGTCACGAGTCTTGGGTGGAAGCCCTCGGCAACCTGCCCGCGGTGGGCCCACGTTCCCAGTTACGTTGCTGGGAGGGAGGGAGAAAGAAACGGCAGCCGCTGCTCCGGGAGCTTCCTCCACCTTCTCCTCCGCTCGAGCCTTGGCGAGCGGAGCAACCGAGGGACAGTTTACCGACGCCTCCACATTTATCTTTAGGTGGCGCTGGCAGCTGGGAATGGGGCCCGAAGCGTCCGGTCCTTCCAGCTGCACCGCCGGCATAATAATAAGTGAGTGGAAGGAGCCACCGAATCAAGGAACAAGTCAGCCAACCTGAGGAAAAAGTAGCCACCGGGGTAACTGCTCTCCTCTCCCCGAGCAATATTGTAGAAAATAGCTGACCGCATCTCTTCAGAGACAGCATGTGAGCAAGTGGCTGCAAGTGGCCCCTTCTTTTACCATTGTTCCCTTGCCTGGGTGGTCCTGCAAAAGAGAGAGCAATAAAGAGCACTGGCCTTTTGTATCTCTTACGCTTGCACTGGGCTGGATAATCGTTGGGGCTGAGCCTAACTTTCCCCCTTAGGGGAGAAATGGTGAGTGAGGAGAGACCGTGGCTGTTCTCTCTCATTGTTGCTTCTTGAGTTGATAAATATCTCTGGAACTGCCATTTGTTCGGGCACTTTGGTAGGAGAAGGTGAGCAGAAGTATAGAGGAGGAGGAGGAATGCTTTTAGCAGGATGCCCTTCAGTGGCAGGGGTTGGGAGTGAAGGTGTTCTTGAGATGCTGAAATATTGTTAGTTATGCCTATTAGAGATGCCGGCCCTACCTTTGGAAAATAACTTCCAGGATGTTGCCTATTTTTGTGGTGAGTTATAAAACTAAAGCTTTTATTTTTCCTTCCGTTTCTCGTTTTAGGGTGTTTTGACTTGTGAACAGTAAGTAAAATGGCTCAATTATTAAATAAATTGGAGATGTGGAATTCTCTTCCTAAAGTGAATTGTTTCTTCTGCACTTTAAACACATTTTTCTAAACTGGGCAGTGAGATTTGTTTTTGTACTGAAAAATGAGAGGAGATAAATAGAGAATGAAAGAAGATAAAATAATTGGAAGCTAAATTGAATGGCTAATTGGAAATGTGTTTATGTAGCCTTGGTATGAAATCAATGACTCCCTTAAAAGAGTGTTCTGTGTTGCCATGTTGCATGCTTGGCTGTCTCAGATTTTGAGGAAGTCTATGGTCGGTCTATGAATAGCTAATTGGAACCTTCCTGAGCCTGAATGTGACAGAGGGAAATCCCTGAGTCGGATGATGCGCTGTTCTCTTCCCTTAGTACTGAAACGACCAGTTACTGATATTCATTATCAGTAGCTGCTAATAGAATAGATTAGAATAAGTAGTTTTTTCCTCTTTTTTCTTTACTATCATAGCATATAGAATATAAAACTATGGAAGGTGCTGATAGGAAGAAATGTACTCCATATTAACCATCTGTGTGCATAGACATAAGTATGGCAGGTAGAAATTGGCAATAAGCAAAATTTCTGGGTTTTCCACCTATGTCTTTGGAAGCAAGTTTATTTATAGAGACTACAGCCATATTGGAGGAGGTAGTTAAATGTGAAATCTTTATGTATTTCAAATTTTATTTTGGAGTTTAGTATTCATTTGATCTACCTTTCATACAGAAACTCAAGGTTTCATTCACAGCACTACTATCATTTTTCCTGGCAACAAAGCTGGTGACATAAATTGTAGGAAGAGAGATTTACTGGCCCAAAGTCACCAGGTAAGTTCTGGATCTGAAGGTAAACTGGATCTCCCCAGTACCAATCTAACTCCCTAAGCCAGGGTTTCCTAATCTTGGCAACTAAGAAGTGTGTGGATTTCAACTTCAAGAATTCTCATAAATGGCTATGCTGGCAGTAGAATTCCGGAATTTGAAAGCCACGCACCTGAAAATTGCCAAAGCTAGGAAATATTGTCTTAATCGCTATACTACATTATGTTGCTCTATAATTACTGCTTTTTTAATATGGCTTTTGAGACTAAAGCAAGAATAATTGGGCTTTTAAAAAAAAACAGTCGTAAATCTATTTTATATATGGTAAAATCAAGGTGCTCCTGTATAGTTGCAAATGTCAGTGATCTTATAGTATTATAAACATACTGAGATTTTGACAATAATACTTTCAAATAAGAAAATAGTGTCTAGTATTGTTTCTTGCTTACTAGAGTAATCTGACAAGGTCATAACTGTAGCCAAATACATTGCAAACAGAAGCTACATTTTTAAATTATGATATCGATAAAGTAATTAAATATACTTTGTTAGTGTTTTCTTAACTCCAATTCCTATATAACTAACTGAGTTGAAGGAATTCAGCCCTAGCTCCTGAAAACTGGTGCACTCGAAGTCCAGAATTTTAGATTTATCTCTATTGTGTCTTTGTGTATCCCTACTGGGGGAGGCGGTTTGGCCACTTTTATGGTAATATTGTACAATAATAAAAAATATTTAATTTCATAATGTGAAGGAAAATGGACAGCATTATTTCCTGAAATAATTCATTGTAGGAGTTTCTTGTATAAGTTTTACACCGGTATTATTAATAATACTTGACAAAATTATTTCACAAAGAATTTCTAGTGGCAAAACTATTATTAAATGGTAAATACATATTTTTTCTTAACATCACTCAGTCTTATTTTAACCCTGGAATGTAAACTATTATATTGAGTATTTAGCTCTAATCTACTTTTCAAAGAATAGGGAGTATTTAATATGTATATTCCAAACTCATTAATTTTCTGTTAAGCTGGAAAAAACGATTAAGAAATATTGGGCTTGAAACTACCAGTAGCTTTGGATGACTTCATCCAAGATTGTCTAAGTGCTGCTATAATGCATGTGCATTTCTATCATGACTTTCTTTAATTGGGCTGCAACATTTATAGCTTTTCCTCAAAAGGTAGTTGTTCCATTCCCTTTTAAGTACATAAAGTGGTATTCTACCTACCTATCTACCTACCTATCTATCCACTCATCCATTCATCCAGCTACATGCACACGCACACACAGAGACACTGATGTTCTGTGTTTTATAATTCTGTAGTACTAGATAGCCTTTATAACATTGCAGGGAAAATGGCATTATAGCTTAAAAATATAAAATACTGTGAGTTATAAATAATATTATCAGATATGTTATTATGATTATGTTCTCATTTCTGGGTTGAAAAACTGCTGTTCCTCAAAATAAATAAAATGAGGCAAAATAACTTTAATAAGGTATTTTATATATCAGGTATGTGTCATAAAGATGATATTAAAACATAAAATGATAAAGGAAAATTTATATTAGTGCTCAGATGCCCAAATTATCACGTAATAACTAAATAAAATACATTAATGTATAGACTTATTCTATCCTTACTAGGTTTTCAAGCCTCTTTTTTTCTTTTTAAATCAGATTATAGTTCCTATAAATGACTTGTGTATTAGCAAGGTGCATGGAGGAAATTGACAATTTGTATTTTTCATAGCAAATATTTATTGCAATCAATGCTACTAGTTACATACAGCTTATGGTTTGGCTATCTTCTGCATAGTCTACAAAACTCACCCTCCCCCATTTCATGCTCTCTTGTTGATTAGTCTCTCCCTTTCCTAAAGTGCAAATGTGTAGTGTTGGGAAGAGAGACAGAGTTGACTAATTGGTGTTTTCCTCAGCTGTTCCAGCATCAGTCTGCTGTTCACACTTTTTCCTAGCTGATTAGGTGATTGGTGCTATCTGTAGGTCAGTGGGTACGATGAGACTCTCTATATTTATGTGTGTGCACGTTTGTATCTGAGAGGAAAGTGTACTGACTATGGACCCTTCTCATTTGCTGGGGAAACTATACCAAAACATGATTTTTAAAGGTAAAGGTATTAAAGATGCTGTTAACTGTGAGATCAGTAATAGTTTAATAAAGATTATTGAACTGAAATTGAGAACATTTATGTCCTAAGCATTCAAGTTGCTTATAAAAGGCTGTTCTATGTTGTGCATATTTAATGAATATGCAGTTTCATACTGTTGATTGTCTTGTTAAAAAGTGTCTTGAAGAAGCACTGTACTGCTGAATCAGGCTCAATAAGAGAATAAAAAGATTGTTGATGTATAAAAATATTAATTGTTTATAAATACTAATTCAATTTTGAAAGAACTGGTAATATCTGTTTAAATGGTGATGAGTATATATCAAAATCTCAGTTAAATTTGCTTTACTTGCAAATTCAAAAATGGAATGAAAAATGTTAATTTCTGTATAATGTGAGCAATTGGTATAAGCTTGGTTTCTAAGTCACTTGTTAGTTTATGCAAGGGATTCAGATTTAATGTGAGCTTCCTATTTGTCAGTTCCTCCTGTCTTCCCAACATTATTTTTCTGGATGCTTTAGGCCAGGGGTCTTCAAACTTGACAGCTTTAAGACTTGTGGACTTCAACACCCAGAATTCCTCCTCCAGTCATGATAGCTCAAGAATTCTGGGAGTTAAAGTCCACCAGTCTTAAATTTACCAAGTTTGAAGACCCTTGCTTTAGGTTCTTCAGCTTTCTAGAAGGGAAACAGAAATGAGCATAATTATCTCTTTCTTTTTGTCAGTGGGATACATTGTGCAGGTAGTTCCATTCACAAGAAATTGAGATGCTCTAGTAGGTGTTCAAAATATATCTAATTCATTTCCAAAATTGGTAAGACAACCCAATAAGGTTGCATTTTCTCAGTGGAGAAGGAGTATGGGAATGCTTTGCTTAAGACTTTGAAGTCACTTCGTAACTGAATTGACATATAAACCAATGACATTGTCTGTAAATCAATACACAGTCCAGTAAAATAATACTGTGACATTTAGTCAGAATTTTTTTCTGGCCAAAATCCCTTAATATTGCTATGAGAAGCATTACTACTTTAAAGTAAGTTCCTGCTCACTTTTGTATATATGTATGGTATAGTGTTCTGTGATTTACTGACTTTTGATCATAAAGGATATTACTCTTCTTCACTCATTACCATACTGATGAGAAATAGCTATGGATTTTTACATTTTTTTTGTTTTTATAAAGGTTGAACACTACCTTCACTCTTATAACTTGCCAACAGACGGCAGTAGTGATGGACCAGAAGCTCTGATGTGTTCTTTAGCATGTATACTTTCAGTTCAGTTGATGAGGAGTTGATGTGAGAAAATGTTATATTGTTGTTCATTAAATGGAAGCCTGCATTGAATACTTATTATTATGCTTTAAACAGTGCACTATGATTGATTTTTAACAGCTTTTGACAACTGAAGGAATTCCTTTATTTGAAGGTTATTTATGGTGATGATTGTTGACATGTGTATTGAGAAACCAAAAAAATACAAGTTGAACTGAGAGAAGCTTATTTGTGTGATCAAGAATGGGTGATTTCTGTGACCAAGAATGGATGAATGAACTATGATAGAAACCAATATCACACAATAAAGATTGATGAAGTGTTTAAAAGATATTTGACAGAATACTCAAAGAAAAAATACTATCAGTATTTGTCAGTTCAAATACTATAGGTCACATTAATGTGTAATTCTGATGTTACTGTTTATCAGAAGGTTTGTGCAACATAGAATCTTTGCATGGTAATGACAGAAATATAGGATTCAGGTCTGAAATTTACCATCCGTTTTCATTCTCTGAGAAGGAAGGTGAGAAGTTTAATCACAGCAAATTGACAACTGAACAAGCATTGATTTATCTTTATGATCCACAAAGGAAGCATCATTCAATGGAATATCATTACAAAGCTTCATTTGAAAAAAAATCAAAACTCAGACTTTGCCAGGAAAACTCCTAGTTACAGTTTTTTGGGTTTTTGGGGGGTGGGGGGATGCAAATAGTTTGATTTATATAGATTTCTTTGAATTTGGTGCCACTGTCTACTCAAGAGTATTACACTACTGTAGTCAAAACTTTATACATCAATCAAGCAGAGTTCAGAAATGCAAGCTCTACATTTTGTAGAGCATGATAACATTTGGGTTTCCACCACACAAGCCACCAAAGAGTTAGTTGTGAAGTTGGATCTCACCATCTTGCCCCCATCTCACCATCTTGCCATTTTTGGTGTCATGTGAATTGCATCTTTTCCCAAGGCTGGAGGAATGTATTTAGGGGCATCTGTTTGACTCATGTGAAGAGGTGGAAATAATTAGTACTATCAGGACTTGATTGAAAATGTGGAGTACTTTTGTGATGGCTTTATGAAACTTGTTCATCATTGGCAGATATATAGGAAACAGTCGTAATTATGTGAAATAAATACCGGTAGCAAAAAAGTTAGTTTCATTGGAATATTTTGCTGTTCCATTTATTAAAATATCTTTATTTAAACACAATTTATACCGGTGGAAGCATTGGTTCTTATTCTATCCTCTTCTTTGAATAGATAAACTGACATATATATTATTGATGCTACAGCAAAAAAAACCCAAGTCTAATTAGGGCTACAGAGATTTATAAGATTAATATAATTTGAGAGCAGATTTGAATCAGGAGTTGTGTTAAAACATTAAAAAACCCTAAAAACAGTTCATTTCATATGCATACAAAGAATGAACAAACATGAAATACAGTTTGCTTTTTATGAATGACTAAAAGTTTTTCAAAACTACCTGCAGTCAGCGATGCTATGTTTTTCAGACCCCAAAAAGCCAACAGAAGCATATTGATTCCTCTGAAAAATGATGATCAGCAAGCTTGCCAGATAGATGTTGTAATGTGAGTGCATGATCAGTAAGGACCATGGAGTATTAAGGATGTAGGTATTCCATTGTATCAGTGCCTTTAATTAACATTATGTCCCAAGAGAAAGCATCTGGTTGACTTAGTTCCTTGCTGTGGTAAGTAAAACTTCAGAGTAGATGTCTGTGAAAGTTGTGCAAACAGTTTTGAATTTTAAATCAGTCATTTCAACCTTACTGGAAGTGTGCTAGTGCTATTCCAGAATTGTTTCATGCTCACAGCAATGCTATTTTCAGTTTAAAAGGTTCAGAAACACTTCTCATAAAATAACACCAGATTCGAATTCTCAATAAAGTATTTTGCTATTTTTTTGTTTTAGATAGGCTGGAATAGAAAAGGAGGCCAATTTGCAAGTAGTTGTGACTGGAAGTGGGAGGTGAAAGGCATGGTGATGGTGGGAATGATCTGGACACTTGATGTGATGAGGCTCAGCTGCTTGCAGAACCTTAGCTACAGTAGAATGTATGATATGTAGTTTCTTTACTTTGAAGGAAACTTCTGCCAGTTTACAACATGTATACTTGCATATACTTACATTCATTTTTGTTCTTGAACTGTAAGCGATGGATGATATGGCAGGAATTCCACTTTAATCTAAACAATAGCCAGGTTTCAGTTCCGGCTACCTAGATAAAACAGCAGATATGAGTGTGGCAATGGGTTTTTTAATAGACTTACTTATTTTATTTTATTTTATTTTATTTTATTTATTTATTTATTTATTTATTTATTTATTTATTTATTTATTTATTATTTTATTATATTGCCACCTATTCACCCATGGCGACTTGAGGCGGCTTACACAATGTAAAATCATATTTAAAACAAAAAATAAAAATAAAAACAATAAGAACTAACAAAAAGAATCAAATAAATTAGTAAAGTACAATAGAACAAAATTTCGGAAAACAAAAAAATTTTTTTGCAAGTAATGAGTATAACAAGACAAAATAAAAACATAAATATTAATAAAATCAACATAAAAATGAATTAACAAAAGGAAGCTTGTGAAAGAAATGTATCTCTACATCTTTTCTAAATCTAAACCACGAGAATGTGGGAATCGAATGTAATTTCTAAGAAGAATTCCATAGCTGGAAAGCTATGCAGGAGCGGTTCTTTTCCACATGCACAGGCTTTTGACAATGGACTTTTCTGCAGTTCCTGACATCTGAAGAGTTTTATAGTGGTTTGGAACAGATGAGCGTGTAATTTATTAAAGCAAACACAACTCCTTCAATGAGTTATAATAGGTGTGCTATAATCATCTTTCCTTATGCTCCACAGTAATTTTTCCAATTTTACTGCAAAGCACATTGCAACAGACCTTTGCATGTTTATAAATTAGCTCATTTTGCTTTTATTGAATATTACCAGTCATTAAATTATATTGCAGTTTTTTCCACAAGGTCTCCTACATATATAAAATAAGCAAAGATCTGTATGTCAGCTGAGTTTCTCCTAACTTTGTGTTTTTCCAATTTTATATTCATTTCATTCCATTGCTGCATATGTTTGGACCTAACAAATATCAGTATTTTTTAATATTTACCTAAAATATTTTTGTAGAGTATAAGTAAATTTAATATCATGTTTGTATATATTTTAAAGGACTGTCAGAGGAATGCCAGGATAGGAGCTTTACACACACAAAATACAGCATTTAAACTAATGAGGGAGGTTATTCTAAGAGGATTATAATAATACAGTAGTATGTGTTAATAAATGCAAGTGAAAATATAATGTATACTTTGCAACACCTAATAAGCCATGGTGCTTCAATAGTTAGAATGCAGTATTGCAGGCTAACTCTGTTCACAGCCAGGAGCTCAGTCCTGAACCACTCAAGACCTTGCATCCTTCTGAGGAACCAGAATGTTGGGAGCAATATGCTGACTCTGTAAACCGCCTAGAAAGTGTTGTAAAGCACTATATACTGTAAGTCTTAAGTACTATTCCTAATAAGTACAAACCAACACACATACTCACACACACTTTATTTCTCAATGTCTCAACTCCTTCCCTTATTTTCACTTGTGCTGTATTTCAGCTTCTTTTTTATTTCCTTATTTCAATGGCTAATAATGGAATGCCTGTGAGTTCTCCTGGCTATCTTTCTGCCAAAGTTTTTAATTTTCGCAGTTCTACTGTTCAATATCTGAAGTGCCATAATTATGACACTATTCACAATTTGAAACTCCTTACCATGATGCAGTCCATCCTCCAGGACTCACACATATTCTACAAGGATTTTCTTCCCTCCTTATCTCAGGGCCAGAATCTCTGGACTTGCAGGCTCCACTTCATGCCACATTTACCACTTTCCTGCAGCATCTACTGTAATCCCCCCCTCCAAAACCCTCCCCCCAAGCCTTTCTCTGCTTTTCCTACCTGTTTTAATATGCTGTGTACAGCAAATATACACTGCTCAAAAAAATAAAGGGAACACTTAAACAACACAGTGTAACTCCAAGTCAATCACACTTCTGTGAAATCAAACTGTCCACTTAGGTAGCAACACTGATTGACAATCAATTTCACATGCAGTTGTGCAAAAGGAATAAACAATAGGTGGAAAGCATAGGCAGTTAGCAAGACATCCCCAGTAAAGGAATGGTTCTGCAGGTGGTGACCACAGACCACTTCTCAGTTCCTATGCTTTCTGGCTGATGGTTTGGTCACTTTTGAATGCTGGTGGTGCTTTCACTCTAGTGGTAGCATGAGACGGAGTCTACAACCCACACAAGTGGCTCAGGTAGTTCAACTCATCCAGGATGGCACATCAATGCGAGCTGTGGCAAGAAGGTTTGCTGTGTCTGTCATCATAGTGTCCAGAGCATGGAGGCTCTTGAGGTAATTCCCCGTTAGGAGAATGAGTGCATACAGGGAGATGTATAGAGAGTAGTGTTAGAATAATACACACAGAGTACACAGATACACTGTACAGTAAATCTTGGTTTTTACTTCCAGAAAGGTTTAAGCAAAGGCCAAAATAAGCAATCCAAAGTCATTCACAGGTAAATCAGTCAGCTTTCAATCCAGGGATAATCCAAATATCAAATTCCAGTGTCAAAAACAGTTCAGTATCAGACTTACATTAAATCCAGTAATATCAGTTAGAAGAAATGGAGGAACGGCAATACTTTCCAACAGAAGGAAACAGAGATACACTCACACTCTCTTCTGAGACTCAGACTGGAACAAACCAGGTTTCTGGCTCCATCTTATGGCCATTTGAGAAACCACACCTAATTACAGTTTTGCATTTTCTTAAAGTTACAGTTTTAAAATGTTTATCCTGGTTTATATATTTCTAACCCAAGTACCTGTTAGGTGACTTATATTCCTAACAGAGGTGCTACTATGAGACAGGCCAGTACATCAGGACACGTGGAGGAGGCCGTAGGAAGGCAACAACCCAGCATCAGGACCGCTACCTCCGCTTTTGTGCAAGGAAGGACAGGAGGAGCACTGCCAGAGCCCTGCAAAATGACCTCCAGCGGGCCACAAATGTGCATGTGGCTGCTCAAACGGTCAGAAACAGACTCCATGAGGGTGGTATGAGGGCCTGACGTCCACAGGTGGGGGTTGTGCTTACAGCCCAACACCATGCAGGACGTTTGGCATTTGCCAGAGAACACCAAGATTGGCAACTTCGCCACTGATGCTCTGTGCTTTTCACAGATGAAAGCAGGTTCACATTGAGCACATGTCGCAGACGTGACAGGATCTGGAGATGCCGTGGAGAATGTTCTGCTGCCTGCAACATCCTCCAGCATGACCAGTTTGGCAGTGGGTCAGTAATGGTGTGGAGTGGCATTTCTTTAGGGGGCTGCACAGCTGTCCATGTGCACACCAGAGGTAGCCTGACTGCCATGAGGTATCGAGATGAGATTCTCAGACCCCTTGTGAGACCATATGCTGGTGCGGTTGGCCCTGGGTTCCTCCTAATGCACGACAATGCTAGACCTCATGTGGCTGGAGTGTGTCAACAGTTCCTGCAAGACGAAGGCATTGATGCTATGGACTGGCCCGCCCGTTCCCCAGACCTGAATCCAATTGAGCACATCTGGGATATCATGTCTCGTTCTATCCACCACCGCCACATTGCACCACAGACTGTCCAGGAGTTGGGGGATGCTTTAGTCCAGGTGTGGGAGGAGATCCCTCAGGAGACCATCCGCCACCTCATCAGGAGCATGCCCAGGCATTGTAGGGAGGTCACACAGGCATGTGGAGGCCACACACACTACTGAGCCTCATTTTGACTTGTTTTAAGGACATTACATCAAAGTTGGATCAGCCTGTAGTGTTTTTTCCACTTTAATTTTGAGTGTAACTCCAAATCCAGACCTCCATGGGTTGCTAAATTTGATTTCCATTGATAATTTTTGTGTGATTTTGTTGTCAGCACATTCAACTATGTAATGAACAAAGTAATAAGAATATTTCATTCATTCAGATCTAGGATATCTTATTTTTGTGTTCCCTTTATTTTTTTGAGCGGTGTACTTGCTGCTATACAGGTGCCTCCCATTATTTCCCCTTCTTAAAAATGACCCAACTGCTTTGCTTCAGCCAGGCAGTCTCACAAGGATATGTGGGTTTTTTTATGTGTGTTTTCATTATTTGGAGTACCACAACATAAATGTTTGAAAATGGAAATAACCAAAGTATAATTCATTGTTTTGGAATTACTATTGATGTTTTGAGAAAATTTGGGAAAATGGAACCTGGAGGAAAGTTTTGATCATACTTTGTATGTGGTAATTCTGTGACATCACACTGATAGCAGAAATATTCTCTCATTCACTTTTGATCCTTAAATTTCCCCCCCTCTTTCCTTCTCCCAAAATTGGAAAAAGTATTATCAGAAGAAGACGATGAAGAAATGCAAATTGTGTGGGCTGTTCAGAAATGTGTGACAGAAACTGTAGATCTTCTTGCCTCCTGGAATGTCCCCCATCCAGCATGTGATCTATTTCAAGTCATTTTAAATTCTGTCTAAAAATGGCAAGGGAGAAATATCTTTCTCTCTTTATTTCAGTCCTGCCAGCAAGAAAGCAGCAGGCCATTGAATTTTTCAGAGGTCTCTAGGAAGGAAGACAAGGCTAAATGAGAAAGTAGCTCTTTTTACTTTCTTCTGCTTGTATTTCTCTGGATCTTATCCAGCACTTTCCAATTACTTGTTGAAACTCTAAAACTATGCAAGTGACTGAACACAAACCAATATGCTTTATCATAATCAGCTGAAGCAGTTTTTTGGGGTCAGGCACTCTCAGAAAGAGTGAACAACACAAAATGAATATAAAGTCTGACTAATAAAGTATGTCTGTGTCTTTGTATATATATATATATAGAGAGAGAGAGAGTCTATGAATTTGTATATGTAAAATCATAAATCAGTATTTTAATTATACTGAATTAAAGGCTAATGCTTCATTTTGGAAGAAAAGGCTTTCTGATTATAATGAATTACAGATAATCCTCAAATTACAATAGAAGTGACAGTTTGAAGTTACAGCGGCCCTGAAAAAAGTGATTATGACCATTTTTCACACTTAGAACTATTGAGGCATTCCATGGTTACATGATAAAAATTAAGATGCTTGGCAACTGATTTATATTTATGACGGTTGTAGTGTCTCAGGGTGATGTGATCACCTTTTGCAACCTTCTAATAAGCAAGGTCAATGGGGTTAAGTCAGTAACACTACCACGTTATGGTAGTAACTTAACAACTGCAGTGATTCACTTAGTAACTATAGCAAGAAACTTCATAAAATGAGGCAAAACTCACTCAACAAATGTGAGTTCGTTAAATCTTTCAGCAACAGAGATTTTGGGCTCAATTGTGGTTGTAAGTTGAGGACTGCTGTGGTGCATAATATGTCCAAAGATGAACCTTAGAAAGTTGATAAATTTAAAGGGTGAAATATTCCAGTGACACGAACTCTACTTTCAAAAATATTTTGATAGTACCAAGGGATTTCTTATTTACCTGTTTTTAAATACTCATTAATTAAATATACACTTGAAGTTTGCCACACACACCAATACCAGAATAAGTACAAATAGTAATGGACAATAGTAACTTATTAATAATACAAATAGTAATCACAACAGCAACACATTAATAACACAATGGCACAATGAAATATGTAGGTATATGTGTGGTTGGAAATTACTTGTTTTCTACTATAATTATGGCTTTTGTATCAGTGATATTACTAACATATCAAAGAGTTGTATTTTTGAATCTCTGCCTTCTCGCCTTCCAATCTGAGTTAAGTGTGACATTCTTCATCTCTCTCTTATCTCCTGTCCATTCCACCATCTATTTTTCTTACTTACCAAGTTGCAATCTTCCATATTTCATGTTTATCTCCTTATGTCTTTGACTATTTCTCTTATTATTAGGAAGATTGAGGCTTTCACATTTTTAATAGGATTGAGAAAGTACGTAGTACATTACCAATGTTAGATGTCCTATATTAGATACATTCTCATCTTTTGAAATTTTATGTTATTTTTTATAAGTTGTAATTTAAAAACTTTTTAAGCTTAAATTATTCTGGCTTTAATGCTAATTTTATGGATTATATTGTACATCGCCAGAGCCCTTCTCTGAAGAAGATAGGCAGTTTAAAAATATGAAATCTAAACAAACAAACAAATAAAATGTTTCTTGTATTCTCCATTTCCACATTTTCCATTAATTATGGAGAGTGCTGGTCATTTTGTCCTGTATGCCACAGGTTCAACCAAAGTCCAGTTTTAACTCAAGAACACTATTTTTGCAAATTAGAAGTTTCTAGAGATTATAGTACCTGGCAAATCGGTATATGGCTGCTCGAATTCCACTAGTAGCATAACTACACAGACATGTTTGATTTGTGTAACAAAATAACAATATTCTCAATAGTGCTCTTATTCAAAGCACATTTTTCCTAAAGTAAGGACCATTGATTTTTATAATGTTAACTTTTCAAATAAGATAATTTAGAACTGCAGCCTTATTTTAATTTAAGGTTTATGATTCAATTATAATTGACTAAATCTTATTTTTAGACCAGTGAATAATGGAAAATCTATTTTTTATGCTGTGCAATAGTGTAATAGTGAACAAGTTTATCACCTGTTTCATTCTATTACTTTGAGCTATAGTCCAACAGGCAAATGTTCAGGAAACATATACATCTCTGGTTGAGATGAATTGCTGTAATTTCTCCATTACAAAAGAAGGAAAGAGGCAAATTAATTAAATACTGATATGCTTTCACTGTCAAAGTTCTATTTTTAATCTGCCTGTTCCGGAGTTAACTTGACATGAAAGACATGTTCCAAGTTTATCTCTGTGGACTTTTAAAAGAAAAATCTTTGGGCATCTTAACAAAAGATCAGAAGCACTGGTCCTAATTAGCAAACATATGAAGACTTCCCTATAAAGGTCAGAAATTAGTATTTTCCAAATGAAAATTGATATTATAAGGAAGTTGACTTATGGAACTGAAAGGAAAATCAATACCACATGATTAATTATTCTAAGTGTTGAATATTATAAAAAATAAACTTTGGATCACAACATGGCAAAAATGAAATGTTAAGCTTCATTTTACTTCTATTTTTGGAAATAATATGTGTTTAAATATTTTGGCATTATAATAGTAAAAAATGATCAGGTTGAAGTTGATATTATAATAGTAATGATATTAGATGTGATCCAGTGTTAGGGTTTTTTTTTTTAATCCTGATCTTATCTTCAATACGTATCTTATACAAACTCTACTTTGGATCAATTGTGGGATATGTGTGTGTGTGTGTGTGTGTGTGTGTGTGTATGTGTGTGTGTACACATATACACACATACACAGAGGGGTGAGATTCTACTGGTTTGAACCGGTTCCACAGAACTGGTTGTTATGATGCTGCCCAGTTCGGAGAACCAGCAAGTCATGCCCCTGGCTGGCCCCTCCCCCTCCACTCACCCGCCCAGTCAGTCCTTATTGCGCATATGTGACATTACATGGATGCCTAACATCACTGACTGCATTCTCCCCCACCCAGTCACTCCTTAAGGTATTTCTATTTTTGCCTCTCCCGACAATCAGTTATTCCAATGATCAACTGGGCCAGGATCCCCTCACTGTCTTACTGCTTCAGCCAGGAGACTTTCCTGAGGCCCAGAAGGCAAAAAAACAGAGCGGGGGGGGCATGCCCAGGAAAACTTCCTGGGAACAAAAACGCACCCCAGGAGGTTTCCCTGAGGCGCAGGAGTCCCGATAACGAAGCATGGGGGGTGCTGCGTTTGCCCCCAGGCTCCATTTTTTGCCTTTCTGGGCCCTAGAGAAGCTTTCTGGGAGCAAAAACGCCCCCCCAGGAGGCTTCCCTGAGGCCTAGAAGGCAAAAAAAACGGGGGGAGGGGGCGGTGCTGCAAAAAGAAAAGCCATGCCCACCCAGTCACATGGCTACGCCCATGTAGTCACGCCCACAGAACCGCTTATTAAAAAAAATTGATACACACACACACACACACACACCCACACACACACACACACAAACACCCACACATGTTGTTTTATTATATTATTGTCTCTTGTTTCTTTATTGGGATATTTTTATGACAATATCTATCTTCTGATTTCTATTTTCTCTTTGGATCCAAGTGATTTCCGCTTATGTCATTTTCTGTTAGTCATTCTGTGAATTGATATTTGCAAAGTAACTTGGTTTTGATGTTGCTGCATCATTTGAAATATACAAATTATTCCTTATTGCTGCTCTTTTTATTCTATTGAGAGATTGTAAAATCCATCTTAATATGGTTTTAGAAAATTCCATAATGTGTTAGCTAAGAATGTGCCATTTTTTCTTTTTCCACTTTCATTTTTTTCAAACAGAAGACCTGGACGGTTTAAAATAAAAACTCAACATTATAGTTCTCTTGGACTCTTATAGATCTAATTTTCCTGAAATGTGAATATTTAGATTTCTCAATTGTACTAATTCTTTCAAGTACAGTATTAATATTCCTCGTTCTTTTTCTAATTAGGCTCATCCAAAACAAAAACTTCAAGTTATTTCTGAACCAGTGCTCTGTAATTGCCTTTCTTTTTATTTTTTACTTTTTTTATTGCTATATATAAAAAAGTAAATATCTATGGAGATTCTTAGTCATCCAGGTCATGATTGTCCCAAAGGTGCTTTTCAAAACACACCTGAACTTTCTTTGTTTTTTCTTGAAGATGTTTCACTTGCCATCCAAGAAGCTAAGTATAAACATACAATAAATGTTGCCCGGAGACATTCTGAGGGTGAGATGGGTTGTATCTAAATTCGATAAACGAATGAATGAATGAATGAAAAATAAAATAACTATAATCCAAAATAAAGGTTATTAAAAACAGGGAGAAAACTCCAAATAACTATAATAAATCTCAATACTCCCTCACCCCCAAAAGGATTGATATGTAAGAGTTTTTAACCGCAAATTGAACCCAATCCAAATGGAACAATATTGACCAATCTTTCAATTATGTTGATAGAAGACTATTTGAAAGAGTGGGAGTAAACACATTTCTTCCATCCAAAATATTATGATGAAAACTAATTATTTATTTTCAACCTACAAAGAATTATCTTATTTGTTACACTCCAAGAAAGAGAATTTCAAAGCTCTTATATGTAATTTAACATCACATTGACATTGTTAAATTGTATTATGGTTAGTCCTTGACTTACAACCATAATTGAACCCAAAATGTCTTTCGCTAAGTGAGACATTTGTTAAGTGAATTTTGCCCCATTTTATGACATTGTTTGCCATAGTTGTTAAGTGAATCACTACAGTTCTTAAATTAATACCAGAGTTGTTAAGTGAATCTGGCTTCCCCATTGACTGGGTTTATCAGAAGGTCGCAAAAGATGATCACGTGGCCTTAGGACACTGCAACCTTCATAAATGTGAATCAGTTGCCAAGTGGCTGAACTTTGATCATGTGGCTATGGAAATGCTGCAACAGTTGTGTGAAAAATAGTCATAACTCACTTTTTTCAGTGCCGTTGTAACTTTGAACAGTCACTACGTGAACAGTTGTAAATCAAGGATTACCTGTACTTTCCCCTAAATCATATTAACACTATTGTGAATATTAGGCCAAAACAAGGCAACCATAATTCATGTTGGAATCATAATGCATTAAATATATTAAATCTAATGGATCTCTTAGTTATTATTTTATTATTGAATCCACAGATGTATTTTTCAAATAGTGGAACATGTATTTTTCAAGTAGTGGAACAGTTCCATGTGACACAAAGGAAACATGTTGGTGTATATTTTCATGTTCTTACAACAGTCTAACTATAAGTTTACTGATTTTTGGTTGTAATTAAATTGATTGTCTGTGTTATGTTTGCTAAAGGAGTAAATTAAAACAGTTGTAGCTTTCTTTGATAGCATGGCAAGAACATCTCAGGTCATATGGGCTGTTGTGAAGCTGAAATTGCTGTAAAATTACAGCAATTTTTTTTTACTTGAATTATATTTCAATATATGCTATAACTTAGTCATAAAGAGTGCAAGATTTGCCTTTTATAAACAGCCTAAGAGAGGGCCAAAAATATTACAAATATGAAATGAATATGTGATGGAATTTACACTGTTCCCAGTGCCCTTCCAAGCTGACCTAATGTACTGACCCATATGATCCTTTAACTTGATGACTATGGTATCTGATAGGAATTTCCACATTATGGGAAAGCGGGTTTTGGCTGATAGTTGGGCAGTGCTGCTCCCTTGTGGAGTCTTTCATGATCATCACTGTCCTTCCTTGCATTAGCCATTTTGGTTGGGAATCTGCTTCCAGCAACTGGCTCATCTATACTTCTATGCTTTCATGTACTGCTATTAGTTTTTTTAATTAGTAGACGTAGATGATGTCCAAACCAGGTGTCCAGGTGTTTTTCTGTTTTTGACCACTATTGTATGTTTACTATTGTGATGGTAACTAGTACTTGTTTTGAGAAATTGCTGTGGTCTGTTCTCAGGTCCTGCAGCCATATTGCATTTTCTTTCTCTCATATTTTCTTCTAGTACTGTTCAATTTCTGCAATTGGTTATTGTGCAGTGTTGATGCAGTGCAGTTGGGAGTACATCTTGAATGGTTCTTTGGAGAACACCGCATTTATCCTTTTGGCCTCTGCTTCTCTAGTGTATCTTCTTAGCCTGATAGCCAGTGCTATGCACCTTTGTACAGGAATTTGTAGGGCTTCAGGTAGAGTCAGGCTCTTATATTTTTTTCAGTAGCAGAGTCTTATACTTAAACTTCACAGCCTTTAGTAATTCCACTAGCTGACTAACCTCTCTCCGAGTTGCCTTGATTTTAGGCTCTAACCTTATTTTCTGGGGGAGAGGGGTTATGTACTGTTTTTTTTTCTTGATTGTGTCATCAAGTAGTAGGAAGGGATAATTATTGATGAATTTGAAGAGTTTTGGAAACTTGTCTATTGTAATCTAGATACAGACTAAACAACTCCTGCTATCTCATTTCAGGTCACCACACTTGAGCCCTCTAACAAGAACTTGCCCACCATTGAAACATCCTCTTCTCCCACAAAATGGTCCAGGTGTTTCATTAACCCGGGGGCTTCTAGCCTATTCCATGGAGCAAGATTTGGTAAGGTTTGCTCAGGTGGTGATACCATTTGCTGAGCTGATGGTGGACAGCAAATGTCCTCGTTGGAGAGCTCAAATGAATTAGCATGGACTCTTTATGTAAACACAAGAGGGCAAGGTCTGACCTTTCCCTCCTGAAATGTCTTTAGTCTTATCTAATCTTTCTTAGAGGAATTAATGTTTCTGTTTGTATTCATTAGAGAGGCAAACTACTGATGCTACTGCATTCCTTTTAATGTGCATTGGCCATTGTGTGCCTGCTTACTCTCTTATAATACCTTCCTCTCCAATCCCTCTGTACTTCATGGAGAGGAACGGGTCAGGCACAAGAAGATTGCTTAAAGAAATCCCTAGTTCAGGTATCTTTTGACTCTATTGGGGTGGGGAGAAAAAACAGTCAAGCACAGAGCAATATGTACTAACTCCTTGAGGGAGATAGGCAGGCCAAAAACATGAAATATAAATAAATAAAATAAAAACTGATTAATAGCTAACATAGAATTGAGAGGAAGAAAGAGAGGGAGAGTAAGGGAGGGAGAGAGAGATGCTGCTGCCGCAAAGGTCATAAATGTGCACTCTTTTCTCAAAAGTTATTTTTTCAGCATCGCCATAACTTTGAGGAGTTGCTGCATGAGGCAGTCAATAAGTGAGGTCTTCCTGAACATTAGATATATCTTTGCTGTGTTTCTTTATGTTATTAGTGACTTGCTTCATCATGCTTCCACTGCATTGAATACTGTAATTATTAACTAGTTCGATTTGTTCTTCTTTATTTGGGAAGTCAAGTTTATGATTCCCTAAGATAATTTTATCACTCTCTAGAAATGACCCAGTATTATTCTTCATCCTCTATGTGCATGTGATTGCAAATGCAATAGATCTTCCACTGTATAGAAGTATCCTGAGATGGACTTAAAATGTTATTTGTGGGAGAACATGAATAACCGCCCCCTTTGCTTATCTGTATTCTTTTCAAACACAGCAAACTATAACAAATTACATTAGCTAAAATATGATGCACCAGATTGATCCTTGTATGTTAGTATCTTGCAACTGAGGGTGAGCAGCTTGCATGGTACTATAGTACTTGTATACTAAGCCTTTACCTTATTATACGTGTGTGTGTGTGTGTGTGTGTGTGAGAATTTTTATGGGTTTGAGGTTTGTGATTCTTCCTATAATTTCCATACACTACTAAAAAGAACCATTGATTTCAGGGAATGGAAGCATTGCATATATTTTGACTGCTGAGTTACGTGATTTGCCATTATTTAGAGGGTTCTATGTTCCATTTTGCCTGAGATATTTAGGTGGATACACAGTTAATACTCTGTATCAATACCAATAGCAGGTCAGCTCTTGAGAACATTTTTATTTTATTTGGAATGAATGACTGGGCTGAAATAAATCAACAAAGAGTTTTGTGTAAAAGCAAAGTTGATGGAAGTTTCAAAATGGTGATTAGCTGTATCCTTAGATTTTGGCACCATAAATAAGCTATCTTTGTAATCTACAGTCTATATGCCATTTTTTTTCTGCTTGAAGAGACATTTTTAGCAAATGCAAGCTGTTACGTCTATTGGAAGAAAAGGTGATATGTCTCGAGGAAAGGCATGTGTGTGTCCCGGAATAAAACTGTTTTGCTGCTGTTGAGAAAGGATATTAGAAAGAGGAAATTTGTATAAGAGGAAGAACATGGCATACAGAATTGGTAGTAAAAGAGTCCTGCAGCCAAAGCTAGGCTCTTCTAGCAAAGAGGTTCTGTGAAGAAATACTGTGTTGATCAATACCTCTTAGTAAGGCTAGTGTACATATTGATATAACCTTGGAGAGAGGTTATAATGTAATTTTGTACATTTGTAGAGAGTTCGAGAACATTAGTAATTGAGAATCAGCAATATTTTCTGGCTCTGGACACTGACGGTCACTTTCACACAAAGACCTTGGCTTAAGCATTGCATAAAATTGCCAAAATGTGGGAGATTTTGATTTTTAAAACTGTTATTAATGATTTAGGATATCTACATTGAAACCTACTATAGATTCTCCAGTAAAAACAAGAGAGGAAACTATGTTACAGCAGCTTGTGGTATCGTCCCCTGTGGTATTTTACTGGACCAACTCTGGGGATTGGGAATAGGGGGCACTGTGCAGTGATTCTCCTCCATTCCTCCTGGCAGACACTAATCAGTATTTATTGGGGAAAAAATAGATCTGGTACACAATGTGGTTCCCCTTTGACTCACAGATCCTGCTGGAAGAGCAGGTGACAGCCAAGGCCAGGGGGACCTTTGTACAAAACCAACTTATACGCTAATTCCTGGACAGGGAAGCACTGCTTACAGTCGGCCATGCCTTCGTCACCTGTTTGGTTTACTTTACATGAGGCTTCCCATGAAGACTATCCTGAAGCTGCTACTGGTTCAGAATGCAGCTGCTCAGGCAGTTATAGAGGTGTCTTAATATGCCCATGTAAGCCATGTGCTTTGTGAGCTGCACCAGTTGCCCATTTGCTTCCAGGTGTGATTCAAGGTGCTATAAAGCCTTACATTGTATTCGGTATGGTTACTTGAGAACTGTCTATCTCCCATAGTATATGACCAGTTGATTTGTTCTTACAGGATTGATGCTGTCCAGATTAAATAATATACCCTTGTCAGGAGCACAGAAGTATGCCTTTTTTGCAGAAGCATCTGGCTTCTGTAATGAGGTTCCCCTTGAGGTCTAGATGATCTCTCTCCTTCTGTTGTCTTAGAGACCTGGACTTTTGACAAAAGAGAGTGAAAACCGTTGACTTTGTCCTTAATCAGTTTTGTCACTCTCCCCATATATTGTTTTATTTTAATTTAATTTTAATGGTTATTGTTGTATTTTCCTTGTTTAAATTGTGGACCATACAAATTTGTTATATAAATGAAATGGTTCGTGTTACAGTGCATCCTGAAACACATCTTTTTAAAGATTTCCACAGCCTTGCTAAAAATACACATTTTTTTCTATGTACTTATTTAAAGGGATCACATTCTTGACCAGCAACCAAATTTAGGAAATATATATTTTATTGGACTAAATCTATCCAATCTTTTTCACCAAGAAAACAACAAAAACTCAGTAAAATTAAGTATTAAATTAAAGGGGGGAGAGAAGGTCTAGCTGAAGATTTAAAGATTTAAATAAATAAGCCTCAACTTTCATATTATGTTTATAGGTTTGCCTGCAGATAAAAATGGCTGCCAGATTATGAAACCTTGACAATTATATTTCAAATTATATAAAACACTGCATTTATATATGAAAGTGATAAACAAGCAAGTTATAGATAATTTTTACCTAGTTACTTATTTATAGGCTTGTGGTCCAGATTGTACCCAGAAAATTTACTGTTTCATGACACTTCTCAGTTGAAAAATAGAACCTATTTCTAATGGCAGATACTGCCAGTCCAGAGGTGGTATTCAGCAGGTTCTGACCAGTTCTGGAAAACCGGTAGTGGAAATTTTGAGTAGTTCGGAATACCACCTCTGACTGGGCCCGCCCCCATCTATTCTCTGCATCCTGAGTCCCAGCTGATTTGTTGCCCTGTACAGGAGAACGGAGCTGGAAAGCAGGTTAGTGGGGTGGGGAGAGAATGGGGATTTTACAGTATCCTTCCCCTGGAGTGGGGTAGAAATGGAGATTTTGCAGTATCCTTCCCCTGGAGTGGGGTGGGAATGAAGATTTTACGGTTTCCTTCCCTGGCCACGGCCACCAAGTCACACCCACCAAGCCACACCATGGCCACCAAGCCACGCTCAAAGAACCGATAGTAAAAAAAATTGAATCCTACCACTGTGCTAGTCTATATGTTGCAGATAAGTATGAACTAAATCAGTTTCTTACCAGGAGTCTACAATGTATTCTAACATGCCTTCAGTGAAAACATAAGCATTTAATTTCAATTGCCCCTTAAATGGTTATGAAAATGCCTACAGCAGAAAATTCTAAATTCTGGGCAATAATGTAAAAAGAATTTCCTTAAAGGTGACATTTTCCCCTCCTGCAATTTGATTCAGTCTGTGTGTCTGTGTGTGTGGTGTATGTGTGTCTGTGTGTGGTGTATGTGTGTCTGTGTGTTATTTCAGAAGGGATATAAAGTATTGCATCTGAATTTTAATGTATATTGATCGACGTCAGCTGATCACATGGCCTTGCATATTCAAACCTTTACAAATACATAATTACAGAAGGGTTTGGGGGGTTGTTTGTTTGTTTTTTAAAAAGAGTGTAAAGCTATAGGCATAGTGGCCAAGTGCAGAGACAGCTGACACGAGGTGACAGGTTCACATCACACTGCTGAGTGGCGGCTTCATGCTATGGTGTTGGGACTTCCTGTGGTGGCAGCTTCACACCGCAATGATGAGTTTCAGCTTCATACAACAGTGCTTCTTGGACAGGCTGGGGCTGAGTTATGACCTGCAAAGGGCTTTGTGCTGCAACTCAGGGGCTTCTTGTGACTCCAGAGCTGCAGTGTGGCAAGGACCCTCAGAGCCAGGTGATTCTGGGCTGCTTTTCACCTTGCAAGCCAGAGTGCAGAGTGGTGAAAAAGCAGAGATGTGTGGGGAGTTTAAAAAGATGGGGATGTTGAAGAGAAAGCAGTACCTTACCTTAGTGAGGTGGGTATTTGCTTAACAAGCCATGGTTCTCTGTTAATAAAAGTAAGAGAAAGTGCTTGGATTGCCATTGCTAAGTAATGTGGCCATGCAATATTGCACTTTACACGTCACATGGTATTGCAAGTATTGCTTAGTGACAAAATTTCTAGTCCCAATTGTGGTCTTAAATTGAGGACTACCTCTATAATAGAAACTTTTACTACAGGGGATTTCAGGCAGTTAATATATAAGAGAATGTACTGTATATACTATGAACAATTCACTGGATACTATTCTGCCTTATAGATAATAAGACTATGGCGAATTTTAATAATATTTCGGTTTAATTAAGGAGTGTCATTTTATGGGATATGCTCTATACTTTTTCTGTTATGCAAAGATCAGTCATTTGTCTTTTATTTTGTTAAATTGATAAAGCTTCTGAAATTTTTCATGTTAATTTTCATGTAATGATAATCTGCACATTTCAGGAAATGTTATGGATACTAAACTTTTTACTGGATAATATTAATTTTTAATTCTCCTGAGAACTGTTCTGAGCATCCAGACATGGGAAGTGGTTCTGTCTGTTGTCCAATAGGCTGAGCTGATTTCTGAGGACACTCCTCATTGTGGCTCCTCCCAAGTGTCCCCAGTTTTTTAATTCTCAACACTGTTTAACAGCAACAGTACTTCTTCAGAACATCTGAACCTATATGGACCAAACCAATTGACTTTCTACTAGTCCTGCTTTTTCTCCCGCTCTGTCCTGATATTTTATTTGCTTGTTTCTAGTCAACTTCAGTCCCAGATGATGCCATGCTGGGTGGATAAGGTCTGAATAAAGTTTTTTATTCACATTGAAGCCAGTACAAATAGAATGTGGTTCAGACCTTTATACAGGTAGTCTTCAACTTACAAACGTTCATTTAGTGACAATTCAATGTTATAACACCACTGGGAGGGGAAAAGACTTTTGACCAATTTTCACACTTATGGCTGTTGCATCATCCCCATGCTCACAAGATCAAAACCTGGATGCTTGGCAACTGGCACATATTTATGACGTTTGCAGTGTCCCAAGGCCATGTGATCACCTCTTGTGACAGTCTGGCGGGCAAGGTCAATGGGGAAGCCAGATTCACTTAACAACCATGTTACTAAGTTAACATCTGCAGTGATTTACTTAACAACTGTAGCAAGAAAGATCATAAAATGGGGCAAAACTCACTTAACAACTTAGCAACAGAAATTTTGGATTCAATTGTGATCATAAGTTGAGGAATACCTGTACTCAGTATCAAAGTTCTGGAGCTGAAGGGGAGGTCGGGATGCAGTGACGGATCAGTACGTACACATCTTCCTTCATAGATATTCTAGATTGCAGAGGGATGAGAGTTTTCATTGGTTTTCATATGCTTTATATGCACAATTAAGAGAAATATTTAATAATTAAGGTAAAATTCAGAGTGTGTTATAATTTAAGAGAGAACTTTAATAAAATGATAAACTGTTGGTATATGACACCATAGAAATGATCAAGGATATACAGTATAAAGACACTTCAAACCAATTTTTGAAATGTGAAAAAGCACAGAAACATTTTAACTGCAAGGTGCACTTGTGAAAATGCCATAAAATTTTGGATACACGTACATACAGTGATCCAAAGAATTTTAAAACCATGGAAGACTAATTTTATATATGGTAACAGCTGGGAGACTATTATACAGTAAGTGTAGTGATGGAGGAACACAAGTGAAAAGATGTCAGAAAGGACAGGTATGACAAAACTCACTATATGATCAGAGACAAAACAATTACTTTTAAAAAAGTACTTTTATGGATAAAAAAGGGATGATATACAGATGTAATGACTGAAAAAGGATTAAAAGGGGGACTAAAGGGATTTCTGTAAAACTAAAGAGGGAGGAATTTGTTTATTCCTGCTGAAAACAAGATCAGAAGCTGCTCATATTCTTCCCCTTCCCTTCCTCCCTCCCTTCCTTCCTCTCCCTCTTCCCTTTCCCTTCCCTTTCTCATTTACACTTTCTTCCTTTCCCTTTTCCTCCCTTTCTTTTTTTTCTTTAGCTTTGTCTTTTACTTATGAATTTTTTAAAATAAAAGTGCGTGTGTGTGTGTGTGCGTGCGTGCGTGTTTCTTTCCATCAATCTCTATCCTCTGCCAAAGGCTTGGGAGTCTTAGCTGTTCCAAGCACTGCATTGTTCTGGATAGAGAATGTTGATGTTGTTCTGTGGATCTGTTGGAATTGTTGTCCCAGCTTTGGTTTCACAACCCCAAGAGCTCTTATCACCATGGGGACCACTTTTGTCTTGGGATATTTAATTTGTTTATTGGATTTTTATCTTACCTTTATTACTTTATAAGTAGTTCAAGATGCAGATATACCTAATACTTCTTCCTCCTCCTATTTTCCCCACAACAACTCTGTTACGTGGGATGGGCTGAGAGAGAATGATGGCTCAAAGTCGCCCAACTAGCTTTCATGCCTGAGGTGGACTGGAACTCACATTCTCCTGGTTTCTAGGCCAACACCTTAACCACTACACCAAACTGGGTATGACATATATGTTGCATGATTAGAGTATGGTATAGTCATAGAGTTGAATGCTTTCATTTTTGTCTTGTGCTAGAGGCTGCATTATATTTCCACCAACAAAGATATTTTTAGTAATGAGTTATTTTATCTTTAGATAGCTCATAGAATCTAATTTAGTGGTATTATGGCATCTAGAGCCTGATTTTGCAAGTGGCTATTAATAACAGTTTAAGACTTTCAGCACCTCTTACAATAAAAGTGCTAAATGCTAATTATATGTCTTTTATACAAGCCCCTTTGTTTCAGTTACAGAACAGCAACTCTTGTCAAAGTTCTGTCAAATTTCCCCAGAATTAGGGAAAGCATTTTTTGTTTATAGAAGATCACAGATACTTATTTATTTAGCATATGGCATACAGTGTCAGGGAAATCTACACATGCTAGACACAATGCAGTTCTGATAGCCTGTATTGCTAGTTCATTCTGTTGGGTGCTTGCGCATCTATCCTTGGTGCACGGTGCGTGTGTATGTGTGTGTGTGTGTGAACTAGCTTTACACCAATTAACTAGCAGCACTCTGGTTGCTGGCTTTTTGGGTTCCTCCACAGATCTCTCCTCACTTTGCCTCACGTTGCGTTGCCTCCTATCCAGCCAGGTCCAGGGCTGGTGTCCGCTTTCCACATACACAAATGCAGCAAGGTTTTTACCCAACAAAGTGGTATCCATTTACGTACTCACAATGTTGCATATCTTATGTTTCATTTTAATACACAGTATTCAGTTATATTAGTTGCTTTTATGTGTAATTTGAAATGTAGAAACTAAGCCTAAATAATGATTTCTGAAAATGTTGACAGCATCTTTTTGTAATGGAGTCTAGATAAAATATTCATTTCAGCTTATGTATATTCTTAATAGAGCGCTTCCTATTTTAGCTGTGATAGATTTCGGCATTTGGCGAGAATTACTAAGAAATTTTCAATTATGTTAGCCATCACACAATTTACCTGATTTTCAGAAAATAATTTAGGTCATTTTGAAATGTAATCTTATCTTTCATGGTGTTGTCTTCTGCAGATTCTAAATTGTTAGTTATGCCTGGAAACTATGTGTATCTTTTCAGATGGAGCATCCAATAAAATTTAACAAAGCAGCATAATCAATTAGCATACTGCAGTGGATTACCATTTAGTCTTTGCAAAGAGTTAAATTCAGACTGTATAACATTGTAATTTGTTTCACTTGAAAATAATTAAATGTCATTGACTTATTAATAATTCAATGACAAATTAATACAAGGACAAATTAATACAATACATAAATGGCATTTCCACTAAGTACTATTTTATAACATTTTTCCCAGAATATATTTTACCATTAAAGGCTGTTTTGCAAGTTGCTTTATAAAAAGAAAACAGATCCATCACTGTCATCCTTGTAGTCTTCTAATTAATGGCGGAGGAAGCTGTGTGCCTGGGTTCAGAGTTAAACAATGTAGGGTAGGCTTTGGGGGGAGGGGTTGGGTTGAGGGGTAAAACTTGGAGCATTTAACTATTGATAACTAATTATTTTTCTTACTATTCAGTTTTTTGACATGACATTGGGGTTTTTTTATAATCTTATCCACAAATTTATTGAAACCTTAAAATAAAAGTATATTGCAGTATTTGAATCCTGAGGCGCTTTGCTAACATTTTGCCATGAAACTTACTTCTTTTGATTTCTTATATCTCTCTTTATTATTTTCTTTTTAGTGAGTGACAGTTGCTTCAGGAACCTTGCAGAAGACCGCAGTGGGATAAACCTTAAAGACCTCATCCAGGATCCTTCCTTGTGAGTATTAAGATTGAGAAAATGTAGACATGCACATACCATCTGTGTCGGACATAGATACTTAGAATTTTTATCAATAGACATATGAGTGCCAAGTCAGCAAGAAGAAAAATTGTGATTTCCTGATTGAGATTTTCTCTGAGAAATTCTGTGTTATGTTGCTTCAACCAGAGTTCCTCTCCAGGTATCTTTTTAATATTCTCTTATAATTCTTAAGCTCTGCTGGAGGATTTATCTAGGATCTGACCAGGAGGAAGAGGCTGGTTTGATAAATCATCCAGATATCGGAAGGGAGAAGTGGTGGGAGATGTACTGAGCAACATCTATAAACATTACACTAACTTTCTGCTCCTTTATCTATCTTAGCCCCAAGATCCTATTGCTACTTGGCAGCTGCATTCTAGTTGATGGCCTAGAAAATATTAGCATCTAGACATTGACTTTCATAAGAAAAGCCTTGGATTAAATCTGGCAGTTAAGAGCAGTGCCCTAAAAGAGAATCATCTCTTGGAAGGAGTTGCTTAGAATCAGACCACTGGCATATCTGTTGTAATGTGTTTTCCCATATGGCTGTTTCCAGGTGATAGACATGCTGGGTTCGAGGCCAGCCAATATTCAGATAGAGGGCAAGGTGTGGTAGTAGTAGGAGGAGGAAGGATGTTATTACTGTTGATGTCTACATATTCAATTGATGGGAATGAGCGCAGTGTTCTGAAAAAGAATGTATTTCTGTAGATAGACAGTCCGTAGAGTAATAATTTCCCAGGGTCTGAGCTTTGGACTGGAAGAGGAAAGCATGGCCTAAGTTTTTAAAGTTACAGTCAGAAGTAAATATGGTAGGAGAACAAAGACTGGTCATTTTAATAGAAAAAAAGCATTGAACTCTTACAGTGATTTCCTGCTACTCTTTCAAACAAGTTATAGTGCCAGATCCATTATATTAAATGTCATTATACACTGTTCATTTTGAACTTGATTCAGGGTGAGAAAGCCTGTTTTGAATATATTACTAAGTGCTGCTGAATAGAGGTATGCATCAAAATGCATACCTCTATTCAGCAGTATGTATGAAAATATAGTGTTCTTTATGAAACAAACTACTCTATAATTTTTGTTGCTCCATTCCATTCCAGCTGATTTTTAGTATCCAATTTCTCCTCTGAGTTTTGTCATTATGGAATCAGAAGCAAATCTAGAATATTGTGGCTAGATCAGTGGTGGTATTTTACTGGTTTGGCCCAGTTCTGCCGAGCCAGTAGCGGTGATGAGCAGCAGAAACCAAACCGGTTCTCTCTGCTGCTCTGCTGTTGGGCCCACCCGGGCTCCGATACTCACCTTTATCCTCTGCTTTTGAAGCGCAGCTGCTTTGCGCGGCACAGCAGAGTGCTGCACGGCAGCTGCTGAAGCGACCGGGAGAATGCAGACTTACAGGAGGTGAGTTGGAAAGCCTCTGCTCCTGCGCAAAGTGCACATTTGGCGCATGCTCTTGCACAAAGTGTGTGCACATGCGCAAAGTGCACCCACCAAGCCACGCCCACCAAACCAATGATAAAACTTTTTGAATCCCACCACTGGGCTAGATGTAGCAAACAGAAGAATGCTGAGGTTGCTGAGATCTGGTGTAACACAGATGGCAGCAGGGAGAGAAGTAAGAAAGTCTGATTTTTTGCTGCCATCCAGTGGTTGCTGCAAGGGAAGCATTAAGTTCTTTCAATACCCACACCAATATTTAAATATGTACTTTATAGACTACCGGTCAAAAATAGGATTATAGTTTTTATCTGAAAAGAACAAACCCCATTCTGAGAAAAGCACACATATGTACAATTTTCAATCTGGCTGCCATCCATCCTAAATATAAATTATATTTATCATCAGAGTACTCTGTATTGTACGTAATAAAAGTTAGAGTCATGTACTCACCTCCTTTAACATTTGAAGTGCTGCATTTGAAGAACTGCAGTAAATTATCAAATCAAAAACTTCAAGCATGTTTCTGCATCACTAACCACATCACAAAATATCAGATTAGAAGATATTTTAGAGATCATTTAATCCAACTCTTTGTCTAGTGCAGGAGTCTACTAATAGCATTGTTATCTAGCCTTTGTTTAAACACCTCTGTTTTACAACAGTGCATAAGAGATTTAAGTTCTGTTAATAACATTCACTTTTTAAGTTTTGCAAGCCTGCCTACCACAATAGTTTTTTTTTTACATTTTTAAATAGATGCTGAAGTTACTAAACCCATAGAAAAGGGTGCAAGAGGCTATGCAAGGGTGAATAGTGTAATATTCAAATATTCCAAGAGCTAACCAACCAAAATTACTGTCTGTTTTTCTAATACACTAGAAGTTAAACATTCAGGAACTGGAGACCAACGTTACCGGGCATGTATGTTTGTGTGGCAGTGAGGTTGTGAGAATGGAGAAGCCACAGGAGGGATGATGAATAAATTGCATAGCAACTTGGATTTTATAAGGAGTAGATAAATTCACAGTACAGATCTCACTTTCTAGTGGTGTTTAGACTTCAAGAAACAATTAGATGTTCCATGTGCTATCAGCCAGTGTGGATTTCTTCAGTGACATGATCGAATAATTCATTGCAGTATGACTTGCTTCAGTGATCATGTGGCTGCCTCAGAGTTCAAGCCAGTAAATTAATGTCACCCTTCACCATTGGCCACATCTGGACATTGACATCTGTCTTCAGATTTTTCAAAAGGAGCATGTTTTATTCCTGCACCCTATAAGGTTTTTCTAGTTACTTCTGAACTTCAACAAAGTTTTACAAAGTTTGATGCCCTGTTTAGTCCAACTGCTATTCTTGCCGTTCTAATATGTTTTTAAGAATGCTGCCTTACTTTTAGAGACAAGTTGAATGCCAGAATTTTAATTTTATTAAAACTATCTAATTTCTACTGAAAGTTAATTTTTTTCCTAAGTGGATCTGGCTCACTGATTCTCAGAGACCATTTTAAGTCAACTTAACTAATTAGGATTTGAAATTGCTGGGTATCTTCTTAAGTATATATGGAATTGATTTTTAAAGTAAACCTAATAGATCATCCTCTTTATTAAAGTTTTTTTTTAAGTCAGAATGTGCCTTTTCTCTGTCTTCTATTATAGTTTATAATTTTTTCCAGGCCTTCACCATGGTCACATTGGACACACTAGCCTCAGCAATCTTGTTGGGATGTTATAAAAATAACCTTTTATATCAGCATGCTTGCTTCTCTGCTGCTTTCTTTATAGGACATACTATATATCCATCCGATTGTAAAGAAATACCCTGGTAGAGAGTACAAAGCTTATCTGCTGCTCCTTTTGTGTGGCAAGGATTCTGATAGGTTACTCAAGCCTTATGCATCTCATTGTTTACTTGTGATTGAAGAACTGTGTTAATTTCATTGATTGTGGCTATTATCTTTCTTATTTTTTGTGTTCTTTTATTGTATTTTATATTTAGCTTTTACTTATTTTTTACTATACCTATAGATTTTAAATATGCTTGTCTCTGTATATACCGGTATGTAATATGCATATTTAATGTAAATTGTATCTTCTGGCAATTAGGCTGTAATTAATATTAATCTTACTCTTGTTACCTGGACATGGACAGCTTGATTCCTGTAATCTAAAGAAGCAAGGAACTACTTGTCAGTCTTCTTCTATGAAATCTTAGGGAAGGCCAGTGAGGGGAAGCACATGTTAAAGAAAATAAATTGTTCTATCAAGTTAGCACTCAGGTGCGACCAATAGCATGTGACTACATTACCTGTGTTAGAGAAGATTTTCTTATTTGGGATGCTGATTTGTAGGCAGAAGACATACTGTGGGATAACCAGCACCGGATCTGACTACCTGTTAGTACTGGTGACTTAAAACTGGACTGAATCTATCCCCTGACCATCATCTAGCTCAAAACAGAGTGTTCCACATTACTCTCACATTACAAATCTTTATTCTCCCAGGCAGTAGAACAAGCATTCTTCCTCTGATTTGAAGTTAGTGGTTATAAGCCAGCCAAGGAAATTTTCTGTCAGAATAGTAACCCTGATGCTTCTGTTCTAAGGAGAAGGGGGAGTCCACTGGATAGCCCATTTCCCTCCTTTTGGCTGCCTAATCATCCTTTTGCCATATCTAATCATCTGCCACCCACATTTTGAAAAAGGAAGACCTGTCTTTTTCTACTGCAGAGTCCCAAGACAGTTAGCCCAGACTTACCTGCTGAAGTATAGAACTCAATTTATAAAGTACCATACCTATGAAACTATAGGCTACATAGCAAGCAAGTTCCCAAATTGCTCCAAAATCTCACCTTCAGGAAACCTTAAAAAGTCTTCTCTCAAAAGTGCAAATGTGCACAACAAGCAAATGCATTTTATTATCCCTGTTATTATCTGAAAAACTTCAGAAACAGAAATATAGTTCTGCACTCTTTTAGACTTACAGTATTGATCAGCTACAATTCATAACCTAGATGTCCACTAAGAACAAGACATGATTTCTGTCTCATCTTAAAAGTGTAACATCATCATTTGCCTCTGTCTTGCTTTCTAATCCTATTCTTCTTAACTGGGACAGCTCTCTGAATCCCATTCCCTGAAAGCAAAGTTTGCAGGCTTTGCTGATGTTTTGGAGGAAGATAAAAGCAACTACCTTGCCTTCTCATTGGATATGTGATTGGACCATCAAACTTGAAGCCAGTAGCTTGGATTCCAGATAAGAGTCAATACAGGTAGTCTTCAACCTACAGCCACTTATTTAGTGATCGTTCAGTTACAACAACACTGAAAAAGGTGACATGACCATTTTTCACACAGCCACTCCATGATCACACGATTAAAATTCAAATGCTTGGCAACTGGTTCATACAGTACTTATGTCCCAGGGTCATATGATCATTTTTGTGACCTAACAAGCAAAGTTGTTGGGGAAGCCAGATTCACTTAACAATGATGTTACTAATTTAACAACTACAATGATTCATTTAACAACAATGACAAGAAAGGTCATAAAATGGAGCAAAATTCACTAAAGAAATGTTTTGCTTATCAACAGAAATTGTGGGCTTAGTTGTGGTCATAAGTCAAGGACTGCCTGTAGTCTATGTCTCCTTGAGAATTAGCCATGTTAGAGGAGTTTCTGGACAGTAGTCTGAAAGAAAATTTTATGTATCTCAGTCCTCAATGTCTGCACCAATGTTTTTCATCCCCCAAAATATCATTCTTTGAGGACCATACATAAATATACACTAATAATTAAGGTTCATTACCCATAATTTCTTATTGAAAGTACTGATTTGTCTTTGAAAGGCAAGCATTTTCACTGAGTTGAACTTGAGCACTCTCAATTTCATCAGAATGAAAGAAGGCCACAAGTATTTAACAGCCATTGATTTCTGGAACGGCAAATTTAAATAAATAGATCTTTTTAATTGACTAACTAGCCGATAACCTGGTGTTGCCCTGGTATTTATTTATCCCAATCCTGTATTAGACAGGAAAGTCCTGTAGTTGGGACTTATACTGTTGTACTGCCTCTTGCGCAGTGTGATAAGTCTTTTATTCCTCAGGAGTTTATTGTCTGCGCTGGTGTTTCTTTTTTTTTTAAATTGTACTTGGCCAATCCCCTGACGTTTCCTTGAAGAGCTGAGAGGGAGCCCCCTTGTGGAGTACTGTGAAGCCGTTACCATGCAAGTCCACTGTGCTGTACAGTAGAAGCCATTTTAAGGCACCCCCCCGAGGGGTGTTAAGGGTGTCTTACCCCCACAGTATTTGTTTCCAGAGGATAAGTAATCTGTGTACCAAGATTGAAATTGCTTGAGGCGTTCCAGAGTTCTGCTGAAACACACACACACACACACACACACACACACACACACACGTTTTATATATATATAAAAATAAAATATAGATTATTTCAAGGTCTTCTCTAGATTCATAAATCAAATATTTTCTAATATTTTGAAAAAATAGATAGTGCTGCACTTGGGTGATATACTATTTTTTTTTCTTAGAAGACCCATCTTTGCATGAGTCTAACAGCAGAAATGTTTTGGAACTACTTTGCATATACAATCACTTTGCTGAGTGGACAAATGTGTGTTTGATCGTCCCCAGTTGGATTATTTAGGGTACAAGACTTTTCAGCAGGAATACAAATGCATCCTGCAAAAGTACAATTCATACTCTTGGGGCAGGCACCTAGAAATATGAAAGATAACCAGCATTTTCTAGACTTCATCAACTTCTATGGAGAATTCTTCCCTAATTTGGTAGGTCAAATTCAGATAGTCTACCTACAACCAAGAAGCATTTCAAAGCTTGAAAATATTTTTCCTTTCCCAGTCAGTACCCAGTTATCTGAATCTCTCCTGTGCCATTGTGTGCAAATGGATACCTTGGCTTTCACCTTAAGAGCATTCTTCTCAAAGCATCAAAAGAGAGAAGGAAAGATCTCCTGCCTCATGCCTTATACATTTTGTTTCAGATGGTTACTTCCAGCTGAAAGAACTTATATTTTCAATAAAGGTCTGTTTGCTATAAAAGCAGCAGTGAAAAGTTTTTGGAGGGAGCAGTCCACTCAGTGTGGCACACACACTACACAATTATTTGGAGTGCTTACAGAAAGCAGAAATCCTCACATCAGATGAAATGGGATAAATTTTTATCCTTATTCAGTTTTGATACCACATATATTCCTGCCTTACAAAACAGACTACCAGATGCATATCGCTAAATCTGAATATGATCTTCCATTTCCATTCCTCTATAGTATAATCCTGAAACTGAGCACCTAGAGTAAGCAATAAAACCAATATAATGTTCTTGCTGCAGTTAACAAATTCCTCTACAGGCATGTCTGCCTTATAGGCAGTCTGTGGGTACCATTCCTGCATCTTGCTGCTCAGAATTTCAATATCAACTGTTTCTTGTGTCTTGGATTTTTTATAAGAGAGATGGGCATTCCTCTTAATGGAACAGTTAGATTTGGCTAAGAGTGGATTCAGTATAGCTTTCTATTAAGTTTTTGTCTTCTAATCACTCATTTGTAAAGCTCAACTGAAAGTTTATTGGAAAGGCAATTCTGAATCAGAGATGTTACAGGAGAAAGCCACAGATGTCCATATTACATCCCTTAGATACTAGTGTGGCTTACTATGGCTGCCCCTGTGACTTGCCCCCACTATCTGTTTCTGCCTACCACTCTAAGCAATGAGTCTCAGAATAAAGGGATGGCAACTGGCACCAAGAGTCCAACAAGGCAAAAAATATATTCCTTTCTTCTTGCCATGTTAGAGGCCATGGTGACCTTTCAATAAGATGAGAGGAGGAACTTTCCAGTTCTGATTCTGTACAGTCAAACTTGCCTTTGACCTTGGGAATGCTGACATCAAGAGAAGGATGGAGTGAATCCCTAACTGTTGCCTGTAATTATTTATCTGGACTGTTTTTACATGTAGGAAGGGAAAATGATTCTGATGGGGGAAGTGGGGTAGAGCAATATTGTCAAAAGCAAAAAGAAATGGGGGCCATTAAATCTGAACATCAGGATCACTGTAGGCTACATTTTGACTTTGAAAACCAAGCAATTTGTTACTAATAAATAAACATAACAATCAGGAATTAAATATAACTGAAACATAAAAAAGAAATATTATGAATGTGACACTTTATTTTCAATATTTATACACATACACACACACTATGTTTTCCTGAAAATATGACATACCCCGAAAACAAGCCACAGCCCAATTTCCTTGCTTGTGCCTAATATAAGCCCTACCCCAAAATAAGCCATAGTTAAGCCCTGCCCACCATCTGGTTGTACAAGGTGGGGCGAGGCACATGTGTAAAAATCAAGCTAGGGTGGAGGTAGAGGGGAGGAGTTGTCCCTCATGCCCTGCAGCCATTTACTGCCTCAGCCAGGTGTTCCACGCCCCAACCCCTGTCATGCTGGTACCAAACTTCTTCTCCAGCCGCTTACAGCCACTCATGGCAGGAAGCAGTATGTCTCATCATACCGGTGCTGCCACACACACTCACACTGATGTGACATGCCACGCAGCCTCCTGCCACAAACAGCAGCACCAGCATGATGTGCCACATGGCATTTGGTCATAAATGGCCACAGTACAACTCAGGAAGTAGCGCAACAGGTGTCAGAGTGTGGGAGGCATAGCTGCAGTGGTCCTAAGGTAAGCAGTAAGACATCCCCTGAAAATAAGACTTGGTACTTATTTTGGAAACACTGTGTGTGTGTGCGTACTCGCACGTGCACATGCAGAAAGACATACACACACTCAGTATAATACACACAAGTATTTATGTACACACAAATGTGTGTGTGTGTTTGTTTCCCTCCACTACTCTGAGCTTCCCCCCAGCTTACCGCCAAATTGCAAACGGTTTCATCAGTTCCTACTCCCACTTATATCTGTACACAATAAGCTCTAATTTCTGAGATCCCATTTGCAAATAAATACGAGGTTTTGTCATGGATGCAGATGAATGCAAGTGTCTCAGGATAACATTGCATGATCCAATCTGGGTCGGTCACTGGGACCAGAGGTTTTGTCTTTCCAGCTCTCAAGAGAAGTTCCCTGAAGATGGGCTCCAGCACGAGTCCGAAAGCTCGGAAGATAAAAATCTCTGGTGCTGGTGACCGATCCAGATTGGATACTACAAAAGGTTTTGTGTGGCTTTTCCCAGATTAAGTACAAATCTGTACCTCACAATGTAGGTATATGAGTAAGTTGCAAATACATGTAATAGTGACAAATTAAAACATTTACATATTGCATACGTAATTCAATTATAAAAACTTGAATGTATAATAGCATATTATGTATACTCTCCAAAGTTGTGCCTTCAAGTGATTGGACTCCCAGCAACTGTCCCACTTTTCTTGGCAACATTTTTCAGAAATGACTTGACAGTTCTTTCTTCCTAGAGGTAAATAAAGTGACTGTCCCAAGGTCAGCCAGCTTGCTTCATGCCCAAGGCAGGCCTCAAACTCACAATTTCGCTGGTTTCTAGCCTGACACCTTACCATTGCACCACAGTAGAAACCTGAGCTAACCCAAAAGATATTCAGAACAAAGCTGGCTTAGGGAGTAAGTGTATAGTGGGCAGCTGGATCCACAGAGGAAGCAGGAGTTGATTTATAAATTCAAGCAGCCATGAAATGTGAGCAGAGAGGCAGAGCTGGCAACCATGCCAAAGTTTGCAGCAGTGCCAACAGCTAACAGTCCCAGCAGCAGGACAACCCAGGTTAGACATCTGGCTGAAAAGTCTGAAAAACATCGATCAACAAACAAGGCAGCCAAACCAGGAGTATGCTAAAGGATAACTATGCCTTAGGTTGAGACGAAAAGAACCTCTTTCCCTGCCTTCCAAAGCTGGGACAGTGGACTATTCATACCTTGATAACAAGGTAGTAATGGGCAATTCAAGCCTGTCTAAAGGGAGAAGTACAGGAAAGAAATTGATTGAAATGTCTAAAAATTTTTATAAACCATCGATATTAGCATAGTAAAACTATAGAAACCAACAAACAGCAATATAATAAAATACGTACTCTAGTGAATAAGATGTGAAAGAGATAAAGCAGATATTCACCTTCATAAATCCAAATCCTTTATGTTGCACAAGTGGGGATTTATTCAGAGAAGGATGCACTGTTTTCAAAATTTCTTCAAAATATTTGAGATCGATCTTCACTGCATGGATCAGAAAATGTTAATGTTTGAGACAAGAAAGTCTGCAATCCAGGTAGGTACTTGGTGGATTTTGATAAGCTATTGGCTCCAAATTCAGTTCTTGCCAGTCAGACCGATCCCTATGGTTTTAGTTTTCTTTTACCCTGAAAGCGCTATAGAGCAGGAGTTGGTGTTACATGGACTTTCTGTACTATTTCTAATTTTTTCCAAATATGATGAAACAACTGTTCATCTAAAGAATAAAGGATACTGAATTTCAGACTGAAGCTAATAGGCTGTCCCAATATAGCAGAAATCAGATAAATAAGGACACTTGGGAACTAGTAAAATAATCTACAAAATCTGACTTTTTTTTTTTCAAAGCCAGACATAACATCTTACCATCTGCACTACTGCAAGTTAGATACTCCAAAGACCAATTAACCAAGTGTACCTATCCATGTGGCGATAAGGAGATTTAATTGTACATTATATAAGGTTATCTATGTACATTTCCAGAAAGCCCAGAAAATTTATGTGTGAACTATGTTCTACAAGATTTGAAATCCTTTATCACTTGTGCAATAAATAAATTATGTTACCTGTGATGAAAATAAGTCATAATTGGCTGCAGAAATAATCATTTTTATTTTGTTTATCACTTTAAATTTAATACATACTATCTTGTATTTAGATGGTGTGTATTTTAGTTCATAGATTCTAATATTTTAAACTTATGCTTGAACAAGTAATTAATGTACATTATGGTAGTATATGTCATATTTTATATATTTTGTCCTTATTATGTTAGTATTTTATCTTTGGAGTTGTAGTTCTTTTAAATTTTTAAATTTAAATGTTTGTTGCTGGTCATTGATCAAGTAAACAGATTTTCAATTTTCATCTTCTTAAATGAGTGGAAAAGAAGATTTGCAAATGATAGAAAGCTAGGAGGATTGCTAACACTCCGGAAGACAGGATCAAAATTCAAAAGTATCTTAATAAACTTAAACATTAGGCTCTATTTAATAAAATGTTGTTCAGTTTTGGAAAACATAGAATTATGTTATTGGACAGGAAAGTCAAATGTACAGGTACAAGATAGGTGATACCTGGCTTAGCAATAGTACTTGTGGAAAGGATCTGGATGTCTTGGTGTTTCCTTGAGTAAACATGAGCCAGCAATGTGCTGAAACTGTCAAAAGAGCCAATGTAGTTTTGTGCTGCATTATTAGAGATACATTATCAAGATCACAGGAAGTGATACTACCATTCTACTTTCTGCAGTGGTCAGATCACATCTAGAATAATGTGTCCAGTTCTGGTTGTCACAAACAGTAAGAATACTGAGGAAGTGGAAAGAATGCAGAGAAAATGAACAAAGATGATAAGAAGCTTACAGACTAAATTCTACAAAAAATGGTTAAAGGAACTCATCATGTTTAGCTCAAAGAATAAAGGCTAATGGGAGACATGATAGCAGTCTTCCAATATATAAACAATGTCAAAGTGGAAGTGTTATTCAGCCAGTTCTGACTAGTTCTGGAGAACTGGTAGCGGAAATTTTGAGTAGTTTGAAGAACCAGCAAATCCCACCTCTGACTGAAGATTTTACAGGATCCTTCCCCAGCCACGCCCACAGAACCGCTAGTAAAAAAAATTGAATCTTACCACTGTGTCAAAGGGTAGAGATTGTGAATTTATTTTCCAGACCACCACCAGTAGAAGCTTTTCAGTGATAGATCCAAACTTTAAATAAGGAGGAATTTTCTGACTGTGAGAGTTATTAGGCAGTTGAACAGCCTGCATCTTGTAGTGATAACTGCTCCATCAATGGAGATTTTCAAGAAAATACTGGAGAACTACATATTGGCACAGTATGAGGATTCCTGCACTGAGCAAGGGATTAGATTAGAAGATCTCCAAGGTCCCTCCCATCCCTATAACTCTGTGTCCTTAATTTTATCTGGAACCAAGTAGTTATTTTCATATAATAAATCCTCTCCTTCAGAAAAGGGAAGAGAAAAATCCACTTCACAGATATTCAAAAAAATCACTTTAGTCCCTGATCCTAGCATATAACACTTTATCTTGGGTCACACAGGCTGGCAAGCACAATGCTTGCATATAAACCAAGAGCTTCTGCTTCTATAGTACATGAGTCTGATTGAAGTTTGGGTATCAAGGCTTTATTACCTCAAACCTCAGCATCTGGATTCACACAAGAATTGTTTAAAGAAAAGAACCAATTGTGGAGCAAATCCTTTCTCCTCTGCTGTTGCTTTAATGGCAGCTTCTTGGTTCTTCAGTGTGTCACAGTTGAGAATAGGTTTGTGGGAGGGAAAGAAAATTAACCTAGATTTCTTTGCTGCAGTCCTGAGATATATTCAGGTACTGAACAGATTGGTTTCTGCACATATTGTTTTTTGTGCTGGAAAAACAAATGGTCATGAATCTTTCCCCTCATCCATATATTTATATATTATAAAACATTGGAATAAATCAGTGTTAACAATAAGCAACAATGTAGTTTTAAATACATACTGAAAATATATGGGAAAATAGTGGAAAGTGAAAAGTGAAATAATTCTTTAAAAAATATGCTTGGAGAATGTACATATCTTCAGGCCGTAGTAGCTTTTGGTTTCAATATCATCTCAACCATAATGTCAGCCCTTAAGAATAGACCAGATCAGGAAACAATCTCCACAGGAAGACCTAAACAGTATTTTATTGAGATAATAAAGGTTTCTTACAAGTCTGATTTGTGCTTTGTGTTTCTTCCTTCTTGCACCAAGGAGGAGCCTGTTTATTTCTTCTGAATAGTAATTTTTTTCCAAGACTTAAAAAATGTTTTAGTCCTCTTGGCTTATACTGTCTACAGTAATGATTCCTGCCTATTTTCCTGAAAGTCATCACCCTGATACTCTACAGCTTTTGGTGTCACTGTCCCTGTTCTGTAGAACAGTACATCCCTTAAAACCTAGATGGGCCTGACCCAGTTATCCTTTCTTAAGAAGTTAAAGTTAAAGATTGTCTCATAGACTTTTGGGTTCCAAGGTTAAATTAACTTTGTTGGCAGGTGGATTACTTATTGTTTCAGTCATTTTAGTGGGGGAGATGGCATTAAGCATATGGTATTGCAAGAAGTAAAATCTGTCCAGTTCCAAGCTGGGAAAAAACACTGAAGATAAAATGGAGGCAGGCTGCAGGCAGGCAAGAGAGGAAGTCTCTGTTTATTTGGTTGCCAGAAACTTCAGTGACTGAAGTTTTGGGGTGGCTGACCAAAAGGGGGTTGAGAGTAGATGGGTTTTTATACATTCTTTGGGGCTTTGATGATTGAGATGCCTGTTCCTGTGTAAAAATATGCCCTTTAATATTTTAATGACTGTTGCTTGTCATTTATGGGGTCATGTAGGGGTCATGGCTGGCTCTATAGTCAAAAGGAAATGCAAATCCTAGTCTGAGCTAATCTTGTCAGTTTTGGTTTGCCTAATTGTGTTGCTTGTTTGGCGTTTCTTTGCTTCTGAATAGATTGGCCCACTCTTTCTGACTGGATACAAAATCTTGATTCTTCAAGTTTCTGCCTGAGAGTATTTTCCTATGGCAGGAAGACTGGGACTGCTTTCTGCCTTTGTTAAGATTTTTTTCTCCTCTTTTAGGGGAAATATTCTATCCTGCATAGATAGAATAGAATAGAATAGAATAGCATAGGATAGGATAGATAGATAGATAGATAGATAGATAGATAGATAGATAGATAGATAGATAGATAGATATTTTCGTAGATTTTCACAGGTACAGGTATGTAAGTCTAGGTGTGTTTGGGTCTTTTCCCATGTAAGATTAAGAGTATCTTGGTGACGTTTCGGCCCATTACCCAAGCCGTTACAACACAGGAGGCTAATGGAAAAGAGATCAAAACACAAACGACCCAGGAGATTACAACGCAGGACCCAGGATACCACAACAAAAAAATTTGTAAGGCCATCACACAACCCATTTCCCAAGCCGTTAAAACACGGGAGGCTAATGGAAAAAAATCACTACAAAACAAACGACCCAGAAGATTACAGCACAAGATCCAGGATATCTCCACAACAAAACTCACAAGGCCATCACACAGCCCATTATACCAACATCAACTCCATCAACCAATCAAGAGGCAGCAGCGCAGCCAACCAGCCCAGCACACCAGCCACCCCCCCACCAGTATTTATAGAGAGACGGCAGCTCCGATCACACACTGCTTGCACTGACACGAAGCCGAAAGCACCAGCCTGAGGATGGCGAGTGGGACCTCGCCAAAATGTTGCCAAGACAGGAAAAGACCCGAACACACCTAGACCTACACACACACACACACACACACACACATATGGATCTTTGGTTATTCGGGTTTTCTCCCACGTAAAATTGGAAGTATTTTGACAACGTTTCGATGAAGTCTCATTCGTCATCTTCAGGTGAATGCTACTACCACACTTCCATGTAGAAAGCAGACTCACACCCACACAGATGATGAGACACGACCACGGACCAGAAGCCGTACCGCAGCTGCATCACTCCCCGCTTCAAACCCCTCCGACCCATACATGAAGCGAACGGACGCCCACCATGAAGATGTGGCACGACCACGAATGCAAAGCCAAACAACAGGATCACAGCTCACCAGCTCAAATCCCCCGGCAACTAAGACTAACCTGAGCACAACCAAGCCCCCACCTGAACAGAACACACCCCCAGCCAATCAAGCCTGAAGATGACGAATGAGACTTCGTTGAAACATTGCCAAAATACTTCCAATTTTACGCGGGAGAAAACCTGAATAACCAAAGATCCACATACAAATACCCGCGAAAACCTCAGAAAATGTGTGTGTGTGTGTGTGTGTGTGTATCTGTTTTCTTAAGTTTTCGCGGGTACTTACATGTATGGTATTCAGCTTAGTTCGGGTATTTTCCCACGTCGTTGTAGTTGTGCTTTTAAAGTTGTAGCAACGTTTCGGCAGAATCTTCTCTGCCATCATCAGTACAGAAGCCTGATGATGGCAGATGAGATTCTGCCGAAATGTTGCTACAACTTTAAAAGCACAATTACAATGACGTGGGAAAATACCCGAACTAAGCTGAATACCATATATATATATATCTTCCAACAGTATAAGGTTTTTTGTCATTTGTTTTATAAATAGTGTCCACTGTCTAGAGTCACCTTAATGAGATGAGCAATGATATAACTTAAATAAATATCAGAATAATATGTATCGTTTTAAGTTTATTTTAGAACTGTCTTACTAGTTAAATTAAAAATGCCATATCCTGTGGCTTTACAGATTGAAAATATACCACTGTATATTAGGAGAAACACCTAACTATGCTATGAAAGTTCTACAAATTTAGGTTTCCTTATTTAAAAAGTGGCCAACGTGAGATATAGTGAAAAAGAAAACTTCCACTTGTATACTACACTATTCTGAAGAGCTATTGCATATATTAAAGTAAATAGTATTTCTGTTAAGTGCCTATATTTTCATTTGATATTTCCATTAATGTTAATTTTTCTATAAGAAAAAGAAAAAAACAGCATTTAACTCTGTTCACCATGTTCTTAACTCACAAGGTAATGCCACCAACACTTTAGAAATTATTTCTTTATATTTCCTACAGCAGTTTATATAACAGCTACATAGATTTGCAGAAATAAGGGTTTGAAACGTATGCACGTGCACTCACACAGACACACAGGTACACACACACACCTATATCTGTCTGTTTGCTACTTTGTAACCACCAATTGGGCAAAATGCTGCATCATAGGACAAAACTTTGTCAACAAAGATATCTCAAAGAGCTGTGTTACAGAATGCCAGGGGTCATTATTCCTGAGGCAATGAAATTTGGGGGGTGGGGGTTCTGCTTCGACACCACTGTTTTGCTGTTGTTCAGTATTGTCACCATGCTGCCGCAGGCAGCCATGGTCACATGATCCTCATTTTCAACATTTCCTGACAACTTCCCACAAAGCAATGGGGTACCCAAGAGGAATTGATAATGATTGTTGATACTGCTATGCTCCTTGACACCTTCCCAATAGCAAAGTCTTTGCTTGCAGGAAGTTTGCAGGTGAAAGCTCACTCTTTTACCAAAGGATATCACCAGCAAAAGTTTTTAAGAGAATGGATGGGGTGGGGTGGGAGGGGAAGAGTTGCCTGCACTGTGTTTGAAAATCTTCTTTTTCCCAACAGTCACATGGGTGATATCTTGTTTGCTCATATAAATATACAAAAACATGTTTTTTCCCTTATAAAATCCTTTCTATTTCAAGTCCTTTGCTTAATAACTTTGTTTTTCATATAACAGCCCATTTCAAATCTCTTAAAGTCCTTTTCTTTTTGCTGATTTTAAAAAAGTTTTCTGATAAGCATTAGGGAAAATTAATGCTTTGCTTGTTTTACAATGAACAAATTGTAAAAGGCTACCTTGCTTAAAAATTGCTCCATTGAAGAGATGCTTATGCTTACAAATAAGAGTTGTTGTTGGTTAGGGTACATGGATAAAATGTGCCTTGTAAGTTTAGAGACAAGTGTCTGGGCCTCTACCCGCCTCTTTCAATTTCAAGTCATGCATATTTATTTTTATATCTGTCTTGACAGTTGGTGTCCGAGTGCCTTTAGTGTTGTTGGAAGGAAACCTCAGGTTTAATCTTGCTCTTTAGTCAGTGGAGTAAGAAAGTTTATTGAAGCTAATAAAAATATAGTACTACTTTGGGGATTAGTGTGAATTGAGTACATTGTTGTCATGGAGAATATGCATATATTAGGTGGCAATCAGAAATTGTTTTGTCAATATGCCTAACTTACAATACTTTGTACTATTTCCATGAGGGGATTATGCTTACTGACATGGTGCTTTGTTGAAATATTCTGATCAAAAGTTTTGCAAATTCCTGGACAATATTCAAACTTTCGAAGACTGTTACTGATTTATTGATTTTGTTACAATGACTGGTGAAGTTATAAAATATTAACTTCTATGCATCTTAATTCAGAGTACGTTCATTGGATGCTTATTAATTGAATACTAAAGTTTCTTAACAAGATGATGCCTGAAAATTAACTTGAAGGCTTGGAGTTTGCCTGTATGTTTCTTTGCTTGCTTGTTTGTTTTTGCTCATTTGTTCTGTTTCCTTGGGGTCAGAGTAATTCTTAGTCAGATGGGGGCCTTTAGGACAGGATGGGTGGATGTTTACAAATGCACAGGTGTTTCACAGTGGTTCCCTTCCTTCATGATTGGCTCCATTGGTGTTAATAGGAGGAGAAACGTTGTGCTCCCAATCCTTTATTTGTAGAATGACTCAGGCAGGGGTGGGATTCTCCTGGTTCGGACCGACTCAGGCGAACCCCTAGCTGTGATGATCAGCTGGCTTCAAACCGGTTCAATCCGATAATCATGTGCGCCCATCCATCTGCCCCTGAGCTATACTCATCTATATCTGTTCAGCTGATTTGCGCAGCAGAGTGGATTGCCTCACCTCAGCTGTGTTACTTCCCTGAAGTATGACATTGAAGGTAAATAATTGTGATAGCTGTGCACACATGCACAATTAGCTAACTGGTTGTTACACCGGGAGAACCCCACCCCTGGACTCAGGGCTTGATAATCTTCTTCTGTTTAACATCTATATCAACCCACTGATATAAATCATCAGTCAGTTTTGGAGCGTATTATCAGTTTTATTCATGAGACACTTCAGGGTACAAACAGAAGCTGCAAGGAAGTCCCAGCTAGATTAGAATTCCTCCTGTGGACAAAGAACCCCTGTTCTAGAAGAAGACCTGAGTTGTTCTTCTAGAAAATCACATTTCTACAAAATCACATTTGTATTTTATTCATATCCATGTGAATGATACATATCTCAGATTTCCTTTCCTCCTGGACAATCACTTAATTTTTTTTAATATGTTCCACAGGGTATTTTCTACTTTGTCTCAACTCTCAACTTTGTTCTAACCATTAGGATGAGAATTGGTAGATATATCAGCTTCCTTTACAAAAACCAGGTGTATATGTTGTATAAATTTGTATAACATGTACTGCTGAAGCTCATTGTACTAATTGTGAAAAATATTTAAATGTTCATCTTTTATGTGACCAATTTCCAGTTATGTCTAAGAAGGTTGCAAAATTTCTGTCAAGAGTTAGGATTAAAATATGCCATTTGGTCCCTCCATACATTATTTATTGTTTCAGATTTGCCCCTCTCATTTTCTGTATTTGTGCATGCATGCATGCATTCATACATTTATTTGTTCTCTGTATTTGATGTATTTTTCATTACTGGTCTTGGACCATAAACAATTAGATTGACAGAACTGAAGACATGTTTAGGAGAAGAAATCGCTCTAAAATATTTTGCTTGCCAAGTTGAGTGAAGTTTCAAGAGATGGATGAAATAACTTTATGGTACTTCATTGAATGCTATACTGCTAAACACTTTCTGGGTCATCCCGAAGGAGCACTTATTTTGAAATTGCATCTCCAATTGAAAAAGTATTCTCTTCAGGATTGAAGTAAGAGGGAGAATTTATTATCTACAGGTATTCTTCAGGTTACAATGGCAATCGGGATTGGAATTTCCATTGCTAAGTAATGTGGTCATAAAATGTGATGTCACAGGAGTGTATCAATTAGTGATGCCGTTGTTAAGTGAGAATCATGGGTCCTTAAGCAAGTCCTCACATGACTATGACTTGCAACTTCCTGATGACTTCCAAGAAGCAAATCAATGGGACAGCTGAAGAAAGTTGCAAATCCTGGGCACAACAAATATTTCTTAGATGGTTCACAAGTTGGCTGGCAGGAAGGTGAGTTCCACAGAGTGCAGGTGGGCAAGATGTATATGTTGCAGTGCAACTGCAGCCAGTGGAGAGTGTAGGTGCTATGGCCTTGGCCCACAGTCGCCCTGATTCCTGGGGGCTCCTTGAGAGAAAAAGTGATGCAAGGAGGAGCAACTTGCTAGAATGACTTGAGACCTCCTGGCTGCTTCCCCATTGATTTTGCTTGTGTGAAGCCAGCAGGAAAGATAACCAATTATGATTATAGCAATAGCACTTAGATTTATATACCACTTCATAGTTCTTTACAGGTCTCTCTAAGCAGTTTACAGAATCAGCATATTGCTCTCAACAATCTGGGTCCTCATTTTACCGACCACAGAAGGATGGAAGGCTGAGTCAACCTTGAGCTGTTCAGAATCGAACTCCTGGAATGAACAGAGTTAGCCTGCAGCACTGCATTCTAACCACTGCACCACCACAGCTCTGTGTGTCCACAACATGCCTCAACTGCTGAAAGTGCAAGCCAATTGCCAAGCACTCAAAAAAAAAATAATTTATTGAACAAAATAATTAAAAACATTGAACGTGGTTAAACTGGTTTGACATAACTTTTGGTCAATATCACATAGATATACAGTATATCTTCCTATATACAATTGTTCAAATATATACATATATACATTTATTCATTCATGTATTACATTTTCCAAAATCTTTGGTCCTACTTTCATCTCATACTCTCATTTACCCCCTTAACAACTCTTTTCCAACTTAAGACCTTCCTTTCTGCCCCTACCAGTGGTAAAATCTATTACAAATTGCATAATATTCCGACTCGTCTTTGTTTTTCACCTCTAAAGTTAGCTTGTCCATTTCAGTGCATATCAGAATTTTGTTTATTACTTCGTCTTCACTCGGTATATCTTTCTCCTTCCAGTTCTGTCTTTCTCCTTCCAGTTCTGGGCAAATGCTATTGTTGCAGTAATAACATGTATAATCAAATATAGCTCATCCTTACTATATTTTTTGATATGGTTCCTAATAAAAAATATGCTGGTACATGGTCTAATTTAAAACCCAACATTTCCTCCAACTACTTCCCCATCCTAAGCCAAAACTCTTGCACTTTTTTGCAGCTCTACCAGGCATGGTAGTACATACCCTGTTTCATTGAACATTTCCAACAATTTGGGGGCTGGCTTTTGTACATGTTAGCCAATCTGGCTGGTGGGAGGTACAATCAATAAAACATTTTAAATAAATTTTCCTTATATGCAGTGGCCAGGGTAATCTTTTTATTCCTTTCCCATACTGTTTGCCATTGATCCAATTTGATACTATACTCAAAGTCTCTAGCCCATATCACCATCATCTCCTTTACCTGTTCTTCCTCTAATTTATAGACTAGTAGAAATTCGTAAATTTTCCTTATTAATTTGTCCTCTGGTCCCAATAGAATTTTGTCTAAAACTGTTTCTTGCATGTTAATCCCCCATTCTTTTTTGCCCTTTTTATACCTCGCTTGTATCTGAAGATATTCCCACCACTCTAAATCCATCCCTTGTTGCTTTAAGTCCTGTCTAATTTTTAAATCTCCATCTTCATTTAAGGCATCTTTACAAGTAATAGCTTTCCCTTGTTTTAATAAATTTGGATGTGTTATCACCCCCAATATTGATATCCAATTTGGTATTTCTAAGTATATCTGCTTTTTGGTTTTATTCCAGATCTTAAATATTGCTTGCCTAATTCTATGTTGTTGAAAATGTTGGTGTAAACCTGGCTTGTCAGGCATGCCATCCTTGTTGCAAGAATGCATGCCATCCTTGTTGCAAGTTGTGGCCTTCTAACTGCAAAGTTCTTCTGTTTTCTAATACTATCCAATCTCTAATCCATGTAAGTGAAGCTGCTTGATGATAAATTTCCCAATCCGGAAGGCCGAATCCTCCCCTTTCTCCATAGAGCTGCTGCGAGCATCCAGAGTGGGAGGTGCTCCAGTCTTCACTCTCACAGGCTGAGTTATAATTGAGGAACGCTCCTCCTCCTCCATGTGACTCCATCGTAGCGTTCCCCAGTTTTAGCTCAGCCTTGGAGAAGGAATTTGATAGGTGTTCAAAGGACTCTCATTCTGTACCCTCCGTCTCTGATATTGCCACCCCCTCCACCTCCGCCCAACCTCATATTCTGTCAGAACAGATTTCTCTTTCCAGACGCAGTTCTCCCACTCACAGCCCCCAAGCCGCTCGGGCACCTGAGGCTACTTTCACACCTACCGCTGCTGGTCTGCGCCCAGAGGAGCCCTCCACAAGTATCATTCCAGACAGCATCAAGGAGTAGATGCAACTGGCCATCAGCCAGAAAATTGCGGAGGGTATCCAGCAGTTGTCCAGGCCAGATTCCCAGTTGATGGCACGTGAGGCCGAATCTGTTTCTGGCAGATCCCTTCCTGGATCGGAGCATCGCCCTGGGCAGGTACTTTCTCAAGGTGACATTCCCTTTCCAGAAGGAGCGGAGGAGGAGGAAGAGGATATGGGTCTTCAATACTTCGGGGAAGAGGAAGGATCGGATAGGAGGTCCTTACACTACTCTGAACCCTTGTCAAAGGCCGATCCGATGGAGGGAGAGATGTCTGAGGACGAGGGGATTTCTCCAGATCAACCCTCCTTCGTATGCCTATTCAAACCCCACCTGTTCAAGTCCTTGTTATTCAAGGCAAAGAATACTTCAGGCTTAATATCCCAGTCACCCTCTGGCTCTTCCTCAGCAACACCCGGAGACCCAGAGGATTCTGTCTTCAAACAGCCGGTCGTAGAGGCCGAGGTTATTCCCACTCCACCCATCTTCACTGACTTAGTTACAAAACAGTTGTCATCGCCCCCCCCCCTCCAGTCAGGACAAGAGATTTTTAATCTCGATTCGGATTTCTCTTCACTGTTGGACATGCCTGAAGTGGATGACCCCATAGTTAGATTAGCATCATCCTCTACTCCAACTGACGCCCTGGAAGCCTTAAAACCAGAGGACAAACAGGCCGAGATGGCATTACGCTGAGCTCACTTCTCCGATGCCTGGGCCATTCGGTCTGCCACGGCCGCATCCTTTTTCACTCGATCTTCCATCAGATGGCTCCGCCAGCTGAAGCAGCATGTCCCCCCCCCCCAACACCAGGGCCCACCAGGACATTGCCAAGCTTACAGCTGCGGCAGAATTTGCGGCCGATGCCACCTTTCACTCTGAAGTTTTCCTCCCGGGCCATTTTGTCACACGTTACAGCCCGCCGTCTGCTCTGGCTTAGACACTGGCAAGCGGACATCAAGAATAAAACTAAATTGGCTTCTGCTCCCATTTCGGGAGGCAAATTATTTGGCCCGGCTCTGGAACCACTTCTCTTGGAAAGCAGGAATAAAAAGAAATTCTTCCCTTCTCTTTTTTGAAGGCAGGAGTCCAGGGTGTCCCAGCCCTTTCGAAGGGGCTCCTTTCGCACCCCATATCAATCAGCCTTCTCCCCTAGATTCCGGAGATCTCCGTCTTTCGCCCGGCCTACCAGGACCGGGGCGATCCGGGTGACAGAAATAGAAGAGGGGCCAGTTACAGGAGACCCTTCCGGGGCGCTGGAAGTCAATCGTCCCGGCGCCCCAAATAATTCCACCACTATCCATCCCATTGGCGGCCACCTCAAATTTTTTGCTGACCAATGGGAATCATCCACTTCCGATAATTGGGTTAGGAACACTGTCAAATTCGGCCTATCCCTTGAGTTTCAGTCCCCTCCTCCGGAGCGCTTTATGGTTTCACCCCTTTCCAGAGATTGCACCAAGCGTGCTCTTGTAGAAGCCGCTATTAAATACCTTTCTGAGATCAGGGCCATTCAGCCTGTGCCATCTTCGCAATGGGGAAAGGGGTTTTACTCCCACCTTTTCCTGGTTCCTAAGCACTCTGGAGGCTGGAGACCCATTCTAGATCTCAAGAGTCTCAACCATTACATTGTTTGCCATAAGTTCAAAATGCACACTCTTCAGTCTATCCTTCAGGGCACCAGACAGGGAGATTGGCTTACCTCCATTGACCTTTCAGAAGCGTACCTCCACATTCCTATTCATCCCTTGTTTTTTTCAGTTTCTGCGATTTTGCTACAATGGCCAGCATTTTCAGTATGTGGCACTTCCTTTTGGCCTAGCCTCTGCCCCGAGGACCTTTACCAAGGTTCTGGAAGCCCTTGTGGCTCACCTCAGGAATTTTCCCATCCGCATCCACTGCTACCTGGATGACATCCTCATCCTCTTCCCCTCCAAAGCCCAATCCGAGAGGGCCACTAGAATCACGCTCTCGGTTCTTCAGTCTCACGGTCTTCTCGTAAATTGGGAGAAGAGCCAACTCTCACCCTCCACACGGACAGCTCACTTAGGTACAGTTATTGACTCAGTTAAGGGTAAGGTTTTCCTTTCCCCTGAGAGGCTCCTCAGCATCCGGAACTCCATCAGGGAGGTTAGACGCGCAAAGAAAGCATCTTTACTGAGTCTGTCAAAGTTGCTTGGAAAACTGGTCTCATGCATATCCATTATTCCCTGGGCTCGGCTTCATACCAGGTCTCTGCAATGGTTCCTGCTACCTTATCAACACTCCGGAAGAAGCACCTCGAGAGCTGTGGTGAAGGTTCCTCCAAAAGTCCTCGCTTCGCTCCTCTGGTGGACCAGGCCTGCTACCAACAAGGGTCATCTCTTCAAGGAGCCCCAAAGAGTTGTTCTCATGACAGACGCCAGCCTTTCCGGTTGGGAGGCCCACATCCATTCGTTTTCAGCCCAGGGCACTTGGTCAGCACTCGAGCAACATTGCAGTATCAACTGGCTGGAGCTCCACGCAGTATATCTAGCTCTGCACACCTTTCATTCCCAGGTACACGGGCGCCACGTACTGGTCCTGACGGACAACATTACGACCAAAGCTCACATCAACCGTCAAGGGGGCACTCATTCCATCCGACTCATGAAGGAGGCCGAGCGGCTCTGTCGCTGGGCAGAGTCCCACCTCCTATCCATCAAGGCAGACCATATCTCGGGGGTCTCAAACGTTCAGACAGACTGGTTGAGCAGGGCCACCCTAGACCAGGCAGAATGGCGCCTGCACCCCTCTCTGTTCAGGGAAGCATCAGCAATTTTCAGTCATCCTCTGCTGGATCTGTTCACGTCACCACTCAACGCTCAGACTACCAGATTCTTCTCACGCTACCCCACCCAGGAAGCAGAGAATCACGATGCCCTATGCTGCCCATGGCCCACGGGGCTCTTATATGCCTTCCCCCCTTCCGCTAATCCCCAAAGTGATCCAGAAATTGATCCTCGAGAGGGCGGAAGTTCTCCTGGTCACCCCGTACTGGCCCAGGAGACCGTGGTTTGCGGACCTTCGCAGTCTGTCAATGGCCCCTCCTTGGAGGATTCCGCCAGACAGGATTTCTCTATCCCAGGGCCCTCTTCAGCATCCGAACCCGCAGTGGCTTCAGCTAACCGTCTGGAGGTTGAGCGGGTCTGTCTAAAAAAGGAAGGTTTGTCCAATCAGGTCATCAGTACCATTCTGGCAGCAAGACGGCCTTCGACCACCCGCATTTACAATGCCACCTGGAACAGTTTTTGTAAATGGTGCCAAAAGTTGCTCATCAATCCACTTTCCCCATCAATTGCACAAATTTTGGCTTTTCTGCAGGATGGGCTGGACAGGGGCCTCTCCCCCAATACCTTGAGAAAGCAGGTGGCAGCGCTATCAACTGTGATCTCTGGCAATTCTTCTGGCTCGCTCTTGCACCACGCGCGTATCCGAGCATTTCTTAGAGGTGCCACCAATCTGCACCCTCCTGTGATCCACAGATACCCGACTTGGGATCTTAATAAGGTGCTCACGGCTCTGACCAAGCCGCCCTTTGAGCCCCTGAGGGAGGCGTCTCTGCAATTCCTTATGTTTAAAGTGGTATTCCCAGTAGCTGTCACATCGGCAAGACGGATATCTGAAATAGCAGCTCTATCCACTAGAAAAGATCTCTGCATTTTCCACACGGATCGGGTGGTCTTGCGACCAGATCCTTCCTTTTTACCTAAGGTCAACTCTGCTTTCCACAGGTCACAGGAACTTATTTTGCCTAATTTTTGCCCCAGACCTTCTCGAGAAAGGGAAAGGCAGTGGCACACTCTGGATGTCCGACGGGCACTTCGTATATATATCCATCGTATTTTTCCTTTCAGGAAGTCAGAGTCATTGTTCCTGTCATTTCAACCAAAGACGCTGGGTTTCAGAGTATTCCCGTCTACTGTAGGCCGTTGGATCAGAGCTACAATCTCCAAGGCCTATTTAACACAGGCGCTTCCTGTTCCTAGTGGAATTACCGCACATTCTACAAGGAGTGCTGCTACTTCAGCAGCCTGGGCTACCCAGGCTCCGATAATTGATATCTGCCGAGCAGCTACATGGGCGTCTCCATCTCCCTTCATCCACCATTATAAAATTGATGTCTTTGCTTCAGTAGAAGCGTCCTTTGGCAGGCGAGTCCTTCAACAAGTGGTTAGAGACCCAGAGGAGATTCCGGCCCAGACGGAGTCCCTCCTGTAGGACAGGCCATGCTTTGGTATGTCCCACTCTGGATGCTCGCAGCAGCTCTAAGGAGAATGGGCGTTGGTCCTTACCTGATACCTCCTTTCTCGTCGAGCTGCGTAGAGCATCCAGCCCCACCCTAATTCGTCTGTCTGGTGGGGAATCCTGTTTCGGCCAATGATTCAGACAGTTTATAGTTGAGAGTTGTTCAAACGTTAAGATGAGGGGATGCAATTCTGTCTTCTCGTCTTCGTAAAACTGGGGAACGCTACGATGGAGTCACATGGAGGAGGAGGAGCGTTCCTCAATTATAGCTCAGCCTGTGAGAGCGAAGACTGGAGCATCTCCCACTCTGGATGCTCTACGCAGCTCGACGAGAAAGGGCATATCAGGTAAGGACCAACGCCCATTCTGTGGCTTCCTGTTATAATTTTAGTTGGATCCTTGTTTTTTTCCCCCCTGCCACACAAATTTGAGGTTGTCTTATTTAATTCTTTAAAGAAGTTTTGGGTTAACTTTATAGGTATATTTTGAAATAAGAATTAATAGTTTCGGGAGCACATTCACTTTCTAAGCATTCAAATTTTGATCTCATAACCACACAAGATTGCAATGGCCACAACTTTGAGAACCAGTCATTAAGCCCTCATTCAATGCTGTTGTGACTTTGAAAGTTGTTGAACGACTGTTCATAAACAAAGACTATGTCTATTCCCTATTATAATAATAAGGATTTATACTTTTGGGAGTCATCACTCCACCAACTATATCTCAAAATGGCATATAAAGAATATATTTCTTCATCTGTACAATACATGAATGTTTTATGGGAGCTTCTGTTCAAGTTCTGCATATTTCTTTTATGAATTTTTATCTTAATTTTCTTGTTTAATGAGTTAGCCAACCAGGTCCTTTACTTATGACTATACATCCAGTGACTGTTCAAAATTACGATGGTTCTGAGATTTACAGCTGTTCACAAAGTCATAACCATTGTAGCATCCCCATGGTTTCATGATCAAAATGTGGGTGCTTGGTAGCCTGCCATCCTTACAGTCTCAAAGGATCCAACTCCCCCCATCTGTCTATTTCACTCAACTATGTCCTTTCTGTTCCTTGCACTCTGCAATCCCTGATCCACTGGCTGACCTTTGCTGTGTCTTCTTGCTTCCTCTGCTGACTAAGCATGCCTGGCCTATCCCTTTGTAAGGCAGCTGTTGGCCATGCCAGGCCTTTCAGAGGTCAGGTACAACTTGTCCAAATTGTGTGTCACCTTCTCATGAAGCTTTGACTCCTTCCAAAGTCATGTGAGAATATTGCATGTGATTTGGACAAATCCATGCACTAGTTGTAAAATGTTGTGAGTGGCCTCAGGAAGAAAGCCTAGTGTGGCCAGCAGCTGTATCACAAAGGGCCAGGTTGGATGTGTCTTGTTGGTGGGATGAAGAAGACAATAAATATCACTGAGTTGACTGCACACATGGAGGCAGGGGTCTTGAGGTGCAGGGCAGCAAAGTGACTGGGTTGAGGTGGCCTGAGCTTCCTGGAGCAACTATTTTACACCATACTATAGGAATTTCCTGGGTATTTGGTGCTTTTGGGACACAACAGCCATGTACCATCTAGGCCAGTAGTCGCAAACCTTTCTCAGCTCCCGTGCCGCTAATTGCGCGTGTGCTCGTGTGTGCGCACTCGTGTGCCAGCACCTAGAAGGCAATGTGTGCTGGGCCTGCCCACCGCCACTGCGCATATGTGCACGATCCCCCTGCAGCGCACTGCACATCTGCATATGCACGCATGATCCCCTTGCTGGATGCCATGCGTGTGTGCACGATCCCCTTGCTGGACACCGCACAATCACCCCTGCAGTGCGTCACGCGTTTGCACATGCGCGTGCGATCACCCCCCACACCATCCATCTGCTCATGCATGTGTGATCCCCCAGTGTGCGCTGCGCATTCCTGCACCCCTCTGCCCCCCCGCCCATGCGTGCCAAATACCTGACAATCAGCTGTTGGGCGGCGGCGCGCGCGCATGCGCAATGGGGCTCTTCTGGGCAAGCTCTCGCGTGCCAGGGGAAATGGCTCTGCATGCCACTTCCGGCACACATGCCATAGGTTCGTCATCATGGATCTAGGCTGAGCCAGGCTGGACTGGCTGAGGAATCCACGGGTGATTCTGGCTATGCATTGCAGTTCAGGGGTTTCTTGCAGCCCCAGAGCCACATTGTTTCAAGACTCCCCTGAGCTGAAATGAATTCTTTCCTGGGCCTCCCTGCACTCGTACTACCTTGCAGTACCCCCACACATATACATAGTTGTGTGTAGCCTGAGGTGGACCTCCCAGGGTCTCTCCTTTTCCAGCAGCCCCAAGCTTCTTACTTGGAAAATCCTCTACTTCCCATGTACCTACTCACATATATGGACTTACAAAGACAACTAGGGCTGCTGGGATTACTGTTGCAAAGCATTGGGGTCACGTGACATCACGCTTTGTGACCACATTGCTTCATAATAAAAAATTAAGTCCCAGTTGTTCACTGGTGTTATGTATATGTAAATAACGCAATTGGGTTGACAATATATAAACTACAGATATATATGTTTGTAGCTTTAAGGAAAAATGCTGTAATGTATTATGCTGTGTTCTAGTTGGTTAATTATGCTACAAGTTGCCATAAGATCATGGTTTAATGCTCTTTTTCTTTTTCACTGATGATCCCTCTTAATACTGATACTGACTGACTTCGGACCGATACTGACTAACCCTGTTTATTTTGATATTCTGTTGATATAGAAGATTATTTGTTGCATTATGGTTTGATATTTGTCTGCTGTAAAAGACATGGAACCGGTAAGAAGACTTTATAGCTAGATGTAAGAAGTCTTTATAATTGGATATTTCTGGATTGTTAAAAAAACGTGTACAACATGGACTGTGCTATTTCTTCAAGTAAACATTAATACAACTTGTTTAACTCAGTGTGGCTGTATATTTCTTCATAACTGTTCTCATAAATTGTTTTCCATGTGCATCTCCTTTTTATACAAGGGTTACTCTGCACATATCCTAACAACTGGGATTTTCAAAGCCATTGAGAATAGTTTTGCTTTTAATCTAATTAATCTTCCTATCTGTCACTTTAAAGAAGTGACTTCCATAGTTAAATCATTTGAACCAAACTAAAATCACTAAACAAGCAAAGGTGTTTTTTCCTCCTCTTATTTGATAATGGTAGAACCATTTTAAGAATCTATTTATATTTGCAAGTAGTATGGAGTTTAGAAATTTTTGAGAATTAAAACCTTAACTACAATATAAGTACTTAAAAATCATCCACACAGTTCACTGGGTTATAGGAGCCGTAAGATTTGAAAAAAATGTGGTTAAAATATTTTTCATTTCATTTTTTTAGAGTTTTAGATAATGCAATTTCCTGTTCTATTTAGCTATTCATTATTAGGATGCATTTTTCCAATAGCAAGCAACTTCTGTGTCAACATCCATGAAAAAAATAAGATTTTATGAGTCAAATTATTTTTTCATATTAAAAATGATAATAAAATTTAATATTTTGCCATTTGGGGGTGTTTAATCACTAGTGCAGAATTGTCTCCCAGAGTTCAGTAATAGTAGGTCAATGAAACCACCAATATCGAGAGGAACAATGATTGCCACAAATTTTTAAACAATTAGCAAGCATTGTTGAACATGCATGCAATAAATCCTTGAGTTTACAAATTAATGATGTGGAAGAAAACAGTTGGATGTGAATGAGACTTTATGCATCATTTTACTCATTTAAAATAGCAAAGGGCATATAATACATTCACAAAAGCATACAGTGTACAGACAACTTTTGCAATTGAATGTGAACTCATTAAAATGAAGTATATCAAACATTTACTATTTTAATATTACCTGTATTAAGTGCCATTTATATATTCATCAAAGTTCTTTGTTATTTAATTCAAAATGAACTTGAAAAGATAATTGCAGTGTTTGCTTCTGAGCAAGCATCTCTAAATTTATTAGTTTATGAACTGTAAATTTGATTAGTTTGATTTGCACAATCATTTCTGTTCTATCTAATATAATTCAGTTTTTTTTTTCATTAAAATAATATTTTTGTTGTATTTAATTGTGTGGAATGGCCTGTCGTGCCATTTTAGGGCTGCTCATTCACCTTTGGTCCCCCTTGGTGCTCGGGTCTCACCTGTGTCTCCAAGTAGCTATAACATGCACAGCATTCACACTATGAGAAAATACCTCAGCAGACAGGCTAAACCAGGTGAGGGTAGCTGACAGGGCTTCAACTCTTGGTAAGGTAAAGGATTTGTCTATCCCAATATGAAACACCTGGTCCTGGCAGATTGAGCCAAGGAGACTGATCAACAATCCAGCGAGCAAGAAAGCAGGCCCAGCAGGTGTTGTGAAAAACTAAAAACATGGCAGACATTTAGACGTCATGATCATCCAATGCAGCAGGAGAGGTCACCATCCACAATTGTTGTCCATGCCGCTGGATTAAGTTATTTTCTGCCAAGAGAGTGGGACTGCTCCTGTACAGTGGCTGGCTTAAAACATCGTCATATAAAAATTTATGTTGTACAATTCATCTTCATCTACAACCCATCTCCAATTCACTTCAGTTCCAAACCTAATTGAGTCCTGCAGCAGTGGTGTGTGTGTGTGTGCGCGCACGCCAAAGCAACAAGTGCAGATGACCACTGATAGTTGTATTCACAAACCTGAACATGGATGGCTTTTGGACCTTTGGTTATACCTGGGGCATCAGAAGACCTTCAACAGCATCCAGGGCAGAGGTGGTATTCAGCCGGTTCGGACCGTTTCTGGAGTACCAGTAACGGAAATTTTGAGTAGATTGGAAAACTGGAAAATACCACCTCTGGCTGGCCCTGCCCACCCACCCCCACCGTTACCTCCTATATTCCCTTGTTTTTTAGCTCAGCTGATTCGTGCTGCAGAGTGGATTGCTGCACCTCAGCTGCGCTAAAAAAAACAGCACAGCTCACCAGGGTTGATACAGAGGGCGGTCGTTGAGCCTGAAGCATGCTCTCAGAACCAGTAGGAAAAAATCTGGAAACCCACCACTGATCCAGGGTGATTGGGCAGCTCTTTTTAGGATAGCATTGTCTATCCTCATATGAAAGAGAAGGGTTAGAAGAGGTTCCCTAAACATTGCCTGCCCCACAATATCTGGCCAGCTAACTGGCCAGATTATCTCATCAGTCAAGAATCAAGAAAAATCAAGCAAAACTTATCATTGGAGCCTGAAATGCCTGCATGTTGCTGGATCCTGAAAAGGTATCAAAGCCTGAAAGATAAACAGCAGCATCAGCAGACTGCAAGACCTGGGCCAAGTCCAAAATTTTTAAGATGAACTTAATGAAAAATTATCCAGCAATTTACTGCTTGTAGGAACTTGTTTTGAAAAATTGACACAGCTTAAAGATGTTATCACACAGACTGTGTTACAGACTGTAACAGCTGTACAGTACTTCAAGTAAAAACCTGGACTGATCAAGACTGGTTTTATGAAAACCAAGACCATCTCAGCAGCTCTCAGTCCAAGAACAAGGCCTATGCAGACTGGCAGAATGATCCATCATCTATCGCAAAGAAAGTTAAATTTAAATACCTGCAATACAAAGTACAGGTGGAACTGCAAGAAATGGAGGACAAGTGGTGGCAGAGAAAGACATAACAGGTATAACACGCATGCTAGCAGTTCTTCTCAGGCTCACGACCAGTGAACCCCTTGTCAACGAAAGTGCAGCCCACCTCTAAAGAGCAGATGGCAGTCATTACTAGGAGGGTCTTTATGCAACTTTGCATTGTGCATCAGTTCCATGCTTACCTGGATCCTTAGGCCCCGTGCATGGCCACTCAAACCCTAGTCATCTCTTGGTTGGATTGCTGAAATACGCTCTATAATGGGACTATTCTTGAAGGGTATTTGGTAGCTGCAGCTGATGCAGAAAGCTTCTGTGTGCAAAGATAGTGATCAGAGTTGATACTGATTCTCAGATACTACTATGCTCTTTGACCTGACCAGCATCCTGAACAAAACTAAAGTACTTTACCAGCCCGTGCTAAATATCACTCCTGTAAAATCAAAAATCTCTATTGACAAACCTAGCTGACAAATGTAAATAACTCCAATACTTGGGAAGCATCATTTTGAGTGATGGGACTTCGTTAAGTAAATTTACCCCAGAATCAATAAGACTAGCCAAATTTGGGGGCAACTGTGTTTTAAGTGCCCAACCAACCCAACATCTATATCTACACAAAGCTGAAAATCTACAGAATTGTGATTGTGAACCATTGACTCTGGATCAACAATGCATCAAACAACTGGAGAAATTCCGCATGCACATGCTCTGTTCTATCCTTGGTATTCATTAGCAAGCCCATGTCTCCAACCTGGAAGTCTTGGATTGTGTGAAGTCTGCCAGCATTGGGTCCCTAATAATCAGAGCCATAATGCAGTGGGTGGGATATATTGTCAGAACGGATGACCACTATATATCCCTTTACTTGCTCTGTTCTGAAGACTGGAAAGTGACTTCCTGGTAATCCATAAAAGTGCTAAAACAACTGTGAAGGAAATCCTCTGCCACTGTGACACTGGCTAAGGGAGTTAGAAGCTGAGACTGCTGACAGAACCCACTGGTCCTTTGTGCTACAGAGCCTTCATTGGCTTTGAAGATAGGCACTGACAAAAACTGATAGAAAACCGACATCACAGAATAAGACCCACATTTATTAATACAATGGATTTCTAATGGGTTTCCATTGTGCTAGAGTCTGTGATTCCAGATTGGGACTGCAGAGCTATCCTTGTCTCCACAAATCTTCGACTCCAAAGGACTATCTATATGTGAGACATATTTTTTTGAATAAACTTAGTAATCTTGATGCAATACAATGCTTTAGGAAAAACAGGAACTTTTCCAGTGAGAATGTCCTGATAAGATCTAAGAAATGTTGTAAAGAAATGTCGAGGTCTTCCAGAAGATCATTTATACTTAGCAAAAGGATTAAGCAAGGAGAAGTTGGGATTTCTGCATTTAATCCAAAAGCTAGCTGTGTACTAAACTTAGAGTGCTTATTTTGGAGTGAAATATGGTCACAGCAGATGCTGAGATTTAAGACATTTCTGTTCCTTACAGTTTACAACTTTACTCCATCCCAGTTCCATAGATGTTATTTGTTTATTTTCTACTCTTTTCCTGCAGACATGTGGTCAATGAAAAACCGATGGTCACCTTGAAAGTAACAATGTCTTCCACACAAATAGATTACCTATAAAAATTAAATTTGTAGTCCTTTTGTAATAATGATTTTGATTCCCTCTTATTGGCCTTACTAATGGCAAATAGTATTGGTGTTACTTCAGTTGAAAAAGTAGTCCAGGTTCAAATACTTTTCTTTATTAAATCTGATGGAGCCTGCAAAAAAAACAAACCCTGTCTTAATAACTTGCTCTTTTCCAAAGATCTAATTGACTACTCTTCAGCAACTGTGCTTTGGGTGTTGTCCACAGATACATCAAATTATTTCTCTTCTGAAAGTTGATGTCTGAAAAGTATTTCAAAAAAGTGTCACATAATCTGTCCCTTCTGGTCTGTGGATACAGGACTTTATATCAAATTCTCTGTTGTCTACAAAAAAGATGGTGGTTTATGATCTATCTATATAGTGTCTTCAACTGGGGGCAATTTAGTGGCCTAATACTCCAGGTCAAATCCCCATAACTGCAAAAAGAGTAGCGCACAATCATCTGTCTAAATTATTTTTCATATTATACGTATATACAGTACAAACACATATATATGAAACCCTTTCTTCATATTCTATGTACAGCATAAATGCTTTCTTGGGATTAAAGTTTCAGAGAGTTTTCTTTTTAAGCACTAACGTGTGGTCTCTTGTGTCACCTTTTATCCTGCGATATTATAATTGTATATGGGAATGACCTTGAGATGCAGGAGACAGAGCTGGTAACTGGATAACTGGCATGTCGAAGATACCTCGGGCCACAAAAAGAGGGAGGGTGTGAGAAATGTTTCCAAAAAAAACCAAAAAACCCCTCCCTAGTTTTCCAGAAAGTAAAACAAAAGAAGGGGAAAATACTTTCACTCTTGAGAATTTCTGTTAATATAACCTTACAATAAAGATAATGGTACATAAAGAAACACTGGCAGTATTTCTTATCTGGGCTATATCATGGAGCTAAAAGATATCAAGGATACAACTTTAGCTTTGCATAGATAATTAGCTTATACTTACCCTCTCATCTTCCATTTTTTATTTTGGGTGATTTTTTTTTGAGAGGGCGGGGAGAAACTATACAGATAATCCTCAACTTAAAACCACAATTGAGCCCAAAATTTCTATTGCTAAGCAAGACAGTTTTTGAGTTTGCCCCATTTTACAATTTTTCTTGACCCCATTGTTAAGTGAATCACTGAAATTAAGTTAGTAACACAGTTGTTATAATCTGACTTCCCCATTTACTTGTTTGTCAGAAAGTCACAAAAGATGATCACACTGCAGCTGTCATAAATATGAGTCAGTTGCCAAGTATCTGAATTTTAATCACATGACGCTGGGGCTGCAACAGTTATAAGTGCGAAAAATGGTCATAAAAATTGTCACATTTTTTAATGCCTGGTAACTTTGACCAATCACTCAGTGAACTATTATTAAGTTGAGGACTGCCTGTATAGGGTATCTTCAAACTTTCATCTCACTTAGGCCTCAAATCTGTTGTGTAAATAATGTTTCCAATTCATTGGAGTTTGGTTTGATTCAATTCAATGTTGGGTTGGGGTTTGCTCCATAACAGGCTATCCATTTTGACTACCAAAATTAGATATAGTGTGTTAAAATATCCTCTTTCGTTTGAGGCTGTATAGCATGTCCTTCTCAAGGCTGCAAATAAGATTCCTTCAAATTGACAAGTTTGACAAATTTTTCTTCTAAGTTGCCCAAATTTTTCTCCTCATGCCTCTTGAAGCATGCCGCTTATCTTGATCTCACTTGCTCCTCATATTTTGATAACAGATATAGCCCAAATTACAATTCTTGTAATTGTCAGTGTTCCAACTAACCAACTCCAAACCAATAAACTCTGAGACAAAAATTTCCTCAAAGTTCCATTTTATTTGAGTTGTCCTATTAGCACATCTGGGAAACCCGAATCTGAGAGTTCCAGGTTATCCCTTCCCAAAAGAAAATCAAAGATCCACCCCCTGTATCCATCAGTCCATCACATGGCCCAATCAAATCTTCGTCCCAACTGGAGACATCCCTCCAGTCACTCCGCTCCAGGTACAGGGAAACATGTCCTTGACTCTCAGAGAAAGAATGTTGTTGGGTCTAATCTTCTACCTCACTATGAAATCCCCTCTTCCAAATTCCCAGGCACTGAATGTGGCAGCCTCAAAACTTCCAAGTAAAAAATGGCTCCCAAGACTGACAGTAATGTTCAAATTTTATTGGAATCAAGAAATGGCTGGCTAATATTTTAGCTTTTTGGAATTTCTTGTTGACTACAAGGTGCTCAGGTTTTTTTAGCCAATCTTTTAAAATCTTTTTTTAATAAAACGGAACCTATATTGCTATAGGTGGCATAGAACAACATTGCAACCATTTTCTATATTTGCAGAGAAACCTAAACTCACTCCAAAATTATCCATTGGTGCATTTCTTTTCCAGTCTGGCTTGTGTTTTGCTTGCAATCAGGTCTCCTATGATTGCCAACATTTCAGCAAGTTTGTTATTATTGTGGTCTTCACTTAATGATGATTTGCTTAGTGACCATTCAAAGTTATAATGGGCTTTCTCCAAATCTTCATATGACCCAATTCCAGACTTCCCAGGGTCGTATATATCCCCACAGTCACACAATTACATTTTGGGTAGCTGGCAACCAGCTCATCTTTATGGCTTTATTGGTAGTTTGCAGCCTTTTCACCCATAAAATTAAATTAATTTGCTTAATGACCACGATGTTCACTTAATGAAAGCAGCACATGCTTAAAGACCACTGCAAAAAATGTTGTAAAATTGGATCTGGTGATGTGGGTGCCTCAATTTATGACTAACATGACTTACAATTGAAATTCCAGGTTCCATTATAGTTGTAAGTCGAGGATTACCGGTAAACAAAATAATCTGTGAAGTGTAAAAGTTTCTGTTCCAGGATGAGCACTGGCAGAACTTTGCTAAAAACCTTATATCTTTATCACTCATAGATAGAGTCTATCCTGTTCATTTTTCTGTCAATTCTGCTGATTATGAAGGCACCCGAATGGCCATTTCAGATATAAACACAGTTCACTTATGGTTAAGACAATCTGGTTGTCAGTATTTCTATTTTTTTTTCTTTCTTGAAAATATTTTCTCCATTTCCTGTGATAAGATGTATCTTCATATTTAGGTCAGTGGCAGCTCTGTGTCCTCAATCAGACCATGAAGCAATTAGAGATTACTAAATTTGATTGCAAAAGCCATCATGAAGTCCTTTAGTAATTCCCACTGCCCTTTTAATAATTTTCTACACTAATTCCCTGGTTCTTTACATCAAAGATAGCTTTTGTTATGGTTGTTAGTTGAACATAGTGTACTGTACTGATGAAATAATTGCTGTTTGGATACTTAACCCTCCACCTAATCTTCCATAAGGTTGAGATGTTTGAGCTGAGTTAATTGTTAGAATGTTCTGAGTTAATCCAACTTTTCAAAAATTATTTTTTAAAAAATACGATAGACAAGAGATTGTGCCATATACAAGATACATCTGGGAAAAATAAGTTTATATGCATTAGAGCTGTGCAGTTCTTTGGATTCTAAGGCTAAAGGTGATTCAGAATGATTAGGTACACATACACACAAACACATATCCAAAATATGTATCTAAAGGTCCTTGAATTAAACGTGATCTTTGAATTAAACTTGTCTTTGTTCAGGAAAATAGATACAGTCGATTTAAGGAATTGCAAACAGATTGTATGCACCAGTGGTGGGATTCCAAAATTTTTACTACCGTTTCTGTGGTCGTGGCTTGAGTATGGTATGGCTTGGTGGGTGTGGCAGGGGAAGGTTACTGCAAAATCCCCATTCCGTCCCCACACCGCTAACCTGCCTTCCAGCTCCATTCTCCTGTGCAGGGCAACAAAAGAAGACCCAGCTGATCAGCTGGGACTCGGGAGGCAGAGAATAGATGGGAGTGGGGCCAGTCAGAGGTGATATTTGCTGGTTCTCCGAACTACTCAAAATTTTCTCTATCGGTTGTCCAGAACTGGTCAGAACCTGCTGAATTCTGGTATGTGCCCTCAAAATCCAAAGTAGCATTTTGTCTTCAAATTTAAAAAATTTCCAAGCTCTATTTATGCTTCAAGAGGAAAACTGTTTTTATTTTTTGGGTTAGTAAAAATGTCCTTAAATAATATGAACCAAGAGATTTATTTTAATTGAAGTGATATCTGAGGACTTGTGCAAATGACAACAGTAAAGCTGGATGAAGTTATTTTTAGACTGTTAACACTGAATTGAGGTGACTCATTTAGTAAGGTTTTCAAAATGAATTAGTGGCTCAGTTTGTTGTACAAATACAACATACACAATGTTTTAAACTACTCTAAGGCTTTACAATTATGTAAACTGAGGAATATCGCTAGATAACTTCTTTTCTAAAAATGATAGTATATACATTTAAATGTTTTTAAATAAAAATGTTCATGTGTCTTTGTAGCCACAAATCTTTCAGAACTTTAACAGATTTATTTTGTCTTTTTGTTTTATCCCTCCAGTTAAATCCTTAAAGACCTTAACAAAATTCTTTTATATACCCAGTAAGAAAAAATGAACCAAATCCATTTCCTAGTTCAATGGCTGTTTATCTCCTTTAGGATATAAATTATTTATCAATTCTACTTGTAGATCTATATCTTTCTTCATATCATTGCTTGCCATGTTAAATCTCCCTTCGACTAATCTCAGAATTATTCATTGCAGCATATTCTTGTTCTGTAGCTTCGTTACAGCATACTATCCATTTTATCAAGAAGTTTGTCTATGTTTTCAAACATAGATTGAGAAAAAATATGTTTAATTGCTTCTGTTATAAAATTCTGCTCTGTTCTTTTCTTTATCCTCTAGCTCTCTCTTCTGTCCAGAAGAGCCCATAAAATTCATGCTACTATCTGGTCATTTATTTGGTTTACTGGAATTCCTATAATAATTTTTCATTTATCGTTACTTTTATATAAAGATCGATCAATCAATTATTCATATATTTATTATTTTAGTAAAGTGTTAATTTAGAAATAAGAGGGTGATTTTTGTCCTTGGACTGGATCCTGCTTGTGGTGAATTACCTATGCATGTGGATCTTCCCTGATTTTCAGAAGAAGTCCGATGATGAAATAGAATAAGAAATGCTAGAATCCTGTTAGAGGAGGACAAAGGGTTTAGCTTGATTGAACATTGATAAGAGATTTTCTTAAGTATTCCCATTGGCAGGCTCAAAATGGGGATAAGATATCTGTCCCGGTCCTCCTTGATCTCTGAGTGGCCTTTGGTACCACCAGGCAAGCTGCACTGGCTCCTCATAGTCTTCTACATCTAATTGAAGATGCTGGATACTACCTAAAGAGGTCCACATGACAAATAATCAGCCTATTGGTGGGACAGCCTGTCAGCCATTGTTTCTGCCCACTGTACCAGGTCCAGCAAGGAAGACATGCTTCAAGTTCCATCATCAAACACGGCCATCTTGTTGAACCTTTGAGCTGTGCCTGCCCTGTGGAACTGCATTCCCCTAGAGATCCATATGTCTTTGAAGGCCTGGCTGTTTCCCAGGGATGTGGGTCAGGAATTAGATCAGCTCTGACTTTTTTGGTTGGAAGGTTAATTTTTATAAGGTGTCATGGTCTTACATTGTTATGGTGGTTTGAATCTTTGTACATGACCTAGAGTCACTGCTGTGAGGTGGGCAGTTCTGTAAATCAAATAAATACATACATTAATCTACCAATGCATATGTATAGCCATCTAAACTACAGTTCCTTGAGTTGAATTCATGATAGACTGTTTGAATCTCTATAGAATAACATTTGGCTACCTGACATTTCCAAAATGGATGAAACTGGTCATCTGGTACCTGCCCTCTGGTAGTCTGTGTAACTATTTTCAAATTCAGTATTAACATCCATTTTATTGTACACAGTTCATTAATAAAATATCAAAAATGATGGACCCTCAACTGCAACTTTTGAGAGCCAGTATGATATAGTGACAAGGAGCTGGGCTAGAACCTGGTAAACCATGAATTCTGGTCCTCTTTTGAACATAAAAACCAGTTGGATGATTTTGACCCAGTCCAACCGAAATCATCTCCCCTGTGGTAAGCAAAATAGAAAGCAGAAGCATTAGATAATGCATGCTGCTTTGAGTTGATCAGAAGTAAAATGAGATAAAAATCTAACAAATAATCACATAAGTTTGCAAATGACAATCACCTGAGGCCAAAAAAAAAGAGATTAATTTAGCAAGAAAAGGATTTCAAAGCAAAGATGGACTACAATCCTCGTACCGTGTTTCCCTGAAAATAAGACCCAATCTTATTTTCTTTTGGGCTTGAAAATAAGCACTCAGGCTTATTTTAGGGAGATCTTATTTTTTTTGATGTGCAGCAGGTGGTAAGCGGGTGGGGGGAGGGCAATGGGAATGTGAGCACAGCTTATTCTGGCCCTGCCCTCTCCGTCCCACTGTGTGCTTGCCTTCAGCTGCAATGGGCTTAGCTCACTGTGCGCTGCCCATGCTGCTGCTGGCCTTGGGGGAGAGCTCTTTGCCCTACTGGCAGCGCTGCTCTCAGATGCTCCTGCCTGGCGTATGGTGAGTTGTCCCAGATCTAAAACCTCTGGAGCGCTGCCAGCCTGCCAGTGCCACTTCGTAAGCGGCCACTGGTGGAACCATGCCGGCTATGCTGCCTGCCTGCTGCCACCTTTGGGCTGCTGAGCACTGGCCTGCACGCCTATTCGTTGCTGCAAGTGCTGGGCCTACAGCTACACTGTCCCTGTTGTTCTTCAGGCTCTGGCAGGCACTGCAACTCTCTTGTCAGCTGTACATGGCAAATGTGGGGCTGCCACTGGTCGCTTTCACTGTCTGCCTCACCTGCGGCAGCTCTGCATCCACCTGTCAATCCCCCCCTTTTCCTCCTGATATCCTTTCCTTGGGGAGCCCCGCATAGGCACACATCACAAAAATGCTCCCTCTGAAGCCTCCAGCTTTGCAATCCTGTGAAAACTGAGATGGACAGCTGGAGGAGTGGGAGCAAGAAGGGAAAGTGACAGCATGGACCTTTCTTGGCACAAAACTTCACAGAAAGCAAAATCAAAGCATGATGAGGGTGGGGATTTTCCTCTAAGTATGGTGTTAAAAAAGCCAGGGCCAGCAAGAATGCGCCAGAAACACCTCCAGGCACCCAGGGAGACAGAATGAGAGGCATGTTCCAGCCCTTGCTGGCTCAGCTGATCCGCGGGGCTACAATTAAGAAGCTGAGCCTCCATGAGGTGACCAGGAAAGGGAAGGGCTGCCTCCTGTGCTGGCCACCTCCACCCCCTTCACTATGGCTTATTTTTGGGGTAGGTCTTATATTAGGTCCATCCCAAAAATCAGGCTAGGGCTTGTTTACGGGATAAGTCGTATTTTTAGGGAAACATAGTAGCACAATACTTGAAAAATTTCTTACAATGGAATGACAATCCAATTTTGCTAAAGGCATTTTTTCTCTTTCCCTCAATCTGTCACTTACATTTTCTTTTCATTCCTTTCCCCTACATATCCCATTGACAGAACTACCCCAATCTATCCAGCCTTTGACTCTCCTCAACCATCATTATCAATGGCATGTCCTTATTCAGCAGATTCCAAAGCTCATTAAACCATACCTTTATTTTATGTATTTATCAAATATATTTAAGTGGTGGGTAGGTGTATCTTGGTTATGTATTTAAGTGAAGATATGAAGAAATGTACAGTATTAACTTGGATTATGTATGACTCACTCAAAACAAGTAGTAAAGAACAAGGGTTCGCATATGGAAAATTATAAGAATAAGATCTCTAAGAAGACTTAACAAGAATTGATTCAGAAAACACAAAGTCCTTCTTAGAACTAGAGATGGTTGTCATGTGAACTGGATGAAGCAATAGCACTCCAGGTACAAAGTACTTAGCGTATAGAGAGTACGCCCAGGTAAGACTAGCATAAAAGTTTAAACAATGGGTTTAAAATATTTTGGAGTTATTGCATAGCATTCTGAAAAACAAGTTTCTTTACAATTTTAATGTGATATACTAGAACAGATCTTGTAACTTTTTCAGTATATGTGATGCTGGCTATAACTCTTAAAGTATCCGTAAGTACTTCAAAAGTCTTGTGTTGCCGCGTGTCTGAGTAATAGAAAAGTTATTCTTTAAGTCTTCAAGGTTCATGGAATAGTTCTAGATTTTGACCAAGAAGGTACAGAAGGGATACAGTGAACAATTGCCATAGTTGGGCAAACAATCTGAATATGAATCTTCTCTGAAATAAATATAAAAAACCTCTTAAATAGAAGGCATGACATTCGAGACATACTGTGGTATTTGTATTCTACTCAAGGATTATTAGTAATATTAATATGTTACAGTTGAGCCTCTATTTTTTGATATTGTTAGAGTGGAATGGCAAACAATGTATTTTCATACATAAGATTTAAATAATACTCAAGCTGCTTGTACTATTTATTAACATCTGCTGCTTACACATGTCAAAAAGAAAATGGTAAAGAAACATTTGTAATATGCAAATAAGCAATTCAGCAAATATATATTCAACTTTTCAAACCTAATTGTAGTGAGATCCTCATTAAACCTTTCTGTGAACAAACACCCACTACATCTGGTTACATATAAGCCTCACTTATTTTCTTCAAGATGTTGTACGCTCTTGCTGCTATGCATAATTCCTTGGCCAGTCAAGTTTCATCCTAGATGTTAAGCACAAATATTGTTTTTATTGTTAATATTAACATATTTATTTCTTCATATGTTGACTGATGTGCCACTGGTTTTGAGAATATTTTCTTCTCCAAATTTCAGATTAGGTGGAACTGTATCTGCATACAAGATAGTGCCAGATGAAATAGAAGAAATCAAGGTATAGTGTTAATGATGCTACTTTTCAATTCTTTAGTATATTTGTAAACCTTAATATATAATTATGAATCATAATTCTTAATTTATCCAGTAAATGTTTTAATATTTGAATGTATTTTACTTCCACACTGTTAAAGACTTTTTAATGAAATCACAATGATTCTTGCATTAGTGAAATCAAGTGCTTCTTTCAACGAATAGTATAATATTGGGGTATAAGAGTTAATATTCTTTATTTTACCTATATTTCTGCAAAATTAGATTTAAATATCAATTAATGAATTGAACAATTGCTTTGGTATATATATATATACCAAATTTATACAGATAGTCCTTGACTCAAAACAGTTCATTTAATGACTGTTTGAAGTTACAACATCACTGAATAAAGTGACTTATGATTTCACAATTATGACCATTGTAGCATCCCCATGGTCACATAATCAAAATTTGGATGCTTGGCAACTGGTTCATATTTATGATGGTTGCAGTGTCCCCGGATCATGTGAACATCTTTTGCTATCTTCTGACAAAGTCAATGGGGAAGCCAGATTCACTTAACAACCAGGTTACTAACTTCACAACTGCAGTGATTCAATTATCAACTCTGGCAAGAAAAGTCGTAAAACAGGGCAAAATTCACTTAACAACTATCTCGCTTAGCAACAAATTTTGGGCTCAATTGTAGTTGTAAGTCGAGGACTACCTGTAATTGGTATACCAGTATACAATTGATATATGTTTAAAAAGTTACATGGATTGTGTTTTTTACTCAGTTAAATAGCACAAATGTAAGCTAACAAATGTAAGCTAACTTAAAAGTTAGATTTGGGTAATATAGTTTGCATTAATTTCTTTTCTCTGAAATTAAATATGTACATCTTCACCATGAAGTCCACACTATTACACATCAATCAAAATAAGTATGTATTTGCTTCAAAGATAACATAAATTACCAATAAAGGATAATATTTGTAGGTCAGGGTTGAAGTGAAGGGTCCTTGGTGCTCTCTGAGCTTGGTTGTTTTCTTGCAGATGTTTCATTACTCAAACTAGGTAACATCATCAGTGTTAGTCTAATGGTGCTAGTCTAACAGTGCTAGTGCAAGTAAAACAGTGTTAATATAACAGTGCTAATCATGTAAATTATGTATAGAATTTTATAGCATACATGCTGCTTAAGAGATTCATACAAATGCATGGGAACAGAGAGAGTCGGAAGTCAATACTTTTTTTCTTTTCCTTCTCCCCTCCCCACTTTTCTTTCCCCTTTTCCCCATTGTGTCCTATTATTTGTTTTCATATTTTTGTATTTCTTCTACAACCTAATAAAAATGTTTTTTTAAGAGATCCATACAAATGCTTAGGAATAGAAAACTTAGTTCTAAGAAATTTTCCAAATATACATTTGTGAAATCAGAAAACCATTCTTATTAATTAAATCATTTTTGCCTATTTATATTTAAAGTGTGCACAAGATACTGCTACTTCCATTAAAGGACTATATATGAAATTAGTGGATGTATATGTGGAAGTGCATTTTCCTAACAGTGGGACCATACCTATGGAATGATATCCTGTTCAAAATTAACTTACCTGTTTCTCTTTCTTCAGTGCTAACCTAAGCCATTGCCCTACTGCTTCCAAATGGTTTTGTAGTTAGTTTTTTATTTTAAACTTCTTCATTTCACTGACATTATATTTTAATAATATTTGCTTCACATGGGTTTTAATAATTGATGTTAATACCGTGTTTCTCACAAAATAAGGCCGGTCCTTATTTTTTTTTGATCCCCGAAAAAATGGCTAGGCTGTCTTTTTGGGGGTGACTTAATTTCCTCCCCCATCTAGAGCGCCCCATGCACACTTACCTCTCCGCGAGGCTGTTTCTATCGGCCGATGAAAACTCCCCAAAGGCAGAGTCACCAGCCGCTTCAGGGTGAGGCGTGGCTGCCCATGTCCCCTTGCCATGAGGCAGTGTCTTTTGGGCGATAGAAGCTCCCCAAGGGCAGTCACCAGCCACTTCGATCGGCCGGTAGAAGCGGCCTCGGGGCAAGCGCCCATGTACAGTCCCCTCACCACGAGGCTGTTTCTATCGGCCGATGAAAGCTCCCCGAAGGCAGAGTCACCAGCCGTTTCGGGGCGAGGCATGGCTGCCCGCGGGGCGCTCCTAACAGGAGCGCTTCTACTGGCCGATTGAAGTGGTTGGTGACTGCCCTTGGGGAACTTCCATTGCCCGAAAGACACTGCCTCATGGCGAGGGAACGCGGGCAGCCACGCCTCGCCCCAAAGCGACTGGTGACTCTGCCTTTGGGGAGCTTTCATCGCCCAATAGAAGCAGCCTTGCGGCGAGGGGAGTATGTGTGGGTGCTCACCCCGAGGCTGCTTCTACCAGCCGATCGAAGTGGCTGGTGACTGCCATTGGAGTGCTTCCATTGCCCGAAAGATGCTGCCTCATGGTGAGGGGATGCGGGCAGCCACGCCTCGCCCCGAAGTGGCTGGTGACTCTGCCTTCAGGGATCTTTCATCGGCTGATAGAAATGGCCTCGTGGCGAGGGAGTGTGTGCATGGGTGCTCGTCCCAAGGCCGCTTCTACTGGCCGATCAAAGCGGTTGGTGAGTCTGCCTTCGGGGAGCTTCTATTGACTGATGTTCTATTGGTAGTAGATCAGGGTATTCTAGCCTAGGCTACCTGCAGGGCACTCCTAAAGGCAAGTTTTCTCCCCACCCTGCCCTTCCCCCCATTTCTCTTCACCTCGTGTAGTTCTAACGAACGATGTGAGAAATAGTGGGGAAACGCATGGTTTAAATAGGCCTAAATTTGGGGGGCTTGGCTTAATTTCACCTCATGCCTAGAAATCATGCGGGGCTTTCCTATTGGTGGAGGCCATATTGTTGGAGAAACACAGTATGTTATTGTTATTAACAGTTTAAATACCTTTGTAAGCCACTCAGAGAATTTTATCAGGCAGAAAAGTATAACAGTAGCAACAATAATGTGGGACCAATTTTTAATGGTACAAGAAATTGCAGAAAGGTGTGTGTGTCTGTCTCTCTCTCTCTCTGTGTGTGTGTGTGTGTGTGTAAAACATTTCGGTGAAAATGTTGAAATCTATATAGAGATTCCTGAAGCCCAGTCAGCAAAAATATTCTGGCTTTTTTCCCCTAGTTTAACTACAGAACCAGTGTTTTGTTTGAAGATTGTTTTTTATTATTTCATGAACAAATATTTTATTAACAATCCCATATTATTTAATTCCCTAAAAATGTCAAGGCCATGCATTTTTATTCTTAATATGAGGCTTTGTATTGTTGCTATGTGTTTCTATGGATAGAAGCTACAGTATTTAAAGGAAATAATTGATTAGCAGCTGCTTGGATACTTGTAGAGCATTTTATTAACTTGTCTCATCTTGAACTTGATAAGCTAGGTATATCCATGTACTTGCCTTAATTTATTTTCTAGAGCTTGCACAACACACCTAACTGTAAGCTAATAGAACAGGCTATGTTCATATAACAAACTAAGCCATAATATTTAATATTAAAAATAACAGGTTTAATATATAAAATGCAATCCTAGATTTTAAACTGATTTTGTTAAGAGTGTTTGGTAATGCACTGTAGCCAAATAAAGCTGACAAAAACTTGTAAAAGTAATTGGGGCCAAGTTCAAGACATACTGATATCTAACGATTTGGCATTATCTGAGTTGCTCTGACTCTGGAAACATACTTGCATTAATATTTAGCAGAATGTGCTTTCTCCTATCTATCTTTATGGTACAAGAAAGTTATTTTTACAAACTGACACTAGTTTAATTACTGTTTCCTATGAGAAAAATATTGTCTTGCCAGAGATTATTGGCATCCATCCCAGCAACATGTTTAAGAGTAATATTTTTTGGAGTTATCAAAACGTTTAGTCCAAGATACCATATATTTCTTAAAGTTATGTCATCTTGGACTACACTTCTGTGTCCGTTACATTCGAAGTATTAAATAAAATATTAACAATGACTAGGTTTGTGGATATTGTAACTGTATGCATATTAACATATGAATCTGGCCTATTTATGGAATAGCTGTGTAGCTTCTTTAACATGGGAAGATTGCATCTGTGCCTGACAATTGGAAAAATGTTAACTACTTCTTTCCCTTTTTGTAGATAGATAGATAGATAGATAGATAGATAGATAGATAGATAGATAGATAGATATAGAGATATGTATAATTTATTACAGAAACTTTCTTTAAATACTGATTTGATGCTTCCAAATTTTATAATTCTTATTATTTTATTGTAATTATTATTACAATTATTATATATCATTATTAAGATTTGTTCTCATTTATTTATTTGTTTATTTATTAATTGTATATGCCACCCATTTTGCTATCCAAGTTTTAAGCTACCATATCAAAAAGCAATGTTGTCAAAAAGCAATTCTGTCAGATATTTTTTAATGACAAATCCAAGTAGGGTTTTTTTCCCCCAGTGTTAAGACTCAGGCAGGTTCAAATGGAAGAAGAACAGTCTAATCAGTAATCCTCAAGGCTGGCATCTTATAGGTGTATTGGACTGCAACTAAGAATTGTAGTCCAGCTCAGTGGTGGGATTCAGCCAGTTCACACTGGTTTGGATAAACTGGTTGTTAAATTATCAATCCCACCTCCCCACCCCTGATATCAAAGTGGATCCTGGGTGCTGCACTGCAATGGAGAAACAGGCAAAGGACTGGCCGGCACAAGGGAAGAAGAAGGCCACTTTCCCTTTTTCTTCTCCCTGCTCCTCCTCCTCCTCTCATGCCGGCTGCTCTGATGTCTGTTTCTCCATTGCAGCTCCATCCAGCACAGCACCCAGGATCCACTTTGATAGCAAAGTGGGGTAATTTAACACCTGATTCACTCAGGGTCAGCTTGGACCATGTCTCTCACGACAGCCAACGTGACCCTGAGTGAATCAGTTGTTAAATTATTTTAATCTCACCACTGGTCCAGCTCATTTGAAACACATCATCTTGGAAAAGGCTGATTTATGCTTACACCATCATAATACTGACTGAATGTGCTCTGATATTAGATAACTTAAAGAACTAAAAACAATTGAGAGACAATCTTAAAAGGCAAGAAAAAGTTTTTCTCCCCAAATATTTCTCATATTCATCAGGAAATTAACTAAAGTTTTCTTAACATTTAGCACTGAATGTTCAGAATTCTTTTTCCTTTTGCCCCACAGATAAGTTGAGATAGTCAACAGATACTTGGTTAGTATCAACCAAGTATCAATAAAACTAGAACAATCGATTCTCTTTCTAATCTGAAATTATTCAGGTACGGGTTTGGGGGCAACAGACAGCTTTAATGATGTACATAACATTATATTGAGCAAGAGTATTATTTTAAATAGCTGTATTTGTTGTAAATAAATTTCCATTTTTCCATTTTTCTTTTTTACAGAATTTCTTATAGAGTTATATGGCAGATTTAATAATAGCAGCTAACCACTTTATCAGTTTAAACACTGAATTGTTAAAAGTTACTTCAACCAAACCAAAATATTAACTTTATCTTTTCTATCAGGTTATTTTGTTTTAAAGCAATTTATGTCTGTAGATCTCCAAGCAGCAGCTTTCCAGAAACTGCAATAATATAGTTATACAAATTCTGTATACTGTTTCAGGGTTGATGGAATAGTGCAAGGTATGGCATTTTTCAAGATTATGTCATCCTGCACATGCTATTACTTGTCTAGACAAATGATTTTAATGCACATTAGACAGATTCAGAATTAGTTTGGGAACTGCAATCTATTTTATAGTTCAAACTGCTCTTCATCATCTATAAATCTCATCATGACATAGAGCTATGTTATTGGAAGTGCCATCTAATTTCTAGAATTTCTTTCCCATAGTAAGATTGTGCAGGGTTTGAGTATTCCAGATCCACTTAATTAAATAATGCCATCTGAATGGCATTATTCCTTTCTGATGTTTTGTGAAAAGATATTTTCCCAGATTTCCATGTACTACTGCCCTAATAATGTTCCAGAAGTCCTTAAAAATCTAACTGTTTTCCTAGGCCTTATGGTTTATTGTATGTAGCCCCCTGATTGCTTGTTTAAGTTGTGGTTTATCTGGACAAATAAGTTCTTATTTTTATTTTAATAAAAAATGAGCTGTACAAAGTTGTTCTAGAGTAAGATGGCTCTTGAACCAAATTAATCAATAAATGTAGGTTTTCAGAATATTGGAGCATGCTTTTTGATAATTAAATGTAAATAAACATGTTTCTCCAAATGGTTAAAGTTCCAAATAATAGCCTGTCAGCTCTTTGAAGTAGACCAGATCAGGAAACTGACTGTGAGGAAGATTAGATAATAATAACAAAATCCTGCATATCTGATTATGCATTTCTTCGTCTCCCTGTTATATCACAGTGAGTCAGGAAGGCTGCAACTTTGGTTTCTTTCTTAATACTACCAGCATTTCTAGGTTTAAGGAATGTTTTGGTCCTCTGTTATATAACTGTTTCTGAATATTTCCTTCAGTGCTATTTCTATGGCTCTCTATATGCCTATTTAGAAATTCAACTCCCACATAGTGTTCTTCTCCCAAAATTGATATATTATACAGTATAGATTCTGTATTCTCTAGAATGAGAAGTTTATAATGGAAGAGTGCTTACAAGTATGAACTGCTCATGTAATTCTCAATAGTGAATTGTCCAGGAATTAACAATTGCCAACTTCCTAAAGTAGTCTGGTTTGCTGTAGTCTGGAGATCAACAGTGAGTCTTTTTGCCAACAAGTGGAGTAGTGTTATTTGCAAACTACCCTTTGCAGTTTGCAAAATATTTAACTATGTAACCAGCGGTGGGACACTGCTATTTCTGGTATATTGCAAAACACAGTTTATATCAATGCATCTTGTCATCAGAGATAAATTAACTTACACATACTAGGGCCTTGATTTGGAGAACACACTTAACTGTTTTCAAATCACAGAGTATAATTTGCATAGTACAATTTCTTTAGAGTCATAAATATCTAAATTGAAACCAATACTTTTTAATTTGCTTATAAATTATCTGACATTAGGGTGAACATGAATTAGTTAGGCTTTCTAATGACATCAAATTATTCCAGTGGTGCATTTGAAATCGACCATGAAGAGTACTATAAAGGCATATTTCCAAACTGGGTGAACAAGATTCGAGCCAGAAAGTATAATTTAATGCAACGTATGGATTACATTAGGATATATATATTTGAAGAAAAAGTTTGAATTCTCACATACACAGAGTCTAGACAAAAGAGATGGCCTAGGAACAGAGGTTACAAAATTGGCTCATTTATTTTTACTCTGCATCGTATTCAGTAAAATGACAGTTCAATAAAATGACAATTCTTACCCCAGTATGTTACTAGGAATCACAAAAAAGGGATTGAAAATAAACCTGCTGATGTACCAGTGTTCTTTTATGAATCTGTGATATATTGTTTACATTGTAGTTCCAGTACTGAGAAGTGATATTTCAGAACTGAACAATATGTCAAAATAGGTAGAAATTCTGTATTGTTTGTTAATCATGCATATTATAGAGAATTAGTTTTCAAACTTGGTTGCATGGAACCCTAGGTTTCCACAAAGACTTGAAGGGAGTTTGTGGGACTAACCTCTCAATGAGGGATTAAACAAACAAGGAAACCTCTTGATGAGAGATTAAACAAACCAACCAAAAAAATCCAATAATCTCAAACACAGCAAGCCATCTGCTCTTACCTTGAGATTGCTTTTCCTGTCTCACTTGCTATACATCAGCATCATTTGCAAACATCCACGCAGGAGGCTACTGGCTACCTTTCTGTTGCCACATACATAAACACAGAACACAACTCCTTGTCTGTTCCCAAACTCCAGAAAACATCTTAACTCTTAAGAGCAATTGAGGGGAATATTTTCTTCACTTCACCTGCAGGCAGTATTTGTATTTTTGTGTGTGAATCTCCAAGAGATCCATTTAATAAGATGTCTTCCTCTGTCTTCCTCTGTACACCTACTGAAGTAAGCTTCATTAACACAAGTGGGAATTAATAAAGAATTGCACATGTATTTCAAATCTCTTTAGCTTTGGATTTTCTCTGGGAATCATATCAATCAAAGGAAAGCTGTCGGGAGGACATTGGGTGCTCAAGAGACATGGGCCAAACATTCAAAATGGGGGGGAGGGGAATCAAATCAAGACAGATTTGAGATATGTACCCTTCAGCACATGCATACCAGTTTTATATAGGCTTTTTATGAGGTCCATAAATATGTATGTGATATGAATATTTTTTCCAGATATGGATAACTGGTTACAAACTGGTACAATTGCAAATAGTACAGAAAAGGGGAAAAAAACAGAAAAAGATAAACAAATGCCAAGGCTGCTGATATTGTTGCTGCTTTTTATAGCATAAGTTTTGATAAATTAAAATTAGCTGGTTTTCTTTGCAAACAATATTTCCTAATGTAGAACATATTAATTGCAGGCAAGAGCTTTTAAAATTGATGTACTGAAATTGCCACTTTAGCACTGAGTATACCATTTTCAACAACATATCTTTATAAGAGAACTTTTCCTTTCCACACAGCAACAAAAAACAAGTGTGGAAATAAGCTAAGTAATAGAAGAAAACTACACTTAGAAGTAACACAATTGCTCCAGATATTGAATTTTTATTCAAAGAACAACCTAACCTCAGAACTGAACAGTGGTTTGTTTGGTTAAGTATTAATATCCCAAATAATTGTCTATGGAGATTCTCCACTTAGTCAACGGGAGAATCCAGGTTTGCTCATCTCTAGCCTCATTGATCTACAGACTGAGTTGAATTCTGAAGACACACCTCCCTGGTAACGGTCCCCAGTCATCCAGGTTATGGTTGTCCAAAAGGTGTTTTTTTCAAGAGGCAACTGGAGTTTCCAGAAAGTCCAATTGCCTCTTTAAAAAAGCACCTTTGGGATTCCAAATAATTGTGAAATTCAAATGTTGATATATTTTTTGTATTTTATATACGTGTATGCATGCTTTTGATTCAGTGTTGACTCCTGGTGATATAAACAACTCCATGCAGTTTTCTTGGCAAGATGTTTGGAAGACATTTGCCATTGCCTTCTTCCTAGGGATAAAAGAAAGAACTCAGTCTCCTAGTTTCTAACGTAGTGCCTTTGAACACAACAGACAGGTTGTCTTTGTTTGAAAATTGGAAATTTTGCATTTATAATAAAGAATTCACTTTTTATTTTATTATTAATATTCTATCACTAGTACATTTCTTATTGATCAGGGTATCATGAGTTTTCCATTTCAAAACCCCTGCCATTAAAAATGAGAGCTTTTTTCCTTCTTATTTTAGAAAAATTAGAACTTAGAATCTATTAAAAAGTTTTAATATGCTAATAAAAGCAATGGAAATCACTTACGTGGAGATAGCTGCAAATTGTGATTTTAAATTGAGCCCAAACAAATTCTGGAACATGTAGCAATAATAATGGCTTCTAGTTTTGATGGCTGAAATGACCCTTAAATAAGGAAGCATGCCTTAAATACCAGTTGCTAAGGAGGCACACTGGAAGAAGGCTATCATTCTCGTATCCTGGATATGAGCTGTGTGCAGTACAAAATGCTGCACTAAATCAGCTTCTGACTTGAACTCTTATGTGCCTTAAATAGTTAAGCACAGGAAAATCAGGAAGTCTAGGCACTTCAAAAGAATATATAAGTTTATTGCAAGTTTACAGTATGGTTTCTATAAGAATCTGAACTAATGGTTAAGGCAAATAGAGTAGAGTAGAGTAGAACAGAACAGAACAGAATAGAATATTCTGCTTAGGCAGTGGGTTGGACTAGGTAGTAGTTAAGAGTCAATGGAATTCAAGGTGGTCTGGACTCAGATCTCTTTTGGCTTGAAGGGACTCAAGACTGATGACCCCTTTGACTCCTCCCTTGGGCTCAGTTTGGTCATCTCCTGCAGTAGGACTATCAATTGGAAGAAAGATGCAGTCATCTGAATGAATTAAAAGGGGACAAAAAGAGTCTCAATTCATGTGAATTAATTAGAAAAATAATATTGTGATTTAGAACAAGATGAAAAATAAAGCCAAAAGTGGTAGGTGTTGGGAAAAAAGAGAGTGGGAGAAAGAAGTAAAAACAGGAAATGAGACTCTATAATAATTTCCAAAGTTAATCTTGCTTCATTAAGTATAAAAAATCATTTCATACTGGACTTGAATTTGTTTTTTACATCCAGTTGCTTCCATTCACTTTGAAAAGCATTTATTTTGAAACCTGTAATGTTCCAGGAGGATAATTTGTGCTTTGTAAAAAAAAAGTTTTAAAGGAATGGTTTCACCCTATAGAAATTATATGGGAGCAACTTAATGAGATGCAAAAATTAGCAATTCAAATAATTTATTCCAGATTTTTTTCATGAGTATTGTTTGCAGGTGGGAACACTTTCCTGGAGGGAAGAACTTGTTGCAGTGACTCACCAAATTGACCTATTGGAGCACTTAATAAATATGTAAAGGAATATGACTAGTATAATTTTATGTCCCTAATAGACAGTCCATGGTCATTGTTTCAGAGATATTTCCTTACCTAAACAGAAAAACAAAATGACCATTGGTGAGTAAAAATATCAGTGGGAGAATAAGTGATTTCTTACTTCCTGCTGTCTTCTACAATGATTTTGTTTGTGGGAAGTTAACAGGGACCATTAAAATCTTCCTTCTTTCCCTCCCTCCCTGTTCTTTACTCCCTCCTTTTCTTTCTTCCTTCCTCCTTCCCTTCTCAACCCAGCAGCAGCCATTTATGTGCCTACTGGCCTTAGAGTTGCAACTTCCTGCTGCTTTCCGACTGACTTTGCTTGTGGGAATCTGGGAGGGAGCATCAGCACCCATAGTTTAGACTTTCTGCCGACTTCCCCATTGACTTGGGTGAAGGGTTTGCAAGAGGTGCTTCATAAGTCACAGGTGCCACAGAGGTCAGGAAGGGTGCACAAGAGATGCTGCACTTATCACAAAAAGCGCATGAGAATAATACTGATCACAGAGAGTACATGGGAGTGCACAAGTGGTATCATGTGAATCAGGAAAGGCATGGGTTAGGAAGAATGTGCAGGGTTATACCGTGCAATTTGGGAAGGGTATGCAAGGGATATGGCGCAGGTCAATAAGGGGGTACAAGAGGTACATACAGGTTGGAGATTTTCCCAGGAAACTTATAACCTACCCTACCAATTTCTCATAAGCACAAACTTTACTTGTGGGAAGCTGGCAGGGAGCATTGGCAATCATACTCAAGTTTACACTTCCTACCCAACAGCGCAGCAATAGTTGAAGATAATTTATTTTGGTTACCCACATAAAATAATAACTATACTAATTTCACAACAAAATTAGAGGTGAAGTTTGATTAAGAGCTTCTATATGAATTTCCCTTTATCCCTTTTCATGTATACATGCTATTTAGTTGTTATTTTATTTCTGACCCTTTAATATGGACATATCCAAACAGCCATACTTGATGCTTCCTCCACAACAGGGTTAGCATAAGTGAAGCACTCCTCATTGAAGTAGCAAAGCAATTGCATTTTCTTTTTTTCTTTTTTTTAATATAAATTTTATTTGGGTTTTCACAAAAACATAATACAAATGAAACATCATTTTTTGAGAATAGCATGATCCTGGGTTATCACTTCTTCATACAGACTCAAACTCAATTTCATATTCATCTTTGTGTTCTATTCCATATCTTATTACTATTTTAACATTTTCTCCATAATTTTTCCCCTCCCTTGGTTTTCTCAACTTTATTTTTAATTATCTCATATCTAAATTCAATTATATATCTTTTTCTAAGTTTTAATGTCTTTCCAATCATTATATTTATACTTTTGTCTGTCCTGTTTCAATTTCATATTATCTTTTCTCATTAAACAAATTTTCCCCTGTAGTTACTAATTGAAGTATGACACCTTTATATCTTTTAATTTTATCCATTCAACTCTTATTTAAACTTCAATTTATGCCTTTAAAATTATAACATTCAATATAGTACATAACTTCCAGTTGAATTCTGCTTGGTACATTCTTAAAATACACACTATATGTACATACATACATACATACATACATACATAAATACATACATACATACATACATACATATAACAATAGTAAATAAAACACTCATTCCATTTCAATTCAATTCTATCATTAATATTAGTTAGAATCTTAACATCTTTAACATTTTTTCCATATTTCTTTTCACTTATTTTTATATTTTTATAAATCATTAATAATAATTAAAACGTTCCCATCCTTTCCTAATTTCATTCTCTCATTCACTTTATTTCATTTATTAACATTCCACTGCATTACAATAAGTATTGTATCCATCATTTTAATCATACATTGTTTCATATTTTCTAAAATTATTTCTATTTCTAATATAACAATACTATCTTATGTACCTTTGCAGAATCCCTTTTTCAATTAAATTTTCACCCATTATCTCTAAATAGGCTTATACTTCAATCCTTATACATTTTCCCTGTTTCTCTATATCTTGATTCTGTCTTTTATAACTTCTTTTCCTTTCCTTCTTCCCCCTCTTCTTCTCCCTCTCCTTTTTGCCCCCTTGTCTCTCTACTACTAATTCTCTCTTCTGTGACCCTCTTCTATTGCTTCCTAATATTGTAATTATTTTTCAAACTATTCTATTTTTTGGTTTTTTTTTCAAATCTTAAACTTTTCACTTTCCCCCCTTTCCGTTTTTCCCCCACATAAAATTACTTGATCATTAAAGATGGCTTCTTCTTTGTCCCAGCCTTCTTGTTCTATAAGGGTTTCTTGTTGTTTCTCATAGTTCCAGATCTCCATTTCTAAAAATTGAAATACGAAGCCAAAAGAACCTCATCCTTCTTGTGCATCTTCTTTCTGTTTTTTAAGTTCCATTTTCAGTTCTTCTAAAAGTGATGCCATTTTAAACACTTTTAAACAACCACCCAATTGATTTTAGTCATTTAAATCCAATAGCCAAAAATACAAAAATCACCAAGTGATCCAAATAATCCAAAGCTGTTTCTTCTTGCTTCTTTTTTCTACTTTCTCTTCCTGGGGTTCTATTATTTTGTTACAAAGTTTCAGTTAAAATCTTTTAGGAATCTTGTTAAGGTTTCACTGTAAGTTCCTTTTAGTTACAGGCAGTCTCCTCCATTTTTGCAGATCCCATCCTTTTATTCTTTCCTTTTCTCTCCTTTCCTGCTTTTAAAGGTTTTTGAGTATCCAAAAGTCTTTATTATCCCTTTGACATTTTATTTTCAGCTTAAATGCACACTGATGTCAAAGTGGATTTTTGTCAATTTCTTACTTAACTCTCTTAGCTGTCAGTATAAGGAAGGAAAGAAAAAAAAAGCCAAATCCTTTCCCTTCCCTCTCTCCTTCGCTGCTTCAAAGTCTTCTTTGGGAACGATGTTATTTTTTATAGTTCAAATTCCAGGGTACCTTACATTGTTGCTTTTTCAGTTTAACCCGGTCAACCAAAGCTTTCTCTTCTTATCTCTCCTGCACATTCTTTTCTGATCGAGTTCTTCTTTAAGGTGGCCATTTCTGACCACCGCCTTTGGGAAAGGGAGTAATGGCCACCTGAGGAGGAGAGATGCGGCTCTCCTCAACCCTGCTGGCAGTCTCCCCCCTCTTCACCTCTACGGGATGGCTTAGCCCCGAATCCAGCTGGCACGGAGTGCTCTGGCGACGAGCACGGATCGAAACCATGCACAAGCGTGGATTTCGGTCCATCGCCGAAGAAGCTCAAACCGGAAGTCCAGCAATTGCATTTTCTTGAAGGGTTAATGCAGTTGCTCTGAAAGCTTTTTTACATTTGTCTCTGCCATCATGTACACATGCAGCTATTTTATTTCATTTGTGGCCCTGGTTAGTGTTTTGAATTGAGACAGTGATCATGCTGTCAGAAATGAACACGGGAAAGATACGCTTAATGCACTACTTTCTATATTTTTTACTCTGTATTTAGTTCATTATTATATCTAAGTATATCTAAGTAAAAAGAGGAAAAAACAAATGTAGGCCACATTTTATTTCCAAAACCTAACCATTTAAATATTTAAACTACTGTTACTTTTATTGATATTCTAATCATTGTTACATTGTTATTAGATTTATCAATATTATTCATGGTTAATTATACTATTGGTGGGTTTTTTTTACTGTCCTGCTATTATTTTCAAATTATTTTCCCATTAGTTATTTCAGTGTATACTCAGTGTTAGTCCACTTCTTGATGTCTTTAAAACTATTTTCTGTGTCTCTGAAAACTGAGCTGTTTTAGTCTACACTATTAGTTGTGGTTCTCTGTGATTGCCCATGACAGAGACCTAAAATGAAGCTAATAGAAAGCAGCAATAAGCCTTCTAAATCACTGGAAAGTGTGGACTCTTTTACATGCAATTGTTGTGATGCCAGCCTGCATTCACAAGAATGACAGCCTACTTACCAGACTAGGAATACACATTTCTTCATCTCAAGCAGAATTAGCATTGGGGAAACCATGACTTCTGTCACATAAAGGCAGATGTCCCAATACTTCCCTTTTGCTGAATTTAAGAGATTTAAACTCTTTACATTAAAGCACATCTCCAGGGACATGAAGCAAAAAGCTCCTTTATCTGAGCAGGAAAAACTGAGTACTTTTCTATCTCCCCGACATCTCTTTTAAACAGCTAACATTTTCCCAAGAAGCTAGGAAAGGTTCGTGAAAAAGAATCACTGGATTTTGATTTGAAATTCAGATAGTTCTCTCAACAAAACCAAGCGTTTTAGTCAGGAATCTGTGTCAGAACTTTGATTTATTATGCTGTGTATACTCTGTTATTTACTATTATGTGCAATATTTATGTCCTGTATAATACTTCTTTCCATTTTTTTTTAACCGAAACCATATTCGGTATGTTGGGTTGAGGGCTAGTGACTGGCAGTGACCCAAGTTAACAAATGGGAATCTGTGAATGGACCTGAAACTTGGATATTCTATTCTGGAGTCTCTTTCAGCCTTCTCTCTGAAGTCAGAGCTGTAGGGAAAGCCTAAAAGGAGCCTTCTCCTACAGTTTTGGCTGAAGTGCTTTGATATTATGTATTGCAAATATTACAGGATTATCCATAGTTTGTATTAAAGGTAGCCAGCCAGGAGCGTCCTCAAGCCTACTAAGCAAAATTTTCCAAACTAAGTGTCTTTGGTGCAGAATACCTTATGCCACCAGACTTGAAATTCTAGACCTAGAAAACCTAGAGCTATGCCATCTTCGGTCTGATCTAAGTATAGTATATACAATCATACATTGCAATGTCCTACCAGTCAATGAATACTTCAGTTTCAACCATAACAATTCAAGAGCACACGATAGATACAAACTCAAGGTTAACTGCACCAAACTTGATTGCAGGAAATACGACTTTAGCAACAGAGTGGTCAATGTCTGGAATACTCTACCTGCCTCTTTGGTTTCTTCCCCAAACCCCCAAAACTTTAACCTTTTCTACTATTGACCTCACCCCTTTCCTAAGAGGTCTGTGGGGGTGTGCATAAGCGCACCACCATGCCTGCCATTCCTGTCCTATTGTTGTTTTTCTAATATGTATTCATTTCATATATTCATAACTTAGTTTATCCTTATACTTATTATCTTGTAAGCAATTGACAAATCAAATCAAATAAATAAATAAAACAATATAGACAATTTTGAAGACACCAATTCTGGGAGTGCTACATTTGATATTTAATTAAAATATTGAGGTAAGTCTATTCCCATAGTGCTAGTCTGGAGCAATTCAAGGCCATTTGATTTTTTTTTTGTTAGAATGAATTTATGTAGCCTGTTCATTTCAGTGAAGTGAACTATGTTAGTTTTATACTGAGAATTTTTTATAAGCAAATCTATGAGATTCAAACATGATTGGCAATTACCAATAATCAGCATAGATTTGTCAATAACAAATCTTAGATTGCATATCTCATTTTAAAGCAGAAATGTTCCAATTAGATTGTGAGCACATTGTTATTGTAATGTAGTTTGATTTCAACAAAGTATTTGATCCCATGTCATTCTGATTAATAAGCTAGATCTGGAGTGGATGGCATGACAACAGAGTGGATACATGGATGACTCAAAGTCATACTCAAAAATATATTTATACTCTCAGTGGTTGTCTATGGGTTTTCAGTTATCCAGGTCATGGTTGTCCCAAAGATGCTTTTCAAAAGGCAACTGGACTTTCTTTGTTGTTGTTTTTCTTGAAGACATTTCACTTCTCATCCAAGAAGTTTCTTTGGTTCTGACTGAATTCCCTCCATTCAGTCAGAGCTGAAGAAGCTTTTTGGATAAAAAACACTTTGGGACACCCTCAATAGTTCCTCTTCCAGTTGGATTGAGGCATCAAATAGGATACTCTTGTGAGGGTTAGGGTTTTTTTTGAAACACCAGTGATCAGATTGATCTAGACCCGTGATGGCGAACTTATGGCACGCATGCTGCAGGCAAACTTACTTCACTGCACATGCAAGTGCCTCACAGCTGATTATATAGGCCCTGTAATACTGGAAGTGATGAAACGGGCCTATAATTCAGCCTGAAAAGCCTTGCAGAGGCTTTTTCCAAGCCTCTGGGAGGCCGAAAAAGGCTTCAAACCAGCCGAAAAGTCAGCTGTGAGATGCACTGCAGGGAAGGGCAGGGATTGCGCATGCATGCACAGGGGGCATGGGGAGGGGGCATGCATTGCATTCTGGGTGCTGGCACGCAAGTGACTGTGCGCTGGTGCGCTCACAGTTTTTGGCACAGGAGCCCAAAAAGATTAAAAGATTAAAAAACCAACCAACTGCTAAATTTTCAGTAATTACGTTTACTGTCTAGATCAGACAATAAACATAATTACTGAAAATTTAGCAGTTGGTTGGTTTTTTAATCTTCATACAATGGATGGGAAAAGATGTTTATTTTACTAAAAGAAAGCTTATAGAGTTCAGTGTGTCTTTTATTGTTTTTACTGCTTTCTATTTCTGTTCTGTCAACATTTTTAATTTTTCTTCATCTTTTCTCCTTGTTTGTTCCTCCATAGTTATCTTGATTCTTCCTCTTGTTCTTCCAAATCTTTACATCCATTGAGAAAATGATGTGAAATACTTTCACCTCACACCAGTGTGTAGTAGGGAAATAAATACCTCTCCCCAGTCTTTAAGCACCTTCCCATTGTCTCAGGACAGTCTATCTTTCAGTTTGCTTCTTTTTTGCTTTTTGACCTTTATCTCTTCTTTATTGAGCCTCTTCCTCACAAGGCCTAAAGAGTTTTTAGGCAGTCATCTTTTCTTCCCTTTTTCTTGCCTCGTATCCAGAACTTCTCTTTGATTGGCAGTTGGGCTGGCCTGATGATGGGGGAGGTCAAAAAGAGAGGGGAAGGAAGCAGCACAGATCCTTACATTCTGCTCAGGTAGTCTGCACTTCCAAAAATACCATAAAGCTCAGTAATGGACCATCTATTCTTCAAGATAATTTTGAAAACTGGTTGATGGAATATGTGTAGGAAATGATCAAGCTGAGCCTGAAAGAGGGGTCAAACATGTCATCAGTCATGAGTCCCTTGTGCCCGCAAGAGATCTAAGTCCAGCCCACCTTGAATTCCTTTCTATTCTTAACTCCCACTAATTTCGTTTGAAGTTCAGATTTTTGTAGAGAGCTTAAGCCTGCAATATATCTTTATACTCATTTGAACTACCTGAATCTTCTGATTTCCCCAGCGCTTGATAATATGAATTTGAAGTTGACAGAAAATTGGAAGGAACAACTAATTATCTAGAAGATAGAAATAAAATTCAAAATAATTTAAATGAAATGTTAAAAATGTCAAAGAATTTTACATAGAGAAATGCAGTTTTTCACTTAGTATTTGTGATAAAAATGTAGTTGATTGTAAAAGATTCAATTACTTATGAGCAGTCCTTGCACTTAGAACTGTCATAGCATCCCTGTGGTAACATGATCATAATTCAGGCACTTGGTAACTGTTGCATAGTTACAAGAGTTACAGCATCCTGCAGTCACATGATCACTATTTGCAACCTTCCCAGATTGCTTCAGACAAGCAAAGCTAATGGAAAAAGTTGGCCAGAAAGGTTGCAAGTCAATCATGTAATATTTTGCTTAATGACTGCATCGCTTAACAATGAAATTTCCTGTTTCTGTTGTGGTACCAAGACAAGGACTATCTGTATTCTAATTTATGCTTGATGTGATGTCAGGCATCACATCAAATAATTGTGTCAAATTTGGAGTATCACATCAAGAAGGATTAAGATCAAGTGGCATATCTTTGAAAGAGGAAAAGTAGTGAGAGTAATTATAGGATTAAAAGTAGTCTGGTGAAGATATATTGATGGAATTGAGAATACTTAGCCTTGAAGTGA